>NC_138888.1:40965746-41689483 GCF_965194825.1 Balaenoptera physalus | reverse complement strand
ACAATATTTTCAAGGTACCACTAGTCAAAAATAAATTGTATTTAAAAATCTAAATTCTCAATGTTTTCTTCTACTCTTCCATGTCTCTGATCCTTATAAATTTTGGGAAATTAGGTTATACACTTTCCTTGAGAATCAAGTTTGTTATAACTTGACTATATTTGTAGAGTTATAAATGAATAACACACAATTTACTGAGTTCATCATTGAGTCAAAAAATTGCTGCTCACTGACTTGGATAGACTGGGCATAGTAATTTGAATAAGATATGGTTCCAACTTTCAAGAAGCTACTATGCATTTATTTATTCACGTGATGTTTTCAGACAGTTGAGAACTAACAGATTTCAGGCACTGTCCCAGGCATTAGGGATGCAATTGCGAACAGGATTGTTTAGGTCCCTACACTCACAGAATTTAAGGTTCCAGGAAATAGAAACAGTACAATGCTGACATGTGATTTTATATAAAGGAAGAGAACACAACAGAATGGGAGCGTATAACAGAGAAAACCAACTTTGAGCCTTCAGGGAAGGTCAGCCTGAGGAGTCACATTAATAGACCCCAAGAAGAAATCTAAGGACAAAGGCAGGGGCAGACGTGCATATAGATCACCGTAGGGCAGTGTAATCAGTCAGGGCTTTAGCAGAAGTAAGGAAGTGAGTACAGAATCTGCTGGTTGCATTGAAAAAGGGAAGATAAACAGAGCCTTGTGGCATCAACAAAGGCTTGCCCTGGAGGATATGCTTGGGCTTCAGGAGTATGGATTTTCCAGATGGATAAGGGGGTAGGATTCAGCTTGTACAACATTTGAAGATTGTAACATCGTACGAGAAAGTAAGCAAGTGATGTAAGCCTCAAGCAAAGTGCACCAGTAGTGTGAACTGGTCTAGGGAGCTTGGCTGGTGGGGTCCTGCCTTTCTGTCCACATGTCAGGCACCGTGACCTTTAGAAAGGTGATTAATACTTGAGAAAGGGTACAAGGCAATGTTCTGGGCTGATCTGGCTCCAGAGCTGCCTGTGGCTAACTCCTGGCGTGACAAAGTGCCGTCGTTGCAGACCAGCCATTAGCACTTGCCTGTTTGCCTTGCTGGCTGAAAAACGGGCACAGTTACAGGAGAGAGAATGGACTTTGTTATTCTAGACAGCACAGCACTTGGTCCTGGACATGAAAACAGAGAAGTAGAGCTAAAAGCTTTTCACAATATTTGGGAAGTACCTAAATGAACAAATTGTGTTACATAAATGTAGATTATGCTGGTATTTTATAAGTGTAGATTAGGGTTTCTTTTATTTTAAACATGAGAAATAAACAGGGACCATTAATTTTCCCTTTAAGGAAGGTAGTTAAGAAAATGGTTAATAATCTGTCTACTAAAAATAGTAGACAATCCTCAAGAGAGATTTTTTCACAAACAACAAAATATACATCTAGTATTGACATCCATTTTTATGAACAAATACAGAGTAGATTAGGAGGAGAGAGATTCATGAAAACAACTTGAATTTTCTAAGGCAGATGTTTAAAAAGGATTTTATCTGCTTTAGAGAGAGTTGTTATTTCATAAGACTGATTTTCTCCATGGTGCCCCGTTTTGAGAACATGGATTTACTTGGCTGTTATATGCAATTGCTTGCCTTCTGTGGTTCTCTAGTACCGGCATTTTTCATATACGCAAAAAACGAGGCAAGTGGGTTTGTGAAATGGTGTCTTGTTTAGCTGTATGAGAGCTGCCTTGTCGCGAGAATTACTGTAATAATTATTTCACAGAACTTAGTGATATCTTTTAGGCAATGCTACTATTTAAGGCTTTGCTTGTGTCCTAGCCAAACAGATGTGTTTATTTACATGTCTGATCTAAACAGGAAGACAATGGGGACTCTGCCCGCAGCCTTGAACTTCCTCTAATACAGATAGAAGCGGAGGAGAGATGCAAGCAGTTGGGGCTCATGGAAATGAGAGCGGGAATGAAGAAAAGCCTGTAGGTGTGGGTCAAACGGAGGCAGCTGTGCTTTCCCTCTCAGCACTGTAACAGCTGTGTGCGGTCTGAAAAGAAGCAGAGGGAGAGCTAACTGCTGGCTCTGGTTTGGGGCGGGTGGTCTCCTCGCTTTGTGTGCCTGAGAGGGAATAGACGTATAATCGTCGTCTCTGTGCAACGATGCTACTGCCAGGGCACTTCTGAATCCATGTCAGTTCAGGTGCCGCCAGGCACATGGACATATGCTGTTGCAAACTGTAACTGCACACGGACTGAGGGACGTGAAGAGGCTGCTTCTCTCCAAACGTGGATTAAATGCTATCAACAGTGGGGAAAGCTTTGCAAGTAGAGGACCTGCAAATCTAGAGTAGGCAGAATAAAGAAGTCAGATTGCATAATGAAGTGGTCTCTTAGGGAATGAACTGAGGGTTGGGGGACAGGGATCAGGGGAAGGTCCTTGTCCTGGGTAGCAGCAGGCTGGGGACGGGGGGCTTGAGCCGTATGTGCCAGTGGAGAAATGAAGAGAGTGCTACTCTCATTTGAGGGATTGAGATTTTCATCTTCTGTCACTTCTTCTTTTCTTCATACTTAATAACATTATACAATAATGGAAACCTTAACAGAAAGCAAAATCGAACAATTACAGTACCAACAATGGCTTTGGAATTGTGTCCCGTTTCTACTCAGTGAAGGAAATGGAGTTACCATTTGTAATTATTCCTTGAAAAGCATATTTAGTTACTGTTCTTTTAGTCATAGGTTAGAAAAACAGGTACAGAACTGCATGTATACACACACACACACACATACAACCACAGAAACATGTACCCTGTAACTTTGTAGGTGAAACTTATCATTTGACTCTGACTAGTTTTGGGCTCTTTATCAAATTTTGTTCCCTAAAACTTTTCTCATAAGAAATAAGGAAATAGCTTTACTAAAGAGAATTAACAACACTCACTTTAGTGTGATATTGCTCCCCTATGGGTTGAAAATGGCACCAGAAGTCATCTCTGAACTGTAGGATTAGAGTCAGCTGAGGTTTCTTGATTTTTGTTTTTAATTGGTTTGTTTGCTTGCTCACTTAGGGCTGGGGATTCTCTAGTTTCATTCTAAATATTTAGTACTCACTGTGGGCAGTAAGGAAGGGGGGAGTCCTCTGTGCCTCATCTGTCACGTTTGTGATGACACAGGGTCAAAAGCTCAAATGTAAATATAATCTTTGCTTATCATAACTGTTTCCAAATGTGAACATACCTTGACAGGCCAAATACATGGTTGCACGTGGATTTGACTTGATCCAAGTATGTGCTGTGGATATCTAAGGTTCCCTGAAAATTGTGTATACATTTTCGGTGTGTGTGTATGAGTGTGCGCGTGTGTGTTTAATTGTGGCCATGTTAAAAACTGAAATGGAGACTTGTTTTATTTATAAGAGGATCCCAAATACAGATTTGGGGAGCATGGTGTGAAACGGTGTATTCATAAAACTCGATTTCCATCAGTAAAGAAAAATATTACTCTTATTTTGACTTTTCCTTACTTGGTCTTTAGAAAAGAAAGGAGCCAAAGAAGGACTAGGAGGAGGCAACAGGGTTGGGCTGTGTTAGCCTTTATATTTTTCTGATGGTGAGGCCACCAGTGCCTACCATTACAGTTCTGCCAAGTGCTTGCTTGCAGCAATATGAATCTGTTTGGATGTTTAGTGGAAATAGTGTTCTTCTTCAGAGGAACTGTAGTTAAAATATGCACTGCCTTCGGTTGCACTGTGTTTGTTTTTGTGTAAAGGTTCTTGCAAATATAGTAGGTGCCTTCTTGGTAAGCAAAGCATTCTAACACGTGAACTGCCTGATCTTTGGCTAGCTCTCCTGTTTACTAGCTGTGCAGGTGGTTAGTGTGCCAGGAGCTGCAAATAAATCAAAGCTGTGACTGGTCTCCAGTGATAGGAGCACCAGCGCTCTGCCTAAGTGTTCATTTTTACAGCACAACTCTTATCCCTTAGTTTAGTTATATCTACTGATTCTTAGGCATAAGGATAAGTCACCAGTCAATGCTCCAAACTGAAAACGGGAAGGGATGAAGCAGCAGAGGAAAGAAAGTAATTTTCCTGTTTTGAGAACCTGCTGCATACTGCCCTGTGGTCGTTTCAAATGTTTGCTTTTGTGCAGAGAGTAAAGTAGTCTTTCTCTCCTGAAATATAAAAACATGTTCAAGTAGAAGAATAAACAGTGGGTTGCACTAGGGTCTATTTTAATTTCTAAATTAAAACTAAATTGGTTTTATGACATATAAGAGCGCTTTTCATTTTACATTTTAAATCAAGTATTTTGACTGATCTAAGTACAAACCAGATAGCTTGTCAAGAGAGTAATAAGCTGATAAACATGGTTTAAACAAAATAGACTCCTGGGAATAGTCAGATATGAAGATAACATTGCCTCCGTATTTCTTACCTCACCTTAGATGATGTATTCAGTGTGTGTTCAGTAGAAAGGTTTAGAGTGTAGAATTTCCTGGGCTGTCTATGAACTCGTTGATGTGATGTACTGGAAATGATAATTTAGCTCTTCATCTCAGTTCTGAACTTTTTCTATTTAGCTCAGCAAGCTGGTTCCATTTCGTTTTCTTCCCCTACTCAGCTGAGAAAATAGATTTAGAAATTAACTAGGAGCTCTGGGCTATTTCAAAGACCAAGAAAGACAATTTTTGTTTTCATTTCTCATAAGTGATACATAAAGTCTGGAAAGTAAGAGAATGATACCTGAATATGGTCAGAACTAATTAAAATATTATATTCAGGACTGAGATTGAAAGGCAGCTAAGGAGAAAAATCCTACAGATGCTCAAAATCTGTGAGACTTCTGAATTAGCTGAATCCCCAGTGAATCTTCATTATTGACTAGAGGAAATTGTAGAGTATTTTCCTTCTTTGCAAGGCTTGACAATTTATTGAATTGCTACCAAAAGCTTGCAGAAGGTAAGGGGAACTTCCCAGAGGCAATTATGCTGCATTTTGCCAGTGAAATTTTCTAAGTTTCTCCCTTGTGTGACAGGGTTTTAAATGAAACTAAGGAAAACAAAAATGTTAAAATAGACCAGCATGGTCTTGCCTAGAATTAGTGTGTATTCACAGAGTTTGAGAATGGTGGTTCAATATAGATGTCTCAGAATATGGCTTATCTGCCAAATGACAGATGGTCCAAAGCCAGAAGAGAAAGGCTCAAGAAGATGTAGTCAAGGGTAAGGCTGATTCTGGGAAGGGCTGAGCAGCTGTTTAGTGGTTGTGTTAACACTGATCATTAGTACAGACTCTTTTTCATTCTGTCACATTAATTTGTTATTGTTTTCACTTTTGTGATGACTCAACTAGGCTCTTTATTAGATGGGGTGATATCTGCAAAAAGGTTCACTGAAAATATTCTGAAATAATTAGACTGAACTAAATATTTTTTTAGATAGGGCACTAATGCTCTGTATTACACATTAGTGAAAAAAATTTGAAAATTGATTTTTAGTCCTTCGTAATGCTGTTGAGACATGCCAATGTGTTTTGCTATTAGAATTCAATTAAAAGGGGCTCCAGAGAGGTAAGTAAGCCAAAGAAACTTCATCATGTGTATGTAGCTCGTGCATTGTCGATTATGACATTTTAAATCACTAAGTACTTATCTACATATTTGTTTGCTTGTTTTAAGTCAATTTTATTGACTTAATAAAATGCACCCCTTTTAAGTGTACATTAATGGAATTTTGACACATTTAAACCCCTGCGTAAACACCATCACAGTCAGGATATAGAACATATCTGTCACCTTCCAAAGGTCTCTTATGTTCCTTCCCACTCAATCCATTCCACCTTGGACCACGTAACCACTGATCTGTTTTCCTACATATTAGATTTGCCATTTTTAGGATTTCATATTAAATGGACTCATACAGCATGTACGCTTTTGTTTGTAGCTCCCTTGGCTTAGCTAAGTGCTTTTCACATGCATTTAACTTATCTGTTTCAATAGTTCACTCCTTTCTATTGATGACTAGTATTTCATTGCATGCATATGCCACAAATTACCTATTGTAGGACACTGAGTTGGTTTGGCAAGTTCTGAATAAAGCTGTTTGAACATTTGTTTACAGATCTTTGTGTGGACATATGTTTTCATTTCTCTTGGGTTAACACCTAGAAGTGGAATATGATAACTGCATATTTAGCTTTATTAGAAAGTGCCAAACTATTTCCCAAAGAAACTGTACCATTTCTTATAGCAATATGTGAGATTTCCAGTTGTTCTTTACCCTCTCCAAGACTTGGCATTGTCAGTTTCTTTTAAAAATTTACCCTTGTAATGGGCATGTAGTGTTATCTTATTGTGGCACCATTCTTCTTGGAGGCCTTACTTCATTCCCAGGCTGAATTATGTTACTCTGACTGTGTTGTCCATTCAATGGGGACCATAAATGGACAGGTAATGATATTTCAAGAGTAGGATTAGTGCTATGGGAAGGACCTCATAAAAGGAGCACTTTCAGTTGAGGAGTATATTTTATACTTCAAATACATCCTTTACAATGTGAAACTTTATAATCATACTTGTGTACACTCCATACAATGCACTCCATGTGCTAAAATCAGAACAGGTATTCTTAATGGTTTTGAATGGCTGTGAATCAAGGCCAGGGGGTAAAGTGAGCAGAGGCCCTTAGGGGGCAGCAGAGGACCACATACCAAGAGAGTCATGGGCTGGGGAATAGGGTGTCTGTCTAAGTAAAGGGGCCTCTGTCTGTCACTAGCTAATAGGTTAAACTGTTTGCCCTTCTATTCCTCAATAGTAAATAAGGATAAAAGATAAAGGAGTTGGGGCGTAAAAACTCACAAACTCAAAAGCATGCAGGGGTATGACAAGAAATATACTTCTGAGAATGTGACCAGTGTTAAGACAAGGGGTGTTTAAAGGTTTGTGGTCAAATTGAGCGTACAGTGCCTCACCAGGAGGCATGAAAATTCATCAAATAAACGAAGTGAGCTTTGCTAGCTAATCATCTTGCAGCACCTTTGCACACGTGCTGCAAATCTGTGACCCTAGGATGTCACCTGAAGAGGATTAAGAACGGTGGACCACACCGAGACACATAGGGAACTCCACTGAAGATGGGAAAGGAGGCAGGAAGTATCAGCAAGGGAGAGCTAGAACTAGGGCCAGAACAAAGATGGAAATGAGGACTGAGCCGAGGTGTGTTATAAGGGAGGGTGTGAGGATTGTGGTTGATGGTGACATGAGCGAATTCATACTTACTGGGCACCTACTATGTGTATAAAGAAATGTATACACACTTTATGTTAGTTTTCAAAATAACCCTTGAAAGTAAGAATTACTATCCTCATTTATACATGGACAAACTGAGTCACCTTGTGCAAGTTTATAGAGAACTCAGGCTTATGTAACTCTAACTTCAAATCTCTAAAGTAGATGAGAGAATTGGTAAACTGAGACTTGAGAATCGAAACAGATTGAAGATAAGGTGCTATCAGGGTTGCAGGCCAATGACTCTTAAGAATTAATATGCCTCTGAATCCCCTGGGTATCATGTTAAGACACAAATTCTGATGCAGAGGACCTGGGTTGAAGCCCGAGACTCTGCATTTCTAACAAGCTCCCAGGTAACGTCCATGTTGCTGCTCTGCAGACTATGTGTTGAGAAGTTTGCAGCCACGCTCACCTGAACCTTACATTGCAACAATAAGTTTTATTCTGCTCTCTCTAACTTGAAAAGCCAGCATGTATTGAGGAATACCACTTCTGTGGGGGTGGGGGAGGCTTAATTGCACACAGGCTAGTTTCTAAACTGTGAGATCTGCTTGTTTTCTGTCATAAGACTTGGATTTTAATCCGTACTCCACTAATTCCTGCCTGAGTGACCTCGCACAGTCCTCTTGAAGAATTAGTTTCCTCCTCTACAAAATGGGAATAATAATAATCTACTACTGCATAAATCATAATGCCCTTTTTCATTGTTAATATTTCACACTGTAAAATAACTTGACAGATGAGGACCTTGACACGATGTCTGGCACATGGAAGATGATCATTAAATGTTTGCTGAAGACTGAATGAATATGTATATGTTGTATATGTTGATGAAAACTGACATAGCACCTAATATGAATATTAAATTAACACTTAATTTGGTCCATATTTTAAACTATAGAGTTATAGGTTGTAATCAGAGTGCAAAATACTGTGAAGTAAAAATTTTGTGTCATCTTTCTCTTTAAGCAAAGAAAATACATATAAAACTAATCTGTTCAGTGCATCTGAATTACAGTATTAGAATATTCACAACATTTTTAACTGGTTACTTACACTGGATCAGGCACTGCAATGGGTGCCTTACATATTTTATTCAATTTAATTCTCAGAAAAAACATAGTGATGTAAGTATTATTTTTCCCCATTTAGCCAACAGGGAAATGGAGGTTTGGAAAGGTGAAGTGATTTGCTCAAAGTCAGGGCTACCCTCACAGAGTGTATATGTGTGTGTGTCTAGGGGCAAACATTATTTGCTGGGCCCCTGTCTATATAAACAATTTGAGATATCTCAAATCACTCGGAATCAACCCACTTGTCTTCTACAACCAGGCCGGCCATGCAGCCCCAGGAGGAAACAATAGGCATGAGTACTGGAGCTTCTTAGGGCATCTGGTTCACCCAGCATGTGGGAGATGGGATGGGGGTGTAGGTGGAGGATTGGAAAGCTCCTTGAAGGAGAAAAACAGGTTAGAGGTGCATGAGTGGGTGGGGAACTTTGAGGTAGGAGCTCCCAGTGAATAGGACCCATCTAGGCACCCTTTCTGGAAGGCTCTAGTTCCAGGCACTCTGCAGGAGTCTTAGACAATTTTAAGGGCAGTGCTGCAAAATGTAGGGACTCCTACACATGGGCCCAGGGCAGGTTCCCTGCTTCCTGGGTTCAAGGGCGACATTGCCCAAAGTTACCCAGTAAGGATTAGCATAATCCAAGTCTTTCTGCCTCCTGCACCCATGATCTTTACACAGAAGAATGTCATTCACAAGCTGGAGTTAGATCAAACTTCAGAGAAAGTACAAATCACATTTACTGTGTTTTTATTTTGTCTTCTACCCTGGTCAGGACATTAGTAGGATCTGTGTAGTCTAGCCAAATTTTCATCATCATCATTATCATTATTACTTTAAAGTTACAATATGTTGAGGATGGACACTTTTGTGAAATACAATAAAAATGTCCCAGCAATATCAAATTTCTATAAAAAGTTATAGGCATTAACTCTCACTTTCTAAACTTTCTTTACATGGACCACACAGGTCCACAGCTCCCACTTTAAGTAGTTCTGGTCTAACCTAATGTCTGGAGCTCTCCCATTTACTCAGGACTCCTGACTGCCATGTTCCCATAATTTGCTATAGCAATAAATCAATATATAATGTGACTTGCAAAGAGTTCACAATGACAACTCATTAATCCATATTCAAATAGGTAAAAACTAGAGAAGCCATGTCTTTGGCTGGAAATGTCTTCACTTTTTTCATCTCTTGTACCATCTAACTGAGACATTTTAGAGACTATGGCTCAATATTTATGGTCGAAGCTATTTCCATCTGAGGAGTAAAGGGTTGGAGATTGATGGGTCCCTGTGGTTGATATCTTTAAAGTCTGACTTCTTAACCTCCCACAAATCTCCAAATGCGGGTGGTTAACTTCATCACATACATATTAGGATATTTTTGTAATTTGCGTTTGAATGACTTCTCCTGGATGAACCTGGTTGGAGGGGTATAAAATACTGTTTATGGAAAAAGAAAATTAATGTTGTGGTGGCTATGTCTGCCAGACTTTTACGTCTCCCCATCCATGTAATCATTTATATGAAACTTCCTTCAGTGGGCAACAACTCACAGTTGAGGGAATTTGTCTATAATAAACCACTTGGCTTATGTTGCATCAGATTAGATCAGGTCAATTTCCTTCATTCTTAATTCCTTCCACATCATATCACAATGCTTCTTAAATGAGATGCCTGTAACCAGATCTGGGTCCTTAAGGGAGATGAAAAGATATGAACATAAATGTCAAACTGCTTTTTGGGAAAGGAGACTTCTCCTTTTGTGAATGATGAGTTGAAGAGTGGTAGAATGAAGAGCTAGGTTTAAGGGGATATTTGAGGCAGAAAATAAAGATCCAAGATAGAATATTTGTATTTTTTGCTAAGTAAATGTATATATATATATATATATAGAGAGAGAGAGAGAGAGAGAGAGAGAGAGAGAGAGAGTCAAAACCTAAGTCCTTAACTTTTAAGGAAAGGGTGTTGCTGCTTCATAGAAAGTATAGAAAAATCATGTTTTACTTACAAAAGAAATGAGCCTACGTGAAGCATTGCAATGTTGGAAGGCCTCCTGTGGGTATACCACTTTATAACACTGATTTCCTGTAAGCATACATCAGCTCACATCAATGCTCATATAGTTAGGTGTGCCATCTGTTGTAGCTTTAGATGCCAGATAACATTTCTATGGGTTTTCTTAAATCATACTAACTCATAGAGTGTCTATGATACTTGATTAAACTTGCTGACCAAACAAGCTAAGAAGAGATTGAGTTTGCCTCCTAGCAAACATAAGATTTTTTTCCTTTTCAAACATTACTTGAGATCTTGCTGTCCTTGAAGTCTCTATAGGATTTATTGCCTTACTTCTCATTTGGAATTTTCATTATATTTCCATTCATCCTAATGATCTTTCTTGTATATTTGTGTTCTTTCTCCATATGACTATCAGACAATAAAAACCAAGTGATGACTCTGGGGGTTGAACTGCTGGACCTATTTTTCTCTGGTCAGAGAAATGAATGTTATAATCTAGGTAATAAAGTCTGAGAGAGACCAGTTTATTTCAACTAATTTCCACCAACGTAAAATTGTATGATGAAACTTTATATTGTGGTTGGATGCATAGAGTACCAAGTGACTGATTAGTAATGATAACTTAAAATTATCAGATGTTGCCATATATTTGATATGTATGGTAAAAGGAGAAAGACAATGAAACACTTGTAGCTCAGTAACCCATGAAATCCTTAGACTAGCGGACTTGTTAAGACATGTTAAATATTAAATATCTTCTAAATAATTTTCTCAGATAACTCAATGATCAACTCAGCAAGAGGAGCAAACATCAAAATTCTATGGCTGGGCTTCCCTGGTGGTGCAGTGGTTGAGAGTCTGCCTGCCAATGCAGGGGACACGGGTTCGAGCCCTGGTCTGGGAAGATCCCACATGCCACGGAGCAGCTGGGCCCGTGAGCCACAATTACTGAGCCTGCGCGTCTGGAGCCTGTGCTCCGCAGCAGGAGAGGCCGCGATAGTGAGAGGCCCGCGCACCATGATGAGGAGTGGCCCCCGCTTGCCACAACTGGAGAAAGCCCTTGCACAGAAACAAAGACCCAACACAGCCATAAAAAAAAAAAAAAAATTATATGGCTTTGTATATGTACAACTGAATCACTTTGCTATACACCTGAAACTAACACAACACTGTTAATCAACTGTACTCTAATATAAAATAAAAATTAAAAAAAAATTCTATGGCTTAGGACATATCTCACATCCTGGGAGCACTGTGTACAAGCTTTCAGTCACCAGAAAATCAGCAAGAAGGGAAATGAAGACTTGTGGTACGTTTGAATCAACTGATGTCTTATTTTAAGCACAGTTTTCTTTTTCCTTTTTTAAAAAAACCAGGTGAATATATTAATGTTGATATTCATGCACAGAAATGGGTCAGCTGATATTTTTGGAACTCTGTTTTGTTCTGCTTTGTTTCTAAGGTCATTGAGGAGACACTGGACAGGTAGTGCACTAGACTCTAAATATCTCCAAGGGCAGTTTTTTATTTGTTCCATGTGGAAATGCATGAGAAGACCCCGAGCCTGATAGAGTGCTTAGCATATGATAGAAGTTGAGTTAATATTTGGTAATGATGATGGATTTTAGGCCAAGTATATTTTGAGAGCTGGAGTCTTTTTGTGAACAAGAGTAATAAAAACGATGAACCTTTATTAAGCACTTATTTCAGCCAAGATGCTAAGCATTCCACATAGATTTTTAAAAATTCATTGTTAGACCAACCTTAAGAGACAGATGTTATTATCCCTCTTCCAGAGATTAAATCAAAAAATAAAAATTAAAAAACAAAGAAGCTGAGAGTTAGAGGTATTGAACAGTATTGCAGCTCTAAATTGGAATGCTTGAGCCCTGATTTGAACTGAGGCATTCTTAACTCCAGAGCTCACTCTTAATCAACAAGTGCGCTATTCTGCCTTGCCACACGATGTTCCAAAGTTGTGGTAATAACCATCAAAAAGGTAATTTAAGGAAAGGCCTGACTTCAAGAAAGACAATCAAAGAAAATACACATTGGTGGGACATTCTGCCATGACAGCTGGATGTCTTCATTTTACAGAAGATGGCTTGTTAGATAACCAGTTTAATTAGCCAACTTCCTCTTGGGTCTCCATGTAGTTGCTAACTCCCTTGACCATGGAAATGACCCTGAAAATTGTGTCTGTGTCTGGTAGCTGGCAATGTGCCCTAACAAAATATCTATATAGTAGGTAAGTTGCTTCCTAAATGTTTCATGCCATTTTCAAAAGCCATTTTCTGACCACAGAAATGAATGGAGTATGCTTAGAAGTGACAAGTGGTATGAGAGGGCAGATGATTCCACTTAGCCGTAACCTAAGTGACATGCACAATATTAAAATGTATAAATTTATATGCTTAGACTCATTTTCTTTCACAGACTTTCTCTCCTCTTTATAAAACTGAGTGTGACTAGTTCTTAGCAGCCTATTAGAGAGCATGGAGATTCTAATCTAAAAAATGGTTTATCATGGCGCTTATTTCAAGGTGCAGCAGAAGCGCACCCTGTTGTTTGCCTGGAGCAGGGAGTAGATTGTCCACTTGTGTGACTTACCTATCCTGCTGTTCTCTCATGTACTCTTCTTCAGCAGAGGGATTATAGGACTTCCAGAAGCTAAGGACCATGTTTGTCAGACAGGGTGTATATATCTTATATCATTTCTTATAGGTAAAACTATTTCTTGTAGGCCAAAATATTTAGAGCTGCTATGTAAATGAATATAGAATAATGTCATCTTCCTCACAGAAAAGTTTGGGAAAGTAAATATCAGAATTCTTTATTTTTAAAAAACAAAGTGCGCTATTTTATTTTTAATTTGTTTCTAGCCATTGTCAAGCAGGGATTTAGCTCTTTATTTTAGAATACCTCAATAAGTATCCCAAACTTATATGACATTTCTGGTTTTACAATCTAGGAATACTCTAGCAGATTTGACATTCACGGAGATTCTTCTCTTCTTTTGGTTTTTTCACCTGATTTATGTATTTTGCTATATTTTTACTCTGCACTATTACATCTCCCTAAATTGCATGCATCTTGCCTTCACTATCTTACTTTTACTATTGTAGTTTACAAATTAGTTGTATGATGTGTTGACAGTTTAATTATGATTATTGTGCCTTAAAGTTTGGGTTAAACCCAAAAGGTCAGAATATTCACTATTATTATTATTATTATTATCATTCTGAGCTTCCTGTTATCTTGTGTGCTGTGTCAAATTGTGCATTGATGCAGAACTAGAGTAGGATCAAAATCAACCATGTCTTGCATAACAGTTTCAGCTTTTGTGCTGTTTTAAATTTACTATTTTTTATGCCATAATAACATCTAATGTTTTCTTTAGGAAACAAAAAAAGCATATTTTTCTCTTTGACAGTAGCTGCCTTCCAGACCTCTTTTTTGATCAAGTTGGTAGCATAGGTGTCAATGTAAATTTTTTTTACCTCAAAACTCTAGTGCTCTGTATATTAGAGGTAACCTCCATGCCATATAAGCTATTTACTTCAGTGACTTCTTCTGACAAGCATCTACCTCTTTACCACTTAGTGCCCACTGGTGAATTTTACTTGGTTTTGGATGAAGAGCTGGGAAAACCAATTATCTCAGTCTTGCACATTTCCCTGATCAGGGATCAGTCATGTGCTTTAATCTTAGTGTCATGTAATGCCCAAACTGTTTCTTGCTTTGCAGTGAGTTGCTGCAACTGTCCATCTTACTTTGATTACTCTTGAAAACATATCCACATCTGTCTGTGCCTAATTCATGGGCATAAACTGCGTGTTGGTGACAGCGTAGTATGATGAAGGGAACATTAAAACTTTAGTGTCAGAAAGTCTGACTTCAGTGGTGGCTCTGCCAATTATTAGACATTTGATGTTGGGCATGTTGCTGATCCTCTCTGTGCTTCAGCAGCTTCAATGATAAAGTGCAGTTTATTAAAACAATAATTTTAAGGATGTTTATATCATATATGTTGTATGTTATATATAATATTATACAGTTATATACAGTTATATATAAATATAATTTTAATTACGTGTTATGAATTAGATATTACATATTACACAATACATATTAAGTGTTGTACATATTTTGTGTGTGATATATTATTTTGTTATATATATTTTGTTTCTCCTTTTAGTTTCATTTCAAAGTTGATGTGATTTATCCCACGTGAGTCAGTGTATTCACCCCTTTGTCTTTTTTAGTCTTGGAAATCATTCTTTTTGTTTTTGCTATCAAAACACAGGCAAGGGGCTTCCCTGGTGGCGCGGTGGTTGAGAATCTGCCTGCCAATGCAGGGGACACGGGTTCGAGCCCTGGTCTGGGAAGATCCCACATGCCGCGGAGCAACTGGGCCCGTGAGCCACAACTACTGAGCCTACGCGTCTGGAGCCTGTGCTCCGCAACAAGAGAGACCGCGACAGTGAGAGGCCCGCGCACTGCGATGAAGAGTGGCCTCCGCTCGCCTCAACTAGAGAAAGCCCTCGCACAGAAACGAAGACCCAACACAGCCAAAAATAAAAATAATTAATTAATTAATTAATTAAAACAAACAAAAGAACATGGCCTTTACAAAAAAAAAAAAAAGGCAAGGACCTTAACCCTCCCTTGTTTGAATTGTCATTGACCCTGAGTTACCAGTTGGCCTTAGAGAACTTATCCATGCTATGTGTACCAATCCTCAGGAGCAGTAGGTTCCCCAGACCTAGGAGGTTTTCACTTCAAATTTAAAATATCCCAAGGATAGTCTCTGAACACGGGATTAATATCTTGTGTTCTAGGTCTAAATGTCATACTGGTGGAATGACTAAAATATCTTGGCATCCCCAGGAAGATAAAATTAATTATGTCTGGTCCATCAGCAAGGGCTCCAAATTATAGCTAGCTTTACTAGGTATGTAGGATTATGTCAGTCACAGCTGGAGTAAAAGTAAATTCTAAGAAGAGAGGATAGTATAAGAAAATATACAGAGATTAGAATTTTCTATGGAGTTTTTGATGTAGGAAATGGTGAAAAGTCCATTGCAATAAGCGCATAGCGTTCTTTCTGTATTGAGGAAAAACATAAATTATCCGGGAGATATCTGCTTGCTTTGATTTTGAAAGCTTAATATTATGATGATATTTAGTTTTGTTTATTAACTGTGCTAACCAGCAAGGATGAGTTTTTGATATATAAACACAAATATTAGCAAAATTATGATGGAGTATTAAAATGGGAGAACTAGTCACTATACATTTGAACATAAAATTTCTTAAAAATACATTTATAAAAAGACTGATAGTAGAGTTTACTGGTAGTGGGGAAATTTTAGACATATCAACAGCCTCATAAAATATTTATATTTAGTCCCTCTGTGCTTTCTGCCATACTTAAGATGAATATTTTTGATTTAGATGTAATGTGATGATTTCGATTCCTATTCCCCTCCTCCACAACAAACACACTGTCTTTGGTCCTTGGAACAGAATCTGTACTCATTTGTACTCAGCAATTGGACTGCTGGATGGTATAGTTTGAGAAGTCTGAGATGAAGTGAGTAGTTTTTAAATCTTATTGGTATCATGTAAAGGGAAGTCTTCTTTATACAGTCCATGATTAGAAAAAAATTCGAGGTACCAATGTAAATTGTTTGCAAAGAAGCAAGGAGAATTGATTGAGGAACAGAGACTTGAGTTAAGAGGACAAGTTAGATGTTCACTGAAGTAATTCAAGTAAAGGATGTTGAAGGACTGACCTAGGGCAATGAGAATTGAAGAAAAATTTTAGATTTAGAATGTATAAGACTTGAGAACAGATTGTTAGGGGTTGAGGAGTTGGAGATGATGAGGAAAACTCTGAAGTGCCTAGCTTGGGTGACTGGTTAATGGTAATACTGGTAACTTGGGTAGGAAAAAATGACTGAGCTGAAACCATCTGTTGGAAAATGAAGTGGGTTAGAGTGAATTAAGGGGTTGAGAAAGTGGCAAAGGTTTGGAATAGTAAAAGAAATGGTAGCAAAAAGGATGAATAAAAATCATATTTAGCCTCCATGAGGTCACAGCTAAGGTTGGAAAACAGGAATTGATATTGACATTCAAGTTTTCAATGGCTCCTCACTGGTTGCCACAGCAGCCTTCAATATTTTCCTAATCTGAAATACAGGAGGGGCAATATCCACATCTTAAATATTATCTTATTAGGCTTTGGCATAGACAAAACTGGCTTTAGAATTGTAAAATTGCCTATTAGCTAGCTGTAAATCCACCCCTTTCTCCTAAGTATCTAAGTGAATGAGTGGGGTATTATAAAGGGATAACCTTATACGAGCTCTATTTTATTTTTGTAAAAAATGTATTTCAGTTTTGATAGTTTAAACTATTATTTGAATAAATTACTTATAACATACTTCTTAACTAGTCTGAACACTGAAATTTAGAACTTGTCTAAACAAAAAAGTTTTTGAACTTGTTAGCCCAGCAAATGTCTCCACAGTCAGACACTGTCTCAGATTTTATCTTCCAAAGGTGGTTGCAAGAGGTATCTATTACTCCATATGGATTTCTAGAACCTTTCCACTATAACTAGAGTCTAATTCTAAGACTGGAATCTGGAATCTAAGTGTATTTGCGATTTGCTTGCAACCGAAGGAATGCAGTAGAAATGACAATGCATGACTTCTGAGGCTACATAAAAAAAACACAGTGCAAATGGCAAGATTTCATTCTTTCTTAGTGCTGGGTAATATCCCATTGTATATATATTTACCACTTTATGACGTAGCTAAGGGTGTTTCCAGGCATAGTTCTGAAAGTGCCACCTACCTTCTTCTAGCTACCAATAATAAAATGAGAGCGGTGAGAGATGTATTGAAGAAAAAATTATTCAGTTTTAAAGTGGAATTCAGAAGAAATGTAGATTCCAGAGGGTTTTTTTCAGACAACCAAGTGTTTTCAAGGTAAGAAAGGACCTCCACATAAAGATCAAATCCAGGGTGGAATTATACAAACTTTTGTTAAGACCTTAGAATTGATTTAAGATAGAGCTACATTAGAAACCGTCAGACAGACACAATGACCTCTAAGTAGCTTAAGGGCATGCTGCACAGATCCTTCTAATTAAACAATAGGGCTTCTAAGATTCTTCAGAATACTGTCCAAGGGGACAGTAGAAAATGTATTGTCTTGAAGAGATTATTGATACAACTTGGATTCTAGTAGCTCTCTTTGCAGACTTGACCTCTTTTTCCCTCTAACACTGCCTCTACATTACTCTGAAAGTGTACTTGCTTTGACAACAAGGTGCCTTGGGAGTCAACCTGCTACATAGATTGAATCAATTATTCTCCAAGAAGACGTGGCTCCTTTTAGTGGAGAGAGCCATAGGATTGAATCTGGATGCGACTAATTGAATACTGGATGCATTTCTTTACAGGAGCATGTGAGATAGGACAGGACGACACAGAAGCAACTAGATTCATTTTTCTTTGGCCAGAATATAACCTTTTTTTAAAAAAATAAATGTAAGTTTGAATTGATATTTTGAATTCAACTCTTTCTTTTATTTATTTTTTTAAGTGTTGATAGAATTGCCTTTATTGAGAATTTATTACTTGACTGTTAAATGTTTTTTTTTTTAACATCTTTATTGGAGTATAATTGCTTTACATTGTTGTGTTAGTTTCTGCTGTATAACAAAGTGAATCAGCTACACGTACACATATATCCCCATATCCCCTCCCGCTCACGTCTCCCTCCTACCCATACTGCTAAGATGACCTTTCTTTTTCCAAAGCTACATTACATTATCATATTAAGAAGGTGTCCAATTACAGTGTTATCCCTAAATTTAGAAGTCCACTCCCACCTTCCTGGCATTTTCATCTTTTACTCAAGGGTCTTGGAGTTGGCTTCAAAGAGGACATCCTTGTCAGGATGACCTGAGCACCAAATGAGCGATGAGACAAAGATATCTCCATTTCCAGCTAAAGGAACATTGGAAGTCATAGAAACTTAGTGTCACAGCATAGTATTAAGGAACAGCAGTAGAGACAAAGACTTTAAGATTTTGACTAAAATGCTCTTTAAAAAAAAAGACTTTATTTTTTTATAGCAGTTTTAGGTTCACAGCAAAATTGAGAGGAAGGTACACAGATTTCTCATTTAACCCCCTAAACCTACACACGCATAGCCTCCCCCTGTTATCAACATCACCCATCAGAGTGGTACCTTTGTTACAATTGATGAACCTACACTGACACGTTTTTTTCCTTTCTTAGGATATAAGTTATACTTCTCTTTTTACTTCTTTAAGTGGTTGCCCTAGAGTTTTCAATACACAGTTACAACTAATCCAAATTTACTTTTAAATAACAGTATAGCACTTCCTAGGTAGTGTAAGTACTTATAATAACAGAATCTTAATTCCTCCCTCCCATCCCTTATATTATTGTACCATTTATTTCACTTATATATAAGCATACATAAACGTATGAATTTATGCTTATTATGTATGTTTATATACATCAAAAACATTGTTTCTATTATTATTTTGAACAAATTAGTGTCTGTTGGATCAATTAAGAATAAGAAAATTTAAAATAAAAGTCTTTATTTTACTGCCAGTATTCCTTATTCCTTCCTCAGTGCTCTTTTCTTTATGTAGCTCCAAGTTTCTGATGTATGTTATTTTTCTTTTTTTCTAAAGAACTTCTTTTAACATTTCTTACAAGGCAAGTCTACTGGCAACAAGTTCTCTCAATTTTGTTAGTCTGAGAAAGTCTTTATTCCTCCTTCTCTTTTGAAGAATAATTTTGCAGGGTGCAGAATTCTAGCTTGCTGCCTTTTCCCCCAACACTTTATATATGCACTCTACTCTCTTCTTGCCTGCATGGTTGTTGAAGAGAAATTGGATGTTATTCTTATCTTTGTTCCTCTGTAGGTAAGGTATTTATTTCCTCTGGCTTCTTTCAGGATTTTTTCTTTATCTTTGATTTTCTGTAGTTTGAAATGATATGCCATGGTTTAGTTTTTCTGGTATTTATCCTGCTTGGTGTTTTATGAGCTTTCTGGATCTATGGTTTGGTGTTTGACATTAACTGGGGGGAAATTCTCAGTCACTGTTGTTTCAAATATTTTTGTTCCTTTCTTTGTTCTCCTAGAATTCTCATAACATTTATGTTACACTTTCGTAGTTGTTCCATAGTCCTTGGATATTCTGTCTCTTTTTTTTAGCCTTTGTTCTCTTTGCTTTTCAGTTTTGGAGGGTTTTATTGATATATCCTTTAAGTCAGATTCTTTCCTCAGCTGTGTCCAGTCTAATAATAAGCCCATCAAAGGTATTCTTCATTTATGTTGCAATCTTTTTGATCTCTAGCATTTCTTTTTGGTCCTTTCTTATAATTTCCATCTCTCTGTTTACATCACCCATCTGTTCTTGCATGCTGTCTACTTCATCCATTAGAGCCCTTAACATATTAATCATAGTTGTTTTAAATTCCTGGTCTGATAATTCCAACATCCCACATCTGGTTCTGATGCTTGCTCTGTCTCTTCAGATTGTGTTTTTGTTTTTTAGTATGCCTTGCAATTTTTCCTGATAGCTAGGCATGATGTACCAGGTAAAAGGAACTGCTATAAATAGCATTTGGTAATGTGATGGTAAGGTATGGGGGAAGAGGAAGAGCTCTGTTGTCCTGTGATTATGTCTCAGTCTTTTAATGAGCCTATGCCTCTGGACTGTGAACTTCACAAACGTTTCTCAGTGTTTTTCTCCCCCATTAGGTGAGACATCATAAGCAGAATAGGCTGGTGTTGGGTTTTCCCTTCTTCCATGTGTAAGGCTGGAGTGGAGTGGAGTTGGATATTTCCCTTCTCCCAGGTCAGTTAAACTCTGATAATACCCCAGCAGGTTAGGCTCTAGTTAACTAGTTTCTCCTGAAGGCAGTCCTTGCTATGAAGATCACAGTAATCTGGTTTATTTCAAAACGGTTCCTTTTCCTTCCTTCTGCTAGAAGTACAAGGAGATTTTTCTTGATATTTATTGTGAGAACCTCCTTGAGTCCCTGAAGGTAAATCTCACAAAATTGTAACCCTCTACTTCCCAATGACTGGGCTCCCATGGAGTTTCTGACTCTCAGAGTTGTCCACACTGAACCTCCAGCAACTCATCAATTACAACTTAGGATTTCCACTCTGGCACTTGTTCCTGCAATAGTTTCCACTCATGTGTCTTTGTTTTAGTAATCTCTGACTCCTTGTATTCACCTGTCTCTCTCCAAACTTGAGGGTAGTGATTTTTCCTGTGTCTTTTCCTTTCTTACGGATCCAAGAAGAGTTTGTTGGCTTTTCAGTCTATTCAGCTTTTCATTTGTTGTTAGGATGGAATGGCAACTTCCATGCTCCTTATATGTGGAAACAGAAACAGGAAAATAGGAATTTTCTCTTTCTTTCTTTCTCTTTCTTTCTCTCTCTCTCCCCCTCTCTCTCTCCCTCCCTCCCTTTCTTTGTTTTTCTTTCTTTCTTAGAAGTTTTGAATATTTTTAAATCTCATTTTCTTTAATCTATTCTATAATTTGATTTTCTTTCCTTATTGTAGTGACTTTTGGAGGATATCTATACTAGTCAAAAAACACCTTTCTGACCTTTGTTTGCCTCTTTTCTCTATGGAGCAACAGGCAATTGTGTTCATAAGCAAGCTGCTTGAGTATGTTGTGGATTTATAAGGACAAATAGAAAGATTAGCATTTAAAAGAAATATCTAAATTTTTAACCAATCTAGACAGTTGGTGAAGATTAATTTACCTCACTGCTACCTAGAAAAACATAAGACAGGGCTGTCTGCACTAAGACCTCTTAATGTATTTCAAAATTCTTTAGTAAATTAGCCTTCATTTTTAAAGAAAGCATTGGACTTACATTCATTCAGTTAGAAATGTGTTACATGGGCAAACGCTGACCAGATTTTCCATTGACATCAATTATATTCAATCCAGGGTACATGTCTATTAATTAAGATCTCCCTTAAATATTACTATAAGGATGTTACTAGAAAAATAAGTTCAGAGAGACCATCTTGAGGCAGATGGTTTCCTGCTTTACAGTCTTCAAAGAAAAAGAGAATTCTACCTTTAGGGCCCTCTATCCATTATAAATGTAGGCATAAAATTACTACTTTGTTTTAATTTGTGATTTTAAATATTATGTGTTTTGAGAGTGTGAAAGGTGAAGTGGGGAAATGAAAGCTATCAAGCTATGAGTCCCCTTATTTCAGGGGGGATCACTACAGCTGTTACCACCCCTCCCTAGTCAGTGCCCAGCAAGGGTCCTTCTGCCCGGTGTCATTTGAGCCAATAGAACGAGACCGAGTTTGATTTAGAAGCAAAAGAAAGCTTTAGTCTTTGATCAGAGCTGAGAGGTGCAAACTGGCGCTTTAGAGTGCATGCTCCCCCCGCAGGGCTGTGGGCGGGGCTGCTTTATAAGGTTCTCATCAGCACGGGGGCGGCAGCGGCGTTCTCACAAATCTGGCGCAGCTGTGCTGCTCACGCCTCTAGATCGCAGTCCCGGCGCAGCGTCTGCGCACAGCCCACCGCCGCCATCTTGAATAGTGGTGTTGTGCGCAGCGCTTCTGCGCACGGCTCGCCAAGCTGCGTCAGTGCAGCTTTTCCGCGCAAGGAGCTCAGGGTGGAAGGGCCAGGCCAAGGCCTCTGCAAAACTGGACTGGGCACGAAGGAAAAGAAAAAAAGGTTAGACTTTATTTTATTACCCAGATTCTGTTTTTATTTCCTGGGAATTGTTAATGGACTTTGCCGGTGACGCAACTAGAGTGAAATCTTTGAAGATAGGAGAGTGTTTTGAAAACAGCTGTGTGTGTACGTGTGTGAAGGGCCGCATAGTATGCACTCACTAATTTTTTTCCCAATATATTATAATTTGTCAGACTGTTCATTTACCCAGACATATTTTGTATTTCCCAGAAAAGAAAAGTTATGTTTTCTTTACATTTCAGAAATGTAGGCGTTATAAAGAGAAAGAATGTTTACGAGGTGCTCTTAGATATTTTGTGACAGCGAGGAGGTAAAAGCAGGCAGCAAAACAAGTAGCTTTGCTTGGGTGAGCAAGCACGCCATGACTTATGTATGGCTTCCTTCTGTGCCTTTCCTGTGTGTTCTCGTTGATAAATTGCAATTCTTTGCCTGTGTTGATGAGGAAGAGATGGAAAAAAATAAAAACATGCTCCCTGATTCTGTTAAAAAAAAAAAAAATGATGAGTTTGTAAACATTTAAAGGTAACACTTGAGTTAATTTCATTTCAGTGAGTTTGACTACCATTTATCTCCCTGCTCTCAATGATAGGTTTTCTGTTGTCATTTTCCTGATGTTTGAAAGCGAGGTTTGCTGACTGCTGAGGACTGGTCTCCCATTAGCATTAGTCAGACATGGCTCCCGTGGTTCTGTCATGGCGCCCTGGAGTTTCCCTGACACTCCCTGTCCTTGATGTACGTTTCCCTTTTGGGTCTCAGGCTGTGCAGAGTGGGGCAGCACCTGTCAGAGATCTGATTGAGCTGCCTGGTGCTGTCTTATTTCCCGGCTGCCCTGGCCAGGGAGGCAGATGTAGAAGGAAGTGCACCCACTGGGACTTTGACGTGTTGTCAAGTTGGTTGGTAAACATGCATTATCAGAGGAGATTTAGAGTGCATGGTCTGCCCGCAGGGCTGTGGGCGGGGCTGCTTTATCAGGTTCTCATCAGCACGGGGGCGGCAGCGGCGTTCTCACAAATCTGGCGCAGCTGTGCTGCTCACGCCTCTAGATCGCAGTCCCGGCGCAGCGTCTGCGCACAGCCCACCGCCGCCATCTTGAATAGTGGTGCTGTGCGCAGCGCTTCTGCGCACGGCTCGCCAAGCTGTGTCAGCGCAGCTTTTCCGCGCAAGGAGCTCAGGATGGAAGGGCCAGGTCAAGGCCTCTGCAAAACTGGACTGGGCACGAAGGAAAAGAAAAAAAGGTTAGACTTTATTTTATTACCCAGATTCTGTTTTTATTTCCTGGGAATTGTTAATGGATTTTGCCGGTGACGCAACTAGAGTGAAATCTTTGAAGATAGGAGAGTGTTTTGAAAACAGCTGTGTGTGTACGTGTGTGAAGGGCCGCAGAGTATGCACTCACTAATTTTTTCCCCAATATATTTGTCAGACTGTTCATTTACCCAAACATATTTTGTATTTCCCAGAAAAAAAAATAGTTATGCTTTTTTTACATTTCAGAAATGTAGGCGTTATAAAGAGAAAGAATGTTTACGAGATGCTCTTAGATATTTAAATCTTTTGTGACAGCGAAGAGGAAAAAGCAGGCAGCAAAACAAGTAGCTTTGCTTGGGTGAGCAAGCACGCCATGACTATGTATGGCTTCCTTCTGTGCCTTTCCTGTGTGTTCTCGTTGATAAATTGCAAGCAGTTTTTTGCCTGTGTTGATGAGGAAGAGATGGAAAAAAATAAAAACATGCCCCCTGATTCTGTTAAAATCAATGATGAGTTTGTAAACATTCAAAGGTAACAGTTGAGTTAATTTCATTTCAGTGAGTTTGACTACCATTTATCTCCCTGCTCTCAATGATAGGTTTTCTGTTGTCATTTTCCTGATGTTTGAAAGCGAGGTTTGCTGACTGCTGAGGACTGGTCTCCCATTAGCATTAGTCAGACATGGCTCCCGTGGTTCTGTCATGGCGCCCCGGAGTTTCCCTGACACTCCCTGTCCTTGATGTACGTTTCCCTTTTGGGTCTCAGGCTGTGCAGAGTGGGGCAGCACCTGTCAGAGATATGATTGAGCTTCCTGGTGCTGTCACATTTCCCGGCTGCCCTGGCCAGGGAGGCAGATGTAGAAGGAACTGCACACACTGGTTATTCTATGTGTTGTCAAGTTGGTTGGTAAACATGCATTATCAGAGGAGATTTAGGGCAATAGGGACAGAAAGAAACAGAAAATAAATACCTCTTTTATCCTATTATCTAAAAAGCATTTACGGGGATGTATTAATTAGTAATTGGCAAATCATTTCTTGAACACCTGATATGCCCAAGATAAAGTTCTAGGTCCAACGAAAGGCATGAAAAGAATAAGGTAGGAAACCATCCTCTCAAGAAACTTATAATCTTATAGTGGAAATAAGAATTATGTAATTGACCATATTTTAAGGTGTCAGTTGCCACCAAGAAGCCTATGGGAGCTCAGAGAGAAAAACATCAGGGGCATTAAGAAAGTCGTTTTGGGGAAGGGGCGTTTAGGTGATTTATCAACCTTGGAAAAATATATTCCTTTTGAAACTAGGTTTGTAAAATTTTATTGCATGTTTCCATGATTACAGAATGCCTCAAGCCATCAGTGATATTACATGATAGCTTGTGTGACACTGGAGGGGTCTCTGTTAGCTGTACAAAAATCATTTGTCACAGGAGACAGACATTTGGGAAGATGAAGGAAAGAGGTACTGAAGAATAAAGAATGAAGAAAAAGGAACATAAAAAGGCTCCCATCACTCTGCCATATTTTATGCCTCAGAACTGAGTCATTAAATGCAATACACACTTAAATGGAAGGGTTTACACAAAAGTATGAATACCAAGAGGCAGAATAATTGGAGGACATATTAGAGGCTCTTTGCTGCAATTCACCCTCTGACACCTAAAATTCATAACACTTTCATAGGCAAAGTACTCTCATCTCCTCCCAAGGTCCCTCAAATTCTCATCTCACTAAAGAAATAGCTCAAAATTCCAGAATTTCATCTTCCAGATCAGGTCCAGGTAGATGAAGTTCTGGTGCAATTCCTTATGCAAATTATGGAATCGGTAGAATCATTCCATTTCAAAAAGAAAGAAAGAAAGAAAAAGGAATATAAAGGATTCACATTTCAGAAATGGTGTAAGGCTATAATGGTATAAAGGGAGCAGGTTGGTATAAGGAGGAAGGATGAAGCCATTGCCATAAGGAGTTCAGGGTGTCAGGGAGATTGGTTTATAAAGGAACTGGAGTAGAGGTTCATGGATAGCCTCCCTTTAGCCTTAAGGCTCATTTCTCCTGCTGCATTGAATGAGGAATGGGTGTCGAAATCGAACTTCGTTAAGCAAGCTGCCCCTTTCCTCTAACACTAAAGCATCACTGCACAGGGTGGCCCAGGAACTTTATTTCTAGGCCTTGTGCGTAGGACCCTGCACAACTCAAACAACTGCAGTGCTGAAAGGTCCCACTTCCTGTCATATCCGTCTGCATAGTGCATTTCACTCTGCCTATTAACATTTCTCCCTTGTTCAGAGCGATGATGCTGCATAACACTGAGTTATTATGTAAAAGCTGTATGCTGCTGTGCTGATAATTGGAAACTTCCAACTTTATGTGGCCCAGTGGAACAAAGTAAGCCTGCTGGCTTTAGTGGTGTAATGCGTTTGTTTTAGAAGAAAGGGACGTTTAAATTGCGTTTGGGTGCTTGCTTACAGGTTTGACTGTTAAGGTTCTTACGTGATGTGTTAACTGTGTAGAGGCTAACTCCAACCTGGAAATTACAGGGCCAACTCTAGGAACTAAATAGTATAAGATAATGTAACACATGATTTTTAAAAATGAGCTTCTATATAAAGCATTATACAGAGTCTGTCAGAGAGTTTTAAAAACGTGTAAGACAATTCCTGCTTTTAAAGAGATTATGTTTGTTAATGGGAATAACAGATAAGCAGATGCCCATATTACAAGGCAGACTATAATGGGTATAAAAAGATATAAGCAAATAAGCAAAATGTCATAGCATCTCTTAGAAAAGCAATGAATCAGGAAAAGCTTCATGTAGGAGGGTGTTATTTAAAATAGGCATTGAGAAGCAGTGATCTGAAAAGAAACTTACTATTCTAGTCTGATAATAATAGAAGACCTGGGTGTAGGACATTGCAGAGTAGTCTTGGAGAATAAGAAATAGTTTACTTGTTCTAGAGTTGGGAATATCATATATATGATATGACATGTGTAATATATATATATATGTTTCTGAACTCTACCTACAACTTACTAATATAGAATGTCTGAAGATGAAACAAAACAATCTCTCTCACCTTCACCTCTTCTGGTTTGAAATCAACTTGAGTGTAGGTTACATATGAGAGAATATCAGGAGATAAGATTGGAATTTAAGTAGATGGGAGACCTATGGTATTGTCTCAATAAACTATTAATTTTTTTCAATAAACTTTTTTCAATAAACTATTAATAAGTAACTGCTGAAATTTCCTGATCTGGATTGTAATATACTTGCACATTATGATAATCTTGCACATAAGGGGATTCAAAGGTAAAAAAGATAGAATTCGTATACTCTAAAGACTCATAGTCTTGTAAGGGAAATAAAAACAGACAAAATGACAATTTAAGACAGTGTGATATATGGGAATATCAGAGAGAAATTCCCACTATATTTCAGATATGAATCAAACATTTTCTTATTTTCACTCATTAGAGCCTATCCAGCCCCTGGGTAATTGAATGATCACATAAAATACTTTGACAGCTGAGGAGCACTATAAAAATTTGTCCCAAAATAAGAGAAACTGTAGGACTAGGACCAATTAAGAGGTTAGTTATTGCAAAAGTCTGGGTGAGATGCTTAAATTTTGTTTCAAGTAGTATCTCTCAATGAAAAATTCTAACAAAAAACCAGGAAAAGTTTATCTTTGCAGTGTAAATGGGATTGTATTGAATTGATGTCATTGATGATTCAATTGAATTTCTGATGAAGTATACAGTCTGAGTCTCATGGATCCAGAGTAAATACTGGCTGACCTTGCTCAGGAAAAGGAAGAAGAGCAAAGTTTTTGGTCTGGGATCTGGGCATACTGAATTCAACAGACTGATTACATGGTAGCAACCTAGAGAAATGAGGTTTCAGCTTCAATTTCTTTACATGTTTTTTATCCTTGATTGGTTCCATGCATAAAGACTGATTCCTGGGGATAGGCACCTATGTTTAATGTGGATTGCAACAGTAATAAGAGAACATGAAAGGATCAGCACATATCTTTCTACACTCTGGGAAAAATAATTCCAAGTCCATGGACCAGTTATGCCAATTTCCAGAGGACAGCCCAGCCCAATGACCAGTACTCTCAGAATAAAAACTACATCTTCATCTCATATTGGAACCCAAGACACAGATGATGAGTATGAATTTTTATTGTGCTCATTAATTTTGAAAATACTTCCCTATGTGTTGTCCTTCAGTTACCATGGACTAAGGGGCTGGGCAGATATAAATGAACGAAGGCAAGAACAAATTTTTTCACACCTGAAGTAAAGTAGGAGTTTCTCTCTGATATTTCATATATCGCACTAGTTTTATTATGATTATTTATGTGTTTATTTCTCTCAGCAGCCTGAGTCCTCAGAGTGCAGAGATTCTATCCTATTTAATTTTACATCCCTAGAAATATCTAGCATTGTATTTTTCAGAATGGTGATTTTTAATAAATGTTTGTCGACATAATTAGAATTAAATATACAAATTATTTAGTCATTGGTGAAATTTGGCGAAGATGCCCAGAGAATGGTTCTCCATATAGAATAGTTCTCCATATATGCCTAGAGAATGGTTCTCCATATAGAATAGTTCTCCATATATGCCTAGAGAATGGTTCTCCATATAGTTCTTAATATGATCAGTATGTTCTAAGAAGTTTTAATGTGTTGTATCATTTAATAACAATGATTTTATTAGATAAGACATTATCATTATTCCCATTATACCAGTATAGAAAGTAAGGTCCAAAGAAACTAAGCAGCTTTCCTAAGGATACACAGGTAAGAAATAACATAGCCATAATGTATAATTAGCATATCACCAGGGTCTGAGCTCTTAACCACTTTGCTGTTGTTCATGTTAATTCTGTCAGCATAATTTTTGTAACTGTAATTTACAAATTTTTGTACCCCCTATATTTGTGAGGTGGTTTCTACAGCACTGAGGCTCTGTATGTTACCTAACTGTCATCACAAAACAACTGTGGAAGGCCAGCAGGGCAAGTGTTATCTTTATATTACAGGTGAAGAAACTAAAGCTCTGAGAGGCTGTGATTTCCCCCAGAGCCACAGAGCTCATAACTGGAAGAGCTTGCACTAGATCATGCTCTTATGATTCCAGTTGAACTTGGTTTCCTCATTTGTGTTATGGAGTTCCTACACTGCAGTGTTTTGTGAGTAAAGTAAAGTACCTTACTACAAAATATGCATCCAATAAATGTTTTCTTCTCAACCATTATTATTATGCTAACTTTATATCACATGATGACTAATATTTATAACACCTCTCAAAACAAAAACAGATTTCTCTTTCAAGATTGGGTTTAGAATTCTGTATTACTTCCATGTGGGTAAAGCTTTATTTTCTTGATCATTCACCTATTTTTTTCTTTCCCTATGGTCAAGCTTGACTATTAACGATTCTACTTGATCAATGTTTACATTGGGAATATACATATAAATTATGAAAATTATACTTCTGATTCCCTATTCATATCCTGTCTCTATGATGTTCTGAAATTAACATTTGTAGTATCTGGTGTACCTTCCATAATTAATTTTGTTGGCGTAGTTCTCAGACTCTTTGTTTCCATTTTTATGCTTTGTCATCAAGTTACCAAATTGTTGAAAACTTCACTTTATTCTAGCTTTTTCATGTTTATGTGTGAAATTTCACCAGCCTTAGCTAGAGTGTCATCTTTGAGTCTTTGGCAAATACTGGAGTCAAATTCTTAAAGATTCGATTGACTATATGTACTGGCTGAATGTTTTTGAGATTGTTGACCATGTTACCAGCACCAGAAGTGAGTGAATTTTGTCCTAAAAGGGCAAAATAATATGGGCAAATATTGTGTTCTCTGAGCATCATTGTAAAGAGGGGATAGTGTCATTAATTTTTTTAATGTATAATTGCTCAAATTTTTCTTGGCCCTGATCGCTTGTAAAATAGAGTTGCATTCATTTATTCATTTTTTAATGGAGCAAAGATAGTCATTTAAGCAGATGATGCTGGAACAACTGGATATCTATATGTAAATAAATGAATCAAGACACAGACCTTAGACCTTTCAAAAAAATTAACTCAATATGGTTCATAGACCGAAATGTAAAATGCAAAAATATGAAACCTCCTACAAGGTAAGATAGGAGAAAACCTAGATGACATTATGCTTAAACCTAAACATAACTATAAAACAAAACAACTTTGAAAACCAAATGCAAACAGTATCAATGCCAGTAACAAACCAATAAAAATTAACGTAATTTTACTATGATGAAGCCTGAAATTATCACTCTGCTGAAACCACTGTTGTGGTTGTAGAAGAGACTGGCATGGTGCAGGTTTTGTTAAGCTCCGTGTAACCAGGCTCTCCCATTTTGTGCTGTGACATCTCATGGTTCAAATGCTTCCTTTTTTATTAAGTTCATCCTTTTCTCTTGTCCTTCAACCCAAATTGTGCTTTTTGTTGCCATTTGAATTGTAAATACAGGCACAAATGAGAGCACACATATTACCCAGCAGCAGATTCCAGATGACTTAAACATGTTTATTTTAATTATTTTAGGTTACCATAAATAAGAAACTCAAATTAGAAAAAAAGTCTCAGGGTACTCTCAGGATTTTGAAAATATATTTTTTTCTCCAGACAAATGATATAGTGATTGATAGGGAATTATTACATTTTTCTTAGGTTTCCATACATCAATTCATTTTTTATTATTTCGTTTGAATCTAAATTCCTTTAATTACTTTCCAAAAGCTGTTAGGGTAATGCAAATAGGAGCTTTGATTTTTTTCATGACTTCTAAGAAAAGTTTTTATAAGTTGTATATTGGATATTGGAAATTCATCATAAACTTATTCCTCCATCAATGTATCTATAATATAGAAAATGTAGCCTAATCAAGTAATAATGTGGCAGAAGTAGTCATTAAATATTTTGAGGTCTAGTTTGCCTATGGTTTTAAATTGAAATAAAAATTGGCATATTACCTAATGTCCCTTTTTCTACCATTTTGTATAGTAGCAGATTAGTATCATAATGACACGAGCTAAATGTGATTATTTCTAACCTTGTCTATTACTCTGAATATAATAAGTTTGTATAATGAACAAAAAGCCATTTGAGTCATTGATTTATTATTTAAGTTTATTATTGCGGGTTTTGCCTTTGCTCATATCACCGTAGTAACCTCTTAGTGTCAGCCTATTGATTATTTTGTATTATCTTACCATTTGAACTTCTAAGTAGTAAGAAATATACAAGTATTCCTGATTATTTATGTTAAAGATAGTACGTATTCTCTATGATTTTGCACATAGCAATGGGAATTATTTCCTGCTTTTGCTCTTATATTTTTGATAAATGATAACATGCTTTTTATTTCACATTAAGCAATTTTACAACTAGACAGCTGTAGTCTATGGCATTATACATTTGCCTTTATTTCTGTAGGGAGTTAACTTAGGTGGATAAGTTGGCAAATGTGAACAAAATAAATATTGTGAGTTTAATAAATGTACAGGTTTTGCCTCAAAATCTTGGCCAGGTCCAGTTTCATAGGTCATCCAGGACCTGACATGGATCAAACTGATTTGTTACCTCTGGAAAGTAAACTGAGTCTTCGCGGTGAACCTGTTCTGTATAGATGAGGAGCAGATTCTGTATATGGGTATTCTTATAGATATTTCAGTCTGCAGATCTGTACATTTATAGCGAGTCATAGCCAGTATTTTCCCCCTTTAATGGGATTTCCTATGCTGACAATCAACAAACATACATAGTCATTACTAAAAAGAGAATCTTGATTTGTTTATAATAATACAAGTTCCTAGTAGGGGCCAAAATACTATTATTTTCCCACTTTTAATAGCAACTGCCATATCTAGAGATAGACTTTTTCTTCCCCCCCTCCTCACCATTTTTCTTTCCTGAATTCTGTTTTGAGGCTCTCAACAGCTTTTTTTTTTTTTTTTTCCAAGTGAGATGTTTTCACATGCAACAAGAAACAACCACCAAGTAAGAACATAATGTCCTTGTGGTTACATGATTCCACATACAGCATTTCTGGTCAACTGGAAAGTTATCTCTGGTAACTTTACTTTTTGAAAAATGAACATTAGGACTATTTTGAGATATATTTTTATGTTTTATTAGCTATATTTTAATTTTCCTTTTTTTTGCCTTCTTTTTTTGGTCATGATGTCTCTCAAGGCTTCTTCCTGTGTTTATACAAGGTAGCTCTTGCTCTTTATAAAACAGCCCCAGTGTGTGTGTGTGTTTGCATTCCTATATGTCTGCATTTTTATAGATAGTGAGTTTTTGCTTGTCAAGGAATTCTGTGTTAACAGCTCCTTCCTGAGCCAAAAGGAAGTTAGAGTTGGATATAAGCCTTGTAATCAGAGCAAAGAGCCTACGAGCTCCTCCAGCTGACTTGGATTCTATTGTCTTAACCTTTGTAAGAATTCCTGGAGAAAGTGAGGAGATACTGCACTGCCTTTCAGTCTCAAGGAATTGAAAGCCCCAAATGGGAATAAGGAACTGCAGAGATATAAGGCACACATTTCCTGGGCATCTAAGTGGACAATTTTCATGTCATCGTAATATATCACTCAGTACACTGTGCTACCAAACTCCACATTTCTTGGTCTCTCTTCAGAGTCTTTTTGATTGGCCATCAATAAGCAAAGGGAATGGGAAAGGCTCCCTTGAATTTCCATAGGTAGGCCAACCCTCTTTAGAGTTCTGACATTGTCTTTGAAAACAAAATAATGAATTCAAACATTGCAACATCTTGAATCCCAAACATTCCTGTGAATTTCCTTCCTTGCTCTTTTCAAAGCGCCCATATTTTGTGTCTATTGTTGTGCTACATTAAGGAGTCTTGATTCATTTTCCCTCTGTATTTCCTTGTCTGCAGTAGCTCTTCTTATGTCTCATCTTCTTTTGTTAATGTTTGTTTTATTTCTGAGATTGAATTCTCAACCTTATAAAGAGGAGGTGGCCTCACTTATTTTCCTTTATTCTCTTTCAAGAGTGGTCACAGCATGCATTTTAGCTGTGTTATTCTTGGCAACTGAGTTCTGAATGGCAGATGAGTTGTTGTTTTCTAATTGCATCCTATCATGTAGCTATGTAGTTTTGTCTTCAGTAAGAGACTTCAAAAACTATGCTTTTGCAAGTAAATTCAAGTCTCTTTATTTTGAGTTAGGTTGCCCTTTGCTGTAGTATTTACTGAAATGTAGATTAAGTTCACTTGGCATATTTTATTGTACCTTTAATTATACACATTTAGCATTAAAGAACTGAAGCATATGACCCGAATTCTTGCCTAAAAGGAATCTCTCCGTCTAGTTGGGTGAAAAAAGTAAGGACTTTGAAAAAACTAATAACACCAATGCAAGTATATTTTAAAAGAGTCATGACACAGGAGAGCTCTCACATGTACCAAATATAGTGTGTAAGAGTAGCTCTGCCCTTACAATCATGTGATAAGTGAGATTATAGTTAAGCTATTTTGAGCTTATAAAACTGTAATGATTATAAATTCCAGTTGACCTGTGGGAGGAGAAAGAGCAATAACTAAGAATTCAAAGTCAGAAAAAGCTTGGGACCAGAACTGACCCCAGAGACTAGAATGGCTGTAGAGCTGAAGAATACCAGAAGAGACAAAGGTAGAGATGGGGAGGGTGGAATGAGGGTGGAGATTCTACAAGAGAAGATGCGATAGTATATCCTGATGGGTCTCATAACCCTGGGAATAGATCCAAACCAAATTCAAGGCCAGCTTGCTCAGTGTAATTTAAGTGCTGCATTGGAAAGAGAATATGCCTTGGCAATAGAGACCTGAGTTTTTGTCATGGCTCAGCCACTTCTCAGCTGTGTGACCCTGACCCGTTTTTCTCAGTTGTGAAACTGGGATGATAACTATGCAGTAATGCTATAAGGATTAGGTCTTCTGATAGGATTCCAGGCACATAGAAGATATTCACTGAATGGTGGCTATAGTTCTTGTTGTAGTTCAGGTAAAAGGAACAGGATCCTGTGTATTCTAGAGTTGTCATTGCAAGGCAGTCTTGAGTTAAACTTTTTGTGTTTTAATATTTTGCATTTTGACATTTTTGATTTTTAATATTTTGTCTTTTTTCCATTGCTCCCACTTTTCTAATAAGGGTACGATGAAAAAAAAAATGAGTCCATTCTTAGTGGAAACTAAGGAGAAAAATAATTTGCTATCAGAACCAGAGAGTGAAGTGATTTTAGAGGACATTTTTCAGGCAGATCAGCTATCTGGCTGAAAAATGGGTAAATGGAGGGGACAAAAGACAACAATGGTACAGAGAGTGGTAAAGTCAGGTGAAGTGTGACTTCCAACCCTCTCCACTAGAGCTATTTATTTCCTTAGTTTTCGTTTTTGTTTTTTTTCTTTTCTCTCTTTGATACTCTTTGTTATCTGGGAAGGTTAAAATGGGGCAAGTTGGTCTTGCTCTTTGAGGTTCTAGAAGAACTTACCCTTGCCCAGTGCATTGGATGTTAGACACACTCAAGGGAAATGTTAAGTATTGTGAGGGCAAACTAGGGCAGATTTGGGGACAAGTCATGTGTAGGGCATGATAGGGAGGAAAGAAAAGCCAGAAAAGCAGTGGTTCTTAAACCCTGCTTACAGTCATTTATAGTCCTTTGAAAAAACACTGAGGCTTGGGCCACATATTCAGAGATTTTGATATAATAGGACTGGATGGGACCTGGGCTTTGGTATTTCTGAAAAACCTCCCAGGTTGTTCTAAACCCCAGCAGGGACTAAGAACCATCAGTTTAAACTAAGGATGAAGGTTTCGGACAGATGCTTTTCGTATGTGATGCAAAACTCAGGTTAATAGAAGCAGGGAATAAGAGTAGGTACTGAATGCTAATATACAGGCATGTATGCACATGCATGCTCACCTACACATGCAGACTGCAGGTAAAAATCTAATCCTGATCTTGCTCCAGATCTTTGTAGCATGATGGATTAGCGGGCAAGCTATGTTTAAAGAACATTCAACATTTCTCCTGTTACCTCTTCTTCCTACCTACCCCCACACCATGACTCCAGTTTCTCCAGCGGTTTACTCATGGTCTGAATTATGCATTGTGCATTACCTTCCCTTGTCTTAGTTTTCTGGAACTTGACATATCATCTCCTACTGGTCCCAGTTTAATGTCACACAACTACAAGTTAGTGCGGGGAGTATTTGATGCTGCGTGTCTGACTGAAGCAGTATCTTTACTGTAAAGCTACTGATGGTAAAACTTCATAGATCTTTAAGTGAGGTCTTGCAAGTAACTTCAGTACAGCTCGTGACACAAAAGGAATTGATATTGTGTGTGTGTTTTAGTGTCATTACCATAAAATATGTTTTAGCAATAATACTACATGTTTTTATTTCCTTAAGTCTTGCCAGGAAATAATTCCAAACTCACAATATTTATCTGAGAAGAAATTACTTTTCTATAACCTGGGTTTCTTTGATGGGATAATGGGAAATAATAATAATCACAAATTATTATAACTAATATTTATTTAGGACTTACCACATGTCAGGCATGGTTCTAAGTGCCTGACAAGTTTTACCTGATTTAATTCACATGATGTGACATATGAAGCATATACTGTTTAAGATAAGTAATGTTTCTGAGGCTATATAGCTAGTAAGTAGAACAATGAGGTAGGATACCAAAGGCAGTGAAACACTGCCTCAGCATACATTCAAGATTTTACAAATTAAAAAAACCTCTTGATTTCCTGAGTGAATCTATGTTTAATTAAAATCTCTTTGGCTTGATACCTTCAAATTTGTCTCCATTTTTATTCTAAATTTAAAATAATTCTTAATTTAAAAACATTAAAAATTCAATATAATCTGTGTTGTATGCAAACGTTTATGGTATAAACTCTCTACTTACTACTTACGATATAGAGATTTGATTTAGAAATCTACACCAAAACATAATAAACTGTTGTTTTAGGAAAATATTTCTAATCTAGAATGTAATGTTGTATATATACTGTAAGTCCCCTACATATGAACGAGTTCCCTCCCACAGAGCACGTTCGTTAAGTCCAATTTGTTCGTAAGTCCAACAAAGTTAGCCTAGGTACCCAACTAACACAATCGGCCATATAGTACTGTACTGTAATAGGTTTATAATACTTTTCACACAAATAATACATAAAAAACAAACAAACAAAAAATAAAGAAAACATTTTTAATCTTACAGTACAGTACCTTGAAAAGTGCAGTAGTACAGTACAACAGCTGGCCCTTCTTAACAGTAGCAGCTACATCACTGCTGCTTTTATATTTGCTTCCAGACATCCTGGGCTTGAAATAAAGATACTGTATTACTGTACTCTATACAGTACTGTACAGTAAAGTACAGAAAAGCACAACCACTTGTAGAGGATGCACACACGTGACAATGTATGTCAGACACAGGAACTAACTTTTTTTCTCATACATATTGAGAAATAGGTATTTTGCATGATTGCATACCCTGTATATGTACTCTCAATAGAGACACATATTTGAGAATTTTCAGTGTCTCAGGATTCCAGCAAGAGTGTCTGAGATTTATCCAAAGGCTATATAGTTTTTTTAAGGTGACTGTTCTTGAAAAGAGAGTCATATTTCCTTCAGTGTTTGAAAGTTGTTTTTGTTTTGTTTCGGTTTTTTTTAGCAATTAGGATTTTATTTAGAGTTTACAAGAGTCTTGTGAGCAGTAGTTTCTACATGATTATTAAAACACACAGGAACTTCCCGGGTGGTCCAGTGGTTAAGACTTCGCATTCCAATACAGGGGGTGAGGGTTTGATCCCTGGTCGGGGAGCTAAGATCGCATATGCCTCACGGCCAAAAACCCAAAACATAAAACAGAAGCAATATTGTAACAAATTCAATAAAGACTTTAAAAATGGTCCACATCAAAAAAAAATACATGAGAGATGTCTGAATACCACCATCTTACATGCTATCATCCCTCATTTATTAAAAAAAACAAAACACACAATAATTCACAGTGGTCAAATGACAGAGCGTAAAATCAAAGAATAAAAGGGATAGTAGCAATAAACAAATGATGTTTACAGATAGTATGGGCATTTTTGAGTGTCACTGAGAAATAAAAAGCTGTTGGATCCATATCAGTTAAATAACCAAAAATTTAGTAAGACTTGAAACAAGATGGTAGACTGAGTGCATTTATCTACCTCTACTCTTGCCCCAGATTCCTTGAGCTGAAAATAAAATACTAATACATTATGCTGCTAAAAAAAATTGATTCCTTTATTATAGCAGATATTCTTAGAAATTTTTGAAAGGCAGAAATTAGCCTGAATTAGAGCAAAGGAGAATAAAATGGCTAAAGGTACTTGTAGGAGGAAACTGCACCAAAGGAGGGATTGCTGTCAGGGGAACAACCTTCTCAGTGTAAATATGAGGTGCAGAAGTGGATGTGCGAAGAATCTTTATGATGAATAACTGTGGAATTGCGTTTGGAGCAGTTGTGTTGATTCTTTCTTTCGATTGTGCATATGATCACCCTGGAAAAAGTATCAATAGAAAAAAAAAAAAAAAGACACCAATTCTTTTTTTTTTTTTTTTTAAATTTTTATTTATTTATTTATTTATGGCTGTGTTGGGTCTTCGTTTCTGTGTGAGGGCTTTCTCCAGTTGCGGCAAGTGGGGGCCACTCTTCATCGCGGTGCGCGGGCCTCTCACTATCGCGGCCTCTCCTGTTGGGGAGCACAGGCTCCAGACGCGCAGGCTCAGTAATTGTGGCTCACGGGCCCAGCTGCTCTGCGGCATGTGGGATCTTCCCAGACCAGGGCTTGAACCCGTGTCCCCTGAATTGGCAGGCAGATTCTCAACCACTGCGCCACCAGGGAAGCCCGAGACACCAATTCTTAATGTGAATTTCTAGCAAAGTAGGACTAAACCTGATACGTCCTTAGTCTGATAAAAGATGGCCTTAGTGTAAGTATACCCATCAGAAACCTACAGAAAATATGATCGTGAGAGGTTGGAAACACGTTGTTTAAAGTCAAGAACAAGACAAAGATGTCATTTATTATAATTAGTATTCAACATACATTGGGCTTAGCTAATGGTGTGACTATGAAATGAACTAAAAATTTAGTTACCTAAAAAAAAAATTAGTTACCTTTCTGTACTTTCTGCTCATTTTTTTCTGTAAATGTAAAACTACTCTAAAAAAAGTGGTTTGGAGAGGACCTTCAAGATGGCAGAGGAGTAAGACGTGGAGGTCACCTTCCTCCCCACAAATACATCAAGAATACATCTACACGTGGAATAATTCCTACAGAACACATACTGAATGCTGGCAGAAGATCTCAGACTTCCCAAAAGCTGACAGGGTCTTGGTGCTCTGGCCGGGTGTCAGGCCTGAGCCTCTGAGGTGGGAGAGCCGAGTTCAGGGTATTGGTCAAACAGAGACCTCCCGGCCCCTCGTAATATCAATTGGTGAGAGCTCTCCTAGAGATCTCCATCTCAATGCAAAGACCCAGCTACACTCAATGACCAGCAAGCTCCAGTGCTGGACACCCCATGCCAAAAAATTAGCAAGACATGAACACAACCCCACCCATTAGCAGAGAGGCTGCCTAAAATCATAATAAGTTCACAGACACCCCAAAACCCATCTCCGGACACGATCCTGCCTGCAAGAAAGACAATATCCCGCCTCATCCACCAGAACACAGGCACCAGTCCTTTCCACCAGAAAGCTTACACAACCCACTGAACCAACCTTACCCACTGAGGGCAGACACCAAAAACAACGGAAACTACAAACCTGCAGCCTGCGAAAAGGAGACCCCAAACACAGTAAGTCAAGCAAAATGTGAGGACAGAGAAACACACAGCAGATGAAGGAGCAAGGTAAAAACCCAGCAGACCAAACAAATGAAGAGGAAATAGGCAGTCTACCTGAAAAAGAATTCACAGTAATGATAGTAAAGATGATCCAAAATCTTGGAAATAAAATGGAGAAAATACAAGAAATGTTTAACAAGGACCTAGAAGAACTAAAGAACAAGCAAATGATGAACAACACAATAAATGAAGTTAAAAATTCTCTAGAAGGAATCAATAGCAGAATTACTGTGGCAGAAGAACGGATAAGTGACCTGGAAGATAAAATAATGGAAATAACTACAGCAGAGCAGAATAAAGAAAAAAGAAAGAAGACAATTGAGGACAGTCTCAGAGACCTTGGGGACAACATTAAACACACCAACACTCAAATCATAGGGGTTCCAGAAGAAGAAGAGAAAAACAAAGGGACTGCGAAAATATTTGAAGAGATTATAGTTGAAAACTTCCCTAATATTGGAAAGAAAAGAGTCAGTCAAGTCCAGGAAGCACAGAGAGTCCCGTACAGGATAAAATGAAGCAGAAACATGCCAAGACACATATTAATTAATCAAGCTATCAAAAATTAAATACAAAGAAAAAATATTAAAAGCAGCATGGGAAAAGCAACAAATAACATACAAGGGAATCCCCATAAGTTTAACAGCTGATCTTTCAGCAGAAACTCTGCAAGCCAGAAGGGTGTGGCAGCACATATTTAAAGTGATGAAAGGGAAACACCTACAACCAAGATTACTCTACCCATCAAGGACCTCGTTCAGATTCCACGGAGAAATTAAAACGTTCACAGACAAGCAAAAGCTAAGAGAATTCAGCACCACAAAACCAGCTTTACAACAAGTGCTAAGGAACTTCTCTAGGCAGGAAACTCAAGAGAAGGAAAAGACCTACAATAACAAAGCCAAAACAATTAAGAAAATGGTAATAGGAACATACATATCGATAACTACCTTAAATGTAAATGAATTAAATGCTCCAACTGAAAGACATAGACTGGCTGAATGGATCCAAAAACAAGACCTGTATATATGCTATCTACAAGAGACCCACTTCAGACCTAGGGACACATACAGACTGAAAGTGAGGGGATGGGAAAAGATATTCCATGCAAATGGAAATCAAAAGAAAGTTGGAGTAGCAATTCTCATATCAGACAAAGTAGACTTTAAAATAAAGACTACTACAAGTGACAAAGAAGGACACTAGATAATGATCAAGGGATCAATCCAAGAAGAAGATATAACAATTGTAAATATTTACGCACACAACATAGGAGCACCTCAATGCATAAGGCAAATGCTAACAGCCATTCAAGGGGAAATCGACAGCAACACAAAATAGTAGGGGACTTTAACACCCCACTTTCAACAATGAACAGATCAACAAAAATGAAAATAAACAAGGAAACGCAAGCTTTAAATGACACATTAAACAAGATGGACTTAATTGATATTTATAGGACATTCCATCCAAAAACAACGGAATACACTTTCTTCTCAACTGCTCATGGAACATTCTCCAGGATAGATCATATCTTGGGTCACAAATAAAGCCTTGGTAAATTTAAGAAAATTGAAATCATATCAAGTGTCTTTTCCAACCAGGGTCAAAAAGGATCTTGCTGTGATTTATGTCATAGAGTGTTCTGCCTGTGTTTTCCTCTAACAGTTTTATAGTGTCTGGCCTTACATTTAGGTCTTTAATCCATTATGAGTTTACTTTTGTGTATGGTGTTAGGGAGTGTTCTAACTTCAGTCTTTTACATGTAGCTGCCCAGTTTTCCCAGCACTACTTACTGAAGAGCCTGTCTTTTCTCCATTGTATATTCTTGCCTCCTTTATCAAAGATCAGGTGACCATATGTGTGTGGGTTTATCTCTGGGCTTTCTATCCTGTTCCATTGATCTGTATTTCTGTTTTTGTGCCAGTACCATACTGTCTTGATTACTGTAGTTTTGTAGTATAGTCTGAAGTCTGGGAGCCTGATGCCTCCAGCTCCATTTCTCTTTCTCAGGATTGCTTTGGCTATTTGGGATCTTTTGTGTTTCCATATACACTGTGAAATTTTTTGTTCTACTTCTGTGGAAAATGCCATTGGTAGTTTGATAGGGATTGCCTTGAATCTGTAGATTGCTTTGGGTAGTATAGTCATTTTCACAATGTTGATTCTTCCAATCTAAGAACATGGTATATCTATCCATCTGTTTCTATCTTTAATTTCTTTTATCAGTGTCTTATAGTTTTCTGCATATAGGTCTTTTGTCTCCTTAGGTAAGTTTATTCCTAGGTATTTTATTCTTTTTGTTGCAATGGTAGATGGGAGTGTTTCCTTAATTTATCTTTCAGATTTTTCGTCATTAGTGTATAGAAATGCAAGAGATTTCTGTGCATTAATTTTGTATCCTGCTACTTTACCAAATTCATTGATTAGCTCTAGTAGTTTTCTGGTAGCATCTTTAGGATTCTCTATGTATAGTATCATGTCATCTGCAAACAGGGCCAGTTTTACTTCTTTTTTTCCGATTTGGATTCCTTTTATTTCCAATAAAGATGTTTTAAAAAAAAAGTGGTTTTCAAAGTGTTTTTTTTTTATTTAAACTTCCATTATGGATTATTATTGTTTGCATTTCTTCAAACCATTAACAGTATTTGGTATTGTCAATCTGTATAAATTTGGCCAGTTGGGTTTGTGTAGTGTTATCCCATTGTGGTTTTGATTTGCATTTCCCTGACCATCCATGAGTTATAGTGCCTTTCAGTATATCTATTCACAGTTTGAATGTCCTTTTCATGATATACTTATTCAAGTACTTTGCCTACCTTACAGATTTGCATTATCTTTATTTTCCTTATTAATTTATGTAAGTTCTTTATAATATTCTGGATATAAACTTTTTATTGATTATGGACGTTGCAGATATCTTGCCTACCCTAATGCTTGTCTTCTTACTCTCTTAATGTTATCATTTCAGGAAGAGGAGTTCATTTAAATTTTAATATAGACCAAAGTGTCAATCTTTCCTTTTATAATTAGTACATTTATGTCCTGTTTAAGAAATATTTATCTATTGCAAAGTCATAAAAATGTCCTCCAACTTTATCATTTAGAACTATCACTATATTACATGTCACATTTACACTTACAAGCCATCCAGAATTAATTTTTGTGTATGGTATAAGGAAGTGTCAAATTTCTTTTTTATATATAAATCCAGCAACCCAACACTGTTTACTGAAAAGACCAGTCTTAGCACACAGCACTGAGGGGTCATCTTTTCCATGAATGAGGGGTTTACATCTACATTGGAGAGGTTCCAGACTGGATAATGCCTATGCCTTCTGTTCTATTTAATCAGTCTATTTATCTTTCTTTACTCCAACACCAAAGATATGAATTGCTGAAGATTTTAAATTTTCTTGATAACTACTAGGGTAAATTCATCTTGTATTTCCATATCCATTTTATAGTCCATTCATTTCCCATAGCAAAGCTCTTGATATTTTAATTGGATTATGTTAAATTTATAGATCCATTTGGGGAAATCTGACATGTTTATGACATTGAGTTACCTAATAAAGAACATGTATGTTACTACTTTATGTATTGCATTTCTACTGATAAACTTACATTTTGTGGATTTTTCAGTGTGTTTTATTACTTGTAATTTGATGTTTTTTATGCAATGAAATGGTGTCTTTCTTTTTGACAAATTTAATTTTTCTATTTGCTGATGTGTATGGAAAATATAAATGTAATGCATCATATGTAGTTATAAAATGTGTGTTTTGTAGCCCTTGATCCAATTATTAATAATTTTTGAAGAAATGCTGGCCATGGTATATATTAATTTGAGTGTTCAGATGGTTTTAAAAACAGCATTTACAGAGCTTTGTTCTTATATTTAAAATTTATTTACTCATTTATTTTGCAATTATATCTATGCTTTTTATTTTTTATACAATTTTTAAAGGTTATACTCCATTTACAGTTATTGCAAAATATTGGTTATATTCCCTGTGATGTACAATATATCCTTGTAGCCTATCTTACACCCAGTAGCTTGTACTTCCCACTCCCCACCCCTATGTTGCCCCTTTCCTCCTCCCCACTGGTAACCACTAATTTGTTCTCTATATGTGTGAGTCTCCTTCTTTTTCTGTTACATTTACTAGTTTGTTGTATTTTTTAGATTCCACATATAAGTGATATCCTATACTATTTGTTTTTCTCTGCCTGACTTATTTCATTTAGCATAATGCCCTCCAGGTCCATCCATGTTGCTGCAAATGGCAAAATTTGTTCTTTTTTATGACTGAGTAATATTCCAATGTGTGTGTCTCTCTGTGTGTGTGTTTGTGTGTGTGTGTGTATCACATCTTTTTTATCCATTCATCTGTTAATGGACACTTAGGTTGCTACTATATCTTGGCAATTGTAAATAATGCTGCTATGAACATTGGGGTGCCTGTATCTTTTCGAATTAGTGTTTTTGGTGTTTTTTTTCTGGATATATACTGAGGAGTGGAATTGCTGGGTCATATGGTAGTTCTAGTTTTAGTTTTTTGAGAAACCGCCACACTGTTTTCCAAAGTGGCAGCACAAACTTACATTCCCACCAACAGTATATGAGGGTTTCCTTTTCTCCACATCCTTTCCAACGTTTGCTGTTTGTGGTCTTTTTGATGATAGCCATTCTGACAGGTGTGAGGTGATATCTCATTGTGGTTTTGATTTGCATTTCCCCAAAACAGTATCGTACTGGCACAAAAAAAGACACATAGATCAATGGAACAGGATAGAGAGACCAGAAATAAACCCATGCACTTAATGGTCAGTTAATCTATGACAAAGGAGACAAGAATGTACAGTGGAGAAAAGACCGTCTCTTCAAGTAGTGCTTGGCAAAACTGGATAGCTGCATATAAAAGAATGAAATTGGAACATTCTCTAACACCATATACAAAAGTGAACTCAAAATGGGTTAAAGACCTAAACATAAGAGCAGCTTCTATAAAACTCCTAGAGGAAAACATAGGCAGCAATATTTTTTTTTGGATCTGTCTCCTAAAGTAAAGGAAATAAAAGCAAAAATAAACAAATGGGACCTAATTAAACTTAAAAGCTTTTTACAGCAAAGGAAACCATTGACAAAACAAAAACACAACCTACTGAATGGGAGAAAATATTTGCAAATGATATAACCAATCAGGGATTAATATCCAACATATGTAAAGAGCTCACACAATTATACATCAGATAAACAAACAACCTGATTAAAAAATGGGCAGAACTGAATAGACCTTTTTCAAAGAGGAAATGTAGATGGTCATCAGGAATATAAAAAGATATCTATTCTATTTCTTGCTTTGTAGAGCCTAAAATCATATTCTGTCCCTGCATGGGCATTGAAACTCAGCTCTAGTGAATTGTGCATGTATAAGTTTCTAGGAAGCCAGTGGATCACTGTGGGGCCTGTTCACACTCGTAGGCTCTTGGTTTAAATTTCCTTTTAATTTATGGCACATTTGTGTTGTCCTTTATTTCTTGTCTTGGCTATGTATTAACTTTTTTTGTTATATTGTATCCAGCATACTTTTTAAGTAGGATATAGAATTGCATCCACTCAGTCTGCCATATTGCCAACAGGCTTCTGCAGTCACATTTTTGACGTATGCTGTAACTTCCTCTTTCTCTTTTTAAAGGTCTAGGTAACACTATTTTCTCAGGAGCGAAAAAAAATCATAAAGATTATAATTTATTGCTTCTGATCTATGTCAAGTTCACTAAACTGCATTTTTTGTCAACAACTTTTATTAAAGATAAGTGCTATTTTCTTTTAGATAGTCTAGGCATGTAATTTAAACTATCTCAAAAAATCAATGACAAAGTGGTGGCGTTTTCCATAGTATAAATAATATTCATGCTGCATAGTTTTCTTTTCATGTATTCATAAAATATTATCAGAAAAGAGGAAACTGAACAAATTCTTTAGGTCCATGGTTTATTTAGTCCACCACTTTTTATTTTATAGGTATAATAATTGGGGGGGGCAGAGATTGATTTTTTTCCTCAATTTCAACTTCAGAAAAGTTAGGATTACATACCCAACGTTCTAGTTTCTTTAATAATGTATTATGAATTTATCATCTAAAAATTTATAGGAAGCTGTGTTTTTGGCTTATTCCACCTGTTGGGGGGAATAAGTTTCATGAGTTTACTGCTTGCTGTATAAATTAGTACTTTACTTTTGTTGTTTTATAACTACAGCTTTTAGGCTACCTAGGGTGCCTTTTAGTTCTGCTATTATGGAATTTGGTGAACGAGGTTGTAGTGGATGAACATGATTTTTTAGACTTTGACTGTGTGAGGAAACTGCCATGTAACTGTTTCAAAAATATTATTATATTGCGTTGAAGTCTGTATTTAAACTGTTGAAAAAAAGTATGACTACTTTGAAGTTTGTATTTTCTGCCAGAAAATATCCACTTTTGCTAACCAAAAGCAAATTAGGCTGATGGCTATGGAAGAAGCAGAGCTGTTTCAACTGTGAAATGCATGTAACTGAACTCAATGCTTGAGAGAAGCAGGATCAAAGAGAGGAGAGCTGGAAGAGGTGACTATGACATACAGTTGGAAGAAAGAGACACTATCCTCTTCTCTATCAAGGAATTAAGTTATCAAAAATAGTAATGAGAGAAAGAATAGTGCTAATCATTTATATTTACTTAATGTTTGTTCTCTCATCACACCCGCGCTACAAATCTTCAACATTTTATCAAATTGACGTATTTATTCCAATATCTCTAACTTTGAACACTTCTTGAGAAAATGCCCCATTTTGAGTATTTTTGCCACCTTAAACTGATGACCTCCAACCTTGGTTGGGCCCTCAGTGCTACCCGACTGCTTTTCTACCATCTACGATCAGCTCTGCTCCCATTTCTCTCTCAATCTTGCTACCTCACTACCCCCATTCTCAGAAAATTGCTTTCTAAGTCAGGACCAGGAACTTCAGCTCTGCTGCTTAAGATTTTGTCTCCACTTTCCTTCTATTCTTTTCTCCTTCAGTCTGAACTTTGTGTAATCTGCATTCCTTTTCCAATTCAAAATATCATCTCTTGAAATGATGCTGCATGCAAATTCTATTTACACGGAATCATCACCTCCCTCTTGCTCTCATTTCCTTCCATATTCAGTTTAGTTTCTGTATTTCATTTTTATGATTACCTCCTTATGGATACTCACAACAACTTTTCCCCTCTCTCTTCCTATCATATGCACTTGTAAAAATTCTAACTTTATTTGTTCCGATCATCTATCTTTTCCATGCCCATATGAGAACAACGGAAACTTCTGGGGAAAAAAATCACCCACCTTGAATAACTAGTTTTACTTTAGTTACTACAAACCTGAACTACACTTAGTAATGCCTAGTAATACCTTTAGGTTTCCCTGGTAAATTTGCTTTACTCTTCTTTGAAAGAACTATTTTAAAATATTTCCTTTTCCCTTAACCTTCCTGCACATTATATACTCCCCACATTCTAAGGTGATAGCTTACCTCATACCTCATTAAACAAATAAAAGCAGACTGCAAATGCTTTGTTCTCCCATCACCAAGTCAACAAACTCTTCATCTTTACCCATCCTCTTTTGTTTTTTCTCCTTTTGTAATTGAAGAGATATCCTTGCCTCTGTTCGAGGTCCATTTCCTTCACGTGTATTTTCATGCCCTAATATTTCCCATTTTAATTTCAAAACCCCTCCTTTGATCTCACGTCCTTTCTTAGCTGACATCCTATTTCTCTGCTCTTTTTCAAGGCAAAACTGTATACCTGATTTCTGTTTACTCTTCATCCCACTCCAATTTGGCTTCTTTTCATACTGGCAACATTTTCCATCTCTTTAATTGTGTCCTCCTCCACTTACCCCTACCACTAAATGTTTGAGCGCTCCACTTTTGGGCCCAATTTTCTTCCTGTGTTCTCCTTAAGTGAACTAAACCAGTTTCATAGTTTGAATACAAATCTCTAAACTGATAACTTTCACATTTGTATCTTAAACCTTGGTTTCTGACCTGACCTGCAGACTCAAATATTCAACCACCAACTTGACATTTTCCCTTGGATGTCTAAAAGGCATCCCAAACTTATCAGAAATGTTACTTCATGTCTGCCCCACCCCTAAAATTATTTCTCTGTGATGTTCACAGCAATAATTACAGGCAATACCTTTTGTACAGTATTTCAAACAGAAACATGTGATTCTTCTTTGATCCCACTGCTTAGTGTATCCTGTTTATCCAGTTCGTCAGCAATTCTTATTGATGGAAAAATATGGCACTTCTGTATTTACAACATCAGTGGTGTCCTTTTAGATGTGGCACCCTTGTGTAGTTTACAACCTGCATAATCACGCATGATGGTCCTTATTCTACTCACCAAATTATATCTAAAAATATATTTCTCTCTTACTTTTACTGCCACCATAGCAGAGAAAACCACCATGATTTTACGCTTGGACTACTGCCTGCAGCTTCTCAGCTGGTCCTACTATGTTTTGCTTCACTTGATTTTATATGCAATTGTCAGTATAATATTTTTAAAATATCAATTTCATCATGTTGCTTCCTTGATTAAATGCTTTAATTTAATTAAAAAACTTCTTGCAAATTTCCATATGATTTGGCTCCTGTCTACCTATCAGACTTCATCTTGGCCACTGCCTCCTTGCTGGTCTCTTTCCAAGTTCCTTCCTACTTTTGACCTTCTGTACTCTTTGCTTAAAATATTATTTCCCTCACAACATTCCTGGATACCTCTTCTCCTTCAGCTGTAAGCCTGAAAAACACTTCCCCCGAGAGGCATTTCCGTCCAACCAATCTAAAAGAGAACTCTTCCTGTCCACAGATTGCTATAGAACAGTGACTATTCCCTTCATGGCTTTTATCACAATCTCTTATTAATATAAACGTCATGGATTTTTTGTTTGTTTACGTGTATGTCTTCTGTCACTAGGTAAGATCCATGAGGGTAGGGGCATTATCTTGTTTACATTATATTTTTAACTCCTAGGATAGCATCTAGGACAGCTCTTCACCAAATATTTAAATATTTGTTGAGTGCATAAGTGACACTGTTAAACAGTCACAAAAGTTTTATTTATATCTATTTAAAAATTTAGGCTTAGTGAAATTAGATCACTTACCCAAGGATATATAACTGGGCCATGATTGACCCAGATTTCCAGGAGTCAAGGCTATTTCTGTTGAACTGTGTTGGATGATACAATTCCCAGAATAGTTCAGGGAAATCGTGTTAAGACCTTGCAGGACCATCCAGTAGTTGTTTTGCACAGGAAGATGATTAGGGAAAAGATCAGAAAAATTGTTCCTTTGGACACATGGAATAATGAAGAAAAATATAATCCCTTTTTGGATGAGGCGTGGAGGGTTATGCTTGGTACTTACAAACAGCTTGTTTATCTTCCAGCAATGGCACGCTCTGTAGGAAACAATCAATAAGGGGATCGATAGGGGATAGATTGATAACTGCATCAAGATAAGTGACAATCAGGTATGTTATGAGGTTGTGAGAATAGAAATAGGAAAGACAAGGCCATTACTCTCATCCTTGGCCAGGACTGAGAGTAAAGTGAACTTAAGAGAACCTGTCAGGTACTCAAGAGCCAAAAATTATTATAAGCAGGGACAATCCAGAAACTTATAAATCCAAGCAGTAAATCAGAGTTTAGAATCAAGATGTTCCCGAAGCTCTGGAGAAAGAAAGCTCTGGTACCCCAATAGCTGAATTAGAAAATTAAGTGAACCAAATAATTTCAAATATGAATTTAAGCTATGTAAATTAAGTGAATATAATAAAGTTGGTAATAGAAAATAGAGCTGTCTTACCTACCATATTCCTCTGCCTCCCCTTGTAGATGGAGAGCATTTGGAGATGCAGTGGGAGAAGCTGGGATCCTGAGTGTGAGCAGAGGCATAGTGGAGGACAAACCTGGAGATATTTAAGGGCTAGTGATGAGGCCTTGAATCTTTACCTGAGGCATACAAGAGTGAAACTGGCTTAATGTCAGGTACAAACAAAGATTTTAGCCTTTACACCTCTTTGGGCATTATGGTATCTCCCATTCCAGACTCAGAAAACTGCCTGTGTATCTGTCCTTGATCCCCATTCCACACTTGTCCCCATCCAGGAAGGAAAATCATGTCCTTCCCACCCACAGCAATCTAATCTTCACAACACCTCATGTTGAAGCCCCTCGGCCAAGGGCATCACCAAAAATCTTAGTGAGATTTCTGAACATCTCCATCCCTATTTCTATTCTTTCTTCCTCCAAAAAATATATATTAGCAGGCCTGTCCTGTGTGATAGGCATAAGAAGATGAATAAGATCTGATCTCTGCCTCAGAGGTGTCCATAGTCTGGTAGAGGTACACACAGTTCTACTGTAGTATGACAGGAAAGTTTCTTTTTAACATAGGAAAATTTAAGCATATTTGTAACAATAATTCCCAAAGCTTTAAGAGCTTTATGCTTTTACTGAATTCTCAAATATCTATGAGGATGACATTTGCCCCATTTTACAGATGAGTAAACAGATTCACAGAGATGAAGTCACTTGTCCAAGGTCATATAGCTAGTAACATTGAGGGGGGGTTGGTTAGGGAGGTGGCACTGCGACCGATTCTTCCTGGATCCACAGGTCACACTTTTAACCTATAGGTAATGTTGGTTTGTATGTTGATAGGAAGGAAAGAAAGGAGAAAAAAATTGAGGTTGGAAGAGATATTTCCCCCACGTTTCCTGACCTTTTCAAGCACTATTTATAAAAGCTCTGGCTCAATGGTGCATATGGTGATCCCTGAAGCTTTAGATGAGTCATGGTGATCCAACATGATTTCATAATGATTCATGTTGGTGGTCGATTGCAACCCATTATTGGTGGTTCTGTGGTGATCCATGGTTATCCTTGATCCGTTGGAATCTATGGTGTTTTATGCTTATCTGATTGAAGGTGCTCCATGACAGCAATGAAAACGCCATTTTATACCTTTGCATTTTATTCTGGGGCAGGTGCAATTTTCATGATGTCAGTCACATGATGTGACAGTAAAAAGATATAATGCACTGTGCCTACTTTCAATAAGATGAACATTTCTCATGCTTAAAAAAAAAAAAAAAAAAAAGAAAATAGAGCTGTGACCTCGTATCCTTTGGCAGAGGGATTTTGTCTGTTTTGAAAACCCTGGTTTGCCTGAGATGGCAGATAGAGCCCCAGGTATCAAAAGATCCTGATAGATTATAACGGATACAAAATTATTCCTTTCATCCACAGCTATTAGGAGAAAACAACACTGTGGTCTTGAGAATATCAATATATTCATTCTACTTTAAGTGAATACCATCTTTGCAGCAAATTTTCTTAAGAATGTTTCTGATTTATTCTGTTGTTTTAGTAATTACTTTTGTGTAGCAAAAGCAAAACTGATTGGGAGTCATTGATTCTAATCTCATCATCAATCAGTGTTTTAGGGTATCTTTCCTAGCTGATACATTTCTCATATAGTAGCAAGTTCCTAAAATTACAGATGTAAAGTTCTGCAAAATCATAGGAACGAACACAAAACCACTTTATCTTTTCAAAGTTTCCCTTCCCCTTTTGTTTGTCTTCATAAAGTAGACCGTTAACTATTTTTGCTGCCTGTATTGGTTTTCTGTGTCAGCTTGGTGGAGCTATGGTGCCCAGTTGTTTAGTTAAATGCTAGTCTAGATGTTGCTGTGAAAGTAGTTTGGAGATGTGATTATCATTTACAGTTAGTTGACTTTAAGTAAAGATTGCCCTCCAAAATGTGAGCAGGCTTCATCCAGTCAGTTGAAGGCCTCAAGAGCAAAAACAGGTTTCCCAGAGAAGAAGGAATTCTGCCTTAAGACTGTAACAGCTTGAGTTTCCAGCCTGCCAGACAGCCCTGCAGATTTCAGACTTGCTAGCCCCTACAATTGCATGAGTTGATTCCTTAAAATAAATGTGTGTGTGTGTGTGTGTATGTGTGTATCTTACTGCCTCTGTTTCCCTGGAGAACTCTGACATACTACCCTTGTGTGGATCTCACCAGGCATCTGTGTCAGCTTGGACTTTCGTTTTCAGGGATGGACACATGTAGATTTTTATAAGGGTGAATGTTTTCTCTGTTGGTTTTTAATAAATTTCTTGAGGATAACTTACATTTTTGGACCTTTTGGTGATAACACTACATTGAGTCATCCTCTTTGAGGAACAGTCTATAGTAAATTTTTAGTAACTTTCTAAGGGTATAATTGATGATAACATTGTCCAAGCTGTGCCTAGCAGTTGGTGGTTTTTTTTTTTTCTTACTGACTAATTATCCTCAGTGGCCCACATTGAAGTATTTTAAAGAACAATAAAGTTCTCCAACAGTCCTAAGATAGGTACAGTGCAACAAGTCATGTGTTTAATGGACACTGGATCATAATGGATAACTCACAAATTTTCACTGTGTGTGGTTTATATGATTTTCACTTATATTGAAGCTCATCTGCCACTTTATTTATTTCACAGGCACAAAGCAGAATATTTTTGTACCTTTTCTGCATTGGGTTAGCATTTTACTATCCCCAAAAGCCCATCTTCTGCAAACTTTAGGAATTTACTATATGTTGTTTCATCCTGGTTATTTATGAAATTCTGATCCCTATGGACCCAATGGTTTGTAGTTTACTCTGAAGGAGCCACTGTTTTTCCCCACATTACTATGTCTTTACAACTCAGTACTTTGTCTGTGACAAAAACAACCATATTTACATTTCTGATGTACATTTTTATTGGTGTGGTCATTCAATTTTACAGTCATCTTTTGAGCACCCAACCAGTGCTGATTATTGAGGTACCCATTGAGTATACAGGGATAAATAGAAATAATAAAATCAAAGTCAAGTGTTAAAGAAGTTTTGGAACTAAATAAATCACATCTACTTGTTTTCAACTTCCTTACTTTTAATGTCTCAGAGGAGTCAGACCTGATTTCTGGCCAAGTTTCTTTTCCTTTAGAGATCATGCCTGCTTCAGCATACATTGAATTAACATGTATTTGAATCCAACCAGCTTTTCTAGTATGAAAGTGAGATTCATTGGTTTGTACTTCCTCAGAAGTTTCTGAAATTCTTATAGGTAGAGGTATCATTAGTGTTTCAACAAGCTTTTTGCATTACCATTTGTCTGATTTAGGAAGTGAGTAAACTGATGATATTTCAAAGGCATAAAAAAAGACACCTTGTTTTCCAACTCTAGAAAAGTTATTCAGACAAATATTTTCTTCTAGTGTTATTATAAAAGTCATACAGAGCATATTTTGAGTGGCTTTTAAATACTAAAGGAAAAATTTTTAGGAAATATTAAGTAACACTAAGGCATATAATGCTATGTAATATTATATACTAAGTACAATAAATGCGTATGTGTAGAATTATACATATGTAATATGCATATAATTTATGTATAAAGCAGAATTCACCAGTACTGGCTGGTGATTTTTACTTGAAAATTAGAATAATGAGGTAAGGTAGGAAAATGATCTATCTTGAACAGGTTTTTCTACACTAATAAAAAAAAAAAAGGAACATAAGCAAGGAAGAGTAATGGAGAAAATACATTGTACTTTAATGCACATAACTGAAATGCAGTGGGATGATTCTTATAATAAATGTCAAAATTAATAGATGCGGTCTGTGTGGGAGAGAATAAAAGGAAAGAAGGGTGGCAGTTTGTGCCAGAAACATTTATGAAGCAGCTGAGAGTCTTTTTGAAATATGCAAAAGGAGAAAATAGTTTGAATAAGCCCTGTAAGCAAAGAAAAGTAAGTTCTATTCAGGTATTCCTATATTGAGTTGAATTCTTGTATTGGTTTTGTGGACTGTTTTTCCCGACAGGTGTTTTTTTTGTTTGTTTTCCCCTGCTTTACTGCTACTTCTTGGAGCTTGGGAAAGGACTGGCTATAGCAGTAAGAGGCTGTCTATTATTTTCGCTATTTGAAGAAAAGAGAGGTCTGTGCAAAAATAGAAGGATTCTGAGCCTATTTTGCCATCCTGTGTAGTTTCCAGTATGTGCCTACCTTTGGCTGTATTAATTAGGGTGGGAGTGAGCTGTTTCAGGCCTTTGTCACGTATCTCTCAAATACTTAAATATATCCCTCCAGTAGATTGGTCTCTTCAAATTCTCTGATTTACCTCATTGATCAGACTGTCTGCCTGTGTTAGCTTGGCACTGTTGTATGTCTGAGGTATCTTTAGCTTTTAATTGCAGCTTTTAAAACCCTATTCACCCTGCAAACACCCACTATCTGTATCTATATCTTCCCTTGAGAACCTCCCTTTACCACTACCTCCATACTGACTTCCCTCTCTTTTCTCTGATCTCATAAAATTTAATGTCTGGATTACTCATCAGTTGTTAATCTGGGTCTTAAGAAGCATCAGGCTAAGGAAGAAGGTTGCAGACTAAGACCAGAAACTGAGTGTCCATAAAATATGGAGGGAAGACTGGATAAGCAAACAAATCTCTCTCTCTCTCTCTCTCACACACACACAGACACACACACACACACACACGAAGAAAACCAAGGCAGTAATTTCAAAGTATATGTAAAGAACCATAAGATCAGTAGGATTTGAAGGAGGATGTCAGTGTAGCTGTCAGAAGTCCAAGGAGAGATTGTCTAAGACAGCCTCAGCTTTTAATATTTCTTTCTAAAGCTAATTTTTAGTGAATTTTAGGTCACAGTTTTGGCTGCCACGAACCACCCAGCACCAGCAGTTTACTTAGTAGGCATTCAATAAATATTCTTTGAATAAATAAAGGAACAGATTAAGTGATTCTTTCTATATGTTTACAAAAGTGCTTATCATTCAGAATAACTAAGTGCAGGACCAATTCAGTTATCCTTGGGGCTCTCAGCTTTCTGATTGGCTCATTTGGGGGGACAATTTTCATAGACTCATGAATATTAGAGCTTGAATAAAATCTGATTTCTCATTCAACCTTTTCATTCTGCGAATAAAGAATCTTTTAGAGCTACTGATGATGGATACATAAAAGTATACATAACAAGCCCCAACCTTGAGTATGCTCTTAATGGAAAGATCTTTCAATAAAATTCTTTCTTTTTAATACAAATCAACAAATAGTAAGTACTTTTTTGTGTGTATAAAAGGCACTCTGCTAGGTGCTGGGATATACATAAGACATACAAGAAAACTACTGCAAGAAATCAAATAGATTATATTCTAATTCCCAAACAAAATGATGAGGCTTTATGTTTGTTTTCATAACATATTTTCATTGAATTTCTGTTGTTAATACTTTTTTTTTTTTAATCAGTCATCAATTTTATACACGTCACTTTATACATGTCAATCCCCATCACCCAATTCAGCACACCACCATCCCCACCCCACCGCAGTTTTCCCCCCTGGTGTCCATACATTTCTTCTCTACATCTGTGTCTCAACTTCTGCCCTGCAACCCGGTTCATCTGTACCATTTTTCTAGGTTCCACATACATGCATTAATATACGATATTTGTTTTTCTCTTTCTGACTTCACTCTGTATGACAGTCTCTAGATCCATCCACATCTCAACAAATGACTCAATTTCTTTCTTTTTTATGGCTGAGTAATATTCCATTGTATATATGTACCACATCTTCTTTATCCATTCGTCTGTTGATGGGCATTTAGGTTGCTTCCATGACCTGGCTATTGTAAATAATGCTGCAATGAATATTCGGGTGCATGTGTCTTTTTGAATTACGGTTTTCTCTGGGTATATGCCCAGTAGTGGGATTGCTGGGTCATATGGTAATTCCATTTTTAGTTTTTTAAGGAACGTCCATACTGTTCTCCATAGTGGCTGTATCAATTTACGTTCCCACCAACAGTGCAAGAGGGTTCTCTTTTCTCCACACCCTCTCCAGCATTTGTTGTTCGTAGATTTTCTGATGATGCCCATTCTTACTGGTGTGAGGTGATACCTCATTGTAGTTTTGATTTGCATTTCTCTAATAATTAGTGATGTTGAGCATCTTTTCATGTGCTTCGTGGCCGTCTGTATGTCTTCTTTGGAGAAATGTCTATTTAGGCCGTCTGTCCATTTTTGGATTGGGGTGTTTGTTTCTTTAATATTGAGCTGAATGAGCTGTTTATATATTTTAGAGATTAATCCTTTGTCCGTTGATTTGTTTGCAAATATTTTCTACCATTGTGAGGGTTGTCTTTGGTTGTCTTTTCATCTTGTTTATGGTTTCCTTTGCTATGCAAAAGCTTTGAAGTTTCATTAGGTCCCATTTGTTTATTTTTGTTTTTATTTCCCTTACTCTAGGAGGTGGATCAAAAAAGATCTTGCTGTGATTTATGTCAAAGAGTGTTCTTCCTATGTTTTCCTCTAAGAGTTTTATAGTGTCCAGTCTTACATTTAGGTCTCTAATCCATTTTGAGTTTATTTTTGTGTATGGTGTTAGGGAGTATTCTAATTTCATTCTTTTACATGTAGCTGTCCAGTTTTCCCAGCACCACTTATTGAAGAGACTGTCTTTTCTCCATTGTATATCTTTGCCTCCTTTGTCATAGATTAGTTGACCATAGGTGCGTGGGTTAATCTCTGGGCTTTCTATCTTGTTCCATTGATCTATGTTTCTGTTTTTGTGCCAGTACCATATTGTCTTGATTACTGTAGCTTTGTAGTATAGTCTGAAGTCAGGGAGTCTGATTCCTCCAGCTCCATTTTTTTCCCTCAAGACTGCTTTGGCTATTCGGGGTCTTTTGTGTCTCCATACAAATTTTAAGATGATTTGTTCTAGTTCCGTAAAAAATGCCATTGGTAATTTGATAGGGATTGCGTTGAACCTGTAGATTGCTTTGGGTAGTATAGTCATTTTCACAATGTTGATTATTCCAATCCAAGAACATGGTATATCTCTCCATCTGTTGGTATCATCTTTAATTTCTTTCATCAGTGTCTTATAGTTTTCTGCATACAGGTCTTTTGTCTCCCTAGGTAGGTTTATTCTTAGGTATTTTATTCTTTTTGTTGCAATGGTAAATGGGAGTGTTTCCATAATTTCTCTTTCAGATTTTTCATCATTAGTGTATAGGAATGCAAAAGATTTCTGTGCATTAATTTTGTATCCTGCAACTTTACCAAATTCATTAATTAGCTCTAGCAGTTTTCTGGTGGCAGTTTTAGGATTCTCTATGTATAGTATCATGTCATCTGCAAACAGTGACAGTTTTACTACTTCTTTTCCAATTTGTATTCCTTTTATTTCTTTTTCTTCTCTGATTGCCGTGGCTAGGACTTCCAGAACTATGTTGAATAATAGTGGTGAGAGTGGACATCCTTGTGTCGTTCCTGATCTTAGAGGAAATGCTTTCAGTTTTTCACCATTGAGAATGATGTTTGCTGTGGGTTTGTCATATATGGCCTTTATTATGTTGAGGTGGGTTCCCTCTATGCCCACTTTCTGGAGAGTTTTTATCATAAATGGGTGTTGAATTTTGTCAAAAGCTTTTTCTGCATCTATTGAGATGATCATATGGTTTTTATTCTTCAATTTGTTAATATGGTGTATCACATTGATTGATTTGCGTATATTGAAGAATCCTTGCATCCCTGGGATAAATCCCACTTGATCATGGTGTATGATCCTTTTAATGTGTTGTTGGATTCTGTTTGCTAGTATTTTGTTGAGGATCTTTGCATCTATATTCATCAGTGATACTGGTCTGTAATTTTCTTTTTTTGTAGTGTCTTTGTCTGGTTTTGGTATCAGGGTGATGGTGGCCTCATAGAATGAGTTTGGGAGTGTTCCTTCTTCTGCAATTTTTTGGAAGAGTTTGAGAAGGATAGGTGTTAGCTCTTCTCTAAATGTTTGATAGAATTCACCTGTGAAGCCATCTGGTCCTGGACTTTTGTTTGTTGGAAGATTTTTAATCACAGTTTCAATTTCACTACTTGTGATTGGTCTGTTCATATTTTCTATTTCTTCCTGGTTCAGTCTTGAAAGGTTATACGTTTCTAAGAATTTGTCCATTTCTTCCAGGTTGTCCATTTTATTGGCAGAGTTGCTTGTAGTAGTCTCTTAGGATGCTTTGTATTTCTGTGGTGTCTGTTGTAACTTTTCCTTTTTCATTTCTGATTTTATTGATTTGAGTCTTCTCCCTCTTTTTCTTGATGAGTGTGACTAATGGCTTATCAATTTTGTTTATCTTCTCAAAGAACCAGCTTTTAGTTTTATTGATCTTTAATCCATTCACGTTTAAGGTAATTATCGATATGTATGTTCCTATGACCATTTTCTTAATTGTTTTGGGTTTGTTTTTGTAGGTCCTTTTCTTCTCTTGTGTTTCCCACTTAGAGAAGTTCCTTTAGCACTTGTTGTAGAGCTGGTTTGGTGGTGCTGAATTCTCTTAGCTTTTGCTTGTCTGTAAAGCTTTTGATTTCTCCATCTAATCTAAATGAGATCCTTGCTGGGTAGAGTAATCTTGGTTGTAGGTTCTTTCCTTTCATCACTTTAAGTATATCATGCCACTCCCTTCTGGCTTGTAGAGTTTCTGCTGAGAAATCAGCTGTTAACCTTATGGGAGTTCCCTTGTATGTTATTTGTCGTTTTTCCCTTGCTGCTTTCAATAATTTTTCTTTGTCTTTAATTTTTGCCACTTTGATTACTATGTGTCTCGGCGTGTTTCTCCTTGGGTTTATCCTGTATGGGACTCTCTGCGCTTCCTGGACTTGGGTGGCTATTTCCTTTCCCATGTTAGGGAAGTTTTCGACTATAATCTCTTCAAGTATTTTCTCTGGTCCTTTCTCTCTCTCTTCTCCTTCTGGGACCCCTATAATGCGAATGTTGTTGCGTTTAATGTTGTCCCAGAGGTCTCTTAGGCTGTCTTCATTTCTTTTCATTCTTTTTTCTTTAGTCTGTTCCGCAGCAGTGAATTCCACCATTCTGTCTTCCAGGTCACTTATCCATTCTTCTGCCTCAGTTATTCTGCTATTGATTCCTTCTAGTGTAGTTTTCATTTCAGTTATTGTATTGGTCATCTCTGTTTGTTTGTTCTTTAATTCTTCTAGGTCTTTGTTAATCATTTCTTGCATCTTCTCGATCTTTGCCTCCATTCTTATTCCGAGGTCCTGGATCATCTTCACTATCATTATTCTGAATTCTTTTTCTGGAAGGTTGCCTATCTCCACTTCATTTAGTTGCTTTTCTGGGGTTTTTTTCTTGTTCCTTCATCTGGTATATAGCTCTCTGCCTTTTCATCTTGTCTGTCTTTCTGTAAATGTGGTTTTTGTTCCACAGGCTGCAGGATTGTAGTTTTTCTTGCTTCTGCTGTCTGCCCTCTGGTGGTTGAGGCTATCTAAGAGGCTTGATGGGAGGCTCTGGTGGTGGGTAGAGCTGACTGTTGCTGTGGCGGTCAGAGCTCCATAAAACTTTAATCCACTTGACTGTTGATGGGTGGGGCTGGGTTCCCTCCCTGTTGGTTGTTTTGCCTGAGGCAACCCAGCACTGGAGCCTACCTGGGCTCTTTGGTGGGGCTAATGGCAGACTCTGGAAGGGCTCACGCCAAGGAGTACTTCCGAGAACCTCCGCTGCCAGTGTCCTTGTCCCCACGGTGAAACAGAGCCAGCCCCCACCTCTGCAGGAGACCCTCCAACACTAGCAGGTAGGTCTGGTTCAGTCTCCCCCAGTGTCACTGCTCCTTTCCCCGGGTCTCAATGCGCACACTATTCCGTGTGCGCCCTCCAAGAGTGGGGTCTCTGTTTCCCCCAGTCCTGTTGAAGTCCTGCAATCAATTCCCACTAGGCTTCAAAGTCTGATTCTCTATGAATTCTTTCTCCCGTTGCCGGACCCCCAGGTTGGGAAGCCTGACGTGGGGCTCAGAACCTTCCCTCCAGTGGGTGGACTTCTGTGGTATAAGTGTTCTCCAGTCTGTGAGTCGCCCACCCAGCAGTTATGGGATTTGATTTTACTCTGATTGTGCTCCTCCTACCGTCTCACTGTGGTTTCTCCTCTGTCCTTGGACGTGAGGTATCCTCCTTGGTGAAATCCAGTGTCTTCCTGTCGATGATTGTCCAGCAGCCGGTTGTGATTCTGGTGCTCTCGCAAGAGGGAGTGAGAGCACGTCCTTGTACTCCGCCATCTTGGTTGATCTCGAGTTAATACTTTTTATCAATCTTATTACCTTCAACAGGGGCAGTTAACTAAATTTTGGATGACCTAAACATGGAGCCTTCTAATTTATATCACAGTGAAAGTGTATCAAGAAAGGATAAGGAGTTTAATTCTGCCTCTCTGGATATCATTTTGCATGATCCAGATATGTGCTTCTTATATTCTTTTCTTAAACAAAGTGCACCTGGGCTCCCATTTGTTTTATTTGATCGTTTGTGTTTCACACATGCCTGCAGATCTTCTGCTTGATTCCATGTACTGTGATAAGAGGGTCTACTCCTTGGGATTCTGTCCTTCATCATATCATTTTTTAAAAAAAATATGAAATATTTCAAACATATAAAATATTTTAAATTGATATAATCATCAACTGCCAACTTATGAATTAAAACATTAAAAATACATTAGAATCTTCCTACTTGTTTGCTACAGGAAACTAATTGACAAAACAGCAGGAGAACAAGCACTAAAAGTCAATCCATTCTTAAAAGCCATTGTAGTAAAAAGCATCAAATATTACTGAGACCTAAGTTTGTCTTCTGCACTGGGGATGTAAAAGAATTGGTATATGCTCTCTGGCCTCTTTTAATTTATTGGTGGGATATACCTGTAGAAGTTCTATTAAAAATTCAAGTATGTGAAATACGTTTCACGCCATGCTTCAACACTGATTGGTTGATCATAGTTGTCTGCAGAGCTGTGTTAAGAAGACTCCACCCAATGCCTTAGCCAGAAAGAGTACCAAGAATGACTAGTGAGATCTGTCATGAGCACAACAGAAAGGTATGAAGCACTAGTACTGTGTTTGGAGTGTCTGTCATTGTCTAAGAGCCTAGTAAGTGGTACAGGCACAGAAGTACAAAGTGACAAACTCAAATGAGTAGTCATCATAGAAGAGGTAATATTGAGCTGGCCCTTGGAAAAAGAAGCCCAAAAATTAACTGAAATTGCTTTTAGTGAGTAGAAAATGGGTAGCAAAGTTGAGAAGATGGCAATGAGCATGACATTTTGGGGGTTTTAAGCAGATTATTAGGCTAGGGTACAAAATATAATGTGATGAACTGTTTAAAATAGGTCAAATAGTCTTTCATCTAAATTTCTGCTTAGGCCCAGAGACTGAGAACAAAATATTACATGACAGGTATTCCCATATCCCAAATTAAGATACCTGAGAACTAGTTTTGAGAACCTTAGCTCTCCTTTCGCACACAGTCTTTAAAAGAGCTTAGAGAGGCTAAGAGTTGGAGAGAATTGTTGAGGTGCTCTTCATCTCACCCTTGCCCTCATGGGGATGAGGAAGCATGCTGCTTTCTCTTCTCTTCCCGTTACAGGGCTTCAGTCAACCAGAGAGCTGGATATGAGGTTAGGCCTACCTTAGATGCTATCATTCAAGCTGTGTAGCATTCAGACAAGATTCTTTATCCCTCTCAGAGATTCTGTGAGCTGATTGGGGGCCACAGAGGACAGGTGTTATAAACACTTGAGAAATAAAAGGTGAGAGGCGAATTCTGGAGTTTCTTTCTCTGACAATAGGACAAAATTTGGTGACTATATTTGTTTAACCTGAACTCCCACAATTTGATAGTTATGAAATTTATGTATTTACTAAGGACCAAAAATGAACTAGATTTCCAACCTGGCATTCCCTTAGATCCTTTCCAAGAAGCCCACATGGGTAGGTGAAGAGACCTCAGCAGAAGCAGGTGGACTTTGTACTGACAAATTCCCAGGAGCTAAGGGAAGACTGAAACAGTTGTTCTGAGGAGCTGCATTCACTTCATAAGCAGAAATTCAGTTGTGAAATTCCAGCGATGATGGAGAGGGAGGTCTCTGAAGAATACTCATAGCTCCATATATTTGTCAGAATTCTTCATTTCAGGAATAAGTAAACAAGAATTTATTACAGGTTATTTTCATAACCTACACAATCTTGGGAGTTCCAGGAAACCAGTTTTAAAAATATAAAACTAGGAATATCAGTAGCCGGAAGAAATAACCAACCTCATCACAGAACTGGCTTTTGAATCAGGAAAATTACAGCTGCTGCTTCACACAGACAGAAACTTAGAATATCAGACCAAATGCTAGAACCTCTGCTAGAGTTATCCTGAAGAATCAAAGGCCTCTGCTTACAAGACGAGTCCATCTCCTCATCCATGGCTGCTGCCTCCTGTTACTCTCTTTCTCTGGCTGACATAGAAATTAGGGCCTGTCTAGGACCCTAACCATAAGCTAATGGTAATACAGCTGTTGGTGTTCTAACCTGGTAAGTATAGGAAGGATACTCAAGAAAGATGGTTGGTGCAAGTGCTAAACTAGTGGAACTCCAGTATCTACCACATACTTCAAGAAAGACAGCTTTAGATCCTTTAACAACCAGAGGAAGCCAGTGACATATCACAATATGCATGTGTAGTAAGCCCAGCAAGACTTTTCTGTTACTGATTTCTAACTTAATTACATTTGGGCCACAGAATATACTCTGTGTGGTTTCAATCCATTTACATTTTTTCATCCTTGTTTTATGACTCTATTTTATTTGGAGTGTTGAAATCTTTTATATTTAATGTAAGTGGTTGGGTTTAAATCTGCTGTGTTGCTTTTTTTTTTTTTAATTCTGTTTTTTTTCTCTTTTTCCTGTTGTCCTGAACTCTCTTCTGGATTAATTTAGTATTTTTTTTTTAGTATTCCATCTTATCTCTACTATTGGCTTATAGCTATTGCTTTTTGTTTTATTTATTTATATTGTTTTAGAAATTGCTCAATGGTTTACAATATGCATTTTAATTTATCACAGTCTACTTTCAAATAATGTTACGTCATTTACATCTAATGTAAGAATCTTACAACAGCACAGATCCATTTCATGCTCCAATTCTTTATTTTATTGTTGTCAAATAATTTACTTCTACATGTTAAACCCCAAAATACATTGTCATTTTTTTTTTTTTTTTGGTCTCTTACGGATGGCTTTTTTTTTTTTTAATTTTAGGCTGGATTGGGTCTTTGTTGCTGCGCGCAGGCTTTCTCTAGTTGCACTGAGCAGGGGCTACTCTTCATTGTGGTGCATGGGCTTCTCATTGTGGTGGCTTCTCTTGTTGTGGAGCATGGGCTCTAGACATGTGGGCTTCAGTAGTTGTGTTGCGTGAGCTCAGTAGTTGTGGCTCGCAGGCTCTAGAGAGCAGGCTCAGTAGTTGTGGCACGTGGGCTTAGTTGCTCCACGGCATGTGGGATCTTCCCGGCCCAGGGGTCGAACCTGTGTCCCCTGCATTGACAGGCGGATTCTTAACCACTGCACCACCAGTGAAGTCCCACATTGTCATTATTTTTGCTTTAAAGAGTAAACTTACGTTTTTGATTAATTTTTCATTTTGATCTAATTTTAGACTTATAGAAATGTTGCAAAAAATGGTACAGAGATTTTGTATATTCCTCCCTCAGTCTCCCAAATGTTAACATCTTACACGACATAACACATTTTTCAAGACTAGGAACTTAACATTGGCATGATACTATTAACTACAGATCTTATTAGAATTTTAACTGTTTTAGAAAAATTCAAAACAAGAAAAAAAAGACTTTTATGTTTGCCCACATATTGGCTGTTTTGGATGTTATTTATTCCTTTGTATAGGTGCAGATTTCTACTTGATATCCTTTCTGCCTGAAAATCTTCCTTTACCATTTCTTATAGTACAGATCTGTTAGTGATAAATTCTCTCAGTTTTGTTCTTCTGAAGGATTTTTAAAGGATACTTTTTTATTTTATATTGAATTCTAGGTTGACAGATTTTTCTTTCAGTCCTTTAAAGATGTTTTCTGGCTTTCATGTTTCTTTTCAGCATGAAGTGTGTGATTACTATTTTCTTGTTCCTCTTATATAATGTGTCTTTTTCCTCAGGATGCTTTAAGAATTTCTCTTTATCACTGGTTCCTAGCAAAATAATTATGATGTTTCCTGTAGTTTTCTTTGTGTTCATCCTGCTTGGGGTTTGTTTAGTCTTTTAAATCTGAGAATATATAGTTTTTATGGAATTGGAAACATTTCAGTCATTATGTCTTCTAGTTTTTTTTCTGGTGTCCTCTCTTTAAATTTTGGGACTTGCACATCAATTGATAATTTCCCCCATAGGTTGTTGAGGCTCTGTTTCATTTTCTGTTTCTGTATTTATTCCCTACTTTATTTTGGAAAATTTTCTTCACTAGATCTTCAAGTTCACTGTTATTTGTTTCTGTAATGCCTAATTGGCTATTAATCTCATTCAATGATTTTTTTGGTTTCAGATACTACATTTTTCATATCCAGAAATTCTATGTGACTGTTTATATATCTTCCACTTTGCTCTTTATTTTATTCATGATTTCCTTTAAATTCCATCATTTCTTTTATTTCTGGGTCCGATTCTATTGACTTCTAATTATGAATCTCATTTTTCAATTTTCTTGCTTTTCTTCATACATAGCAGTTTTATTAGGTACTATACCTTGTGAACATTACATTGCTAATTGCTTGATTTTGTTGTTTTCTTTTAAAGATTGTTGTATTTTGTTCTGACAGACAGTTATATCGTGTGTATATGAGTTTCATTCACTGGGCTTATTTTAAAGAGTTTTAAGCTATATTTTGAATAGGCTTTGGTCTAGAGATAGTTCAGTCCTACTGTGAAGATGTGGACCTTCTGTCTCTCTACTTTTGTCTCTCTACCTCAGGAGTTAATACAAGCTCTATCATGGCTAATGGAAACTCAAGTGTCTCCTGGCCCTATGTGAACTCTGGGATCTGTTCAGCCTGCGGCTTCAAGTTATTATTTGCTCAGTCTTTTTAAATTTTATCCTGTGCATGCATGAATTAATGTTTAACACTAGACTTAAGATCAACCCTAAGCAGATTTCTGGAGCCCTTTTTCTGGGCATACCACACTGTTCTAGAAACTTGCTCTGCAGTGTGAGTCTCTGTCTCCTCAAATTCTGATCTTTGTGTCTTCAACCCAATATGATTGCTTCCTCTGCTTGTTTAGAAAGTACCCTCTGATAGAAAAGACATTTGTATTATTCTCTTACAAATCTCAATTTTGTGTTCCCTGTACAAACAACATCCATTGTCTAAACATGGTTGTTTCACCTTTTTTTGAGCAGTTTTATATCTGTTTATGGTGGGAAGTTTAGCCTGGTCCCAGTTAGTCCATGATGGAAAGGAGCAGGAGTCCACGGAATGCTTTTATACAGGGAAGTAACATGATGTGTTCTATATTTTTAAAGTGTCATTCTGGCTTCTTTGTGGAGAACGGACTTTTGAGGATCAGGGTGGATGCAGAGAGATCCTTTAGAAAGTTCATATAGTTGTGCAAGAGTGTAATGGGCTTCCGTGTTTTCAGTGTATTTTGTAAGAAGCGATTGGTCGGTTTTAGTATTTATTCATGAGAGGAGACGGATAGTTTGCTGATGGTTTGGATATGTTAGGGAGGAATAGGAGAGGAATCAAGAATGATGTTTAAGTTCTTGTCATGAGTAACTGGGAGAGTGGGGATGTGTGAGTAGGAGCAGGATTAAGGGACATAGGAGAGCCAAGAGTTCTCTTTTTGGACAGATTAATCTCAGTGAGCCTACCAGAAATCCAAATTGGATATGCAAGTTAGAGGTCTTATATAAAGATGGAACCTGACATCAAAATTTTTGGAAAGTAAGGAGTTAATATTTTTGGAGACTTTCTTATATTGATTTTCACTGTGACTTTTCAAGTAGAAGATAAATGTGCCGTGTTTTCCAATATGTTCTCAGAACCTTGTTTCTCAGGAGCGTCTTGTAGAGTGATTATTCCGTGGAATGTATTTTGGTAATTTCACTCTGGGCAGAGGGAAGCCAGTGAATGTTTTAAGTAGAGTTACATGGTATAAAATATTTTAGAAGAGTTATTTTGGCAGGACTTTGATTTGTTGAGAAGGAGGCTGGAGGCCTAAAGAACAGATGGGAGCCTGTTGATATCATCACTTAGACATTTGGGGATGAGGGTCCAGATGAAGGATGACAGTGGGAATCAAAATGAATATGTAGATGCAAGAGAGCACGTGAAGGACAGAAATCATCAGATGATGCTTTATTTTTAAAATGTTGGTGACCCAGATTATGCCGTAGAAAGTTTAAATGAAAAATTTAGTATAGATGGCATTTAATGAACATTTATTATAGGAGTGATTCTGTCTATCTACCTATCTGTCTATCTTTATATTCCATAGCCTAAGAGAAATGGACTTATTTATCCAAGATCACATGGCTAAAATTGGAATAATAACCAAGTTGTGTTATAATTAAGATTTTTCTGGACTGTAGACATGATTTGAAAGAATATGAGCAATTAGAAATAGTTACTGTGAGATATGCATGTACTATCAAAGTCTTCCAGGATAAGAATTAAATAATTTAAACATGACACTTGAGCATTAAGAAGGAGTTTTGCTGGTAAAAATATACAATGGATAATGTGACATTATATGATATATAATTAGATATAATTTGATATAAATTGATACAATATAAATAAGAGGCTACAAGTACAACTAAAACTCTTTAACCTCCAGAGTTTTACTTCTAAAGTTGTGGCGTCTGATACTAGACAAACTTTTGAACCAAAGTAATAGGGCAAATGAAGACTATAGAATTAGCTATCCTAGAATCATCTTAGTAGACCATAGCAACAAAAGCAAATGATGATGATATGAGTGCCAATGCAGTAGATATTTTTTTGAATTAATCAAACATATAATACCTTACTGATGTATGCTACACACTGTATAAATTGCTTTATCTGCATATTTACTGTACCTCACAACGTCATGTAAAGGTGGTCATATATCCATTTTATCCATGAGGAAACTAAAACTCAAAGGTTAGCTCATCAAAGATTCACATTCAGTTATCCACAGAATTGGAAGTTAAGTTGGGTTTCTGTGACTTTTATGTTGCTTTACTTCACCTAGCTTTAAGGAAACATTAGCATTCCTCTATATTGTTTTCTGATTATTTAAAAAATTGCTCTCCATTATCATATAAATATATCCCTTCTTGTTTGTTCAGACTGTTTACAATTCCACTTCTTTTGTGAAACGTTTCATAAATAAAAGGGAGGTAAAAGATTGTTCTTCCTAAATAGTGATTACTTACCATCCAGGTAGGAAGCATTTTTGGAGGAGGTCATTGAGAAGGTGTAACCACTGGTTGACCTGAAAGCTGGACCTGGGCAATCGAAGACACCTCATCCGCTCTCCTGTCCTTGGACCTGCATTCTACATTCTACCCACCATTCCCACTGTGGGAGCTGTTCCAGGCATGTAGCCTTGAAAGAGTAAGGTGTTGATGAGACCTCTGGATGGTATATGTGATTGAGCCCAATTAAGGCCACTATAAACTTAAGATTCTGGCTGGTGGATATGGAGATCTAGTCATCTTGCCGCTGCCCAAGACAAGCTTCTTAAGTAAGTTCCCTTGCCTATTAAGCCTGCCACACACCAATCTGAAGTGATTTGCCTCTTTCTTTGGTCTCTCCCTCTCAGTTTGCAAACCAACAATTGGCAAGTCAGTCTGGACACTGAAGAAATGGGCCTTGGGAAAGAGGCATTTGTGGGGAAATCCTGAGTTGGACATTGGCTTCTATGTACGGGGGATGGCCTATATGTTAGATGCTTGTGGACCACTGTGTGGGTATGGGGATGCCCCCAAAACATCAGCTTGGTCTAATGTGCTTGTTTGAGGAGCTGTGCACAGTACACTGTGACAAAGAAGGGAAATGGATGGCTGCTGCAACAGGGTGGCCTCTACTGTGAGCAGTTCATCTGGTTAGCGATGCCAAATTAGAGGCTAAAGCTCAAGTTAGAAAGTTGGAAGAAGAGTTGAGGTTAGAGACAGACATGCAGGTATCTACTGGTTTGCTGGCTTCGGGGCTGGAGGACAGGTGGGAGAGTAGGATAATAAGTCAGAGACTTTAGTGTGCTGTTTTGCAAAGCTAGGAGGGTGCAAGCTGCTGTGGATTAAGGTCTGAGTGCTTATGATGAAGCCTGATTGGGATGCTAAGAGGTGGAGTTGCTGGGAAAGTGAGGAGAATGAAGAGGAAGATGTTATGGTGATTGACAGTGAAATGGATGGAGTGTCCCATCTGTCTGACTCTTAATACAAAGGAAAGCAAAAGCACAGCAACAGCAACCTCAGCCAGCGGGTCAGCCCCCGATTCAGGAAACATTTCTGATGAGAGAATAAACTCCTGCTGAGCTTATTGTAGGAGCTGCCAAGTTCCAGCAAAAGGCCAGGGAAAATAATTCAGGCATGGTTAGTGCACACCAAGGGAGGGGGCAGTGGGATTTCTGTCACCAGGCAGGATTCATGGAAAGTGAGCAGCATCACCACACACCTGCCTTCAGGCAGCCCCTGCGTGGCATGAAGGGGGTTCAAGGAACTTACTCCCTTATGCAATGGAGTTTTCCAGTCTGCAGGGAGGCTGGGCCCAATGAGGAGGATCTCCCTGGGTACAGGAACCCTGGAAATCTCTAAAGAGGTACAAGTTCTTAGAGAGTTGGGAATGACACAGGCAATCTACTCCCCTGTCTTTGAAAGCCCTGATCGGGCTACATTCACTGCAGGAATGAAAATCAAGATACTCTAGTTTGCTCCTGGCACCTGGTATGAGATGCTGATATTCAGGCTGACCCCAGTCTTGGGACAAGACATTTATGATATTGGGCAATCTAAATGATCCCTGATGATGTCCCTTCTGCTCTAGCAGAGGCCTCAAGGATATAGTCCTATTTAGGATGGGTGCCTTCCTTGTCCCATGTATGGAATGCAGGCCAAGACGGCCTCTAGGTGAGAGCCATTGGAGGTGATCAGAGACCACATGTTGAGCCCACTATTCACTGGTCCCTCAGAAATAAACAAAAGATGACTCTGGTTTACTTTGGAACTGAGTGTACTCTAATACACAGTCACCCCCTGAAGTTTCCTGGCCCCTTCAGTGCCGTCAGTGGTTATGGAGGCAAACAGTTATGATCAGAAAAGTCCCTTTGACACTGTAAATTGGTTGTTCTCCCCCATGAGAATACAAAGTTTTATCTCTTCAAAACCAGAGAACATATTGGGCATTGATATCATACAGTGTCAAACTCTGCAAACCTGTATTGGGGAATTCCTCCTCAGAGTTAGAGTAATCAAATCGTTGCTGAAGGAAAAGGCCAAATGGGAACCAGTAAACCTACTGCCCCATGAAGAGTGGTAACTGTCAAACAATATAAATTGCCTGGGGGGCATAAGGAAATAGGAAAAACTAAGCTGTGCCAAGTGGGTGTTGTATGCCCACTTTCTTTTTTTTTTTTTTTTTTTTTGATTTTATTTATTTTTTGGCTGTGTTGGGTCTTCATTGTTGCACATGGGCTTTCTCTAGTTGCGGCAAGCGGGGGCTACTCTTTGTCACGGTGCGCAGGCTTCTCATTGTGGTGGCTTCTCTTGTTGCGGAGCACGGGCTCTAGGTGCGCGGGCTTCAGTAGTTGCGGCGTGTGGGCTCAGTAGTTGCGGTACACGGGCTCTAGGGCGCAGGCTCAGTAGTTGTGGTGCACGGGCTTAAGTTGCTCCATGGCATGTGGGGTCTTCCCGGACCAGGGCTCGAACCCGTGTCCCCTGCATTGGCAGGCGGATTCTTAACCACTGCACCACCAGGGAAGTCCTGTATGCCCACTTTCAACAGCCTAGTATGGCCAGTAAAACAGCCAGATGGCTCATGGCAGATGACCATGGATTGTTGAGAATTGAACAAGGCAGTGCTTCCCCATCCATGTGTCTGTGCTCGACGCTGCCACCATTTTATATAACTTGGCCACAGTCGTAGGAGTATACCATGCTGTACTGGATTTAAACAAATGCTTTTCTCAGTATACCCCTGGCCACTGAGTCACAAGATCAATTTGCCTTCATGTGGAAGGGGCAATAATGGACTTTTCAAGTGCTTCCCTAAGGCTACCTGCACAGCCCCACAATGTGTCATGGGATGGTAGCCTGAGATCTGTCCCTGTTATCCTTTCCCACATCAGTAAAATGGGCCCATGACATTGATGCTCTAATGTTAACACATGAAGCCTTGCCTCTGCTGCAGGGCACTCTGCAGATTTTGCTGGACTACCTGTGAGGGAGAATGGGCAGTGAACTGGCAAGAAATTCAAGGTCCAGGCACTGCTGTAAAGTTTTGGGGAGTAGTTTGGTCAGGTAAAATGTATATTGTCCCAGAGCTGTGACTGATAAGGTGCAAGCCTATTCAACCCCTAAGAACGTGAAAGAGGTGCAGGCTTTGTAGGGGTTTGGGAGTTTTGGAGGACTTGTATTCCTCACCTGGCACAGTGCTTCTGTTCCTTATACTGCCTTGTAAAGAAAAGGCAGATGTGGGACTGGGGATCAGAGCAACAAGACACCTTTGAGAAGGCAAATATGCTAGTGAAGCAGATTAAAGCTCTGGGCATCTGTCAAGCTGGAATACTATTTGAATTGTATTTATCTGTGACTCTAGAAGGTATGAGTTGGACACTGTGGCAGAGACAACAGAAGGAGAGAGTACCCTTAGGATTTTGGTCCCGGCTCTGGAAGGGGGCAGAAACCTGATATCCTCCAACAGAGCAAGAGCTCCTAGTTGTGTACACAGCACTCCTCCAGGTAGAGCCTCTCATGAAGGAACAGCATATCATAGTAAGAACTTCCCTTCAAATTAAGGGGTGGGTTGAAAATATGTTCCATTAACCCACTTCAAACTCCCACACTAAGTGGCATGCCTATTTGCAGCAGACGATTACATTGTCCACCAGCCCGCTGTCTCTAGATATGAAGGTGCACCTAGGCCCTGTAGAGAATATAGAGCTCTAAATGCCCCCACCCCTATTCCTCTGGCAGCCCCTTCAGCCTGTAGAAAGGGAATGGAGGAAATTCCCCCTGAGGCCTGGTAGATAGATGGAGAGTTGGGGCAACAAATCCACACAGACTACAGTTGCTATTCTGCCCAACACTGACACCATCTGGATGGAAACAGGAATGGACCACTGCAGCCAATGGACTGAACTTAGAGCCGATTGACTGGTGATCTTGACTGGTGATGGATCACTCATGAGCCCTGGCTGTTAACCCTTTGCACTGAGAGTCAGGCTGTTCTAAAGAGATTCACCCTATAGCTTGGCAGTGGGAAGCTGAGGGGTGAATAATCATGAATAAGTCCTTGTGAGGTCAGGATTTGTAGACATTTGGGTTCACCTGTAAGAGCCTGAGGCAGTTCTCACTGTTTTCCCCCTCCCAGCTGGCACTGGCACCCCCTGGCAATCAGGAAGCTGATGCCCTAGCTCAGGTATGAGCCCTAACACATGACCTGTCAGTAGATGGTATAGCAGATTGGATACACAGGCAGAGCAGTCACCGTACCACCCAGGTGGGAATGCATATTGTCCAGGATGCTGGATTGCCCTTGAAATACAGTGACTTAGTTAATGCAATAACAGCATGTCCTGTGTGTTCTAAAGAATGCCCAAGGAAGCTGCCAAAGGACTCTGGGGGCAACCACCAGAGTTCCCAACTAGTAAGGGGTTGGCAAATTGATTATATTGGCCCCCTCCCTCTGAGTGAGTGTTCTAAATATGTCCTAGTTTGTGCGGACCCTGCATCTGGCTTAACCCAGCCTCTCCCCTGTTACCATGGAAACCAGGCCGGCCACCATTAGGGGATTAGAATAGCTAAGTACCATACCCTCATCTAAAAGATAGTGACTGGGGGGTCACATTTCAAAGGTCATGATATGCAAGACGGGGCAAAGCAAAACAAAAAACCCAAAAAACATGACCTTAATGGGGCTTCCAACTCCCCTCTAAACTTTAAGCACAAGCGTTGGTAGAAAAGAAGAATGAAATATTAAAGCAGCGATTAAATTACTAACAGGTAAAACAGTGTTGGCCAGGTATACTAAAGTACTGTCCCAGGCTTTAACACATTTGAATGATCAACCTGTAAGGCCTGTTACCCCGTATGCCAGACTGGGAACCCCTGCCGAGACACCCAACACTGTAAAGATATGAAATTCACAGGAGATAGCCACTGCCCCAACTCTCATGGTAGATCAGTGTGCTGTGCTGCTGAGAACACTAAGTCATGCCTGGAAAGGCATTTTGTACTGAAATTTTTAATGGGACATCACACCAGGATGGGTGAGTTATTTTGCACCTCTGGGTGAGGGGGAACAACTCAGTCTCCACTGGGATACCATTGTCTTGCTGCAAGTCAGACCTGTTGAAACACTATACTTGGACTGGAACATGCACCCCTGAAAGGAGGGAAAGGTGGAAATCCTGGTCTGGCATATCCCGCCCCCTAGTGCATCACCTCATGCCTGACAGTGCTGCTTCCCCTGGACAGTATGTGTAGTGTGTGCAACCCGCTCGAGTTCCTAAAGCTGCCCACTTCAAGGTCAGGTAGGCATGTTCTGTTTTGCACTTTCACAATCATTTGGCTGTTGTCCTTTTTCCCTCCATTGGCCTGGAGGACATTGTAGCACACATAGAAGCCTTTACCAAATTCACCAGCAAGTTTAAATGATAGCTGGCAAAACCTATCTTTACTGAACACTGAAATGTCTCTAATGAGAAAAACTGTCTTTCAAAATAGGATAGCCTTTGACATTATTACTGCTTTAAAAGGAGGCACCTTTGTCATTATCCAAACAGAGTTTGTGTGTTCATAACTGATGTATTGTCTTTATTAAATCACATGAGGACGCAAACGAATGCTGTGAGGGATCAGACCCCCAGTCTAAGGGACTTCATAAATCAGTGGTTCGGATCATGGGGCTCTGGGTGAAAAAAATTGTTACTTATTTTGGGAGTCATTATTATTATTATTATTTTTTTTTTTTAATTTTTATTTATTTATTTATGGTTGTGTTGGGTCTTCGTTTCCGTGTGAGGGCTTTCTCTAGTTGTGGCAAGTGGGGGCCACTCTTCATCGCGGTGCGCGGGCCTCTCACTATCGCGGCCTCTCTTGTTGCGGAGCACAGGCTCCAGACGCGCAGGCTCAGTAGTTGTGGCTCACGGGCCTAGTTGCTCCGCGGCATGTGGGATCTTCCCAGACCAGGGCTCGAACCTGTGTCCCCTGCATTGGCAGGCAGATTCTCAACCACTGCGCCACCAGGGAAGCCCGGGAGTCATTATTTTGATCTGTGTTTTCTCTCGCGTGTGCCTCTATTGCTGCTGTGGCATCTGCCTCCAATGCAGCCAGATAGCCACCAAATGAGCCGCTTCCACGCTAGTGAAACCCCTTGCTGGCAACTCAGGGCACATTGCGGAAGTGGGGTGTGTGTGAGATTGTAAGAGCCAAGAGCTGGGTCTCGAGGGGCTGGAGTGTTGTAGGAGATCTTGGAGAGGACACGACCGCTGGTTGACCCACAAACTGGACCCAGGTATTAGAGGCTTTGCATTCGCTCCCCTGTCCTTAGGATGTACACCTTCTGCGCACTGTTCCCACAGTGGGAGCTGTTCAAGGATGCAGCCTTGACAGAACAATGTGTTGTTGAGACCATCTGGACGGTATACGTGACTGAACCCAGTTAAGATCTCTGTATAAAGTTTTAAGATTCTGGTTGGTGGGTGCAGAGAGCTGCTCATCTTGCTGCCCCCAAGACACAAGCATTGTATGTAAATTCCCTTACTTATTAAAACTGCCACCTACTAATCTGGAGTGTTCTGCCTCTTTCTTTGGTCTCTCCCTCCCCCTCTGTACATGAGCACCAGTTTGCAAACCAATAAGCAATAAATGTGCATTCTTGAGCCTTGTATTTTGTAATATTTTGATTTGTTGTTTAACTCTATTTATTCATCTTAATAGTTTTTCTGGTTAAGGAAGAAACTTTCAAATGGAAATTAGGAAGGATTTGAAACCACTTAAAGCCTTTATAGTTATGTTTGATATTAAACAGAAGTGGTGAAATGGTATTATATCATTTAGGTACAGTCTTCAGGGGTGTGCAGTGCTGGGTACAAAACAAATCTTGGTATTCTTATGAAAAAATAAATTTGGACAAAGAACGAGAAAATGAATCCTTTGGATTCATTCAAGGAGGAGGCTCACATGTGTTGAAAACATAATTAAAAACAAGATCCTCAGAGGGAAAGACTACCCTGGAAATAGTATTGTCAAAAAGACCTATGGTAATGGAGAAAAGCAAATGGGAAATGAGGCTGAAATGTGATGGTACACAGGAACATTATTATGATTTTAGAGCCGTCTATGGATGCACCCCATTACGTAGCAGGAGGGAGCTGTACCTCTTTACGGGGCAGAGACACAATCGCGATTGGAATAATAAATGATACTTCTGTTTGGGGGATCTCATTACCAGAAAATTATTGTCAAAATGCAAGAAATACCGAGAAGAGTAATAATAGTGGTTAGGGAACTGCTAGGATTACTTCTAGAAGAGATGATTAGAAGAATTAAATAGCTTGGTAAGGGGTGACTAAGAGGGTGGGAGTGTTTCCAATCACATGGAGAATGTTAACCCTAAAGAGAAAGACATGTCAATTATTTGGCATGGTAGTAAGGGCTATAATTAGAAGAAATGTAGTGAGATTAGCAAAAGGGAGATTGGAGCAGCAGTCATAAGACCCATCTGAACACTGACAGGACTGTGCTTAGAAACACAGCCTAGATTTATAGTTTGCAGTTTTAGCTTCTATGATTCTGAACAGTTCTGTGGATCTCGTACGTTCTTTTTCCCTCTTTATTACCTTTCCTCCTTACAAATCTTATCCCTCTCATTTGAACCATAAGTTCTGTGTTCCTTTGTGTCAATACATTTTATGGATAATCTGTGGATTCCTGCCCGCTTAAATACACTATCTTTTAAAATTTATGTTTCAGCTTGAGCTAACAGTCATTTTGCCAGCACTAGAAACAGCCTTTTCCTCACAAATTTGTCTTCCTTTAGTCCATGGGGATATTGTATTTCCAAGTACTATAGAATGCATTTCTGTAACCAGAATTTCTCAGTATTCTAATAAAAGGTATAAAAAGGTATGGCTATTGGTAACTCATTTAAAATGTTATATCACAGCATTCAATGCTTCCTAGCTACCAAGTTTTAATGGAACTTTAAACAGGCTTGGCTTTGAGTTATGAATGCAATGAAATGTAGCAAAATATATAAGAAGTCCCAGGGAAATGTAAATTGGAGGACAGTATTCCTTTCCTATGGAATAGCTGCCTTCTCTTAAAAGAGTGACATCACTTCTGTAAAGTCTTATCTAAACTTTATCAGGAAGCAGCTGTAAGGAGCAGAAGTGGAAAGATGCTTTGGAAAACCAAACACCATCATCCTCAGTGGTACATAGAAATAGGTCTCCAAAGAAGATGCAGATTAGAGCAAGGCAGGCATCAGTACTCAAGGAAGGCTGAAGTACCTTTACTGATGCCTCTGTTCATAGCAATTCAGTGCCCTTATGAGGAATGTTCTCTTAATCAAGAATTAAAATATTCCATGTTTTTTACAAAATCCAATGACATTTGTAGGATGTCTGAAGGGTAATGTGGGAGAACTCATGCCACAACTACAAACACTAAAGAAATATATTTTAATTGTTCTTATGCTTTGGAAAAATATTAAATTTACATTTAGAGAAATTCTTCGTTTCTTCTTCCTTCCTCTCCCTTTTTTCCCCCTTTTCTCTTTTCTGCTTCAGTTAATGTTATTAGAAGCAAGACACTAAGTTGTTTTGACTGACTGAAATGTTGTAGCCTAGATGAGTCATAAGAAAAGTGAGGGACTGGCCTTTCTTTTGTTCAGATGATGTGCCTGACGCACAGACGGTGCCTGTGGCCTCTTCTGCGACTGGAGACGAGGAGCGTGTGTTCACAGTGATAGCCAGAGCTTCCTCCTGCTTGCTGTGGTGAGTACCACTTGATCTACGCTTGTACGTGATATAAATCCTCCAGAGAGAGTACTGTGTGCCTCTAGGTCCTCTAGAGCCTGGTTATAGGATAATACCCTGAGAGATAATCAGTTGTTCCTCATTTTAGAAAAAAAATCATCTGTGACCTCGGCAGATACCTCCTATCTCTGGATTCTAGTCCAGTTCAAAAGAAGTAAGTAGGTTAAACGTGTGTCTTGAAACTTCTGCTTGGTAAGGGAGCTCACCATGGTTACTCAGTCCTGACTTACCATTTTTAGTTTGGAAATAGGGGAATAGCTCTTGACCTAACTGTCTTACTTTGCTGGTGCTGTGATGATGGGGCTACGAGGTGTGGAATTAAAAGGGGCCCATTTATATTACAATCACAACATGATCACATATCTTTCTTAGTAAATCTCTAAATGAAATGGAAACTTGGATCTAAGAACAGCAGTAGTAAAACAGGAAATGAAGAACAGTGCCTGAGAGTGTACTGTATCAAGGTGCTGACCCAGGAATTAAATGTCAAGGGGTGTCAGTTCTCAGTCCCTCTCTTTTGTAAAACCAAGTTTAATGTATACATTTGCTTATCATACATGCACATGCATGCACACAAGTGTGTGTATGCACACATAGTATGCACACACACGTGCATACATATGTAGTTTATTTATAAAACTGACAACTGTAGAAAAAAACAAAGTTGGAAGAATGAATAATATTTCTATAACCCAAAGGTAATTGGAAAGTTACTGCTAATATCCTTTTGTTTTTTCCCCCCAGGCCTTTATTTAATGTAGTTGTGATTATCCTGTATTTTGTATCTTGTTTTTCTCTGAAATTTAAGATGATAATGGTCATTTCATGTACCTCTGTAAAGCCTTTATAGACATCATTTTAAATATATTTTAAGAGTCTACAGTATGGGTAATTCCATGGTTTATTTAACCATTTCCCATATTTGGGGCTTTTGATTTCTCTCTCTCTTTCTAGCTCTCTTACATTAAAAAAAAATTTTTTTTCCCATTTCCCTCTTCTTTCTCTCTTTCTCTCTTATTTCTTCTCATTTTAATAGGGACTCTGACAGAACTTTGAGATATGGCTGGCATTTTTAAATGGATGACAGTCTTTGCTTCAGAGAAATATTTATATCCATTAACTTCGGATGTTTAGGAACCTCATAACTGGAAAAAAAATGTGATGGCAATGCAACTCTCCAAAAGAAAACCTTGAATAATGTTTGCATATGAGTGTATATGGGTGTGCATGTGAGTTTGTATGTATGTATGCATTTGTACCCGTGTGCATGTGTATGTGTGTGTAAGTATGTATGTATGTATCTGTCCACACCTGCGTAATAGATTGAGGTATAGGTATGTCAGCCAGTCAATAAATTAGGCTTCAGAGGCAGATGAGCAGCTCCATCAAACAGAATTCCTAAAATGCACTTGCAAATCAGCAGGTTTGGCAACATGGCCTCATAGTTTTGGGTTTAATGTGACAGTTGGTGTGGACACCTATTTTTTTCTTAGCTTTATTGAAGTATAATTGACATATAACATTGTTTAAGGTGTACAATGTGATGATTTGATACACGTGTGTATTGCAAAATGATTATGGTGTGGATGCCTTTTTCAGTCTAGATGCTCTAATAATGATATCTGTGTGCCTTGAAGGAGAGGTGAGGAAGAGCCACGTGTTTAAACTGAAGTTTAACTATTGGTAGTTCTTTGATAGCCAGGTAATGCCCACAAAAACCTGCTGTGGAACCCCACATTGAGCATAACTTCCTAGTTTCAAGAGGAAGGGGGTAGAACATTAACTTCTTAGTTTTAAGAGGCTATGGACTCACAGACTGCAAAAACAAACTATGGTTACCAAAGGGGAAAGGTGGAGGGAGGGATAAATTAGGAGTTTGGAATTAACTTGTACACACCATTATATATAAAATAGAGAATCAGCAAGGATCTACTGTATAGCACAGGGAACTCTACTCAATATTCTGTAATAACCTAAATGGGAAAAGAATCTGAAAAAGAATGGATATGTATATGTAGAACTGAATCACTTTGCCGTACAACTGAAACTAAAACAACATTGTAAATCAACTATACTCTAAAGTAAAAATTAAAGTAAAATAAAATAAAATACAGGTAAACAAACAAACAAAAAGAGGCTATGGAGAAGAAACAGCATCATCATTATGAGCGTTGGTGATGGGGCAAGTTCAGAGACTTCAGCTCAGGGCAGTAGAGGCCAGTGAAGTGGTAAAGGCAGAGGCTTCAGGTGGTGACCTCCCGGAGTGATTTGGAGGCAAACATAAGGTACCACTTGTGGACTTTCAAAAAGTATTTAGAAGAGCTAAGAGCCAGTTAGGTTTAAGTATTGGGATTCAAATACCAATGTTAAATATAACCTTACTGATAGACTTGGGGAGATTTGGGTTGCATGACTAAAACCACAGTATTCAATCTTTATTCATAAGGGTCTCCCTGTCCCATATTCCCAATTGTTTTCTTAAAGATGGATTCCCAGATGATAACTTACCAGATTTTTCAGTTTGAGTTTGTCCCTGAACAAACTCTGACACAAGTATTTGTGTGCAAAGAGTTTATTTGGAAGATCCCAGAATGCCCAAGTGAGGAATAGGAAAAAATGAGGTGAGAAAAAAAGAAAAGCCAATAAAAGGTGCTGTAATGAGTGGATTATCCATGTGGGCAACTGGGGCTTGATCCCACTGGGGACCTTCTGAGAAACCAGCCTGCAGAAAGCAGCAAGCAGGCCATTTCCATACCTCCAGGAAATGCCTCCTTGCAGCAGAACAGGATGATAAGAAGAGAGATGTGGGTACTAGAGGCGTAAAGTTGTCATCAGGCTGAAAATTGTATATTGCCACTGCCAAAGCTTTCAAGTGGACCACAGGGTAAAGGATGGGACACTGACAGCATCTGCCACACTGAGCTTATTACCAAGTCTCTTTCCATTTCAGTACACTGTTCTTGTGATTATGTGCTATTTACATATTTAGGATTGTCATTCCTTTGCTTTCTGCCATCTAGCAATCACAAGGTTTCTAGGTATCCGAGATAAAATATGCCTCCAAAGCTTTTCTCAATCTCTGTGCCAAAGTTCACTTAAGCAACCAAGCGATAGAGGCCCTTCTACATTGAAGGTTAATTGATGTCAATTTCTCCTTGGAAAGAAGAAATATTGAGGCAGAAACAGGCTTGAAATTTGGAAGAGAATTGTGCTACCATAAGCAGCCTCACTCTGAGGGTGGCCTAATAGACATAGAGTTTTGGCTCATACCTTTGAAAATTCTCTTTATTTCCACCCCAAATTCAAGTTGTCTGATGTCAGTGCCTATTTCTTTAAATAACGTTTCTTTCATTTTCCAGTTCTCCTTCGTTCTGCTTGTAATAAATAAACCAAGAAACATTTTTGACCTTTCCTATGTCCTATCTTTCTTTATTCCTTCTTAGTTAAGAATTTTGAAAAAAAAAAAAAAGTAATTTACACTTCCTCACTGTGCAGTCACACCTCAACACACAAAAAATCTGGCTTCCACCTCCACCACTTCACTGAGAATGTTCTCGTCATATTCACCAAAAATATACTGTAAATCCAGTCATCACTTTTTGTTTTTATTCTGTTTGCACTTACTGATTGCTCTGCTGATATCAAGACTGTTACATACTACATGATGAACATCTCCACTTGTACAATCTACAGAGGTCAGGTTAAAAGCTAAGTTCATCATCTCTCAAACCAGCCATACCCATTTATCCTGCCCCAAATTTGCTCCTTCTGTTGTCTTGGTGGCTAGCATTATCATCTGCCTATATAGCCTAAGCAAAAAGAGTTGGAGTCATTTTAGAAATTCTCTATCACTTATTCTCCATGTCCAATCAGTCTTACAGTTTTTACTTCCTAAATAAAATATATTTCTGAGGCTACACTGTAAGTCATAAAACAATGTTTCTTTGACTCTGGACCTCTCTAATCTTTGGAAATTCCAGTTTCCCTCAAGATCTTCCAAAACTTTTCCAGTGGGTATCTCATTTATTTCAAGAACGTGTCACTCCTCTGAGATCTGTTATTTAGTCTCTTTACCTTATATCTTCAATTGCTTCTGAGATCAGCAGTAATATATGCCCCAGTATCATATTAACAGAAGTCCCCAGGGTCACTGCTGCTGCCTTACAAAAACGTTGCTCCTACTTCTGATGTTCATTTGCATTAAGGCTGTGGAAACTAAAAACTGAAAATGCTGATCTCCAGGACACTGGGGACACCATGATTCCTAGTCACTGTTGCTGTCTGTGACTGATAATGCATGCCTGGAGATTGTTGAACCAGCAGTCTTCTAAATTATTTTTCTTCTTTATGATATTTCCTGATTATTTGTTTAATTAGACTCTTGGCCAACTATGGCATCCTGTCTTTTAGACAAACCCAGATACAACTGCATCCTAAGGCAAACAAGACTTAAGCTTAAGGTTGAACCTCTGCTATATTCTGTTTCCAGTAAAATACTTGAAATTTCTCTGTGTCTCATCAGAGAATCCAACTTGGAATGATAGAAGAGAAGGTTATTTGCCTGGGCCACTCCAACATTTCTGCTGGGGACAGACTCTTTTTTTTTTTTTTAATTTTATAAATTTATTTATTTTTATTTATATTTGACCGCGTTGGGTCTTTGTTGCTGCGTGCAGGCTTTCTTTAGTTGCGGCGAGCAGGGGCTACTCTTCGTTGCAGTGCGCAGGCTTCTCACTGAAGTGGCTTCTCTTGCTGCAGAGCACGGGCTCGAGGTGTGCAGGCTTCAGTAGTTGTGGCACATGGGCTCAGTATTTGTGGCTCGCAGGCTCCAGAGCACAGGCTCAGTAGTTGTGGCACATGGACTTAGTTGCTCCGCGGCATGTGGGATCTTCCCGAACCAGGGCTCGAACCTGTGTCCCCTGCATTGGCAGGTGGATTCTTAACCACTGTGCCACCAGGGAAGTCCCAGGGACAGACTCTTGAATACAAGGACAGGCTGTGGGTGTGACACCTTCTCCTGGCACACCAGGGCTTAGAAGAAAAACAGTGTCCTGGCAGTACCTCATATACCTCACATACTTTGGCAATGATGGATTTTTTTCTGGAGGTGAGAGTCTTCACTTATATCACCCTCTCACATCTGACTGTGACACCTCCACTTACCTCTGGGATCTTCCTTGGAGGAGCAGCATGTGTAAATGACACTATACATGTCTTCTATCCTATGCATATGGGGTGACTGAGCTGCTCAGGCTAGGGTATCATCATTCTTTTCCAATCCTTTATGTACCTTTGATGCTAGAGTTACCTGAGACATGACGTCCTCCAAAACCTACATGATTGAGCTCTTCTTTTCCTTGCCTTTTATTCACCACCTGGTCCAGGGGTGAGATTACATCCCTCAGGATTATTTTGATGGGTTCATAATACTCAGGTAGAGCCCCACACGATCTTCCTCTAGCTGGGGAATTAGTGCATTGGTCACTACGACCCTTCTGCAGCCTCCTATGAGGCCATCACAGCCAGCACTGTTCTGTGGATCTGTGCCACTGCTTCTCTCACTGGCTCTGCTGCCTGCACAGCTGCTCTGGGACTAGCCGAGTTGACACCTGGACCCCTCATGTTACATGAAGAAGAGAAAGGTGGGTTGTTCTTATTTGTGTCCCTAAGGGCTGGGCCAGAGGAAAGTTGAAGTAATAAATACCTAGTGATTTTCCCAAATAACTAGTTCTTAGTATGTTAATTGAGCCTGTTAGCCTGAAGCCAAAGTTATACCTTGACTTTCTCTTCTCCCAGGTGAGCTCTTTTTCTTAAGTTCCTCAATTTTTCATGTAAATAGACCTCTGAGGAGTCTATTTCACTAGTTTTCTTGATTTGTCTAGTCATCCCAGATTCCTAGTATATCAATACTTCTTTTATGTATATTTCTTTTATTACATCTCCCGTATTATTTATCAAGAGCAGACACTAAAATTCCTAGAGCATGAGGATGAATTCCTAGGCTAGACAAACCTGAGTTCAAATCCCAACTCCCCTGCTTACTGATTATGTGGACCTTGGCATATTCCTTATCACCTTCTCTTATCCTAAGTTGATTTATCTTGAAATAAAAATAAGAACAGTACATGCCTCGTAGGGTGATAGTGGGACTGAATGAACTAATGTAAATGAAGCACTAGGAGCAGAAGTCAGCACATAAGCCATGCTCATAAATGTTAGCTGCTATTATTGTTATTACTTTTGCCTGGATTACTGCAGAATTGTCTTAACTGGTTTCCTAATCCTTATTTGGAGCTCCTCCAGTCTATTCTCCACATAGCTGTAAGAGTAATCTTTCTGAAACTTAAGTCTGATTGTGTCACTTCTCTTCTTCAAACCTTTCACTGATTTTCATAGCTTTTATCATGATGCTTAGACTCCTTAGCCTGGCACACAGGCCTCTTGTAAACTTGAGTTGTCTCTCTAGTCTTGTTCCCTACCAGTCTTTCCCAAACTTCCATTGCTTTTAATGTAAACAATACTTAGAGTTCTCTGAAAGCAGCACATTCATTTGTGTCTCCTTGATGTTGTGCCTATGCCTATTCATGGAATGTCTTTGCCCCCATTTTCCTCTCTTTAATTTCTACTCATTCTACAAAACCCATCCAAAGCATCACAACACCCAGAAAACCCTCCAGTTCTTTGAGTTTGATTGAGAGGACCTCCTTCTCTGCCTGTTAGCACCTTCTAAACATGTCCATCCTAGCACTTGTCATGTGGTGCTAGAATTATCCCTTTCCTATCTGTTGACTCTTTTAATTGAAAGCTCTCTAAGGACAAAGAGTGTGTATTATCCTGTATCTATATTATCATGTATCTTCAATGTCTATAAGCCATCTAGGAAATAATACTCAGTGTTTGTTGAATAAATACCTGACAGAGGAATTAAAAAGCAAGGTATGTGTGGGAGGAGAGGTACAGTGAAATGCAGAGGATGGGCCAAAGACTTCCTCTCCCATACTTGAATTTCATTTTGCACTTTTAGGATGGTAAAGTGGATCTTGGAATTGTCAGGTTATTTCTAAGATCTTACGAAGTATGTGAATAAAAGGGTTTGGGATTCTCAGATGTTTCTGGCATGCATTTATATTTGTATTGAGTTGTAGAAAGTATTTAATGGTCTGAAACTGCCCCTTCTGTAGGCTGTAGAAATAGCTGGTTTACTTATTTGTACTCAAAAATGTCCTAAGAATAGATCTCAAATATCTGAAATGCTGATATTTCAATAACCTTATTTCATTTTATAAGCGTCTCAGGATCCTACATTCTCTCCCTTTCTTATCCCCTGTAAGAAATAAATAAGATTGCCTAATACATATTTACATATGAAATGATAGCCACATTATATAATATGGTGGTAGTGAAGAAAAAAATGACTAAAGTCAACTGAATTTCTATGAAAAGAGGCTTTAAATTCATGTGTGTGAAGGTTGTTTAAATAATTCAATATTATTTTTCTTCATAAAAATTTTTCCCATAGTGCTTAGTTTATTTGTGAAAATGCAAACAAGTGCTAGAGGCTGTATTATTCAGTAGGTAAAGTCTTTATCTGTATTAAGTAAATGTGGTTTTAAAGCCTTTATTAGAAGCAGAATTTCCCATGGTCAAATTTGACCCAATGACCACATTATTTGAAAAAACTTAAAAATTCTCCAATAATAAAAAAATAATTTTCTACATGGCAGTATTACCCAAAAAGGACTCAGATAACTTTATGCCCTTACCAGAAATGTAATATAGCATTTCACAATCTCTGATGCTGAAATTCAGTTATTGAGTTTTTAATAAAGCACATCATCAGTAAATTGAATAAATGGTTTTAAGGCCAAAAAAAAATTGAAAGAACACCATAAATATTTGAAACCATAAAACTGTAAGCATTCAGAGCTAATAAGTAGGGATTTACAAGAAGTCAATTTGGCTTCTTACACTTGTTAAAATAGGGGTATTTGGTGCTAGTATTAATAATCATAAAAAAATACTTGAAATTACCTCTATTTTATTTTATTTTAACATCTCTATTGGAGTATAATTGCTTTACAATGGTGTGTTAGTTTCTGCTTTATAACAAAGTGAATCAGCTATACATATACATATATCCCCATATCTCTTCCCTCTTGTGTCTCCCTCCCACCCTCCCTAATTGGAGTAATTTATGTTGATGTTATCACATTAAATTAAAAATAAGGCATAATGAATTCAGAAGGCGATATATACACAGTTTTCAATTTACAGATGAGTTGTTTTCCTCGGGTTCCTTTGCGTGTTCATTGAATGGGACTTTGAGAACACAGCAATTACGGTTCCATTATGTAGTTGGATTCCCAGACCAGGAAATGGAAGTCACTTCTGGAGGAAGTAGAGTACTAAATATTATGACATTTTTTCACTGGGAGTGTGCATTAAGCATTTTGGCATTTGAGGAGCACATCTTGCTTTACTGCAGTGAGAATGAGAATTACCAACTCTAAATTACAGGATTCTTAAAGCTACAGTGACCGTATGCCTTGATTTTTCTGAGTCGGTCCTGAAAGCATGTGATGTTGAGGAACAAACACTCTACAGTGTGAGATCCCTAAGCCAGTGAACTGTGCACTCAAAATCCCAGCTTGATGCTCAGAATACAGCAAAGAATAAGATAAACTGCTCTCATAGGACTTTGTATATAATGGGGGAGACACACCATTAACATATGATACAAAAATTATTACCATTTAAACAAGTATTACGAAGGGAAAGGACAGGATGCTAGGTAAGCAGGTAAGGAAGATGTTAATATTGTCACGGTTTGGACTGGTCAAGAGAGGTGTCCATGAAGACGTGGAACCCGCAGGAAGAGTAGGAGTTATCTAGGCTAATAAATGGGGAAAGCAACATCATTGAAGACCCTGAAATAGAAGGTTCAGTATATCCGATGAATTGAGAAATTGCCGAGATTACTGGATTACAGCAAACTAACAGTGTGCCAGTGGGTGAGACTGCAGAGGGAATCAAGGGCCAGATGGTGCAGTGCCTTTCTTAGATGCCTTAGTAATGATCCTGAACTTTATACTAAGGCCAATGGGTAGTTATTGGCGGGGTTTAGCAGGAGAATGCCTTCATTAAATCTATATTCAATGTCAATAAATGCTGACCTGAATTGAATAATTGAATTGTCTGGATAAAAGCAGAAGTGGATCTAAAGGCAATTACTGTCAGTGGGGGTGTACTCTGAATCCTTCAGTTCCAAGCCGTGCTACACAGCACAGATTTCTGGCAGTGGTGATCCTAGCAGGTACTTTGGTTAACAGCTCTTATGTGCTACCGTGGCCAGTTTCATTTGTGTGTGACCAAAACCTAGCTGTTGAGTCCAACCGTACTTTTGAGTAAGGTGACTAACACTTCTGGTATTCTCAGTATTGAGGGTTTTCCAGGGAAGCAAGGCTTTTCAGGGCTAAAATGAGGACAGTGGTAGACAAACAAGGATGGTCAGTCACCTTATTGACAAGCCAGAATCATTTCTTATAGAAACTTTGGCTTCAGATGGTTACACCTCAAAGCTGATACATCCAGTTCTGAAATTTGAGTCCATTTCATCCCACTGTTTATTTCCACCACTCAAAGTGTAGGCTGTTTTTCTCTCTTACATGTACTGTTTCCTTTCCCACAATTTGCCTCTTCATCCCTTCCTTTCATTAGAAACCTCTACAATATTCTCAGGCTGTTGGGATAATCCTTATTCCTCCTCTTTGCTTCAAATGGAACCAGAGAACTACACCTTTGATAGTAATCCTAAACTGAGGCTGCTCAGGTAGTCCCCAACCTGCATACATAGGTCTTGGAGGTAAGAGCAGCATTCCCCTTGCTCCCCAGTGCTTTCGCCTTCTACATTCTACTGTAAGAGTTCTTTCTATTTTGACACTCAGGCCATCAGAGCATCTATCCTATACCTTGGCTTGTCAAAGTCACTTTCACACATTCACAGTGAACGCTGGCACCTGCTGGCACCTGGCTCGTAGCCTCTCTCCCTTACCTTAATTCTCACCACCAAACTCCTTTTATGAAGGTCAAGACTTACCAAATCCAACACAGACTTTTCAGTCTTCACTTATTTGACCTCTCTGAATCATGTACTCTCACCCAAAGACTAGGACCCCCATCTCCCCTTGGCCTCTCCCAGTGTGTGGGGCAGTGGGGTAGTAATGGATTCCGTAGGCCCATTATGCCACCTCTCAGCCATAAGAAGAAAAGTCTATAAATCAAAAGAGATTTATTAATTTTTATGAGTTAATTCCATTTTATCCTCGCAAGTATCATGTGAGGTGTGCAGGAAAAGTAGTGTTGCAAACACATATTAAAGGAGAGAAAATGGGGCACGAAGAGAATAAGTAGTTTTCCTCCGAGTTGCACAAGATGGCAGAAGCCAAAACTAGCATGTAGATCCCCTTCTGATGCTCCTTCCACTGTGCCAAGACGTGTTAGTGAAAGAATAAGGGTATAGAAATTGCCCTCGTAAGTAAGTTTTTAATTCAAATTCTTATTTGTGTTTATGATTCAGTAGCATGTGATGGAAGAAACTATTAAAGTACAAATTCTGAGGTAGATATCCTAGGTGATCTTGCATTCAGAATATTGTTTCAGAGCTTGTTGAAATGAATTAAGATTGGCTGACATGGCTTTCCATCTGCAATTTCTATGTATTTTGATGTGAAAGAACTACCCTGTGAAACTTGCGATTAAAAGAAAGTAGAATAATAATTTTTATGTAACCTCTGTAGCAGAAGAATCTTAATGGTGGGTAATAAAATGGTGAAATGAGATATATTTTAATTAGGTAATAATACCAAGCTTTGTTTATTAACTACTCTGAAGGTTCTAATGAGCTGTGAATTTCTAAGGCTCTTTGGCAAGGAAATGAGAACATTTAACAATTTCCCAAACTAATCTCATTATGGAGAAGTCAGCCTTGCCCATGCTTATTTAAAAATGAAGGCGAAATGGAAAACTTCTCTGCTGGCTCCTCATGATACATGTTGAATACAACTTCCTTTGTTCTTTTATATTTCTGAAAAATATTGTTTTATCCCTAAAAACTAATAGGCCAAATTTTCTGTCCCACGATAAGCATAACCAAGCTGTATCATCTTTTTGCAGGGCAAGGTTTTAGAAAGACCTCCTAAGTTTGAAGTCTTCTCAAATCTCTTTCTGTCCTCAGATTACTCAGGAGACGTGTGCTAAAGCTGAGATATCTTCTTTATATCATCAGGGAGATGTGACTGTACTCCATCACTCATAGATCCAAGAGGAAAAACTCAGGGGGCCTAAGCAGGAGGTGACCAGAGCAAATTGCGGAGCTAGTCAGAGCAGGAACATGATTTCAACCCAGATAGGTCAGAATCCGAAGTTCAGGCCTTTCAGGCATATAAATCAAAATTGACATCTGTTCATCCTAATTACCCTATATTGCCACTTTATTACTGAAATTAATTCTTTAAATGCAAGTTCATTGGTATGTCCTCAGAGTGTAATCCAATCTTTTCTAAGGTTAATTTTCCAAAATTCTGAAAGGCAAATAAATAGCTGTACATTCTCTTTCCATGTGGACTGTTGGAAGATCCCTCTGTGTAAAGATTTTCTCTCCTGGATTGTTAAAAGTTTGGCATAGCAATGAAAAAAATTGTATTTTTAAATTCTTTTAGTTGAATGTTTATCTCTGAGAAAACTGCATTTTGCAAAATGCATTTTCTGTTGTTCCCAAGTTTAAGCCTTTTCTTTACTGGCAATAACAAGACATAATTTTGTTAGAAATAAAAGAGGTTTAACTGGTAATTTTAGAAGAATGTTTTCACAATTACAAGGCATATATAATAAAATAATACTTGTGGTATTCATGATTCAGACACTTTATACAGCCAAATTGGACTTAAACTTTCATTTATCCTGTCAAAATGTTTTTAGATTCTTGTCTTCAGCATGTCATAGCTATTTAATTTACTTTACAGGGGTTTCAACTGATATAATTTGCAATCTTCTACTGATATTTTATCATTAGGAAATCATTGGAAGACAGATTCCTCATGGAATATTTCTCTAGAAATAGTTGCCAAGACCATAGCTAAATTTACCCATAAGCACACTTCATATTGTTAGCTGACAACTTGTGGGACAGGTCTGGACTGAATTTAAATTTTACCTTAAGCAGTGGTGGCAGTGTTATTAACTACTTACCTGTTAGTACACATTTTTGCTTATTTGAAATGTATGATGTAGATTATGTTGAAAGCTATCTCTTTTCTTTGGTATAGCTATTCAAAGTCTATTTGTACTGAATCAGAATTTTAAGAAGCTGAGATAATGAGATTTCTAACTTCATTAGAAAACTGATGTTAATGATACACCAGTAGATTATTAACTCTTAAGGAGGCTCTACTCTCAAGGATACAGCAACCAAGTACTGCATCTACAGTATCTGCCCCAGATATTATGCACTGGTATTAACATCAGTCCATTCTGATCAGTCCAGATTGCTCAATTTCTTCATCAACTTGACTCCAGATTATAATCCAACCTGGGTGATGTTTAATTCTGTTATAAATCATATACCAGAACACTGCATTTAAATGGAAGTTCTAAATTTCTTAGGCTAATATCTGATGTTTAAGCAACCATGTCGCCAAGAAAAACCTAGGACTCTGCAAAGTTCATTGAAGTATTATTAGCTTTTAATACTATTAGTATAATAGTAAATTAAAATAAAAATTAGTATAAACCAATTTGTAAGATTAAGCATAGATGTCAGGATTTTTGCAAAGCCTAAAAAATAAACATGGTAGTAGCAGTCTAAGTGTATAGTAGTATTTCCCTGATAAGCTGGCTTACATTTGAATCTGGTGTAAAGTTGAAATGTTTCCATTCACCTTAATATGTTCAAATAATTATTGTGACTGTTTTTAGAAATTAAATCATGTCCATCTGCTATAAAAATGGCATGGACATCATATTTTTCACTGATGATATTGTTTTGTTGAACACTGGGAATGGGTGCAAAAAGAATCATAACTTATGTAGTTATCATTGGAAAATTGAATTCAGTATTAATAATGTCAAGTCAGAAATGTTTGCTTTTGGCAGGCTTTTTCAATGTTTGAATCTTAAATATTAAAAATCCTGTCCATCAGATGAATTTATTCAGTATCCTGTACATTTTGCTGCTGATTCATCTTGGAGAGACCACTGGAGGGCATGCTGCTCAAAACTGCATAATATACATATGTAATACTGAGTTTCTCTTATGGTTGATACAGATGACTAATAGCATCTTCTCTTTTGCTTCTGGAGATTTTACTTTGAAAAATCTTTACCTACATAAAAGTTGTAATAATAGTACAAAGACAATTCATGTACACTTCACCTTGATTCACCAGTTGCTAACATTTTGCCATATTTTCTTCATATCTCTCTCTAAACATTCCTCTCCCCCCTGTTATTAATCTCTCTCTTATTCTTCCTTTCTTCATCTTTTTCTTTCTTCCTTCCTTTGTTCCATCTATAGTTCCTTCCTCCATCTCTCCCTCCATTCTCCTTTTCTTCCTTTCTTCTTTCCATTTTTTCCTCTTTTCTATTTTTTGCTTTTATCTTTTTTTTTTACAACCATTTAAAAATTTGTCTTAAAAGTCAACTAACTTATTAACTAACATACTTCAATATATATGTTTCCTAAGAGCAGACATTCTCCTAAATAACTATGATTCAATTATCACCCTACGAAAATTTAGGAATTTTTCCTAATTGTTCCAGTAATGTCCTGTGTAGCTCCCTCTCCCCATATGTTACATTTATCCACATCTTTTTAGTCTCATTGAATCTAGAACAGTTCACCAGCCTTTGGTATCTTTCATGGCATTAACATTTTTACAGAGTTCAGGCCAGTTGTTTTGTAGAATATCCTTCACTTTGGATTTGTTTGTCACCATATCTATTCTTAATATGTGATAAGCTTATATAATCTCTGCTATGATATATGGTATCATTTCTACAGTCTTTCTAGAGCACTTATGGTAGGTATTGTTTCCATAAAAATAGGAGTGGTTTTAGAATAAGTGTTGTATGGTGTGCCAACTCATTATTTTTGTCTTTGGGTTTGAGGAAATTCTCAGATTTCAAATTTTTTCCAAAAATATTTAGTCCACTCTCTAACACTACTTTTGGATGATAGATGGTCCTAAGTATTGATAACATCTTGTTCCCTTGGTTACAAGAACTTGGATATAAAAATATGAAACCAGAACATTGGCCATTTCTTGTTTAAAAATAAAATGTGAATCAATCTACAGTCAAATGATAATTTATTATATCACTATAAGAGTGTCTGTAGACATTTATTAAATGCTAGATAGATGAGACAGAAATAATAATCAAAACACTCCTAACATTCTAGTAGTTTTAGAATAAGGTGCGAGGGAAGACAAGTACACACACACAAATACCCAAAGTACTCAAATATAGAATTGCAAGTGCTTAGACGTGTGAACAAAGTGTTAAAAAATACAGAGCAGTTAACTTCTCTTGCTGCCTGGCGAGGAATGGTTTGGGGGCTAGGGTGTCAGGACAGGCTTTACATTTGAGATGGCAGTTGAGGTATGGAAACAGTTCAGTGTGTTGGTAACATGCTCAGGTTTTAGTTACCCAGGCTTGGTTCTGAATTCAATTTTGTGATCTTTGGTAAAATGCAATAAATATCTGGTCCACAGTTTACTCTTCTGTAAATTGGGGTTAATAATACCTATCCTGTAATGCTGTGAGGATTGAATAAGATAATGGACATATGTAACCTGAAGTAAATGTTTAATAAGTGGTAGCTCTTACTAGTAGTGTTATTTAAATGTGACTGGTAGTTCCTTTCATAAAGAAGTAGAAAACGACACAAAATTGTGACATATACAGTGTGCTAGAGAAAAGGATGTTTTCTGTGTAGTCAGCAGGCTTGTCAGGAGATTAAGGCTGCAAAGTTTGTCCTCAGATTCTGTGGAACTTTATGCTAACCAAAGAAGAGAGGATGTAATCTTTAAACACAGATTTTTGGAAAGGGGAAGTGTTTAGGATAAGATCTGTGTTTTACTAAAATAAATCTGGGGTCAGTGTAAGTGATGTGTTTGCTGGATCTTAACCTAAGAGGTCATAGATGACTTGAAAGCTATATATGCACATATAAAATATAGGGATTTATAGACTTTTAAAAGTCATCTAATCACTACCCTGGGGCAGAAGGATATGATTCACTGGGCTTCAGGAAGACTTTTATTTATTTATACTTCACTTTAAAAAATTCTTTTTGTATATTTAAAAATGTACATTAAGCATTGGCAAAATAAAACAGGCACATAATTTATGAATAAATTAATGCACATATGCTGTGAGTGCACAGACAAAATTTTTTTACTGAGAGGTGAGTGATGCGAAATGTTTTGAGACCTCCACTTCAGAAGGACTAGTTCGGATTCGAGGACTTCTGAAATAGAAGAAAGCAAGCTAGTTAGTGTAGAGTTTCAGTGGTCCTGATGAGTTTTAATGAGAACTTGACCTAGGTTGGTAACACTGGAATTGAGAAAGGGGCTGTATCTGAAAGACTGAAAAATAAATTCATCATCAAGACTTGAAAGCCATACCTATCTATCACTGTGGATATCTTTGCTTATCAAGGATTTGAAGGAGATCAGCTGAGAGATTGTAGAAAATACATTCTACACTTGGATAATACTAGGGAATGGGAATTTATTTTAAAGGCAAATTTAAGTTATTTGATACCAGGTTGCCTAATTGAATTACAGAATTCAGCTGATAAATAAGAAGTAAAAGAAGGATAATAATGTGTATTCCGTTTTCAGTATAGATGTGGTTTTGTGAGGAAGAGTTGATTAGAGCAGAATTTTCTACCTCGTTACATGAATTGAGTGGTGATAACTCAATTAAAATGATTAAAGTATCAATTAACTACATGACTTTATGGAGAACAAAGTTGTGTGCTTTATTGATACAGAGTCAATAGGTTATGGTTAATTTTGAGAAGTGCACTTACATACTGTGTCTGAGGGAATGAAAGTTTGCTGAGTCACAAACTGCTAAAATGAGCAAAGAAGTAAAGTTTTTCATGAATCAAAATCAAATATGAATAAAGGACACATATTTGTTTTGTAAAATGACAGTAATATACGTTATCCTCAATCTTGTCAATATAGAGGTATTCTTTGATTTTGTCATACTCCTCTGTCAAAACATGGAGGGTTGTTTATTACTTCTTATGAAATCAAGGGAGTATGAGTATTTTAAAACCATGCTTGAAAAAAAAAATTTATATACTAATCTAATTAGAGAAAAACAAGGCTTGGGAAGTTATTCTGTATATAACAGAGCTACATTGTCTATAAAACCCTGATTCATTCATTCATTCTTCACTTATTCACTCTTTCAATCAGTCATTCATTCATGAAATATTTATTGAATATCTCCTGTGGAGTAAGACAGGTAGGTCTGTGGTAGGCTTGTTAATAGTGTGAACATGAGAGAAAAGGATCCTAACTTTATGAAACGTCAATCCTAATAGGAGAGACAGACATAAATTTAAAAAAATACATAAATAAGAGTAATTATAGAGTGTGATAAGAAATGCTGTGCAGTTTAACAAATGATATGATGGAGAGTACCTGAAAGGTGGAGTGGTGTGTGTGGTGACTTTATACACAATGGACAAGGAAGGTCTCTGAAAACAGGTGACATTTGAGACTTGAAAGATGAGAAGGAACCATATCTCACTCCCCAGATTTCTGCTCTTCATGGAAACCGAAAACAATTTCCTATCTTACCATAATTTTCCTTTTCTCTTCCAAGCAAAAATAAACACAAATATAAAATCATCCCTCCCTCATTCAACCCATGATGAAGCTTCTCAACATATAACTCTACCCCCTCTAGAAACATCCTTGAATTACTCTTTTCTGCCTATTGACAGATGTATTCACCAATTACTGCCTTATCCTTTCTAGTGTAGCTCACCTTAGTGTCTTCTGCTACTTCCCTGTCTTTATGTTTCCTACAGTTCAACCCAGCTTGGCAAAGGGCCTGCAGCTGAACAGCTCAGTAAGAAACTAAAGGGATATATTCAGATGTCAGGATGAGGGAAAGGATGTAAGACAGATTTTAATAAAGTTGTCGACAGTGCTGTAATTTATCCTTTATGAAAAAGGCTATAATATGTACTTCGGCGTCCAGTGTCCCTTGCCAACCAAATCTCAATCCTTTGGTCCCCTACTCCTTCCACTGGGTTGAGTGTCACGTCTTTCTGTTACTCTTACTTTTGTTCTTGTTCTTTCTGAATCAAGCTTACTGTGCTCACCAGAGTATTTTCTATTCAGTCAGAAAGGAGGGTTGGTGTTTTTATTGATTACTTTTCTTCTTAAGTATAATCTGCCAACAAATGCTTGACTTTACCGTAACTGAAATAAACACAGGGTGTTGCTCTGTCCCAAAGTCCTTAGCTGAGGACTGTTAAAATACCTGTCCCCACATCTGGGTTCTGATACATTCCAGGAGATGAGTGCTAAGTGGCCAGAGAGTTGCTGTCAATGACCAACTCTTATGAACAAAAGGTAAATTTGAAGGCATAATCCATAAAATTGTCCCCAGGCTAGTTCTGAGGGCCTTTTGATAGAAAGAGGAGAAATGTTTCTCTCCATGCACATGAAAATCTATGTATTTAAAGATTCATTCCTTGTATACACTTTCTTACATTAACTTTTCTGGTCCCCATGACTATCCTGGAACCTCTAGACTGAAGTCCATTGTTTGACCCTATCCCTGAGGACTGGGACAGTAACCTCTTTCTTCTCATCTTTAATTAAATTTATTAACATTGATGATTCTGGAAAAAAGTCTGTTTGTTCAGCAACCTTTGGCTTTACATTCTTTTGCATTGACTTGCCCCAGCCATTTTACCTCTCCAAACTATGCTCTAGCACAACTGTGTGATCTATTATCAAAGACTCTTGAATCTCATCACTATACAGAAAACTTCTCCCTTTCCTCTGATGCATTTTTATAAATTGATACCCTCAACTCCCTGACTTGCTCTGCATTCTTTCTAGGGCTACTAGGCATTCAGTCATGGAAATGGAAGTCTACGTCTCCAAGTCCTCAAACTATTCTTAATGCAAGACCCATAATATTCCTCTTAATTTCTGTTGATTCTCAGTCTCTGAGACCTGCCACTACTGTAGTATTTCAGTAGAACATCTCTTTTTCAGACCTGGAATGTGGTTTCTGAAAACTTCTCTAGTTCCTTAAAGGAAGGATTTTTCAGTCCTCTGAGGTCTCCAAGCACCAGTGAATCAGGTCTTAGCCTGTGAGGCCAGACTAACGTCCTGAGACTATTCAATTGTACCTGTCACAGATCGCTTGTCTTTTTCTAAGAAGGACTCAGATGTTTCAATAAATTATGTGTCTATAGATGTGGCTTAAATACTCATTTTCTTCCTGCAGCCTCATGAGGGAGTTTCTTAGATTTTTACAGTCTAGCAATCTCACATAGTTCTAAGGCTCTCTATTCCATTTGGTATATCTAGTTACAGATCAGGCATTCTCCCTATCTTAGAGTAATTCTTACAATTTGCTTCTCACCTTAATATGGTACTATAAGGGCAGTCCAATCATGGATTGTGTCTATTCAGCTTGTCCCCCAAATTCAGCAACCTGACTCTCATGATGATAGGGCATTCTTGGCCCTCTGGAAGTACCGCTGGGCAGTCACCTTATGTCTAAAATTCCATGAGTCCCTGAAATGTTACTTGAATAAAATTAAGTCTTTTTTTCCTCTTGACTTTAAGAACAGTCACAGCATATTGTAACATTAAAAAAACTGAAAAGAGATACTGTATTTTGGGGGATTTCAGAAGGTTTCAGATAAGGACGTTATATTGCATATTATGTGGCATAATTAAACATCTCTTTGTCATCAGTCCTATTTCTCATTGCAGCTGGTCAAATCTCAACTTCCTTCTTTGTTTGTCTTCCTTTTCCTGATAAATGAACATTGCTGGTTCACTGGTCTTTTTTCTTACAACCACTTCCTTCCTTCCTTTAGCTCAGCTCCTCCAATATTGTGTCTCTCTACTTTCTCACCTCTTTTAGCTACCACTAAGAATCTCTTGTCCATATTTCCATGCACTTTCTTATTCCAGTCCACTTAACCATTTTCTCATTTTTCTATTCTCCTTTCTAAGACTATTATACTTCACTCAGCACAATGATGGCCTCCTGTCTGAAGTGTACACAAAGGATCAAAGAAAAGTAGTACCTTAGGATGAAGGTAAATACCTCTACATCCTTTCGATTGGATGGTTTTTGTCTTTATCACATTAATACAAATTTCATAACTCTCAAACAACTTATAAACGTGTAAAAAAATGATACCAAGATAGATTTGTTACTGATGAAAATTCTTAGCATTCAACCCTTAATAAGGTTTCTAATTTCCTTCTTAACATATGTAAAGCGGATCAAATTAAGCACTCTTGACATTTAGACTCTTAAAACAAGAAGCCAATTTACACTTCACTCAGAATAAGCAAAAAAAGAAAAAAAAGAAAAACCCACAGATGCATCCTGCCCTCCCGTCAACTCCTGCATCAGGGTCTTATGGATATACTGTTTCTCAAAAAAAAAAAAAAAAAAAAAAAAAAATCACAGCTTAGTGGATTCACTGGATGTAAGAGATGGTAGAGGCCAAGCAGGGAGTTTGTCCTACTCTAGTTTTAGATATGTGGCTTGAGGTTGGACCAGGGGCTGATTGGTAATTATTCCTGTGGATGAACAAGGTCAGATATCAGTATGATGAACAGAAGTCCTTCTATATATTGTTCCTAATTGCTTCACAGAGCACTGATACCTTATGATCTGGTGCCCATCTTTATAATGTCAGAGATTGGAAAAGATCCCATACCAGACAATGTGTATAATACTTTGATTCTCTACCTGCAGGATATTTTTCGGCTTAAGATTGTTTTATGGATCCTTCCATTATACCTATACTGATATACTCCTCTCTCCCATTTTGTTTGGTTAGCATAGGACCATTGAACACATTGACACAGGGTAACCTAAAAAATGACTTCTCAGTGGTTGGTTGTTTTACCTACATTGTTATTTTAATGATGATATACTTACAAGAAAGGACATCTTAAGAATTATGATTTATAAAAAGACATCACACCCAAGACATAAAATAAAGCAGTCAAATATAGAAAGATGAATATTTTAAAGATAATTTAACAGGATAAACTATTTTAACCAAAATCAAGTTGTACCACAGATAATCATAATTAATATTTTGAAAGACTTCTTAGACTTGGTTTTGCCAAACAAAATTATAGAACCTCAGAAAAGCAAGGAGTTAGGTGGCTATGTGAACACTCATCAGTTAAGTTATAAATATTGGATAACATTTAAAATCAATGAATAACTGTATAACAAAAAACAAACAGAAACCAGGGATAGTTTAAACTCATAAAACCACGACTGGAATGCATAGGAACTTCAAGTTTGTTTATTCTTGACCTGAGTATGCCATTCTCCCCTAAGGCTACAGCTGTTTAAAATGGCAGCCAAGTGTGCTAGAGATCAGAGTTCAAGACTAGATGTTCAGAGGGAAAATACTAAGTAGTATGAGAAGCAAGGAGTCTCAAGTTCTGAGCATAAACTGTCCAAATATTTGACTGACAGCTAAACTATTTGTGTACAGGGAAGACCTCAGGAGGCATGATAAAAAAGAAGCCAGAGACCAGGGGTGAAACATAGGATGTCCCAGATTCAGACCTCTGAGTTTGATGTTTTTAAAAATGAACTGCATTCCTCAATCATGCTCAGTTCAGTTAGCAAAAAGATGAAAGTGTCAGAGTACAGGGCCCAAAACCAGCAGAGCAACTGGAAATTAGGGGATTCCCTGGAAACAAGGTAAAGCAGAAAGCATGAGCCCCATAATCCACCTAAATTTACAGTTTTTTGACAAATTTGGCAGGTATGGGTGACCGATAGGAAACCTGGCTAAAAATGCAGCAGTAGGAAGGCATAAGAACAAAGCAGATATTTTAGCAGCTATATATTGCTGAACTTGGAGGGTAGGTGAATGTGAGAGCAGAAGACAGGCAGTTGGCAACAGAGTTTGCAGTTTGACTCCAGGCAAGGTAACTGCCTAAGAAAACAAAACCAGAATAATACCCAGAACAGGATAGAATTTGGAGTCACTACAACATATTATTTGCAAAGTCTGCATTTTCAACCAAAAATCAGGCGTCCAAAGAAACAGCTAGATTTGACAAATAATCAGGAAAATAAAGACAGTCAATGTAAATTGACTCACGTGTTGGATTTGGCAGACATAGGTGTGCTCACCTCCTCTCACGAGCACACCAAAATCACAGCAATCTGCAGAACAGCCATCATTGAAAAAGTCTGAAACCTACCAGAAAAGATCTTCTACAGCTAAAGACATAAAGAAGGAACCTAAACGAGACCAGTAGAAGGGGCGGACTCACAATATACTCAGATCCCATACCCCATGGGTGGGTGACACACAAACTGGAGAATAATTATATTACAGAGGTTCTCCCACAGGAATGAAAGTTCTGTCACCCACATCAGGTCCCCCACCTGGGGGGTCTGGCACCACAAAGAGGAGCCCCCAGAGCATTTGGCTTTGAAGGCCAGTGGGGCTTGATTGCAGGAGCTCCACAGAATTGGGGGAAATAAAGATTTCGCTCTTAAAGGGCTCACACAAAATCTCATGTGCGCTCGGACCAAGGGCAAAAGGAGTAACTTTATAGAAGCCTGGGGCAGACCTACCTGCTAGTCTTAGAGGGTCTCCTGAGGAGGAGGGGTGACTGTGGCTCACCCTGGGAACATAGACACCAGTGGTGGACGTATCGGGGAGTATTCATCTGCATGAACTGTCCTAGGGGCTGACATCTTGCTTGGATCACTCGCACCAAGACCTGGCTCCACCCAACAGCCTGTAGGTTCCAGTGTTGGGACGCCTCAGGCCAAAGAGCTAACTGGGTGGGGACACATCCCCACCCATCAGCACATAGGCTGCCTAAAGACTTCCTGAGCCCACAGCTGCCTCTAGATATGCTGCTAGACATGGATGGCCCTGACCACCAGAGGGCCAATCTCCCAAGACTGAAACAGGAAGAAATAGAAAATATGAACAGACCAATTGCCAGTACTGAAATTGAATCAGTAATTAAAAAACTATGCTATATATAGAAAATTCTAAAGATGCTACCAGAAAACTATTAGAGCTCATCAATGAGTTTGGTAAATTTAGTTGCTGGATACAAAATTACTCTACAGAAAATCTGTTACCTTTCTATACACTAACAATGAAATATTAGAAAGAAAAATTAAGGAAACAATCCCATTTATCACTGCATCAAAAAGAATAAAATACCTAGGAATAAACCTACCTAAGGAGGCAAAAGACCTGTACTCTGAAAACTATAAGATGTTGATAAAAGAAATTGAAGACAACACAAACAGATGGAAAGATATAATATGTTCTTGGATTGGAAGAATCAATATTGTTAAAATGACTATACTACCCAAGACAATCTACAGAGTCAATGCAATCCCTATGAAATTCCCAATGGCATTTTTCACAGAAATAGAACAAAAAATTTTAAATTTGTATGTAAACACAAAAGACACCAAATAGCCATAACAATCATGAGAAAGAAGAATAGAGCTGGAGGAACCATGCTCCCTGGCTTCAGACTATACTACAAAGCTACAGTAATTAATACAGTATGGTATGGGCACGAAAGCAGACATATAGATCAAGGGAATGGGATAGAAAGCCCAGAAATAAATCCACGCACTTATGGTCAACTGATCTATGGCAAAGCAGGCAAGACTATATGACGGAGAAAAGACAGTCTCTTCAATAAGTGGTGCTGGGAAAACGGGACAGTTACATGTAAAAGAATGAAATTAGCACATTCTCTAACACCATATACAAAAATAAACTCAAAATGGATTAAGGACCTAAATGTAAGATAAGATACTATAAAACTCCTAGAGGAAAACATAGGCAGAACACTCTTTGACATAAATTGCAGCAATAGTTTTTTGAATTGGTCTCCTAGAGTAATGGAAATAAAAAAACAAAATAAACAAATGGGACCTTAAACTTAATTAAACTTAAAAAATCTACAGATAATAAATGCTGGGGAGGGTGTGGAGAAAAAGGAATCCTCCTATACTGTTGGTGGGAATGTAAGTTGGTACAGCCACTATGAAGAACAGTATGGAGGTTCCTTAAAAAACTAAGCATAGAGCTACCATGATCCTGCAATCCCACTCCTGGGCAAATATCGGGAGAAAACCATAATTAAAAAAGATACATGCACCCGTGTTCACTGCAGCACTATTTACAATGGCCAAGACAGGGAAGCAACCTAAATGTCCATTGACAGATGAATGGATAAAGATGTGGTATATTTATATAATGGAATATTACTCAGCCATAAGAAATAATAAAATAATGCCATCTGCTGCAACATGGATGGACCTAGAGATTATCATATTAAGTGAAGTAAGCCAGACAGAGAAAGACAAATATCATATGATATTGCTTATGCATGGAATCTAAAAAAAAAAAAAAAAGATACAAATGAACTTATTTACAAAACAGAAATAGACTCATAGACATAGAAAACAAACTTATGGTTATTAAAGGGGATAGTGGGGGTGGGGGGGAGATAAATTAGGAGTTTGGGATTAACATATATACACTACTATATATGAAATAAGCAAGGACCTACTGTATAGCACATGGAACTATATTCAATATCTTGTAATAACCTACCATGGAAAATAATCTGAGAAGATATATATATATATATATCTGAATCACCTTGCTATATACCTGAAACTAACACAACAGTATAAATTAACTATACTTCAGTTTTTAAAAAATGGTTAAGAAAATCAAAGAAAAATATTTTCAAAGTACTGAATAAAAATATGGCATCAATGCATAAACAGATGAGAAATCTGAACATAAAAATTGCAGTTAGTAAAAACTGTAAATTATAGAGTAGAAAAAGTAGAAGTAATAAAAGTAATCAGTAGATGGGCTCAACATCAGATTGCAGATGACAGAAGAAAGAATCAATAAATTTAAGATAGATTAATAGAAATTATCCAATTGAAGAAGAAATAGAAAAAGGCATAAGGAAAAATGAACTGAATCTTAAAGATCTGGAGGAAAATATGAAGTGGTCTAACGCATATGTAAATGAAATCCCCAAAAGAGAAAGGAGACAGGAAAAAGCAGAAAGAAATTTAAGGAATAAAGGTCCAAAACATTCTAAATTTGATGGAAAACATTAATCTACTCAAGGAATTTCATACAAGTTAAACACAAAGAAATACACTCCTAGACACATCATGGTAAAACTGCTGAAAGCTAAAAAAAGAGATAATATAGAAAACACCCAGAGAAAAATGACACATTACATACTGGGGAATCATAATGAGATTACTGCCTGACTTTTTATCAGATTATGAAAGCCTGGAGACATATATTTAAAGTGTTGAAGGAAAATAAAATCAACCAATAATCTATATCTGGTGGCGCTATCCTTCAAAATGAAGATGAAATAATATATCTAGATTTTTTAAATCTTGAAGAATTCATTGCCAGCAGGCCTCCCTTATATATATATATAAACATATATATAAAAACATATATATGTAAATAATACTGGATGGCAACATGGATCTACAGGAATGACATAGTCACCAAAGCTATATACTATATGATTCATTTATATGAAATTCTTAAAAATATAAAATTATAGTAACTGAAAGCATGTCAGTATGCCAAAGTGGGGTGCGAAATAATGACAAAAAGACGAGGGAAATCTGAATGATGTAAAATTTGAATTAGCTGATAGTTTTATAAATGTATACATTTGTCACAATTCATTGAATTTTGCACTTAAACTTGGTGATTTTTATTTTGTACAATACATAGGGCCTTACTAAGTCACCAGCTAGAACCCAATAAGCAATACTCTGTTAAAATAAGTAAATTCAGATATTTAGCTATTATAAATAAATGTATTCTAGTACAATTGAAATTTACATTATTTATTTAATATAATTATATTTCCAGCCATTTTTTAATGAGGTAATATGATTTGGGATATTACTCCTGCAAACTCCATTTAAACTAGAGCAAAATGATTTGCCAAAAAACTGTTTTGTTAATGCCAACTAATAAAACTTAGTAGGTTGTAGAATGTAATGAAAAGATGAACATTGGTGCCAGGTACTCCTGGGTGTGAATCCCAGCCCGCCTCCTTAGCAGTTTTGTAACCTTGGATAAGTTACTCAACTTCCCGAAGCTTGGTTTGCCTCATATGTTAAATGAAGGTATTATTACCTGTTCCATAGGGATGTTGTGAGGATAAGATGCAAAAAAGGTATGTACACTGCTTAGTGAAGTTCCTAACACAAAGTCAACATGAAATAAATGTTATCTATTTTGTTATTTGCAGTATCAGGATATTCTTTTTTAAAAAATATTTATTTATTTTATTTATCTTATTTTTGGGGGCGTTGGGTCTTCGTTGCTGCACGCGGGCTTTTCTCTAGTTGCGGCGAGTGGGGGCTACTCTTCCTTGCGGTGTGCGGGCGTCTCATTGCAGTGGCTTCTCTTGTTGCGGAGCACGGGCTCTAGGTGTGCAGGCTCCAGTAGTTGCAGCACGCGTGCTTGGTAGTTGTGGCTCACGGGCTCTAGAGCGCAGGCACAGTAGTTGTGGCGCACGGGCTTAGTTGCTCCACGGCTTGTGGGATCTTCCTGGACCAGGGCTCAAACCCGTGTCCCCTGCATTGGCAGGCGGATTCTTAACCGCTGCACCACCAGGGAAGCCCCATATCAGGTTATTCTAATTAATGTATAAAATAGATCATCTGAAACAGTGAATTACCATAATGGTTACTGACCAATAATAAAATATTTGTATACCCTTCCTAAAATATTTATGAATAGGAGAGAATGTGATAAGGGAAGAAAATCAGAAATTATGTGAAAAGACAAATTATTGACTGGCACTGGAAGAATAAATTTGGCTCACATGAATCCTTTTATTGAGGGTCCTCAACAATAGCCTCTGTCCCTTTTCTAACAACCCACCTACCTAAAGTATATGTGATTTTGCATCTCTCTTTCCCTCCCTCTCCCTCTCCTCCCTCTTCCCTTTCCTCTCCCTCTTCCTCCCTCTCTCCTTCTTCCTCCCTCTCTCCCTCTTCCTCCCTCTCTCCCTTTTCCCCTCCCTTCTCTTTTTCTCTGTTCTCCCTGGCATATATTCAGTTCCTCTCTATCAATTTCTTAGTTTCTGTAACCTAGAGGTTTTTCCTGTTTTGTAGTCTGAATGTGTACCTAAGCTTTTTTCTTTGTTGGGTCCGTGATAATTTCCTAGTATTTTACTCCTCTTACAGCTCCCTTCTGTTGTTCCACAGTGCTCTCCCTCTGACTTATCCTAATGTGATGTTTAACCTGTGACAACTCCATCTTCCCATACTCCTTTTATCCCACCCAAAAGGTGAAGAGAGCATTTACTTGGGAGGAAGTGAAAGGTAATAAATGCTGGAAGGTAAAATGCTCTGGAATGAAGACTTGGTGAGGGACTCAGGTGAAAGGGGTTGAGGCATCCTTCTAAGGAAGGCCTCTTGTGAAGAAACAAGTGGTGTTTGGTGATCTTGGAGAAGATGGGAATATTTAGAGAAAGTGGTTTAAAGAAACCAGTATGAGTTCAGAAAGATAAAGAAGCAGCTTGAAGTAATATAATCACTCAAAAAGCATTATAAGCAAGGACAGAAAGGGGGAAAAGAATAAGAACTAGGATATACTGGTGGAACACTGCATGTTGGCTGAGTCCCTGGAATTGTGGTAAAGATTGATCAGTTTTTCATGCACCAATGACTTGGAAATATTTACCAATGGAAAGCGTGAGTCGGATGACTTTGAGGAGCATGGTTTTTCTTGAGGCTGGAAAGCGATTTGGATCTAAAGTCTATGCAGGAAAAAAAAAATACACTGGTTTCAGAAAGGTAATGAGAGAGGTCTAAAAATAAAAAGAAGGGGAGAGAAGAGAAAAAAGCCTACATTTTGAAGGATACAGATAGAAAGATAAAGAAAGTAACATATAAGAGAATTGGGCTAGAGAAATAATAAATGAAAACAAGGATGCATTTAGAAAATACTGTTTAATTTTTAAAGTATGTCATAGGCTAATGGAGTAATGTTGGGTTGTGAACGTGTGTTAAGTTTACGCAGCAAGATTTCCTCACTTTGGGACAATGTGCCCATAACGCTTGCTGACTGTATACCTTACATCTTATTACATACCTTATACCTTTTTCCTCCATATTTTATTTGCCTACTGCAATATAGTATCATCTAGAACAAAACATACATAAATTACCTTTTTCTTTTCCCATTAGAATCAACCCTGTTTGAAACAAATGAGATTTTTCCTAAGTTTTCCTTAAAGTGAGATAGGGCTGGCCCTTTAAGATAACAGCAGTTTCACCTCTGTCTGAATCTAATTGTTGCAAATGACACAGAGAAATGAGAAAAAACAATGGTGACCAACTAAACAAACAGAAAACCTGCAATTATGCAGAACAATCTCAATTAAAATTTTTTAATATTTTCTTGAAGGAAGAGGATCAAAGACATATTTAAAGGCTGCTCTATTCATATATCTTTTTCGACCCATCATCTTTCCTCAAGAACATCCCAAGTCTTTCTCTTACTTAACAAAATAGATCCACAAAGTTTCCTTTCTGTCTCATATATATTTGTGCCTTTTGTTGTCTATGTTTTCCTGCTTTCTGTCTCTGTACCAGTATCGACCAATTATATTAATCCACACCCTTGCTATAATAAGTATCATTTCTCATCCAAGACCAAACTACTGTGTTTACTGTCTTGTTTTTGATTCATACAACCCATCAGCTATTTCCCTTGTCTCCCATATATTCCTTTTTTCTTCTTCCCCTCATCCTCCTTCAGTATTTGAGCCATTAGTCAACATTTTTCTTCATTCTATCAATTCTGAAAAAAGTATTATTTGAAAACTTCTTTATCCCCAATGAGTCTATTTTTTATCAATATTTGCACTTCATGGCAAGATTAAACAACTCTTTAAGCACTGACAAAATATCAGAGAACTGCAGTTAGAACCAACTTATGACCTTAAGAAGTACCTGTGGTGATGGAAAAGATCAAGACAATTTAAAGGAAGGTCTTAATAATAAATACTGTGGAGCCCAGGGCTGTTAGAGAAAAAATTGCAAAGTGTATAAACCTTAACATTTCTCTGTGCCTCCACCATTTCTTGCCCCCAGAGTCAAAATCATGCCACAGGATTCTTATTTAATGAAGTCACCATACATGCCTGGTATGTGTCACTTGCTTATATATCTCACCTCTGGCTTCTTCCCTGAAACTCTGGCCCCTTGAGTTTAAATGGCATGGGCGAAGTGTTAGGAGGTAACAATCTAATAGTTTAACAATTTTACATTGAAGTGTCAATGATGGATAGCCCAGCTTAAGGTCCTAGGAATGTTTTCATTTTAAAACACAGAAACATTAGAACCTAGATCACTCTCTAGTTGGCTTATTTTCAGATGGAATTACAGGCTTAAGTTATAATTATTAAGAAAAATATTAGTTAATAGAAAACTAAAAGGACTTTCTGTTGCTCCTGAATCATTTTACCTACCACCTTTCTTTTGATGAATAAGACTGCGGATGTAGAAATCCCAGATAACAATAGCAGCAAAACATTGAATGCCAATGTAGAGCTACAAAGAGTTTGCAGCAGAAGTAAAAACAGATCTATAAACATGTTGCAATTTTGGGGGAAGACAAAAAAGGTTAGAATAGAAGCAAGATAAATATGTAAGATACATGTATACTGGGCCGCAGACACACATATCTAACGCCTGCCATCCCCCCAGGTCTCATTGACCATCCCACATTGTTTCCCACAGCTTTCTCCTTCTTCAGCAGCTCTGAATTATTTTCCTGTGAAATCTATGTCAAAGTCATCTGATGATTTCGAGCAGGCTACAAGAGTTTAGTTGTTGCTTCCTTTCTCTCTCCCTCCCTCCCTCCCTCCCTCCCTCCCTTCCTTCCTTCCTTCCTCTGCTTTTATAAAGATAAAAGTGAAAAAAGAGAGGAGGATAATGTCAGGTTTTGATTCAGAAGTTGAATTAGTTTGAAAGAGGGTCATCAAAATCTTCCTGACTGAGATAGGGTGTGGGTAAAATAAGGATGTGTGTGCTGTGCTACTTTAATTGAACTCGTTTAATTTGGTGAAACTTTTTTTTTAAATTGTGTGTCTGCCATGTTCATCTATTTTTAGTTTGTCAAATTATAGAGGTGTAGGTATTGGATCTTCGTTGTGTCCTTAGGGAAGGAAGAAGACATGCTGTCTGTATGTTCAGCTCTCTTACCTGGATATGCTCCCGTATGTCGTGACCCTGTTCTAAAGACTAGGCCAATATTGTTTGCAAGGTTTTCTGGTCCCTGAAACCTACTCAGTTTCTCTAGGCTCCCTGCTAAAAGAGAGGAAACACTCAGAAATACATCATAGTGGAATGCTTATTAGAAAACACAAGTTTCATAGCAAGTGACTTTTCTATGAAGTACAATAAATCATAGATCGGTAATAAACAGTGTTAGCCAGCTGCTGGCACAATCCTTTCCTCTTGTCAAGATTAAGACAATTAGGTGATCTATATAGATTTCCAAATTAAATATCTGTTCTGAGTACACTACTTTAAAACATTCCATTTGAAATAATAGTATATTTGGTCATAAAGCTTGATATTTTCGTCTACAAAACTTCTTAGAAGAGCCAAATTTACCTCATTTATTTTTGTAATATGTAAATGAGTCAGAGTGGATTTAATTATTTTTCCTCTCAAATATCTACCCTCTTCCTTATTATATCAAGGTTATTTTACCTTTTTCCACTCTGTCTATAGGGTACTTTGGTTGCATCTGATTATTTTAGATGCATTATATATAACCAAGAAATTAAAAATAAAAAGCTTTCAGCTTAGGGTTCTGTAAACATTTTTACCCTGCTTTTTCTTTATGGAGTAACAGCTGATACTGCTATTAATACATCAACATAGTTGAAATTCAGCTACAGAAATACACATACTGCCAGATACAGACTTTTAGCCCAGTGGGGACTTCATTAGTAGATGTCTTCTTCAGTTCAAAGATGGCACTTGAGAGTTTTAAGACTCTCTAGTTTACTAATTAGCTTACCTCCAAGGACTATGTTTAACATCGCTCAAACCTTTTTAACTTTTATTGATATGGACATTTGCACATAATTGTTTTCAGTTTAATGTATCCAAATCCCTAGTCACATTCAAGGACAAGTGCGTTAGAACACATTAGAAATCCTGTTTAATGATTTCCTTTCATATGTATGTATATTTGCTTATGAGCAAATAATTTGTTTTGTTTTACCTTTCTTCCAACTAAGCATATTCTCTTTGCCTAAATCTTCAGATTACAATAACCACATAAAAGTAAATTCGCTGTGAATTGGCAAATTCTGAACTTAATCCCGCCTAGTGGGATACTAATCACAATAGAAACCTTTGACATGACTCTGTATTCATCAGATGGTATTCTAGGGAGTAGAGAGCTCTCCTGGTAGGTAAATATGTGATTAGTTTTATAAACTCAACTGCCCTATTCTGTTTTCTGTAAACTGTATCTATAAAGGCTTTCATTTAGAGTACTTTTTGTAAGGTTATTGACAAAGTTTTATCTTGAGTCAAGAAGAAGCACTTGGTGTTTATTTCCTGATATTAAATTTATACTGTAATATCACACAAGGTATATTTTAGAGCTGTCTACTTCTTTCCATCTCCATTGTCACTCCCCGAATCCTATGTGCATTATGTCAGAGGTGCAGTAGCCTCATGACCGCTCTTCTTTCCCTATAATTTATCCCCACCACTCCCCATGCTGGAGTGAACCTTTTATGAATTAAGTTTGGCCATGTCCTTCCCTTGCTTAAGACTCTTTAATGGTTTTCCATTGCATTTAGGAAGAAAAGCCTACATCATTGCTATATCCAATTGAGCCCTGCATGACCTGGCCCATACTTACTTCTCCAGCCTCACCTTACTCTCCATCACTAATGAAGCTCTTACCTCACTGTCTACCTTCCAATCCCTTGAAAATACCAAGATCTTTCCCACATTGCAGACCTTTCTACACATTGCTTTCTCTGCTGAAGTGAACATCCACCTGGGAAATCCTAATATCCTTGCGGAAGTCAGATTAAATGTTTTTTTCTCAAACCTAAATTAGATCATCCTTTCTTCTCTATCAAAGTACTTTGCTTTTTCATCATAGACCTAATCAGAATATTTAATTGAACATTTATTTGTGTAACTTAAGGTTTGCCTTCAATATAAGAATGCAAATTCTATGAGGTCAGAGGCCATTTTCTCTTTTATTAACTTCTGTATGTCAGTATTTAGAACACAGTCACATAATGAGTTATAAATACCTGCTTGTTTCTGAATAAATGAATAAAATATGGTGTTGGATTTTTCAAGTTATCTTCCAATTTTTTCAGTTCTGTCAACAATCTAGTCTCTAATGGTAAAACTAACTTTCTTATATAAACAAAATCTCTTGGTTATTTAATTAATGAATAATATTTATTTATTTTATTTTCAACTGAGCATCCATGGAGAGAAAGTATTAGTGGGGATTTATATGGACAACATCAATCAGACAGTGGTAGGAGAAAACTGCAGTATATCTGGTGGGCAATATTTTTGTCATATACTATATATATGACATAATGCATAATGTGACTCAAAATAATCTAATCTTCAGCTAGAAGGGACATTCAGAACATCTGGTTTACTTCTGACCTTTTAGACAATTCCAAACTATCTAGATAAGGCAGTTCATTTTGGTCTTAAAGTCTTTCCATTAATTAAAAAAAATGGCTTCCTTCTACAAAATTTTTATTTGTATTTTTCCTTTATAAAATATTTTTATACCTAATCGAAATATTTCTATTTAGTAGAGCTAGAATGGAGCTAATCACAACCCTCTGGATCCATCTTCTCTGAATTATGATTATAAAGTGATGAGATTAATTTCCTTTAGGGCTCCTCAAGTGACTCTGAAAATAATTCCCTAAAGTGGAATTTTAAAATGGTGTCAAAATGGTACAAGTTGCAGTAAGTTGCTTTGAAAGGAAAAAACATTGTCATGTCATCAGTTAAACATGTATGCTTACATGGTAGTTCGAAAACACCGGAAATCCCATGGAATTCCTATACATTTAATGAGATACAATATGCTAGAAAAAAAGAAACTCTTGTGACCAAAAAAAAAATCTTTCAGACTTTTTAAGGCCTATGGTGTTGATCCAATTTCTTCTAAAGCAATATATCATATGATTGGTTACACTTATTGAAGATTTTGACTCTATGATGTTGCCAGGCGGCTTCCTTTTTCACATAGATTACTTTGATTCTACCAATCCCATTCCAAGAAAATCACCTACTGCATTTGGTACCCATTTACTGACCTTATGGATTGCATTTGTGGTTGATAGTCTATTAAATTACTGTGCAGATTGGATTCAGGCCAGTGGTTAAAATATTTCTATTAGATTCCAACAGCATACGTGTATTTCTTACAAATTCACATCACTCTCTTATCGTTCACAGTGTTTCATTCTGTCTACAGAGGTTGAATTGGGTGCACACTCAATTTCACAGGTGAACAGAAGCCTGCAGTTTCTCTGGGCTGAGTGTTTGGGAGCAGAGAGCAGTGCCCAGAGTCAGTGTAAAGGCTTGTGTGTCACCAGCACCCTTTCAAGAGGACCTTATGTCTCACTTAGGAGATACCAAAAGAGAAATTTCCTCCTATTTTGTTTTAATTATTAAAGACCCTAAAATATACATTTTTACAATTCATTGCTGAGATTTTTTATGCATTTACTTAATCTGTGCCTTACATTGACATCTTTAAAAAGGCAACATGTATTTTGTTCTCTCTTATTAAAACTAAACATATCTCTCCTTGTTTCATGATAAATACAGATCATGTTGTTATTGTTCTGAGAACCAAGACATAGCTTTGGTTCAAGGATCAGTTTTTATTTAGAAGTTACATATCCAGCTCTGATTATGCTTCCTTTTATTTTTGATTGCTTAAAAAAACTGTTCTTTTCTATTTCAGGACATGCGTGATAGGAATAGTAAGATGACTACTTCCTTCTGTTATTTAATTGGGAAAAATCTTTGACCTTGAGACTCTTCATGCTCTGATACTGAGACATTCTCTTTCATTTGATCTGTGATTCCCTGGGGATTATAGAGACATGATCAATAAGTTTTACAGAAGTTTCTGGGTTAGTACTATAACTCGTTAAATTGTTGTTATTAAACCTCAATGAGTCCATGAAGAGAGTGGGAGCCTGATACTCAGAGTGACTGATGTATCACAGCTGGCTCCTTCTTCATTTGGCTGGTTTGGGCCCCATCTTGGCATTTTAGCCTTCCCTTAGAAGGCTATCTGGCAATTCTTGATTAGCCTAAAATAAACCTATATTTTCCAAGGAATGAGTGTAACAGCAGTTTCTCACACCTGTATTCCTTTATTATTTGAATTCTGTGGACATCTGTTTTGAGCATATGCTATGATCAAGTGTCTGTGCACCATTCAAAATGAAGAAGGACCCTCAGGGCTGGAGGGTGCAATAATATGAGATCTAATATTTTGACTCTACAGTGTATGTGCAACTATATATCATACCATCCCTAATCCTTACAGAAGCCCAGGAAAGTGGATATTCTCTCTAGTCAAGTGACTTACCAAAGCCCCCCACATTTTAAACAAATGTGAGAGGTAGGATTCTAATCAAGATGAGTCAATCTCTAACATTCTTCCCTTTTAACCACCCTACACTACCTAGCGAAGAAGATTATATTATGCTGTGAAATAATATAGATTCAGACTGGGGATATCCAGGAAGGTTTACAAATAAGATAACATTTTATCTTGACTTGAAGGATGAGTAAACTTTTGGAGGGTAGAAAAAGGTTGAAGAAACATTGCGCTCAAAGATTTGGAAGCAAGAGGCCTGTGGTGTGTTTGAGAAATGGCAAACAACTTCATGTGGCCAGGCTGTGAAATATGCAGAGGAATGCAGTGAGATATCTTAGCTTAATGAAAGCCTTAAGTGTCATGATAAGGAGTTGCAACATTATTCTGTAGGTGATGCTACCAAACAAGGGAAAAATCATAAAGATGGATTGGTTTTGTGTAGGATGAGTTTTTCAGCTCATCAACCCTGATTCTTCTCTTTCCTGGCCTCAAGGGTTTTGAAATCAAGGAGGAAAGAGCACACAGAGAGATTGTCTTTGTGGCAATTGTCTTCAGGCAGCTATCTTAAGATAAATGGAAAGTGAAGACACTGATCCTGGTTTATCAGAGAAAGCATTTTTATGGCAGTAGATTTTATGTATTTAAATGATTCAAGAGACTTATTTTGTCAGTTTAAGTTGGTGAAAATTCTATAATTTTTCTTTCATGTAAAGTCTAAAATTTATTTTCCTATATCCCGGGGGGAAAAAGAATTCAGTATTACTTCATAGACATTTTTTAAAGTAAGTTTCATTTAACCTACTGTATAGGTCTATTTTTTAAAATAGTTTTCTTCCACTTTTAACACCTAAAATGTATTTGTAAATTAATTTTTTTAATCTATCTGTAATCAAACCTAATTTATATCCCTCCTAAATCAAATTTAATTCATATTTATGTTAATTATATTTGCTCTAAAAATTTTCCGGTATTCACTATTCTTTTTTTTTTTATGTTTTTGTCTGACAGTTTAATTTAGACAACACTTACCTGACACAATAACTAATTCCAGTTTTTAGCAAAGAAGTACAGAGTTGGCTATTAAATGAGTATATAAAATTAAAAATGGTGGATGATATATATTCTGTTACCACATGTTTTTTGATGTAATTTTAGTCATGATCTTGGCCTGTTGACTTCGGGCTAACTTTTGAAAATATGCTTTATCAGGAGAAAAAGTGTACTGTGTTTGAGAAATGCATTATTTTTCCAGTGTTCTGGAATCTGTTGTTAGTATAATTTGAAGTGAACTTTCTTTAGCATGGCCTCCAGGGTAATCAGCTACAGGCATGTGGATGATGAATAGCTAATAACTGTTCCCTTAGAGGTGACAGAGAGTTGTATACACATTGTAAGTCTTGGCAAGGAGACAAGACTTATCCATCCAGATTTTGCCAATGAAGACACATAAGGAAAAGAGAGGGGAAAAAAAAAAAAGCACCTGTACTGAAGAAATGTTACAGCTGCAAATATTTGACAACTTAAATTTTCCATGACACTTTGGTTTATTTTATCTATTAATTCAACAATATTTACTGAGGTCTATTTATACTTAGTTCAGTTTATATTTATATTTAGTTCAGCTCTAGGCTAGGCCCTGAAGTTGATGGAAAATGCAAAAAAAGCTCTTTCCTAATTCTTTCTGTTGTTTTTCTTATAACAGACTAAGAAGTTATATGCAATCATTTAAAGCAAGTGAAATCATATTTCTGCAGATACCTAGAAACATCCTATATTAAATTTATTTATTTATTTATTTAAATTATTTATTTATTTATTTATTTGGCTGTGTTAGGTCTTCGTTTCTGTGCGAGGGCTTTCTCTAGTTGCGGCAAGCGGGGGCCACTCTTCATCGCGGTGCGCGGGCCTCTCACTATCGTGGCCTCTCTTGTTGGGGAGCACAGGCTCCAGACGCGCAGGCTCAGTAGTTGTGGCTCACCGGCCTAGTTGCTCCGCGGCATGTGGGATCTTCCCAGACCAGGGCTCGAACCCCTGTCCCCTGCATTAGCAGGCAGATTCTCAACCACTGCTCCACCAGGGAAGCCCTAAATTTATTTTTGATTTTATTCACATCTCTAAAAAACTCTTTTTCTTATGTTCATCTTGATTTCCAAGTGAAGGGGAGCTTAGCAGATTTGGAAAGCTACTAAGAGAAGAGTAAGAGGACTTTCAAAGAACATTATGAGTCCATTGAAGCAAGTGTGAATATTAACTGTCATTTTCTTTTGAAGCTTTGAAGTACAATATCAAGAACCATAGAGGCTGACTGAGATGAAAGCATTTTCTGTCACCATTTAAGATGATAGAGGGATTTGAGATAGGAAAGCCACCTTCATGAAGTATAAGGAGGGGAGAGGATAGAATCTAATATTGTTATATATGAGTATTATCTGTTTTTGACAATATATAGTAGTGGTAATGATGATAATAATAGTATGTAGTAATTGTTACATTTTTATTTTATTCTATCATTCTAAATCCTTTACATATTCTATCATCTAAATCCTTTATCTCAACTAATCCCGATACAAACTATATAACTACTACCAGTATCATAATATGAATAGAGGTGCAAACTTAGGCACAAATCAATTAAGTACCCTCCAAAGATTATCCAGTAAGTGTGCTGAGGCTAAACCACTCTGCCCTTGAGGGAGAAGGATGTGGTTGAATGTTTCCATGCAACCAGCAAATCCTCAAAGAGCAAAACTTGTTTTGAAGAATAGTTTTCCTGTCTCTTTCAAGAGAACCATTTACCATTGCCTTGAAAAGACTAACATGCTTTTTGATCATACCAGTAATTTTGTAAGACCCAAGTATAGATGCTGTGCCAAGGGGCTAAAGAAAGGTGATGTTAAATTTATTATTTTCCTTAAAAATCTTGATTGAATGAGGTGCTGTTTTTCTCTCATCTTGAGTTGTATTAATCCTAGAGGTCTTTTGCTCCGTAAGAACTCGCCACAGAGTTCCGTTTTAGAGCATCACAGCATACCACCACATCTTAGGTTTGATTTATGCAGTATAATGTAAAATAAAGAAAACTGCATTGAGATTTCTGTGATTTCTAATCTTGGCTCTGCTGTTATGATCATGCACAAGTCACTTTGCCTCCCTGGGTCTTAGTTTAGTCATCTGTAAAATGAAGGGGTTGATTAGAAAGCCCTATGGTCCATCTCCAGCTCTAAAATGCTGTGACTCCATGATTCCTCTTCTGATGCAAAAGAGAAGGCAGTGAAAAATTAAAAGAGGCTTATCTTCCATGGCTTTCCACCCGTTTACATTAAGACTGAAATTGCTTTGAAAGTATTGGAACAACCAGTAATGTTTTATTTGGAATGTTTCAGTTCTGTCAGTTTTTTTGTGAATGAACCAGGTTAAGACTTTTATTTTTACTTTATGAATTCACCTATTAAATGCTTTCAGTATAAAGCACTTATTATTGTTGATTAACAAGAACTCACTAAAAATCACTGATTTAATCTTTCATTTATTGAGTAGGTAAGACACAGTAATAGGTGCTGAGTGGTAACAAAATGAATCAGGAATCTTATAAATAAATGAATAATAACTATCAATTATTGGGCAACACTGACATGCCAGTTATTTTGCCTGCATCACATCACTGATTCTCAGCAGCATCTCTGCACAATTTATATTGGCCTTAGAGAATAAGTAAACAGATTATAGAGTTTGTAAGTGATAAAATCGAGAATGGAACTCATGTCTATCTCTGAATATTGCACTGTGTTTATTTATTTTTCAATTTTTAATTTTATTTTATTATTATAATTTTTTTTAACATCTTTATTGGAGTATAATTGTGTTACATTGTTGTGTTAGTTGCTGCTGTATAACAAAGTGAATCAGCTAAACATATACATATATATCCCCATGTCCCCTCCCTCTTGTGCTTCCCTCCCACCCTCCCTATCCCACCCCTCTAGGTGGTCACAAAGCACCAGACTGATCTCCCTGTGCTATGTGGCTGCTTCCCATTAGCTATCTATTTTACATTTGGTAGTGCAAATATGTCAATGCCACACTCTCACTACATTCCAGCTTACCCTTCCCCCTCCCTGTGTCCTTAAGTCCACTCTACATCTGCATCTTTATTCTCTACATCTGCATCTTTATTCCTGTTCTACACCTAGGTTCTTCAGAACCTTTTTATTTTTTTTTAGATTCCATATATATGTGTTAACATATGGTATTTGTTTTTCTAACTTACTTCACCCTGTATGACAGATTCTAGGTCCATCCACCTCACTACAAATAACTCAATTTCGTTTCTTTTCATGGCTGAGTAATATTCCATTGTATATATGTGCCACATCTTCTTTATCCATTTCCCTGTTGATGGACACTTAGGTTGCTTCCATGTCCTCGCTATTGTAAATAGTGCTGCAGTGAACATTGTGGTACATGACTCTTTTTGTGTTATGGTTTTCTTAGGATATATGCTCAGTAGTGGGATTGCTGGGTCATGTGGTAGTTCTGTTTTTAGTTTTTTGATGAAACTCCATACTGTTCTCCATAGTGGCTGTATCAATTTACATTCCCACCAACAGTGCAAGAGGGTTCCCTTTTCTCCACACCCTCTCCAGCATTTATTGTTTGTAGATTTTTTAATGACGGCCATTCTGACTGGTGTGAGATGATACCTCATTGTAGTTTTGATTTGCATTTCTCTAATGATTAGTGATGTTGAGCAGCTTTTCATGTGCTTCTTGGCCATCTGTATGTCTTTGTTGGAGAAATGTCTATTTAGGTCTTCTGCCCATTTTTGGACTGGGTTCTTTGTTTATTTAATATTGAGCTGCATGAGCTGTTTATATATTTTGGAGATTAATCCTTTGTCCGTTGATTAGTTTGCAAATATTTTCTCCCATTCTGAGGGTTGTCTTTTCGTCTTGTTTATGGTTTCCTTTGCTGTGGAAAAGCTTTTAAGTTTCATTAGGTCCCATTTGTTTATTTTTGTTTTTATTTCCCTTTCTCTAGGAGGTGGGTCAAAAAGGATCTTGCTTTGATTTATGTCATAGAGTGTTCTGCCTATGTTTTCTTCTAAGAGTTTTATAGTGTCTGGCTTTACGTTTAGGTCTTTAATCCATTTTGAGTTTATTTTTGTGTATGGTGTTAGGGAGTGTTCTAATTTCAGTCTTTTACATGTAGCTGTTCAGTTTTCCCAGCACCACTTATTGAAGAGGCTGTCTTTTCTCCATTGTATATTCTTGCCTCCTTTATCAAAGATAAGGTGAGCATATGTGTGTGGGTTTATCTCTGAGCTTTGTATCCTGTTCCATTGATCTATATTTCTGTTTTTGTGCCAGTGCCATTCTGTCTTGATTACTGTAGCTTTGTAGTATAGTCTGAAGTCTGGGAGTCTGATTCCTCCAGCTCCATTTCTCTTTCTCAGGATTGCTTTGGCTGTTTGGGATCTTTTGTGTTTCCATACACACTGTGAATTTTTTTGTTCTAGTTCTGTGAAAAATGCCATTGGTAGTTTGATAGGGATTGCGTTGAATCTGTAGATTGCTTTGGGTGGTATAGTCATTTTCACAATGTTGATTCTTCCAATCCAAGAACATGGTATATCTCGCCATCTGTTTGTATCATCTTTAATTTCTTTTATCAGTATCTTATAGTTTTCTGCATACAGGTCTTTTGTCTCCATAGGTAGGTTTATTCTTAGGTATTTTATTCTTTTTGTTGCAATGGTAAATGGGAGTGTTTCCTTAATTTCACTTTCAGATTTTTCATCATTAGTGTATAGGAATGCAAGAGATTTCTGTGCATTAATTTTGTATCCTGCTACTTTACTAAATTCATTGATTAGCTCTAGTAGTTTTCTGGTAACATCTTTAGGATTCTCTATGTATAGTATCATGTCATCTGCAAACAGTGACAGTTTTACTTCTTCTTTTCCTATTTGGGTTCCTTTTATTTCTTTTTTTTCTCTGATTGCTGTGGCTAAAATTTCCCAAACTATGTTGAATAATAGCAGTGAGAGTGGACAACCTTGTCTTGTTCCTGATCTTAGTGGGAGTGTTCCTCCCTCTGCTATATTTTGCAAGAGTTTGAGAAGGATAGTGTTAGCTCTTCTCTAAATGTTTGATAGAATTCGCCTGTGAAGCCATCTGTTCCTGGGCTTTTGTTTGTTGGAAGATTTTTAATCACAGTTTCAATTTCAGTGCTTGTGATTGATCTGTTTATATTTTCTATTTCTTCCTGGTTCATTCTTGGAAGGTTGTGCTTTTCTAAGAATTTGACCATTTCTTCCAGGTTGTCCGTTTTATTGCCATATAGTTGCTTGTAGTAGTCTCTCATGACCCTTTGTACTTCTGCGGTGTCAGTTGTTACTTCTCCTTTTTCATTTCTAATTCTATTGATTTGAGTCTTCTCCCTTTTTTTCTTGTTGAGTCTGGCTAATGGTTTATCAGTTATGTTTACCTTCTCACAGAACCAGCTTTTAGCTTTATTGATCTTTGCTATTGTTCCCTTTATTTCTTTTTCATTTATTTCTGATCTTTATGATTTCTTTCCTTTTGCTCACTTTGGGTTTTTTTTTGTTCTTCTTTAATTGCTTTCAGTGTAAGGTTAGGTTGTTTATTTGAGATTTTTCTTGTTTCTTGAGGTAGGATTGTATTGCTTATAAACTTCCCTCTTAGAAATGCTTTTGCTGTATTCCATAGGTTTTGGGTCGTCGTGTTTTCATTGTCTTTTGTTTCTAGGTATTTTTTGATTTCCTTTTTGATTTTTTCAGTGATCCCTTGTTTATTTAGTAGCGTATTGTTCAACCTTCATGTGTTTGTACTTTTTTACAGTTTTTCCAGTAAGTGATATGTAGTCTCATAGTGTTGTGGTCAGAAAAGATACTTGATGTGATTTCAGTTTTCTTAAATTTACCAAGGCTTGATTTGTGACCGAAGATATGGTCTATCCTGGACAGTGTTCCACAAGCACTTGAGAAAAAAGTGTATTCTGTTGTTTTTGGATGGAATGTCATATAAATGTCAGTTAAATCCATCTTGTTTAATGTGTCATTTAAAGCTTATGTTCCCTTATTTATTTTCATTTTGGATGATCTGTCCATTTGTGAAAGTGGAGTGTTAAAATCCCCTACTATTTTTGTGTTACTGTCGATTTCCCCTTTTATGACTGTTAGCATTTCCCTTATGTATTGAGGTGCTCCTATGTTGGGTGCATAAATATTTACAATTGTTATATCTTCTTCTTGGATTGATCCCTTGATCATTATGTAGTGTCCTTCTTTGTCTCTTGTAATAGTCTTTATTTTAAAGTCCATTTTTTCTGATAGGAGAATTGGTACTCCAGCTTTCTTTTGATTTCCATTTGCATAGAATATCTTTTTCTGTCCCCTCACTTTCAGTCTGTAGGTGCCCCTAGGTCTGAAGTGGGTCTCTTGTAGACAGCTTATATACAGGTCTTGTTTTTGTATCCATTCAGCCAGTCTGTGTCTTTTGGTTGGAGCATTTAGTTCATTTACATTTAAGGTATTTATCGATATGTGTGCTCCTATTACCATTTTCTTAATGTTTTGGGTTTGTTATTGTAGGTCTTTTCCTTCTCTTGTATTTCCTGTCTAGAGAAGTTCCTTTAGCATTTGTTGTAAAGCTGGTTTTGTAGTGCTGAATTCTCTTAGCTTTTGCTTGTCTGTAAAGGTTTTAATTTCTCCATGGAATCTGAATGAGATCCTTGCTGGGTAGAGTAATCTTGGTTGTAGGTGTTTCCCTTTCATCACTTTAAATATGTCCTGCCATTCCCTTCTGGCTTGCAGAGTTTCTTTTGAAAGATCAACTGTTAACCTTATGGGGATTCCCTGGTATGTTATTTGTTGCTTTTTCCTTGCTGCTTTCAATATCTTTTCTTTGTGTTTTATTTTTGATAGTTTGATTAGTATGTGTCTTGGTGTGTTTCTTCTTGGATTTATCCTGTATGGGACTCTCTGCGCTTCCTGGACTTGATTGACTATTTCCTTTCCCATGTTAGGGAAGTTTTCAACTATAATCTCTTCAAATATTTTCTCAGTCCTTTTTTTTTCTCTTCTTCTTCTGGGACCCGTATAATTTGAATGTTGGTACGTTTAATGTTGTCCCAGAGGTCTCCGAAACTGTCCTCAATTTTCTTCATTCTTTTTTCTTTGGTCTGCTCTGCAGTAGTTATTTTCACTATTTTATCTTCCAGGTCACTTATCCGTTCTTCTGCCTCAGTTATTCTATTGATTCCTTCCAGAGAATTTTTAATTTCATTTATTGTGTTGTTCTTCATTGTTTGTTTGCTCTTTAGTTCTTCTAGGTCCTTATGAAATGGTTTTTTTATTTTCTCCTTTCTATTTACAAGATTTTGGATCATCTTTACTCTCATTGCTCTGAATTCTTTTTCTGGTAGATTGCCTATTTCCTCTTCATTTATTTGGTCTGGTGGGTTTTTACCTTGCTCCTTCATCTGCTGCATATTTCTCTGTCTTTTCACTTTGCTTAACTTACTGTGTTTGGGGTCTCCTTTTCGGAAGCTGCAGGTTTGTAGTTCCTGTTGTTTTTGGTGTCTGCCCCCAGTGGGTAAGCTTGGTTCAGTGGGTTGTGTAGGCCTCCTGGTGGAGGGGACTGGTGCCTGTGTTCTATTGGATGAAGTGGGATCTTGCCTTTCTGGTGTGCAGGACTGTGTCCAGAGGTGCGTTTTGGGGTGTCTGTGAACTTATTATCATTTTAGGCAGCCTCTCTGCTAATTGGTGGGGTTGTGTTCCTGTCTTGCTAATTTTTTGTCAGGCAGTGTCCAGCACTGGAGCTTGCTGGTCGTTGAGTGGAGCTGGGTCTTGGCGTTGAGATGGAGATCTCTGGGAGAGTTTTCACCATTTGACATTACGTGGAGCCGGAAGGGCTCTGGTGGTCCAATGTCCTGAACTCGGCTCTCCCACCTTGGAGGCTCAGGCCTGACACCAGGCCAGAGAACCAAGACCCTGTCAGCCACACGGCTTTTGGGAAGTTTTTTCTGCCTGCTTTCAGTAGGTGTTCTGTAGGAGTTGTTGCATATGTAGATGTATTTTTGATGTATTTGTGGCGAGGAAGGTGATCTCGACGTCTTACTCCTCCGCCATCTTGAAGGTCCTCTCTCTTCACACTGTTCAGTTTTGAAGTGTTCCATACTCACAGATCAATCGAGGAAAAGCTTGAGGGCAGATTTAGGGAAATCTCCCATACTCTTGTTGCTAGAGGATCCACATTTCGTCTGGAAAGGACATAAATCTGGCCATCTCACTTCAGGCCTACCCCATCCACCTTTTTTCCCTTTGTGCTTAGTCTGTTTCACTTGCTCATAGCCAGCTCTGTGCAGAGGCCTTGCTCCCGGCCCTTCAGACCAGAGTTGCTCATGAAAGGGCTGAGCCGACACCTCAGCTCGGATGTGCGCTGAAGCTCCTCACAGGACACTCAACTCAAGATATGTGTATTCACTTTTATCTTTTAAAATTAATCAATAGACAGCACACGTGCCTGGCACTTTTTTCCTTTGTGCTTAGTCTCGTTTCACTTGCTTATAGGGTACTGCGTGCAATGGCACTCTTCCTGGCAATTCAGACAAGAGTTCGTAGCCTGAAATGGCTGCACCTGATACTTGAGCCTGGTGGCCTGTGTGCAGAAGTTCTGCGCATGACAGTTTGGCTCAGCGGGGCTGTGTGCAGAGACACTGCGCCTGGCAATGTGATCTGGAGCCTTGAGCAGCGCTAGCAGCAGGCAGCTATGTGGACCCACTGCACTGTGTTTATTAAAACATATTACCTCTGCTTAATTTCTGAAGATCATTTCCCCACCTCCCCCTCCCCCCATGACAGTCAGAGGCCCTGAGAAATCATTGAAGAATTCAGCCTAATTATTATAATGCACAAGTATAGTTTTTTCATGATATCATTTAAAAGCAAGCTTATCAAAACAGCTAAATAAGGGTTATCTTGTGAGGAGTATTATTTTAGGTTGAAGGAGAGATCAGTCAAGGAAAGTCTGTCATTCATTTCTTATCAGCTGGCTTCCTGCATTCCTCCCACTCGCCTTGGTGTGAGTCTAGCTGTGTCTTTTGAGATGACTGTTCTAAATCTCTCATCTTCCAGGTCAGCAGTTATATCACAATCCAAAGGAAGTTGTCTGGCTCCATAATGTGACTTAGTAGAAAGCAGCATGCAATATTCTGTGAGTCACATATGGTCTGAGGGTTGTAGGATGACTATCACTATGAGAATCTGGATCCAATGATAGTGAAAAAGTATGTTTTTCTCAATTCCGTGTGTTTTCAAAAATTGGAACAAGAATGTTTGGTTTCCAAGCTGGCTATACAAAAGTGATTGCCTGATATCCTCCAGTTCAACCAAATCATGCAACAAAAATGAAAAAGCCCACAAATAAAACAATTTCATAAATTGCCTTTATGGAGAAATTTGTACCTGAAGGAAAGGATTCAATTTCCATTACTTAAATTAGCTCTTAATGTAGCTTTAATACACCTCTTTTCCAGTGAAATGATTGAGTAGTGTGCTTGAATACACATCAGAAACAAACCACCCCTTCCTTATTCCCATTACATAATTCTCATAACAATAATGAAATTAAATGTACTCACCAGTTTTTTGTTTTTGTTTTCTTTTAGGAAAACACATTGCTTGAATGAAGGAAATAATGTAGCTTAGTTTCAGAAAGGAAAATCATTTTGTTTAAAATTGTCATAAATCTATGCTATTTGCATATGATATTCTGAATTTTGTTCAAATGGAATACTTAAACCATCTAATTGATACTGTAGACTTTTACAGGATGGGACCTACTTGTGTGGAAGACCCAGTGGATTAGAGCCTCTTTGGAGGTGAGAGACATACAGAGAAGGGCTAAAAGCTGAGGCTGCCCAGCTAAATTTTTGATAAGAGTCTTGGAAATATCTCATTTCCACTGTTGACATTCTGACTTTCTCTTTAAGAAGAGTTCTGAACTTTGAATCCTAATTAAACTAGTGAAGCTGTCAATAAAAAATTTACCTAATATACAGCTTCCTGATAAATTTGTTACCAAAAAAAAAATGCTATGCTTTGAAAGCAGAATTTGTCATCAGCTAGAAAAGCACAGAAGTAGTCTATACACAGTTACCAAAGTTTTCTCCCTTAGCTTTTTCAGGAGTAATTTTCCATACCTCCTACACTTCCTCACATTGCTGGGCTAAGAGAACAAAATGCATATCATCATTATGTCCACTTAAAGATTAATCACATAAAATTGAGCAGTTTGCTGAGTGGGTCCAGGATATGATGCATTTCTTTCAGGCCGATTGCTTTATTTCCTTCAGATTCTGTATATTCGAGCAAATTGCTATTCTGTAAGAGTTAAGGAATTAAGATGATTGAGACTGCATAATTAGACTAAGGACAGATTTAAGGAAATTATCTTTTCTCCTAGCTGAAGTCTAGATTAGTGGGTAAAGCCACCGCGTTGTCATTACACAGTTAGTATGCCTAGTCAGATCCTTATCTTGGTCCTGGTATTCCAATTTCAAGCTTGTACTACATTTTAAACCCTAGTTAGCTATTTTAAGCCCTTCATATTCAAAAGATAACCCCAAATCTTACTTCACAAGAAAAACAGAGACATTCAGGTAGAGGATCCTCAGCTGTCTAGCTCCCCACATCCTAAAGTCACTTTCATTTGGTCCTGGGAGTGGAGTGTACGTCTGACCAGATCATATTTTCCCATCTCCTCCAGGACTGTGCTCTGGCGGCTTCCCCCTTTCTTAGATCTTTCTCTGCTCTAGTTCCAGACTCTCTCTCTCTCCCTGGGCCATCTTTTCCCTTTCACATGCTCAGATAATTCATATGGTATAGTCACATGTTACAAAGGCACATCTAGAGATAAAACAAAAGAAAAATAAACAAAAGGAAAGTTATTTTTTTAACCTCTAGATCCCCCTCTAGCTAGGCCTTATTTCTCTTCTCTTTTTCCAAACCAAGCAGTTTGAATTGTCTGAACTCACTGACCCTGTTTTTTCTATGTTTATTACTTCATTAAGGTATAATGCAGCAAGGTGCACAGTTCTTAAATATACAGTCTGATAAGTTTTGATTAATATAGACACTGAAGTAACCACCACTCCATTCAAGTTATAGAAATTTTCACCACTCCTCAAAGTTTCCTCATGCCCTTTCTCAGTAAATCCCTGCCCTGCCCTTTCCTACAATCACTTGTCTGGTTTCTTTAAATGTAGATTATATATCTCCTGTCTCTTTTCCTTCAGTTTTTAAAACAGCCTCAAAACTTACAAAAATTTTGTAAACACAGTACAAAAACATTTTTTTTCCTGAACCATTTGAAATTAAATTGCCAACTTGTTTCCCCATCAAGTCTGAATATTTTAGTGTGTTTTTTTCTCCAACAAAGACGTTTTCCTTCAGGACCACAATGCAACCATTAGAATTAGGAATTAGTGTTGAAGTATCACTAACATCTAATCCTCAGGATCCATTCACGTTTCACCTATAAAAGTGCACTGCAGAAAAAGAATCCAGTTCAGAATCATGCATTACATTTAGTTTTATATCTCTTTAGTAACCTTTAATCTGGAACTGTTCTTCAGTCTTCCCTTGACGTTCATTGCTTTGGCAAATTTAAAAAGTACAGGCCAGTTGTTTTATAAAATGTTTCTCAGTTTTGTTTGTCATGATTCTGTGTTCTTCTCATTGCATCATATCAGTGGCTTATGGCTTTAATTTGTCCCATTATTGATGATCACTTTGGTCCCTTGATTAAGGTGCTAATTTCCAGGCTTCTCTACCATAAATTACTCTTGTTCCCTTTGTAATTAATGAACATTTCATGAGGAGGTAATTTGTGTACATGCACACACACATTCATTTATATTTATTTGTATTTCTCCTATATATAGAAAACCATGAGTTCACACTGAAACTTCCAATTACAGTCCAACACCACAAGGTTCATTCTAGTTTTTTCCTTTTCCGTATTTGTAACTCCTTTCTCTGATAGAAATAGGATCTCATTATTCTTAACATTTTTACTTATTTGATGAATTCTCCTCTATGTAACCCATCTCATTCTTGATGCTGCCTTCTCCCCATGTGGAAATTCTCCTTAATGCCACTCATACTCAGACAATGTGTGCTATGCTGCCACTACCATACCCTCCTCTACCTGTAGAGCTCTGAGACCCCATTCAAGCACCCCCTCCACTTGCATGTTTCTCCCTCTCACACCACTTGGGCTCCAGTATTCTGTGCTGGCTGCTGCCACCCCTCCCGCGTGGATGCTGTCCTCATCCTTCCTGTCGTCTGACACTTACACCAAGCCTCTCTGCTGGGTGGAGCACTGCCTCACTTTGCATGGGCACCAGAAACCCATGATGGGCCATCTTCCCCAACTCCGCCAATGGGGGTGTCTTTTTTCCCCTTGTTTGGTCTTTGACACCTGCACCTCTCTGCTACTCACACCCCACACTTGTGGTTGCCTTTCTATCACTCTCCTCACCCCACATGGGCTCTGACACACTACATATTGCCACTGTAATCTGTCCTTATCCAAACCTTAGTCTGACGCCTATCTGGCTTGGCCCCAACACAAGCCTTTTGGATTGAATTGTTCAAGAGAGGAAGGGAATTGTTCAGGAGAAGAAGGGAATAAAAAGGAAGTATTATGAACTTAATCGTCCTCCCCAGCCCACTGGCAAATCTATAGTTTGCATCCCTAACCTCCAATGTGACTGTATGTGGAGATTGGGCCCTTAAGTAATTAAGGTTACATGAGGTCATAAGGATGGGTCCCTAATCCAATAGGACTGGTGTCTTTATAAGATAAAGAGACATCAGGGATGTTCATGCACAGAGAAGAGGCCATGTGAGGACACAGCAAGAAGGTAGCCTTCTACAAGCCCAGGAGAGAGGCCTCAGGAAAAACCAGATCTGACAACACCATGTTCTTGAATGTCTAGCCTCTCAGAACTATGAGAAATAGACTTCCATTGTTTAAACCACCCAGTCTGTGGTATTTCATAATGGCAGCCCTAGAAGACTAATACAGGAAGATAAAAGGAAGAGGAAATAAAAATGGAAGTGCTTCCTCTATATTTTACTTTATTTTGTAAGCTGCTTCAGTCCTCATGGTGGTTCTGGGCCTGCTTTTATCAAAACCATTATGAATTTTAGTGGATATCACTATAACACAATACCCTCAACTGCTCCCTCTTCTTTAAAATTTAGTTAATATATTTATTCTTCTTCCTCTTTTTCTTTTTTTGAAAATTAAAAAAATTCCAGATTTATTGAGATAAAATTGACATATAACATTGTGTAAGTTTAAGATGTACAATATGCTGATTTTATATACTTATATATTGCAAAACCATTACCACCATAGTTTAGTTAACACCTCCATCACATAACTACTATTTCATTTTCTGTGGTGAGAACATTGAAGATCTCTGCTCTTAGCAACTTTCAAATACATACTACAGTATTATTAACCGTAATCATTATGCTGTACTTTACTAGATTCCTAGAATTATTCATCTTATAACTGGAAATTTGTACCCTTTGACTAACATCTCCACATTTCCCCCACCCTGGTAACCCCTGTTAATCAACATTTCTATTTTACACCACTCACAGAAATTAACTTGAAATGGATTAAAGTTTTAAACATAGACCTGAATCCATGAGTTTTATAAGAATGCACAGGGGAAAAGCTCCTTGGCATTGGTATTGGCAATGACTTTTGTTTTGTTTTGTTTGGATATGACACCAAAAGCACAAGCAACAAAAGCAAAAGTGGGACTACATCAAACCAAAAAGCTTCTGTGCAGCAAAAGGAATAATCAACAGAATGAAATGGCAACCTTTATAAAGGGTGAAAACATTTGCAAATCATATATCTGATAAGGGGTTAATATCCACAATATACAAGGAAATCCTACAACTCAATAGCAAAAAAATAAATAATACAATTACAAAATGGTCAGAAAAACTGAATAGACATTTTTCTAAAAAAAAATACAAATAGCCCACAGGTACGTAAAAAGTGATCAACAGCACTAACCATCAGGGAAATGTGAATCAAAGCCATAATGGGATCACCTCACACGTGTTAGAATGACTATCATCAAAAAGACAAGTAGCAAGTCTTGGTAAGTATGTAGAGAAAAGGAAACACTTGTGCATTTTTGGTGGGAATGTAAATTGTTGTAGGCACTTTGGAAAACAGTATGGAGGTTCTTCAAAGAATTAAAAATCGAGCTACCATGTTATCCAGCAATCCCACTTCTGGATATGTATCCAAAGGAAATGAAAACAGGATATCAAAGATATCTGCATTCCCATGTTCATTGCAGCATTATTCACAATAGCCAAGGTGTGGTAACAACCTAAGTGTCTGTCAGTAGATGAATAAAGAATATGTGTATGTGTGTACTGTGTGTATAATACGTTGAAATATTATTGTATAATATAAAAATATTATTCAGCCATAAGAAGGAAATCCTGTCCTTTGAGACAGTATGATAGATCTTGAGGGCATTATTCTAAGTGAAATAAGTCAGAGAAAGATAAATACTGTATGATATCACTTATATGTGGGATCTAAAAACACACCCTCCTTTTTAACTCGACAGGCTGAATGACCAAATGAGCTTGTCATTTTGGCATCAAACACACTAGTCCTTCAAGAAGCGCCTGCTACTTTCCTTACCTCTGTCTCACATAAACCAACACTTAAGCTTTAACTTCCCAGAGTAAGAAGATTATTTTTAATGGGTTAAATCAATTCTGGTTATTAGCATTAAAAATAGGCATTGAGGCATTTAAATAGAGATCCTGGATCCCATAAGGAAAGTTTTGCCACGAAGACCACTTTATTCATATTGCCCTGTAATCTAGCCCCACAAATCTACAGAATCATTCTTTTGCACCTGACGCATCTTCTCATCAACTAGGGCCATATTTTTGGTTTCCAAAATTCCTCTCCATGGTCTCTGACTGACAGTGCACGTAGTATTTGTGCAAACAATGGGAAATGCTGTCGTATCTGTGGTACTCTTTGTAGTGACCACTGGCAGAGAAGGCAGGAAGTAACTGCTGCAAACAGAAGTAGACTCTATATTACCATGCAACTTAAACAAGTGAGATTTTGAAGCATCTCCTTTTATAAAACTGCCTAATTAGAAGTAGTGATCTGTCCGCTGACAAGTTAAGAGGCCCATGTACTTCTGCTAGTCTACATTTTTAAAGACTTCTGGGACCCAGGCCAGTATCTGTCAGGAGAAGGGTTTTGTCTCTCTCAGAACAAAAGAGTATCTCAAAGAGCATCACTGAGTCCAAGTCACTGGTCTAGGCAGTGAACATTTTCATGTGAATGTTTCAAAGTATCTTGAATTTAAGAGGGTCATATGAAACTTTATATATATATATATATATATATATATATATATATATATATATATATTCTTATACCTGTTTCTCCTTTTGAAACCTCCATTTTAATTAATGATACGAACATTTCTCTAGTTTCCCAAATTTAGGAATCCTTTTCTCTTTCTTTCTTCCATATCCAGTTAGTAACTATATCTTAATTGATTTTACCTCCATAATATATCTCCGGTCAGTCAACTGCTCTCTATCCCCGTGTTCACAGCCTTAGTTCAAATCCCCATCCTTTCTTAGTTGGATTACTCAAATGCCTTATTGTTTTCTCTCTTCTCTGAGCTTATGGTCTGTTTGAAAAGAGCCATTTTTAGGATATTTGATGGGTTGGGTGTATGTATATTGTTGGAGGTGGAAGATTAGCCTTGTAAGCCCCATAATCCAACATCTCCCACCATTCCCAGCAACATCATCACATAACTTCTAGACATTCCAGAATAAAATAAGAGTGTAGGAAATGTGGCTGTTATGGTTAATTTCATGTGTCAACTTGACTGGCCAGGAGGTGCCCATATGAAACATTATTTCTGGGTTTGTCTGTGAGGGTCTTTCTGCATGAGACTCAATAAAGTAGATCACCATCCCCCAAATGGGTGGTCATTATCCAATCCACTGAGGGCTTGAATAGAGCAAAAGGCAGAGAAAGGAGGAATTCTCCCCTTTTTGCTTCCTGCCTGCATGCTTGAGTTGGGACGTCTCACCTTATTTTCTACAGCCTTTGGACTGGGATTTAAGCCACTGAGTCATCTTTAGGCATTCAGACTTGAACTGAATTACATCACAGGCTTTTGTGGGTCTCCAGCTTGCAGACACCAAATCGTGGACTTCTCAGATTCTATAATTGTGTAAGCCAAATACTTCATGACTTCTCTCTCTCTCTCTCTACCTCCCTCTACTTCTCCCCCCACCCCGTGTGTGTGTGTGTGTGTGTATCTCCCACTGTTTCTGTTTCTCTGGAGAACCCTGACTTAATACAGTGGTAGAAGTGTACCATTATACATGAATTGTTACTTGAATTGTTTAATTTGTCTTGTGACAATGTAAGCACTAATTTTTTTCATCAAGATAGAATTTAAAAATACAAAAATACCATATTGTGGACAGTCCTATTATACTAAGTTCAGATCTTTATTCCCCCACCTTATGCCAACTCTCTTGCGTACCTCCCCAGCACTGTGGTGGCTCATCTGAATTGTGCATAGACTGTACGAAATAATAAAAAAATAATTGTATATATTTAAAAGGGATTTTGATAGAGCAAGACCCTCTGCATTTTGGTGCCTTCCAGCACTGGCTCTGAGTAACTTTACATCTTGGTGAGTCACTTCTATGCTTAGGTCTCTGCCTGCTATTCTGCTGGAGGAATATCAGTACAGATGTGGAATCCAGAGGGGACTAAGGCATGCATCAAAATGAATATAGCCATGAGTTCTGAGTAGACAGACATAATCAAGCAAAATAGCACTATGAAGATTAAATGAAGTTATACATATATGGAAAGAGCTCCTTGTTTAGTACTTGACTCATGGTAGAAAGTCAGTTAATGTTAAAAGAATTGGTGAGTAGATATTAGAAGTGTTGTGAGGATGGGTCACCAGCTTAAATGATGGGGTGTGAGGCTGACAGGGTTTGCAGGGCATGGTGCCTAGGTGGGCTAGCTTAAAGGTCTGTCTTTGCACAGCCATGTATCTTTTATGTCTAGCACAGTGTCTAATTCATATTATATTCTGGTTGAATGTGTTTGCATATATAAATTTTTCATTGACTGTATGGGAAATATACAAAATCTTTGGCATTATTTTCCCAATGACTAGGGGGTTGGGTACACTTTCTCAATGACTTAAGAAGTCAGTGTGCCATTGTCTCTTTACTATCAATTTCTTATGGCGATTTTCTGTCATGGGTGGAGAACTATACATGCATTTCTAGTCTCACATCAGAGAGATGCCCTTTTAGTATTACAGTATTCTTAGTGGATCTTTGGCTTGAATTCTCTTCTCCTCATCAGGTGTTTATTTTCACCTGGACTTAGCTTCAGGATTTACTAAGTTTCCAAGGCCCCTGTAACACTGTTGTTCCTGGCAGCTAAAAACACTCAATTTGCTCCCCTTTCCAGTATATTTTAGCAAGGGTTGAAGAGCAGCAAAGCAGCATGTAAAGAGGAGTTTGAGGCCCTATTTTGGTTCAGGTGAAACAGGGGCACTGGCAGAGGTCCTACAGCTTGTTCATATATACCCATCACTTTATGACACTTAAACCCTAAGGCACAGAAGCAACCAACTTCCCTGCAGATTTCTCATCATCAGAGCAGATGGGTGTGATCTTAAGCAGCCAACAGCGCACATATGTTCCTAAAGTTGAAAGGAGGATTCTGAGCCAAGAATGACTGCAAAAGCCTGTCTCTTCATACCTTCTCTCTCAGGTGGCAGCACTAAATATGGCCCTCTGTAAGATTAAGTAAAATGAAAAGCACAGTGGAACATTAAGAGATGAAATAGAAGATACCATGCAGAAGAAAGTCTGATGGTGATTTGATCTCAGTGGGAAATGTTGAAGAAAATTCCTGACAAAATTTTCATTAGGACATCATCAAATTGGTCAGCATGTGTTTCCAACTATGGGTTAGCTACTCCAGAAACTGTAAACCATAAGAAATACACATGATCAAGCTTCAGGCCTATGGAAGCAGATATTAAATATAATGATTTTTAAATGTCAGCTTTTTATCTTGCATGTTATGCACAGGACTCAAACTACTAAAAAGCCTCCTGTAATTGAGGATTTTTCCCCCAGCACGTTTCAACTGGTAATTTCTTGCTTTAGCTTTCAATGACCATATTTACTTATCACAACTTATCACAGACTAGAACATAATCTCTCCTTTTAAAACTTATGGTTTTTGATGACACAGTTTTGTATATTACAATACCATCGATGTTTGTGGGGGTAGAACACCCCTTTAGGCTTTTTATAACGGTAATATTTCTACACATTCGTTGGCTAAGAATGAAATACTTTTTCACTGGGACAAAAAATAAAGCATTTGTTAATGATAATAATACTCCCACGGGTGACACAATGCAGAGATTCTTATTTCAGTTTAAATATATAATTTAGAAACATAAATCATTACGAAGTAAAATCCATTGCCTATCACTTAGCCAGGTGTATCATGTAAATATGTAATTTAAATAAGTTTTTACTATTCTAAATACGGATACTTCCAATTACGTTAGTACTCTGTCCTAATTACTCTTAAAATAAAGATAGACTGTTCCTCCTATTACATAGGGGAAAAAAGATTTAATTATGGATCCTAGTCTTTCACAAACAGGTTTACTCTATGAAAAATAAATGTCAATTAAAATAATATGAACATTAATATCCATAGACTGTGCGTACAGTAAGGCAAAATATCACAGCTGTATATAACACTGAACCATAGCCATTGCTGTCAACTTGATCCTCCACATTGCAAAGGTGCTGGCCAACAGTCTGGGACTTATTAATTTCAGCACAAATATTTACTGAGGGCTTTCACATCATTGGATACAAAACTACTTTCTGTCTATCACAGAGCATCTCAGATGATCTATACAAAGACTGTTAGAAGCATAATGTAATGCATTTTAATGTGCAGTTTTGTTCATATGTAGATCAAAGCTTGGAGAACATCAAAAGACACTGAACCAGGAGTCAGACAACTAAACTCAGCATCTTTCTCTGATGCTTGCTGGGTGTATGCCAGTCATTCAACGCCTCAATTTCCATTCCTAATGTTTAAAATGAGAGACAGTAATACCTTCTCGGCTGCATGAGAAATTATTGAGAGAATATGTGTTTGAAAATTCTTTGTAAATTCTGAAGTGTAGCCTCATTATCATACATATTGTTAGAGACTGAATGTTTGGGTCCTTCCAAAACTGATAAGTTGAAATCCTAATGCCCAATGTGGTAGTATTAGAGGGTGGGGCTTTTAGGTGGTAATTAGGTCGTAAGAATGTGGCCCTCATAAATAGAATTAGTGTCCTTGTAAGAAAAGGCATGAGAGAGCTTGCTTTTCTATCTTTGCCATGTGAGGAAACCAGAAAGAGGGCTCTCACCAGAACCCAACCATGCTACCATCCTGATCTTGGAATTTCCAGCCTCCAGAACTGTGAGAAATAAATGTTTGTTGTTTAAGCCACTTAATCTGTGGTATTCTTGTTATAGTAGCCTGAACTGACTGAGACACTTTTTTTTATTATGAAACATATTATCACTCAGGTATGACTTTTAAGCTTCTATCTGGAGTAGCATCTTTCATCCCCTGCATGATTTGCCTAAAACTACATGACATTAGCCTGATAATATCATATGAATGGCTATGATGAATATTACACTGAACTATGCCTATAAAACCAACTTAGATACTAACATGTCACTTTAGTTCAGTTTACACTGATATTTCTGTTAATCTTTATGATATATTAACTCTTCCAAAACTCTTCTGTCAATGTGGTTAACCATCTCAACCTTAAGTAGTTGAATAAGCATATATTATGGGCAGAAGGATTTAAAAGTTAGAGTGGTCCTTAAAGGCCACTTCTAGGCCAGATCCAAGGGCTGCAGAAATGACTGTTTTTGGTGGGTAAAGTAAAACCTCAATAGCAAGGTATGATGGACAGAAGTTTCACAAATATTTAGTGCCTTGTGTTCAGAACTGTGTTTTGTGTAATACCATTGCACAAAAGGGCAAAAATAATTAACAAATCAATTGTAGGATTCATCTTTCTTCATCCAGGCCACTTGGTTTGATAACTGGAGAGTAGTCAGGTTAGATGTGGTGATATCACATTCGTCAAGTTGCATCTGCATGGCCAATGTGCATGATTTCAGCAAAATGACTTGGGATCTGCTGCCCTACAGGGATGCTAGGTGCTAGGTAGTGTTGAAAGGCCTCAAACCAAAAATGTGCTTCACATCTGAACATGTTATGCAAGGCAAACACCTTGATAATTTCTCAGTTTTATGAAAATTGGAAACGGAAACCTTATTGTCTCACAATATGGGGCATTTTCAAGATACAAACTCTACATTTGGGTTCTCAAATATTTTAGCTATGCATAGGAATCTGATTTGACTCACTAGATTATTTGCCTAAGTATTCATATGATTGTACAGCTGCAATAGTTTCTGTGTCATCAGTGCTTAGGTAAGAGGAATATGTACTTTGGTTGTGCCATCTATGTGCAAATTTTTATTATTTCCATTCCTACATAAACCTGGAGTAAACAAAACAATTTGATACACACACTTGCACTTCCATGTAGTATATTCTAATGCAGTTTAACTACAGTAAGGTCTTTGGATATATACGCTGGGAAATTCATTTTGCTTGATTTAAATGGGTTAATTAGGGTTGATTGTGTCAGTGTTAACAAATGACCAAACTAACTTTTCCTATCTCCATCTTTTACTCTGTAAATCATCTACAATTTACATCCAAAGTGTTACATTTGGCCTGGACATTTCATTTCTATTTTTTTGTTTTTTGTTTTTTGGCCTTGCCTTGAAGCTTGTGGGATCTTAGTTCCCCGAGCAAGGATTGAACCGGGCCCTCAGCAGTGAAAGCACAGAGTCCTAACCACTGGACTGCCAGGGAATTCCAATGGACATTTCATTTCTATAAGCCCAGTGTCACTACATGATTGTTCAATCAAAATAATATAAAATGTCTACTTTATGCAGGCATATATAAATAAGTGGAAGGAATCATAAAAACAACAATGGAAGTAGAGGTCAAAAAGAAGGGGGCAAGGGGGAAAAAAATAAAGATTGAAGGGGTATATAGAGAGAATGAAGGGTTGCTGAGCAGGAAGATGATTTTAATTAGAGAAGTAAGAGATGACGAGGAAGAGGAAGAGCCTTTCTCCCTTCATTCTAGTTTGAAATAGTAGTGACCCTGAACTGTTCCAGCTTCCATGGTAACATTCCTTTTTAGTACCATTCCCTGCTCGAGTCCTCAGAAGTTCCACCACTTAACCTTAGCCTTCTTCACTTTTCCCTCATTCCATGTGGCTTGGGAATTCCTCTACCTCGCTATCACTGTCTGTCATCCTACTGGGAAAGAAGCTGGTACTATTCTGTTTGTGCTGCCATAATAAAATATCATAGATTGGGTGGCTTAAACAACAGAAATGTGTTTTTTCACACTTCTGGAGTCTAGAAGTTCCAGATCAAGGTCCTGGCCAATTTGGGTTCCGGTGAGATCTCTTTTCCTGGCTTGCAGATGGCTATCTTCTTGTTGCATCCTTACATAGATTTTTTTTCTGTACATGCTGGGGAAGGAGGAAGGGTGGTGATCTCTCTCTCTTTTCTTATAAGACCACTAGTCCAGTCTGATTCAGGCACCACCCTTTTGAGCTTATTTAACCTTCACGATCTCTTATTTCCAAACATAGTCACATTGGGGGTTAGGGCTTCATCATATGAATTGGAGGTGGTGTATGATTCAGTCCATAACGAAGTCTCTTTCCGTGTTGCCATAGAAAAAGGGGAAAATCGACACCATCACAAAAATAAGTCAGAAAAATACTCTGCTGTCTTTGTACGTTTCCATTTCCTACTCATATGGTTGTTTGACATATGGCTCTCCAAACCTTCAAAAAAGACATACACTTACATGTGTGTTTCCAAGATATATAGATTTATATGAAAATAGCTCAGACTGTCAAATTAAACTGTCCTGAAATTCAGGACCTTCCTTTGTAGCTGATACTCTGTTTTTTCTGTTGTTAGAACTACCTTGATTGCTGACCACTTATCCTTGTCTATACCTATATGTTACCTGTGACTAAGAATTTGTTTGAGTTTTGCATATTACATCAAGAAAGCCACTCTGGTGTTTGTGTCAATTGCTTACCTATCAAGATTCTTCCTTTCCTAGAAGTTTTAGATTTTTTAGGTGTCCTGCTTTCCTGCCCAGAAATCCTTCTTGGTTTCTTATCTGGGCCTTTGGCCTGTTGGTTTCCAAATGTCGGTAGGCTGTCTACTTTTTAAAGGCCGTTCATAAAAATTTTGAAGTTCGACGATTATGTTTTTAAAAATGACTGACAGTTAATATATCATGTTGAATATATTTTTCTATATTGCCAATGATACCATTTATGGATTGACCAAATTTAGGCATAGATCCTCTATTTTTCTGATATGTAGTTTTCGTAGAAGTTTCACGTACTTACTTATTTTTATAAATAAAATATGACAAATTCGCATATAGTTCATAAGTTTGTTTACAATTCTTGGATCCCTTAAATGGCAATGTAGTTTCTGATACTCCTTTCCAGAAGTAACCATACTACTGATGAAAGAGAATGTGTGCTTGTGTGTATGTTTGCACGTGTGCCTCCTAGCCAGGAAATCTCCTGTGTTGCCATTATATGTTATTTCAGTCAGTACATAAGGATGTCAAGGATAGCAACAGGCATTCTGGTGAAGGCCCTGTTTCTGATACGTTTGTTGTCTTTTGACTTAGCCAGGCAGACAGCCTCCACTGGAGACACCTGGGTCTACAATTGTCACTTCTCAGACTCCATGAAGAAGCTGCAGAAAGTCGTAAAAATTCCCAGGCCCAGGGCTGAGATTTCCTATAAGTAGCTATATCAAGAATCCAGGCTGGTGCTTTGCAACCTACACAAAAATGCCTGAATTTCTTTCAGCCTGTTAATGACATATGAAAATTTTGCTCCTTACACCGTGACCATTGGACAGTCTCTCTGCTGACACTGGCAGAGTGACAACTGAGAGGCTTTACTCCCTTGATATAAGACCCCGTGAAGAAATGCAGAGCAGTCAGTTAACATTCCATTTAATAAGCAGTCACTTTTTATGGATCATCTATTGTAGAAGTTTCTTATATCTGTCTAGAAGGCTCAAGTTTAAAATTGAAATCACTAAGAAGGTCAATAAAGCAATTAGTACATGTTGATTTTTTATCGTTTGGCATGTGAAGTATACAGTAGACTTTCCATAGGAAGATAATGACACCCATACACAACTGGGCTTTAAAGTCCATTTTTCCTCTGCTAACATAAATATGATTTAAAAAATATTTTCCTCCTTGTGAAAAAGGGCATAAAAATGAAAAAGGAAAAGAGGTCAGTCTAAAGCAAGGAACAGACATTTACAACTTATTTGAGAACTGAACTAATGGCTACAGCATTCAAAGACTGATATCCACCTTTTCAGATACATCAAATTAAGGAAAGAAATCCTGTTGTGATTCTGTTCTTCATTTGACTGTTTCTTGTCAAAGTGGTGTAAGATTTCATTTTATCCTCCCCTATGGCCTTAGCCAGAACACAGTACTGATATGAGGCATTTGTTTTAATAACTTGGTAAAAGTTAATGTGGTGTATAATGGACTCTAGCTGGTTTGGCTTGAACAGTTCTGATTCACTTGTAGATAGGACTACATTTGATTTGGAGAGAAAGTTGGTACCAAAAAGGAACTGTGCTGAGTTGAGACCCAAAAACCTCCCTTCAGCCACATCCTCAGCAATGTTTCCTGTTCCAGTTTTTGGTTCATGGGGCAGTAGCCCCTGAAAGCATCAGAGAGAGAGAGAGATGTGGTGACAATTCAAATTTCTATTTGTCGTGTTTTACCATTTGTGGACTTCACTTTTTTGCAGAAAGTAGCCATAGCGTCTTCCCTAAGGGTTAGCCACAGTGGCTCTAAATCATTTTAACTCTCGACTTAAATCTCTCAGGTACAATCTAATTTATACTTGACCTGGCAACATACCTTATTTTGGCCTCTTTGGCAGGGCAGGCTGAGGAAAGTCATTGAGTAAGGCCTATTGTTCTTTTTATCATTCTTCCTTGTCACTGTTCATTTCATCTCCCCCCCGCCCCCACTCCCTGCCACCTGAGTCCTCCCTGCCACACGCTGGTTTCTCAACGAAGACCATTCTCTGGATCTTCTGGATTCTCCTTGTTTCCATGCTCTGTGTACGGCTTCGTGGCAGCAATTGGTTTAATCAGATAGAGCAACTTCAGCCGATGTGGAAGCAAACTGAATTTTTCCCTCTCCCCGATAATCTAGTGTATTTATAATGCCTTAACTCAGTAAAAAGCACATATCTCAGCAGGCCTCTGTGGAATGTGTGCAGCCTGAGAAATTAGTGCTGGTGGGAAAGGTACTTTTCCATCCCACAGGCTTAATTAGTTTCTACAAATACTACTCGATAGACAGAGGTCAGAAGCATGCAAGCCAGGCCCCACAGTGAGTGCCGAGGTGTTTTGTACTGTTGGATGTGGGGGATAAAGCTAAAGATTGTTTGATTGCCAATATGGTTGCACCATTTTTGCTCACTTTTTTCCTTCAAAAACGTTTACACATTTAAAAAAATATGGAAACAGTTGAGAATATTTGTTTTATTATTGTTTTGTTGGAGTAAAGAAAAAGATAAGTGCAGGGGTTTTATTGAACTGCATAATTTACAATCATTTTTTCTCTTTATAAGAATAATAATGGACTTAATTTATATAAAACCTATAATGAAATCTGCTAAATTTTACTGTTAAATTTTTACTTTCAGTTCCCACCTCTCTCATGCACATACATGCATATACACCCACATAAAAATATTTCATAGAACAAAGGACTCAGGGTGCAATCAGAAAATTACTCCCCAATAGCCCTCCCTGACTTCCCTTCACCCAGTTTATTTAAAACCCTCTGTAGTGCTAGGTAAAATCTTTACCAGGCTTTCTGCTAATCCATTGATAATATGAAGTACTCACAAGAAAATTCATCTCAAGGCAGTTGTTTCCATAATTAAAACGTTGGGTCCCATGTCTTTTCTTAAGTGTTGCCTCTTCCCTTCCCCAGCTCAGACCTGTTCCACATGGGAAGCCTTCTGTGGCAAAGGTGGGGAAAGCAAGGTTGCTTCTCTTTCTTTACTCACTTTGTTCTTCAGTGTTTTCACTCTCCTCTGGGATTAACAGGATAGCCCATGTGATGTGTTTCTCACGGCGACCGCAGAGGAGCTAGTGTAAGTACAGGCACTTTCCAATCTCTGGTGCTTCACACCTGGTAACATCCCATTGGCCGAAGGAAGTCTTGTGGAAAAACTCAAAGTCAGTGGGGTGGAGGATCTTCCCATGGAAGTGAGTGAGAGGGAGTGAACATTTCTGAACAACAATTCCTTCTACTAACACTAGGTAGCTCCTGTCCCTTCAACCTGGGCTTCAGAATAAAAATGTGTGGAGCAGAACTGAGTTACAAGCCAGGCCACCTGACCCACAGCTAAAAACTAAACTGTCCAGCTGACCCCCCAGCTGACTTCCAGCCAGCCTGCAAATCTGTGAGAATAAATGCTTATTTTGTATGCTACTGATTTTATAGTTGCTTATTATGTAGCAATAGGTGTCAGATAATAGCAAGCTCAATGTAAACCCTAGGCCAACTCATTCTCATGTCACCTACACTGGTCTACAGAGAACATATACCTTAGCCCTGGTCTGTGGCACTGCAGCTGCATACCAAACACAGCCCTCTATTCTGTGGTTATAAACTGCTTCAGTCGGTCTTAGACTCTTTAGAATTATTCACATACAAGTCTGTCATTTGCAATCTTGGGTCACATATCCAGCTCTCTGAGTTGTCTTCCTGAAGCCATCCGTGTGCTCTGCTTGAGGAGAAGGGAGAGAACCTCTCATCATTCCCCATTTGGGATGCCGGTAGTTCTCAGGACTCAGATGAAGTGGGTACTGAGGGTCACAACTCGGATGTTTATCACACCCTTTGTATCTCTGTGACTGCCTTTGGAATGTGGGATTATTTGCTGCTTATGGTCTTGAACCCTCATTAGAACTGATACAGAAAGATGTCCACTTTTCTATCCTGTTACACACAGGAAAAGAAACACATGCCCATGTACATATATAATGGGATCATGGTTTACATATTACTTTGTAGCTGGCTTTTCACTAAATATATTATGAACATTTTTATCATTAAAAAATCTACTATGATATAATTTTAAATTTAGAATATAATATTTAATAATTTATGAAATAGTACCTATTGTAAACTTGGGTTATTTCTTTTTTATTATTTTTTCTCTTATATTCTACACTGTAATGAACATGTCATACTGTACCTTCACAGAATTTCTTGGTGCCATAGTCTAGTGGACAGAAGCCTTAGTTTTTACAATCTCATACATCCATTGCCATTTACTTTATTCATTACAGCTTTGGTGTTTAAGGTTTCCTACCTCCATCTTTTTATATGTAAGGTAGATATTATGAACTTTTTCACATATATTGTATCAGTGATGTTAGGGCTTGTTCTATATTCTTACCAAGAGTCTTATTTTTCTTCAGTTGAAAGTAAAGTGAAAACAATAAGAGTTTTCACAATGCACTGTATTTTATTGAAACAATCACTTTTCTAGATATATCCATTAATCAGGTGTCCAGTGGGTACTCAGTATTGTTCTTGGTGCAGAGGAGAATAAAGAAAAATTGTGTGATATGTTCTACAGCCCCAAAGAACTAAATTCGTGGCCAAGAAAATGGACACATACAATAATAAGTAAATAATAAGGCAACTCTACAGGGAGTATATGATTAGGTGCCACACTGTGAGGTATTGGCCTATGTTGATTTAGATTAGTGCTATAGCTGAGGTACCATGCATATAGGGAAGAGCATGCCCTCTAGGAGGAGATTGAGATTAGGGATTTGAATCATTGCTTTGCCACTTATTAAATGAGTGATCTTGGGAGAAGACCTTAACAATTTTTTAGATTCAAGATTTTTGTCATTTAAAAGGGGCTAATAGTGCCATCCTAAAAGACTATAATAAGAATTTGAGACATCGTGCCTGAAAGTATCAAGGTAAGATCAGAATAAATTGGGGCAGTTAATTATTTTTGACCAGAGTCAAAAAAACAAATTAGGCCTTGAAGAAAGCGCCAAATTGCTCTTCATTAATATTGAAGTGGTTTAATTTCCTCAAAGCGATGTGTGAATTATAGCCTTGAAAATATTAAAAAATTCTTTACTCACTAGAACTGATTTGTGATTAGTATACACAAGTCATATGTTATTGAGATCATTTTTTCAAGGTGAGCATATATAAACAAGGACCAAGGTTTACTCTTTGCAGAAATAATTTTCACAGTCTTTTATGAGTATAAATAAAATTTGTCATAATATTCTGAGGTTCATTACCTAAAAATAAATCACTCCATTTTAATGGGTACCAGTTTGTACCTCTGCCATCTGGTTTCAATCTGTTTATGAGTTAGATATATAGAAAGAGTGGTAACCATAACACCTCTCTAAAACCCTGCAGATATATTGATATATTACCTCAAGTGTCAGACAATACACATGAAACTGTTTTCAGTATCCACTGTATTGGCCCAAATAATTTCACATAACTTCTATAATAAATACATTGCAAACTTTTATATTTTAGCACTTTAAAAAGTTTTACATAATTATAGAATTGTGTTTCACTAGACCATCATATTGTAGAACCCTTTCTTCTTTCAATTGCTGAGACTGATGGCAAAAAATTGGGTTAGAAAACCTGTTTTCATGAAGCTAAAAATTTCAGACTCATTAATCATGTGGTGGTGTTTTGCATTTTTTTCAAGATGACCAGCATTAAATAGGGTTATTATTATAAAAACCCTTAATCATGTAGGGTTTTTTGTTTATTTCTAATATGTTTGTTATGCTGTTTAGCATGGATTTTAACCACTAGAGGGGACAGTAGCCATTTTGTTTATTTTCAGACTGTTCTCTGGACAATAAGAGCATAATGAAAATTTACTTACTTTAATACAATTCATGACGCTTCATCACCCATTGAATTTCATAGTTTCGAATTATGAGACTTAGAATGCCCACTTACATTCAGCCTGAGGCCAACACACTGGGGCTTCTGAGAATTTCTGTAACCTTTTAATCTCCCTGTCTCTATGTACTGACCTTTTACAAGAAACTGATAGGATAAAAAATTCAGTTGGCTGTAATCCACCAATTACCTCCTTCTACACTAAGTTGACCTGTTGTGTTCATGATTCGTTAACCTGGAAGTTCAAGAAATGATGTGCACTGCTGCTCCTTTGGGTTAATTCTGTGTGTAAATTGTTGTGTAAGTGGAGAAATCAGTTAAGCACTATTGGAGTATATGCTAGGTATGGTGAGGTGTGGAAACGTGTTAGTCTGATTTAGAAGCTATTTCTCCAAGTTGAGAGAAAAGATGGAATTGATTTTAGATTTCAAAAGGAAAAAAGACTGAATAGGGATTTTCTATATTTGGATATATAAGAAAAGGAAGACAGGCCTAGGGTGGTGTTTGGAGCTAGATACAAAAAATATAAGAAAAGTGAACTGTAGAACATAACTCATTTGCTTGCTTGCATCTTTTCTCTGTTGGAGAGAATAAGCTTCGCATTCAAAAGACTAGAACGTTTATTGGTAGTACAGAAATGAAGCCAAGCTATTGAAGAGAAGGTAAATGTGCCCATAATTCTCTCAATGTGTTCTACTCTTCAGGACTAGGTTAATTGTATTCTAGTTTACTGAAAAAAAAATTTATAGATGAAAATTCTGAATTGATGAATTTATAGATAAAAATCACTGAAAGATTTAAAAAATTATAGGGCACAATATAAGTAATGGAAGATTGGACACCAACGACTGCTATCCTTATTTTAAGGAATGTAAGAAAATGCTTCCTATAAACTTTAAATTAGGGAGAATTACAATAATCATAGAAAACTTTCCAGAATGAATAATTAAAAGGATGGATTATGAATATTTAGTACAAGTAGCTGTGTTCAGTGGGAGCCAGCATAAGCTCATATGTTGTATATTGTGGCAAATATTATAGGTTCGCTTATGACCAATCTTTCTTACTACCTAATTTCCTATTGTTTTATACCATAGAGGTTTAGAAGCAAAATATTCGATTTATAGCCTTTTTTTCAGCTATGGAGGGACATTTGCCATATTTCTGGCCAATGAAATAGAAGTAAAATTTGTTACCACTGTCCTTTTGCCCTTCATCTTTCTTACTTCTTACTCCTGGGAATAAGATGTGATTCTTGGAGGTATGACATCTATCTTTGACCATGAGATTATAAATCAACAAGCTAAGGATGCAAGTAATATAACAGGTCAATACTGATAGTAATAAAACTGTGGGATTTAGTTCCAGGTACCATAGCTGAATAGAATAGGACAGAGAGATATGACTTATGAGCAATACATTTGAAAAATACATAATTTTTAGTTGATAGTAAGCTTAATTCAAAGCAACACATTGTGTGATATCACTTCCAGAATTGTAGACCATGCTTTAGCTACACTGAATATAGTTGTTTTATATTCTGCAATTAATCTAACCATGTCTAGGTCAAGTTAAAGGGCACCGAAAGATGTCATGATGGCCTGAAACGAGGACTAAAGACAAATGACTATTTAGCTTGTAGAAGAGGAGACTTAGGTAGAAAGTGACTGCTAACTTTAAAATATTAAAAGGTTATAATTCAGAAAAGGAAGCAGATGACTTTTATGGCTCCAAAGTACGGAACTAGGACTGGGGGCTAGAATTTAGGAGATATTTTACTGAAGTAAAAAGTGGAATAGACTAAGGAGGCAGTCAAGTAGTTTCTGATTTCTTAAAATATTCAAGCAGAAGTTGGATGTCCACTGGAAAAGAACATTATAAGAAGATGCATCTGATAGGATTTGAAATATATAACTTCTAATATTCTTATCAATTATTGTTATATACCTTGATGCTTTCATAACATTAATCTCAACATCCCAAAGAGTAATATTTGGTCTTGCATATGTTTGAAGTTAATCATTTGTTGATGTGATAAAAATTCTATCAGGCAATAATTCGACTTCAATAAACATATATTTATTTTAGCTTAAAATTCAGGATGGCATGACAAGTTTCTCATTTATTAACACCCACTTTTATGCTTTACCGTCTTCCAAAATAAAAGGTCATATGTTTAGAGCTATTTGGGGAAAAGTTAATTGTCTGGATTGTTAAATTCAGTTTGTTCCATGATTGTGCCTTAAAGGTCACAATTACGGGTTTATCCTTGTGCATGAACTTGATGCAGTTTATACTGAATATAAAAGCAAGAAACACGTTTGGCAACAATTTGCACCTTTAATAGCTTAATTAGTGGTCTTACCAGTGCATTCAGTTCGGAAAGGAGACTGATTCGGAGAGGGTCAGAACAATTTTACTGGATACCCTGGATTGATTCCGTGGTAGGTTTCTGGTGGAAAAGACTGAAAACTTAACAGCTGCATTTCTTAGACTCCATTGTGTCTGAGATTCTGGAAGCAAAATATTCTTACCAATTAGATGCATTTGTGTGAAGTTTAGAAGGTAAAAATGAGGCAGATGCCATCTTTTGATCTGCACTTAGCAGTTGTTACTGGCAGGTATGGTTATGGGATCAGTGGGTTCCCTACAGCAATATTCCAGGCCTTGTCCTTCAGACTCCTGGGTGTCCTGTGGTTGGGGCATGGCAAGAGCTGGTGATTTAGCAAAGCTCCAGAGGCATCCTAGGGGTAGTAACTCTATACAATTTTTTGAGTTTTTTCCTGGAGGTCCAGGATTTGATTTGTTGCTTCAACCTTTCTAATTTGTTGAAAACTTTAAAATTTTCTTTATAGTCCCTTCTTGCCTAAAATATTTGGAATGCTGTCTATAGTGAACCGTCCCTGATAGTTATTCACAACCAAGTTAAAAATGACTACCCAGTACCTGAAGTGCTCCCTGGCACATAATAAGTGCTTCAGCTGCACTGAGATTCCCGCGGTTATGTCCTGAGTATATCATGCCACATCATCAGTGCCTTAGTACATGCTCCTCCTAGACCTAGAATGTGCTATTCTGAGTTCTTCACCTGACTAACTCCATGTTATCTTTTAAGTCTCAGCTAAGGTGCTCCTCAATATTAACTCAGTTTTGATCCTGTCTCCTACCCCTTACTCTTGATTTCTGGGAACCTCCTAGAATCCATACTACCCTCTTCTTGCCTCTACCATAGCCCAACACAAAGGCCTATTTTTGCTACTACAGTGTGAGGTTTTTGATTGCCAGTGCCAAATCTTTTTATCTCTGGGTGTAGCACAATGTCAGACAAATTGAAAACAGTTGATAATGTTTATTACATGAGTTAATGTATAATTAATGCACAACTGAGTGGAACGTGAAGGAACTTCTTTGCCCAATTAATGCTCAAATTGTAAAAAACCTGAAGGAAATGCATATTGAAATATTTAGGAATGAAGGGTCATAATGTTTGCAACTCCTCTCAAATGATTCAGAAAAAGCCCCAAACATCTTTTTTGGGGAGAAAAGAGTTACAGACTATCTTTTATCTATTCATCTATCTACCTTAAACATCTTACCGTATTTGCTTCATATATATATATATATATATATATATATATATATATATATATAAAAACATCTACTTCCACGTTATACCTTTGATAGATAATGGAACCTATTTAGTTCAGAAATTCTTTGCAATTTAAATGAGGTAGTGTATAAGAAAAGTATTTTGTGAATGCTGATGATTATACAAATGATAATTATTACTTTCACAAGTATTTGTAAGATTATACCCATCCACAAATATGGACACTTCACACAGAAAAAGACTTCCTCAAGATATCTTGTATTCCAGTACTTTTGTTTATTAAATCATTAACTATTTATTTGTATATTGTTATACATTTATTTTTAATATCCATGTGCTTACTGTAGTAAATTTGAAATGAAAACCTATAAAACAGTTTGTTTAAACATTAAAAAACCTTTTTTCATACACACATATATGAAGCAAATATGGTTAACATATACATATATGAAGCAAACATGGTAACATATATATACAGTTGACACTTGATCAGCGCAAGGGTTAGAGGTGCCGACCCCCACACAGTCAAAATTCCATGTATTACTTTATAGTTGGCCCTCCATGTCTGTGGTTCCATATCCTCGGATTCAACCAACCACAAGTCATATAGTACCATAGTATGTACTTAGTGAAAAAAAATTGCTTATAAGTAGATCCGTGCAGTTCAAGGGTCTATCATATATGAAGGAAATATGGTAAAATAACTAAATCTAGGTGGAGGTTGCATGGTATTCATGGTGTTCTTTCAGCTGTTCTGGATCTTTGGAAAATTTTGTAGTAAAAGTTGGGACAATATAAAGATATACCAAGGAAAACTATAAATATATATGTGTATTTATACACCACACACATGCAACAAACTTTCTCTAATATATTTAATGAAATATACATGCAGTGTTCATAAGAAGGGGTGTGTGTGTGTGTGTGTGTGTGTGTGTGTGTGTGTGTATGTATATGTGGTAGAAGGGGATGTTAAATAAAACTCAGACTAACTAAATTGAAGGCCATAAAAATAAAGTAGTTCTATAAGGAAGGGAGGATTTTTAAAATGAAAATACATGTAAGTACAATTCTTAAAATTATGATAATTATGTTATTTTTATCATAGATGGTTATCACAATGCAGAGGGAAAATTGTGCTTTGGCCACTGTCAAGCCAAATGTTGCCTTCAAGACTATTTTGAATGTTGCAAATATTTAGATATAAGCATGCCTCATTTATTGCACTTCCCTTTAGTGTGCTTCACAGATACTACATTTTTTACAAACTGAAGGTTTGGGGCAAACCTGTGTCGAACAGATCTACTGGCACCATTTTTTCAGCAACATTTGCTCACTTAGTGTCTCTGTGTCACATTTTGGTAATTCTCACAACATTTCAAACTTTTATTATTATTATATTTGTGATGGTGATCTGTGGTCAGTGATCTTTGATGTTAATGTTGTGATTGTTTGGGGGCGCCCATATAAGACAGCAAACATAATCGATAAATGTTGTATGTGTTCTGACTGTTCCACAGATTGGCCATTCCCCAGTTTCTCTACCTCTCCTCAGGCTTCCCTATTCCTTGAGACACAACAGTATTGAAATTAGGCCAATTAATAACCCTACAGTGGCCTCTAAGTTTCCAAATGAAAGAAAGAGTCACATATCTCTCACTTTAAATCAAAAGCTAGAAATGATTAAGCTTAGTGAGGAAGGCATGTTAAAAGCTGAGATGGGCCAGAAGCTAGGTCTCTTGCACCAAACAGTAAGCCAAGTTGTGAATGCAAAGAAAAAGTTCTTGAAGGAAATGAAAAGTGCTACTTTAGTGAACACGCAAATAAGAGAGTGAAACTGCCTTGTTGCTGATAATGGAGAAAGTTTTAAAAATCTGGATAGAAGATCAAACCAGCCTTAACATTCCCTTAAGCTAAAGCCTAATGCAGAGAAAAGCCTTAACTATCTTCAATTTTATGACGGCTGAGAGAGATGAAGAAGAAAAGTGTGAAGCTAGCAGAGATTGGTTCATGAGGTTTAAGGAAAGAAGTCATCTTTATAACATCTTAGTGCAAAGTGAAGCAGCAAGTGTTGATATAGAAGCTGCAGCAACTTGTCCAGAAGATCCAGCTAAGATAATTAATGAAGGCAGCTACACTAAACCACAGATTTTCAATGTAAACGAAAAAGCCTATTGGAAGAAGATTCCATCTGGGACTTTCATAGCTAGAGAGTAGAAGTCAATGCCTATCTTCAAATCTTCAAATGACAGGCTGATTCTCTTGTTAGGTGCTAATGCAGCTGGTGGTTTTAAGTTGAAGCCAATGCTCTTTTACCATTCTGAAAATCCTAGGGCCCTAAGAATTATACTAAATGTACTCTTCCTGTGCTCTCTAAACAGAACAACAAAGCCTGGGTGACAGCACGTCTGTTTACAACATGGTTTACTGAATACTTTAAGTCCACTGTTGAGATCTACTGATTAAAAAAAAAAAAATATTCCTTTCAGAATATTACTGCTCATTGATAATGTACCTGGTCATCCAAGAGCTCTGATGGAGATGCACAATGAAATTAATGTTGTTTTCATGCCTGTTAACACAACATCCATTCTGCAGCCCATGGATCAAGAAGTAATTTGGACTTTCAAGCTTTATTATTTAAGAAATACATTTTGTAAGGCTATAGCTGTCATAGATAGTGATTCTTTTGATGGATCTGGGCAAAGTAAATTGAAAACCTGGAAAATATTCACCATTCTAGATGCCATCAAGAACACTGATGATTCAGGGGAAAAGGTCAAAATATCAGTATTAACAGATGTCTGAAAGAAGTTGATTTCAACCCTCATAGATGACTTGGAGAGGTTCAAGACTTCAGTGAAGGAAGGAACTGTGAAGTTGGTGGAAATAGCAAGAGAACTGGAATTAGAAGCGGAGCCTGAAGATGGGACTGAATTGCTGCAATCTCAGGATAAAATTTTCACCTTTGAGGAGCTGTTCTTGCAGGAGGAAAGACAGTGGTTTCTTGAGATGAAAACTTCTCCTGGCGAAGATGCTGTGAAGAGTGCTGAAATGACAAAAAGCGCTTAGAATATGACATAAGCTTAGTTGATAAAGCAGCAGCAGGTTTGAGAGGATTGACTCCAATTTTGAAAGAAGTGCCACTGTAGGTGAAATGATACCAAACAGCTTTGCATGCTACAGTGAAATTATTCGTGAAAGGAGCAGTCAATCTACGTGGCAGACTTCACTGTCATACTTTAAGAAATAGCCACAGCCATCTCAGCCTTCAGCAACCACCACCCTGATCAGTTGGCAGCCATCAGCATCACGGCAAGACCTTTTACCAGCAAAAGATTAAAACTCGCTGAGGGCTCAGATGAGGATTAGCATTTCTTAGCAAGAAAGTTTTTTTAATTAAGGTGGGTAGATAGGTTTTTTTAGACACAATACTTTTATACACTTAATAGACTATAGTGCAAACATAACTTTTATATGCCCTGGGAGACCAAAAAATTTGTGTGGCTCGCTTCATTGCAATATTTGCTTTATTTCGGTGGTGTGGAGCTGAACCCACAATATCTCCAAGGTATGCTTGTATAAAAAAATACACTTAAAGTTCCGATTTTTGGCCTACTCTGGAACCTCCGATGCTCTGGAACCTCATATTCCTGCGAGGCATCGATCCCTAGAGGGGATTAGTTGTTTCCCCTTTTAGAGAGTGACATGTATCTTCAGCTTACCTTAGTCCCTTCCTCTCACTCCAGCCTCTGTCAAACTCACGCCTAATGTCAGTTGCTTTACCATCATAGCATGTGTATTGATGATTATTTTACAATAAAGTGAAAGCAAATATTTCTTGTATGCTATAAAATATGAGAGAGAGGAAGTAGGTAGCTGGAAAGAGCCACATATAATAAAAATGAGAAAATATCATATTTCCTTGTGGAAACGAACACTATCTTATGCATTGAATATGCAAAAGTGACTTTCAAAAAAAATACAACCTGACACAAGGTGTTTGCCTGACCTCTGTAGGAATTTGAGCCATGTACCTTAGAATAAAAGAGACAGAGTAAACAAAAAGCCTAGTCAACAAATATTACATGTTATATTTCACGTTGTATTTTAATGGCTAAGATAGTAAGAGGAGCATATTATGTGCCAGTCACTATTCCAAATGCTTAGATGATTTCATTCAGTCCTCATGGCAACCTAATGAGGAACGAATTGTTACTAGCTGCATTTTAAAGTGAAAAAAAATAAGCCACAGAGTACAATATTCTGGTGATTGGGTAATCACCCAAGACTCAGCACTAAGTGAAAAGGAAGGCTCAGTTTCTCTGAATGTAGAGCCTGTGCTCTAAACCTCTATACTATAGCATGCTGACAACTGGCTTTCGCTTTACTACATATTTTAAGGGAGAAAAATTTTTCACATCTAGTGCACTGACAGTTGCTGGATTGAGATTCTGAAGATACAGAGACATTTGTCTGGATAGTGGGCCTTGCAGCCAGATGAATGAATTATTCTAGGATTAAATTTACTGATCTAAAGTTAGTATTCATTTTTATCTGCTTAAAGAGTAACATCACTGGGTAATATGTACTCTGGGGGAAAAAGCTCTACTCCAAAGGAAAAAAAAAGTTCTCCAAACATCTTATTGGTACTTCTATAAAGCCTTTTCCCCACAAACATTGAACAAAATATTTGTGCATTCTCACTTCTCCTTCCCCATCCATCAAAATGTGTTTTATTGGAAAGTGAGCATCAGAAATTTTTGAGTGGGGGTATTTTAAAGTGCTAAATTCTAGGGCAGTCTACTTTCTGCTCTCTCACTCCTCTTTCAGAAATATAATACTTTGGAGAAGAACAAAATATATCCTTATATTGCCTGATCAGCTCTTTTAATTGTACCCACGAAGTAAATTCTTATGACAACTCTCATCTTTTAAGAGTAAAACATAGCCTCTTCAGCCTTTGCCATTTTAGAAAATGCTATTACTACCATATTTCTAGAAATATTTTCTTTTCCACCATACAGGAAATTGAATGTCCATTTTAAAATATCATTGTACATATTTTTAGTCAAACCTAGCTCTACATGACACATCATTGAAGTGAGAAATGTAAGGCAAAAAGAGGCTTATATCCTGTTTGCATAGCAAGTATGAAATTATTACCTGAATTATTTAAGATGAAAATCACCCCATTGGCAGGCACAATTAAAAGAGTAGCACTTCATTCAGGAGTTTCACACCATTTATTTGAGAGAAGAGATAGTGGAAAGAGAGAGTCAGACACTAGGCCCTTTTAATAGCATTTATCATCAAAGGGCCGAAATATCATAAGCAGTGGATATTATACTTTTGAGGAATTATAGAAGGAATTATACTTTGGAGCCTATAAAGTCTATAATATCTATGATATTACCAAGTAAGTAGTAGCTAGATTATGCTGAATTTTAAAACCAGTGGACTATCTTGGATTTTCCTAAAATTGCTTTTCATTATAATATCGCTGCATTCATGGGATGCATAGAATTTTATATATCACAAATGAAGTATCATATCCGTGGTTAGACGTTGGATTTTCAAGTCTTGTAAGCATTTCAGTGTAGTCACTGTATGTACTACAGTTTTTCATGAGATGTTCTTGAAGTGTCCTCAGCCTGCTGCTATAGAGAAGTTAAAATTCAGAAACTTTCTTAGTAGAACTGGAGTTATTACCTCCTTGTTGTGATTAGCTATGTTTTCTCTCACAGGGAGTATTCAGTACTCGGTATGAGATTTTTCTGGTAGTGGGAGGCACATCTTCAATGCCACGGTGAATTTATTAACTTAGTATCTGCTGTGAACTATTTTTATATTTAATACATGTAACCGCAGTATGGCACATATTACTGTTTATAAAGAACAAATTTAAAATGTCAAATATTTGCCTGAATTAAACATCTTATTGGTCCACAAAAATAATTCACGGTTGTTTCATTATGCTCTAAAGAACAATTGAAAGGAAAGTCCATCTTGGACCATATCCAGGTAGATTTAATTATTGGCATAGCAAAATATCTTAATATTAAGTGCTCATGTCCAGCACTGAAAGTATTATCTTTTTCCCTGAGCCTACTCCTTCTTCTTTGTTTCTATTATTTTTTCATTATCAAGGATTTCCATCTCCTGACCCACACATGCCAGTTAATTGCTAAATCTTGCCTATTCTCTCCCCTAGTATATTATTTTCTTAGTTTAGGACTGAGGCATCTCTCACCTAGACCATTCCTACAGTGGATATTTCTCTCTTCTTTGATTATAGGGGGATGAGGGGAAATAATGAATTTTACAGATTTATAGGAATAAAGAAACAAATGTTTACAGTTAGAATAAATCACACGTAATTCTAGGACTAGGAACAGCTTTGAGGATCATATCAAAAAATAAAATACAGGGGGAATAGTGTAAGCTTTTGAGACATGTAGCCAGATTGTCTCCCTGCTGTGCTATATCCTAGCTGTGTGGCTTTGAGCCATTACCTTAAATGTTGCTAGTCTCAGTTTCCTTGTCTATAAGGTATTAATAATAAAACCCATAAATAGTAAGATATACTCCAGAGGGTAATCGTGTCATTTAAACAATATTAACATAGATAAGACATCCAGCAGATCCCCAGGAAGAGGTAGGTCTAACCATTCTTGATTAAAAGAAACATGCCACCCTTCCTCCCATTTTATGTCCTAAAATATATATAAACCCCTCAAAAAAAAACAAGAAAATCTCTTAGGAATATATGCATAGTTTTTTTTTTAAACAGTTATTCTAAGAAGCAGACTGCACTTTGCCATTCTTGTGTTAAAATATGATTGTTATGTATAAACAAACAGTATCATTCCTTAGGAACCCAGCTTCAATCTTAGAATTTGGTAACCACTTTCTTGATTTACACTGCTTTATCATTTGAGAATTTTTCCTGATGTCTAAGCTAAATCCCTTGTTTCAGTATCAACCCTATTCCTTTTACTTCATATTTCTTAAGAATGAAACAAGTGCTAAAGTACAGGTTTTCCTGAACTAGAATTAATTTATCTTCCTTATTTGCTTTCTCCTTCAGGAGTTATCTTGTGATGTCTTAGCAAAGCATTATTTTGTGGTCTTGCAACATTTGCATTCGTTAGCATTCCATTACAGATAAATATAGTCTTCGCCTCTGGAGTGAAGTGAATGAAAAATAGTGTAAGCTCCCATGATGGATCAGGTCAAGGCCTCAATCTAAGTTTCCTCCAACACCTTGCCTTCTATACTGTAAAATTCCTTGGGGATTTTATGATTTTTGTTATCTCTCAAATCCCTTATATTCTGTGTGTTCAGTCATTAAGACTTGCAGTTGCTTGTTGTTTAGGTAGATTTTTCTTTTTATGTGTTGCATGAATTAAAGAAAAGCATGACCAACTACACACTTGGCTTTCAATCAGATTAATCCTCTTAATAAATTTCTTACATCTTTTGATTCCTCAGAGGTCTGGTTAGTGCTTTTGGATTTTATGGTCTGTGGCTTTATTTCTTTCGTCACATTCTTTTGGTATTCTTTCCTAAGAAGTCACAGACCCACCCCTCTTGGACTCCTTTGCTTTTGCCGTTTGGACAAGACCTCTGCAAAAATCTAAGTCCCTAGAGATAAGATTGGTGAAAAAGGGCACAGCCACCATAGTGTAGTTTCAGCTGGTTGAGGAGGGAAAAGATTTTTTTTTCTCTTTTCTTTGTATTGGTCAATAACTAACCCGTATGCAAATTGGTGTTGAAAAGACAGTATACTGCCCAAATGATTTTTAAAATAAAAATCTGCATTTGTCTAATTCTTTGTCTTCTCTCTGTGTTCATCTTCTTTTTGCTTTTGTTTACTTTAACCTTGGTCCTTTGTTAAGAAAATAATCATCACTGGGGAAAAGCATGCATGCTCATTTCATATCTTTTAGTGCTGGGAATACATTAATGTATCCATTTCTCTTATAAATAGAACCTTCTGAAGTAACGTAGGCAGGATTTATGTGAAAGGAAACTCATTTGTTTTAGTTACACAACCAGTGAGAAAGAAGTTCTAACATGTTCTCCTGTATTACTTTGCATTCTAAATGAGCACACACGTCCTATACAGACACTCTCATATTTCAATTACAAGGTGATAATAGTTCTGTTTTCAAATTTGGTTGGTTTTCTGTTTCCTTACTTACCCATAGATTTCTTTCAGCTTATGTTGACAAAATATTTATTAATCCTCACTTCTTTATTGATACCATTCATGATCCTTCTACTGGCCACTGTCATTTAAAAGCCTGTGATGTTTCTAATCCTAATCAGATTGAGCTAAGCCAAGAAAGCTACAGAATAATTCAGTTTCACAAACATTTTCTTATAGTCACAATACCATTCTAGGTTCTGGGAAGCCATGATGAACAAGCACAGACTGGGCCCTGAAGGGGCTCAGAATCCAGTGGGGTAGATGGACAAGTAAGCTGGCAATTAAAATGTGTGCTGGTATTGTTGGTATTGTAAGAAGTGCTAGAGCAGGCCTATCTTTTTTTTTTTTTTTTTTAATAATTATACCCATGTTGAGATCCATCATCAAACCCTGCTAGGCCTCATTTTCAGGACAACTCATTTCCTTTGATCTATTGCCTCATTCATACCCTCCTAAAGTTCATGGAGGCTGAGGCAGATGGTATTGATATCTGGTGACTTCTTGGGGAACAAGGGGTATGTCATTTTCTTAGAAACTAGTACAGTGCCTGGGACAGAGTAAGCTTTCAGTATAAATTTATTTGTTGAATCCCTGAATCTTGACAGCATTAGCAATGAATAGCTGCATTCAGATAACCTTAGGCTAATCTTTCTCTAGGACAGTGGTTGTCTTCTTTGTTCCTCCTTCTATCATCACACACTCTTACCTTTCACTTAACCAGTGATAGCATGATGGTGTTGACCTAAAACAGACAGACTGCCAGTTATTTCTCCAGCAAAAATTGGTTTATTTGGGATCAACAAAGAATTGCAGTTTAGGGTCTACAAGCGCGGTGAGCCACATGCAAGTCCCCCCACAGAAAGGAGAGGAGAACTCTTTCAAAAAGGGGGAAAGGAAGCTGGGACGGCTATGGTAAACAAAGAGTCCAATGGAGAAATTGAGAATTCATAGTATAGTGGCTTGTCATTAACTGAGCTGTGACAGTCTCTCATTGACTGAGCTCTTGCCAGGCAAGTGGAGGAAGTCTTTCCTTCCTGTTGGGCTCTGCTATCATGGTAGGGCATGAGAGCTTCCCCTCTGTCCTCCCAACTCTATTTTAATTGAGGTTTCTGTTTATTAATTTTTACAATGGACTCTAGTCATTTGGGACCTCCAAACTCCTTCTTGCCCTGCTGGCCAGCACCCTTTTTAATATGACTTAATTCCCCTTGAGTCCCTGAGAATCCTTCAGAGATATTCTGGCAGAGACATATTTTGATCACTGACTTTAGTGTTTAACCCATTAATCTGGGAATTTCAGACAATATTTTTTTTTTCCAGGGCTAATAGAGGATATTTTAAGCATTTAATCTGGAAAAGACACCACTACCACCACCAGCATTAACATGAACATAATAACTAACAATTTTTGAATGTATTCTATATGGCAGCACCATATTGAGTGTTTTACATTCATTATCTTTTTTCCTCTTCACAATTATCAGATGAGGAAAGTGAAATTCAGAGAAATTATGACACTTGTTTAAGGTGACACAGCCAGCAAGTGTTGGTATCTTATCAGTTCCCATTCATCACCTTGCTTGCTTCTCTGGGTTTATTATTATAGAAATCTCCCAAATTCATGATAATTTTCAAACAATTATCTATGTTTCCAATTGACTGGCTTGGTTCTCACTTGGCCTCCAGCAATAGCTCTGACTGCAAATGTATGTGCCACTGAGGTATTTCATGACGTTCATGGCATTTTTGTACGTAGGCATTTCCATGCCATTTGGTAGAATACAATTCCTTCATAGAAAACTTTGTCTTAGGATGATAGACAGAGAAAAAAAAATGATTGCATTCATCTTGGCAATGATTCACCTTGAGGAAAGACTAAGCGTTATATACACAAAATGCAAGTTGTAGCAGAGTAACCTATTGGGTCTCAGGATGCTTCATGAAATTAAAAAAAAAAAAAAAAAAGCCCTCATTGATTTTCTTACTCTAAGATAGCAGGTTTGAGTATAAAGCTTTTCCTTTTTTGTGACAGTGGCAAGAACTATTTGTATAGTACCTTATTCTGCATAGTTTCATAAAACTGGACATTAGAGTCTATATTTATGGGGGAAAAACAAGGAAAGAACAAAACAAGAACTCATAGATAAACATTGCTCTAACCTTCCAACAGAGCAGCAAGGGTGTATAAATTGAAACTGAAACATATCTGAATCCATTAGGGGTCTGTGCTTTAAGACTTAAGAGACACTAAAGGATTTCTGAAGCAGAGCAATGACTTTGTAAATCTGATGTTTCTATTAGTTGTAATTTTCATTAAATAGCCTCCCATTTAATTTTCTCTCTTCTGCATGAGCAGTAATTCAGTGACAACTTTTTCAATCCACACAGGTATATTTAGGCACACTGAGGAATAAAGTTGCTTTTGGCTTATAGTGTAGGCTTCTATCCAGTGCCGAGAACTGATTTTAGAATTTACTTTTCCATTAATAAGTCCGTTCACACCAGGAAAATTATGCAGGGGTTTGTACAGAAGTATTTTTTTCTTGCAGAAAAGTGTAAGTCGAGCACAGCTGTATAGGACTAGATAAATGGAGTGAATCCAGTAGCTACATGAGACATTTGGTAAAGTAAATCAACACAGTGGCAGTTCCCTCTTTTCCAGGGATTCCGAACTTATTTGAACATTTTTTTTCTTCCATACATCAACATTTTATCAAATATATTTTTCAGTGTTACTGTCTGTTCATAGTACAAAGCCCATCTACTAAATGTGTTTATTTTTACTGTTTGTGTTATGCACACTGACTCAAGAGAAGTTTGGAGAGAATGAAGGCAGAGGTATATTGAGAAAGAGTCTTTGGGTACAGAGTAAGGATAAAATGAGAAAGTCTCGGCTGAGAATCAAGAAACCCGTGTTTTCCCCTGGTTTGTATCATTCATTTATTCGTTCTTTCATTTTGTCAGTCATTGAGTGAGTCAGTCACCTCACTCAATGTGTTTATTTGGTTGGGGCCTATGATGTGTCGGGAACTGTTAAAGGCATAAAAGATGCAGAGATGAAAAAGGCAGAACTGGTCACTGCCCCTGAGAAGCTTGAAGTTTGCCTTTGGTGCTAACTGGTTAGATGCCTTTGAAAGAAAAAATTAGTTAATCTCTCTGGGCTTCAGTTTCTTCACATATACATGGAAAGGTTATTAAATGATCTGCTTTCTGTGATTACAAGTCTTGATTAGATATTACACCCTGGTATGACCAACTCAAACCTAAAATTTGATTTTTTTTTTTTTAATAAACTTCTGTTCCTACAGCAACCTCTCACTTCCAGTCCCTGCATTTCAAAAGAGAGTTTAAGACTTATGTTAATGATATATTCAGGCTTTACAATAGGGATATTGTTCACATATTTAAATTCCATACTTTTTATATTTTATTTACTTTGATTTCTTCAGTGGTTGGTCATCATTATTTGTTTAAGGCTTAGGAGTAGGAGCAGCCTTAACTTTCTTAAGAAAAAGAAGTTATGTCACTGAAACACATAATAAAAATTGCTAACATTTCTTGAGCACCTACTCTGTGCCATGCCTGGGGCCCGGCATTTATAACCAGTTTTTCATTTAATCCTAGGGATAAAGTAATTTGCCCAAGTCATTTAATAAACAAAGGATGAAGTCAATATTCAAACCCAGGTCCTATGCTTTTAACCATTGTTGTATAATCAGGTGGAAAAGACACCCAGAGGAGGTGATATTTTGGGAGTGAGTGACCAACCATTCTCATTTGCCCAGGACTGCCCCTGTATTGGCACTGGCAGTCTTACATCCTGGGATACCACTCAGTTCTGGGCAAACTGGGGAGAAAGGACCCTTAGTTATTTAGAGTGATAATAACTGAATACATTGAAGGGGGTCTATCCTTTGAGGCTGAGAAAATATTTAATGACCGCTTTACAAAAATGTATTCTGCATTGTGCTATCTTGACATAAAATGGTTTGTTTTAGAAGTAAAGAGATATAAATCGCTCTCATATTTTAATTAAAAGAAATACATTTTGGAACGGCAAAATTTTAGGAGTTAATAAAATGATAAAATAAACAAAACTTTCCTATACTGACCCTACATTTCAGTCTTTAAAAAGCAGTATTACATTTTTAAAGAAAAATTTTTACAGAATATAATGATAAAGGAACTCTGGAGGATCCTAACTAAAAAATATTTTAAAATGCAAATTTATTCAAAGAAAATAGAATAAGAAATAGTACCTTAAGAAAGAGACAAAATAAATTTCAAAGGGAGATTTTTGAATTATGGCTTATTTGTGATGCTGAACATCTGGATAGTATTTGAGAAATTCTGTCAAATATTTTAGTGAATAATTAGCATCATAAAGTTATGCCTATGACAATTGCTTTGAAGCTATCAGTTTTATAGTAATGTTTGGTATTTTTAAGTTTTAGTCTTTGGTTTAGAAAATTGTTTTTTAATAATTGCTTGCTGAGGACATTATTGATCTCCTGGTGACTAAATTGGTGCTTGTCTTACTAGACTTAGAGCAGCATTTTTCACAGTTGATCACTCCCTCCACATTGAAACATGGCCTTCTCAGAGATCCCAGGACACCTACATTTCCTGGTTACCCTTTTACCTCAAAGCTACACTTTCTTTCCCTTTTGCTTCCTCTTTCCTCATCTAAACACTAAATGCCCCAGGGCTTGGCCATCTGGATTTCTTATCTTTTCTATTTACACTGACTCTCTTAATCTCCTCTAGTTTCTTGGCTTTAAAAAACATCTTTATATTGAAGATACCTACATTTCTTCTTCCAGTCTAAACTTCTTCCCTGACCCCAGTTTTGTGTATCCAACTGCTTAGTCAGCACCTCCACTTGGATGTCCAAAAACGTCCTTAAATCTAATATGTCCCAAACTAAGCCCAGATTTCCACCCTTAATCTTGCTCTTCCAGCAGTGTTGTCCCTTGCAACCCTGGGAATGGCAACTCAATCCTTTTAGTTCCTTGGGCCAAATTCCTTGAAGTTAGCCTTGACTCCTTTCTGTTCCATGCATTCACATCACCTCTGTCAACAAATCTTGTTGCCTCATCTTTGCCATCTAACTATTTATGTCAGCCTCTTCCACTATCACTCTACTCCAAACTACCAATATTTCTCACTTGAATTATGGTAATAACCTCCTAACTAGCCTCCCTGCTTCCTCCTGAGGACAGCAGCCAGAGTGATTCTTTATAGAAATGCGAGATCATGTCACTCCCATGCTCAAAATCCTCATCATACTCACAGTAAAAACCAAGGGTATCATATTGGCCTCTAACTACACACAATCTGAATTTCAACATTCTCCTCTTCTCCATATTCGCTCCTACAACTCTTCCCCTAGCTCTCTGCCCTTGAACCACCTAGGTCAAGTTCTTGCTTCAGGGATTTTGCACTGTATTGTTTGCACTTGCAATGGTCTTCTCCCAGACAGCTTCACAACTCCCTCTCCTACTTTCTTCAGTTTTCCACTTTAAAGTCACATTCTCAGTGAGGCCTTTCTTTTTTTTTTTTAATTTATTTATTTCTTTATGTTTGGCTGCGTTGGGTCTTCGTTGCTGCGCACGGGCTTTCTCTAGTTGTGGCGAGCGGGGGCTACTCTTCATTGCAGTGTGTGGGCTTCTCATTGCGGTGGCTTCTCGTTGCGGAGCGCGAGCTCTAGGCGCATGGGCTTCAGTAGTTGTGGTGCACGGGCTTAGTTGCTCCACGGCATGTGGGATCCTCCCGGACCAGAGTTCGAACCCGTGTCCCCTGCATTGGCAGGCGTATACTTAACCGCTGAGCCGCCAGGAAAGTCCTAGTGAGGCCTTTCTTGAACTCTTTAAAATTATACTCACATACTTCGTCACCACCAGCACTGCCTATCTATTTTCCCTGATTTATTTTTCTCATAGCATTGTAACCATATTTAGTCCAAACTTAACCATGAATATCAATACTATAATTTTACCAGCAATGCCAGAATTCTACCATAATGCAGTATGGTAGATGTAATCTGAAAAACAAGGGTCGAAAGATATTGGCACATTACCAAAGTCCTTTCTGTCACTAGCAATTAGTCCACTCCATCATCATGTCCAATGACCAAACTATCTCCCAGTGTGAGGCCACTAAGGTTTCAGGTTTCCATTTGATCTTGTCAGGTTCCAAAAGCAAGACTGGCCTCAGGAATATTTCTGGTATCTGGCAGAATTGACCTAAGAGACCATATTGTCTCTTGCTGTAAGACTCTTTTGTTACATTGGATTACCCTGACTGCATAATTCATTTATTCATTCCTTTACCTTCAGGTACTATCCCTCTTTCTTTCAACTTAAAGTCAAACGTTTCCTCTTTGGAAGGAATGTTAGGCTTGGCCATCCTGGTGTAGATTGGAGGCAGCAATGATAGTCTAGCAAGTGCTTCTCCCTTTATTCATTTCCATCCATATCAGGTAGGATTACTCAGGTAGAGAAGTTGTGGGCTATCTCAACCCCTAGGCTTACAGCTGTATTCACTGGCAACCCTAATTTTGCCATAGGGGGAAAAGGCATCATTTAGTCAATCAGGACCTTAGGAATTTGATACAAATCTTTAAAAGTATAGTCACAGTTTCTGCTTTTATCAAGAACCATTCTTGCTTCTGATACCTTCAGTGGAAGTCCTAGTCCTGTCACCACTGCATCAGATTTGTGTGTAGGCAAGGGAGTTGAGGTGACATGAAGAAAAATAAAATAGTTGAGGTTATTTGGGAAGAATTGTATAGTCATACCAGCATCCTCCCTAACCCCTTCTTCCCCCAATTCACCGGAAAACAAAGTTCTCTTTTCTGAAAAAGTAAAAGTCAAGGAATCTATCTAATGGGGACACTCCCTTGCCCCCTGCCCATGCTGAGTGTAAGCACACACTTGTTATGGTGTGCAAGCTAGCCCTTCATGCTGATATATTGCCCCATTTTAGACAACCCGTGTTTCAATTGCGCATTTCAATTCTCTATCAAACCATTACTCTGAGTATGTTGTATCTCTGCCCATTGTTGGACATTATAGACTGTAGAGTATTTCTTGGTCTGAAGAAATGTGACTCAGTTTTTTAAATTGGTGCAATATCTTCTGTTCTGTTTCTTTTATAATACTTTGAGTATTTACATCTACCACTGGATTCAGTCTAGAGTAAGTACCTATTCCTGTTAGTGCTCATTTGTAGCCTTCTGGGGCTAATGGCATCAGTTCAACTTGCCAGTTATTTGCAAGTTTGCCTTACCCCCAGGGAATCATCCCCACAGCCATCTGCAGCCTCTTTGTCTGTTTTTGGCAAACAGAACAGTTTTGGTAAACAATTTATGCCTCAGAGGGTATAAGAGGAATATGTCTAGATACAGTCCATCTCTGCATAGCTGTAGTATTCCCATGACCACTTATTTCATGAATCCAGGTGGCCACCTCAGTTGAGTACACCACAATATCTGCTCATCAATTCTGATCAGCTTCCAGTCCTGCAAGGGGATTATTCTGATGAGCATCAACATGTCCTACTTTTTAATGCATTCCTCAGATTCTCATAAATGATTTCCATAGGGCCATGCAGCAAGTTGGCATCCCCTAACAGGCTAGTTTTCCATTTTCCTTTTGCCTGAACATATGGCCAGGATATTGGCTTCTGCCCATGAGTGGTAAAATGCCAAATGTAGGGATAAAAATTGTGCAATTCAGCCCAGCAACCTGATTTGATCTACCTTCTTCAGAGTGGTGGCCTTCCAAATAAGATGCTGTCCATTTCCCTTGGAACTACCATGCATAAACCAAACAGCTCTTTGTTAGTCCAGCAAGAGCAGTTTATGGGCACCACCCAAGTAGCAATAGGGTCAAGCATTTCCAAAATTGACTCTAGGGGAAAAGAGCCTTCTTGTTCATTAATATCTTCTTGCATTCCCCCAATAGCATGTTCTTATATAAACCATTTCAGTTTTCTTTTGGAACTCTTCTGGGCATTGCCTTCCTATTAGATCATCTCTAGGACATCATTCAAGATATTAGCGGTATTTCACTCTTCAGGATTATTTTATGCCCTTCAGCCATAGGGGCAGTCTCATTAAAAACCCAATATCTAGCTAATTGTTTCTCAAAAGGACATTTTCTGGTCTGAAATCCCAGTAGTTATTGCTGGATGATGCTCACAGGCTTTTGTAATAAGCACCCATCTATGTTCAGTAGACAGTTGTACAAATAATTTGTTCATACCAACACTCCAGCTTCTATTCGACTCTCTTTCAAAGTAATAATTTGCATGGGCTCGGGCTGTCTTATTGGTTGCCATTTAGTGTGTTTAATTAATATTGCCTGAAGGGTAGATTTACATACCTTCAGTTTTATACTAGGTAGGAGAAATGTTGGAAATGTTTCCCAGTAATATAATACATTCATCCCATCCCCATAATACATTCAAGTAAAGGAGGTGCTACTACTTCACATAAAGTTTGTTCAAATATTGCAATTTTCATCCAAACTTTCACCTTAATCTCTCAACTCTTAAATTTCTATATCTTTTCAATTTAATTGCAGCCTGTGTTAGGGTTTCACCAGTGGGTTTTGATACCAAAATGCATAGGGCTTCCATTTAAAGGAGTCCCAGAAATGTCTTTTCTCCACTCCCTGATCCTTTTACCCATTCATATGCATAAGACTTTGAGTCCCCAGTGGAAGGGTCAATCCTTGTACTGATTAGATTGCTTATGGGATCATTGCCCAAACTAGGTTGAATAAAGCAGATCTGTTGAGAGTACTTTAATGTTGAGGGACCAACAGGGGCTACTACTGGTCCACCCAACCTCTGAGAGTGCTGCTTTAAGATCTCTGTTTTGACTGCATCAACATCTGCTTTATTCATCTGACTTTTAAATAACTGCTTTCTACTCTGTTGGGATGAGCCCCTTGGTTCTCCCCCTTCTCTTTCCCCTTTGTTTTACCACATCAATGCTTTACTCACTCTGTCTCTTAATAACATTTAAAGATGTCCACTCTGCTGGGATGAATCTGCTGACTTTTCTCTTTGCTTTCTCCATTGTCTTGGAAATCAGTCTAGCCTTCTTTGCTGTCCTTGTTTTAGCATAACTTTTCTCTTTGGCAGTGGCTCAGAGGCTAGCAGTTCTACCTCAGGCTATCCAAAATCTAAACTTGACCTGGTGTCAGGGTTCTACTCCAACACATTCCTTTGGTAGGGTGCCTGAGATAGAGGCTGTAGTTTGAAACAGCCAGAATCTAAACTTGATCTGTCTCTTAATTCTGTTTTAACCATTATAATAGCTGATAATAATAACCAGGGAATTGCATATTTTAATTTTTTAGTTACTTTGCATTTCCTTATGTACCTAGTGAACCAACTCCCTGGAACTTAGATCCATCATTTCTAAATTCCATTGGTAAATTTTACCTTCAGTAACTAACAACATATCATGGAATGTTGTGCCCCCATGACTACTCAGGAATCAAAAATTCCTTATACCCTACCTGACAAGAGCACAGCAAGTTGGTCCTCCCTCATCCCTGCTATAGTTCCTGAAGTGGTCTGTTCTGAAGAACTGGGAGAGCTCTGCACAGTCCCATTTGCCAACATTATTATTGTGATGTTCAACATCAAAAACCACATTGGAAATGACCTTCCCAATGTATAACATGTAGGTTAAATATTTTAAAAAATAAAATAGTTTATTCTGAAAAAGGAAACATGACTCCTAAGAAATATTTAAAATTTTAAACCATATTTTAATGTAAATATTTTACTCACTTTGAGCATTCAAAAATGCTCATGAACTCTAAAGTTTCAAATAATCTTGATCTGTCCTTAATCTAAGAGCAAATTTCTATGACAAAGTAATAGATTATTGGTCAATTGAACACTAATCTTGTATTCTAGTATCAACAGTATATCAATCATCTTTCCATTTTGGAGAATTTTAGCCTTGTTCTAGGATGATGTAATTCTCTCACATCCACGACGTCTAAAAGAATCATATAATGTTAACTTACTGTTTACCCAAGACAGAACTAAAACAGTAAAATTCAGTTATTTGTCATTTGTATCGTTTCACATGTTTTTCTAATTTTTACATAAAAGGAATCCAAAAGTCTTGGATTGAGACTGTCAGAGAGCACAGTCTTTGTAAAAGGTCATAATAAGCAGACAGATAAAGCAAATACCAAATTCATATTGTTTTATTGATATAAAAAATGAACTCTAGTGATTTTATTTTATTGTATTGGGTAAATTTTTCAGTTATTTAGATACTTGTAGAAAAAAATGATTTAGACGAAACAGTAAGTGAGTAAGTAACTGAAACAGTAAGTAAGTAAAAACCACTCATACTAGAAATGAAAATTAAAAGCAAAAAATCTCCAAATTATAGTGCAAAAGTAGCCATTTCCTTCTTTTTCTCCACAATTTCAGGAGGTTTTATGACAAAGGTTCTCAAAATGTGGTCTCAGACAAGGAAGAGCAGAAATGCAAATTCTCAGTCCCACCCCAAACCCACTGAATCAGAAACTCCCTGTGGCCCAGTGATCCATGCTGTAACAACCTCTGGGTGATTCTGAGGGGCCCTGAAGTTGGCGAGCCACTGCTTCAAAGTGATTGGCTCCCAGGATGCTCATAGAGACAGCATGTGCTTTTTTCCTGGATTACTTTACCAGGAGGTCCACCCTTCCTTCTCAGTTTTTAGCATTTCCTACAGGGTAGGTATAGATCCAGTCCATGTGTTAAATAGTTCCTGTTAATGAGTTTTGTAAAGTCACATTCTGACAACCTGGATGGCCAATGTGGGAACACTGGTTATGTACAGATTGAGTTTTAAGGGGAAATGTCCAAAGGATTTGCAGAAAGTCCTCTGTGAATGGAGAGTACAGAGAGGGTAAACATGGTGACTGCTGGGAAGTACTCCATCCTGGGAGCTTAGCCCAGCAGTGGTACTACCCCAAGTCCAGCATGGTGAGCCCGGTAAGGTGAAGGAGGAAGCACTAGCAGCGCAGGCAGACATCACGTCAGCTCTGTGAAAGCTGGGGTGTCTGTGTTGTTCACCTTTGTAGCCCCAGTGCCTAGCACAGTGGCTGGTACATAGTAGGTGCCATGAGTAAATGCTTATGAACTCCAGGAAGAAGAACAAATAAGGGATTTAAAAAATACAGAAAAAAAAATTTAAAAGTAGGGAAAGAATGTAATCAAACTTCTCAGGACTAGTAATATAATAATAACTAGACATTAAAGAATGCTAAAAGTCTATTCTTTATAATACATAGGCAAGAAATTAAATGCCAGCAGTCAAGCTTACAGCATTGAGACTCTGGCCCATAGGTGCCTGTCTCTCTGTATAAGGAAAAATGAGTCTTGAGTGTTGAATGAAAACTGTACACTATATTTACATTAAGTTGTAATGTTTAGATATTAAGTTTAGTACAAGGTTGGAGATAACATATGATTAAGTGGATTTTGAGCAAATTCTTTTTGTCTTGTTTCAAGCCCAGATGAGGAAGATATTAAATATATAGGATATCAGGAAACTTTACTGGCTAGGATGAATTTTTCTCTCGTATATACTGGGTTGAAACACATGAAATTGCTGTTTTTGTAGGTCCGAAATGATTAATTCTTGGCAGTATCATATAGTTCCACCTAATAAAATGAGGTTTTAGTAACTGCTACTTTTTGAAAATTATGTAAGTTTCAAAAAAAAAAATAGAGTAAGGTAACACCATAATGTTGTTGTATACACCACACGTATCTTTTAAAAAGACAGCATTTTGCTAGTGTTCTTGCATGTGAGTATGGAGACCATTGAGCATACAACTCTGGGCTGGGGTGGGGGTGGGGGGCATGTACCATTCATATACACGGCTTATGTGATGGCACCCACCACAAAAACCACACACCAGGCAGACTTAACGCTTGCAATGTTCTCAACAAATAATTATTTTAAAAGAAATAAAACATCACACAGTTGAAACATCTCTTTTACTTTTCCTTAATCCCATCCCTCCTTCTCCGAAGTGGAAAGTAAGTCTAAAGTTGATGTATATCTTTCCTATTAGTGTTTTATACCTTTTTAAAAATACTTATTTTAAAAGATAATGAGTAGAAGAGACCAAAGTCTATTAATAGCGTTTGTAGCTCTTATTATCAAGTGATCATTATTAAAACATTATATCCCACCTAGTTTAAGAGACAATTTAAGAGAAAATATCAAGGACAAACTTTCCCAAGTGTGGTTCCTGTTGCACAAGTGTGATTTGGGTACCTAGTTCAAAATGTAGATTCCTAGACTCCACTCCCCACTCCTATACCTTAAGGACCCAAAGCCAGAGAAGTTCTCCAGGTGATTCTCACACTCACTAAAGTTTACTAACCCATGATATGAGAATACGTAAATGGCCATGTGAATGTAAGCTATCTAATTTCATACGTAAAATTAAAAACCTCTTCATGGCTTGGATGTGTGGTAAGTATATCCATAACCATAGATAGGATGAAACAGATGAATAATTTTAGTTTCTTTTTTTTTTCTCCCCAAGAAAACCCAATATGTTACTCATTGAAATATATGTCATTATTTTATGTACCACTTAAAAAAAAGAAAAACTACCAATTAAATATTGCAAATTGTTCTTTTCACTTAAATTTTTTATATTTATTGGAAGGGCACTACTAGACATCTTGACCTAGAAAACATGTAATCCATTCTCATGATCTTGAAACCTTTAGCACTTTTACCATTAACAGAATAATTCTGAGGCATGCCAGGATTCTGTCAGAATTTCCTATGGGATAAGACTTAAGCCTCGTATCTGTATCACTTGAATCATTTGTCATTGGAAGTTATGCAGGTTTGGTTCAAAGTTAGAAGTCTCACAAATCAATATTTGATAATTTAATAACAGCCCTACTTAATACCAGAATCACAGAACTTAGTCACTCCAAATTCTCAGGATTTTGAAATTTCTTTCATTTATTCAAGGGCTCTTCCAGGTTTTTTGTTTGTTTGTTTGTTTGCATTTTGTTGTGATAGTGGTATGTAATACTGGGTAGGTTTCTTATACAGTAGCCTCAATCCTCCACTGCTCCCCATATACACATTCCTTCCTGTGTGATGTTGCAGCTCCTGCCTCCAAGGGAAAGTGTCTACTTCCCCACCCCTTGTACCCACTTTGGCCTTGTCACTTGCTTGGTCTAACATGAATGTGGTGAAGTACCACGGAACCAGTGGGGAGCCTTGTTCTCAAGAGGACCTGTGCATCTCTCCTTTTTCTCTTTGGACATCTGCTACTACCATGTGAACAAGCCCCACCTAGTCTGCTGGAAGAAGGGAGACTAATGGGGACCAGAAGATTTTATTCCTTCAGTGACAAATATTTGCTTCACATTTATGCCATGCTTGTTTCATTTCTGAGTGAAAAGAATATTTCATTTTAAAGCAGAAACAGAATGTAATCTTTCTGAAGCTGTAGAAAAGGCAATTAAATTCAATACATGAACTATTAACAGTACACATAACTCAAAATGGTGACAACATGAACACCTATGATGAGCTTATATGTGTCTAGCAATGAGTATATTGTGGCTGAGAGTGATTCCAAGATGCTTCAGATTTCAGAGATAGAAAAATAGATGCAAAAAGTTCACACTAGGTAAATCTGCATATAAAGAATAAAATACTTTAAAAAAAATTTGGCATCTGGTTTGAAAGTGCTGAAGACACTGGATTTTATGGAAGCTTTCCTTTCACAAGAATTGAATAGCTAAGGATTGAATAGTAAGCCTGATTTTAACTAGAACATTTAAGTATAAAGTGTTTCAAGGAACTAAACCAAAGGAGAATTGACTAGAAATAGACTAGATTTGGAAGCTGGGCAGAGGTACCAGCCTGAAGAAATCAGATCTTTGCTCTTTTGTCACTTCCTTGGAAAGGGCATCAATGACCTTTTAATCCAAATAGTAACTCCTGTAACGCTCAGTCCTCTTATACTTCATAACACTCACTATCACCTGAAAATTTGTTATACACACAGGTTTATTTTCTCCCTCCCACTAACTTTATTGCTCTATCCCTAGAACCTAGAAAAGTGACATATAGTAGTCACTCAGTAAGTTTATTGAATAAATGAATTAATGATTGAGAAGCATAACTAAGCTCTGTCTAACCCACATATGTGTGTTGATTTTATACACACATTTGTCTCATTGCTTGTAGTAAAATAATTATGTTTGAGCCTTTAAAAAACCTTGCATGGGACTTTATAACTATTGGGATAACTCACACTGAAGAAAGAAATGAGCAAGGACTTTGGGGGAGGGTACTGTGGGGAATAGTGGTGTATATGTGTGAGAGGGAGAAAGAGAGGCACATTTGTAGAGTGAATGCTATTGAAATGCATCCAATATGCTGAGAGAGGCATTAAAGACAAGAGTCTTGTAAGTATACTGGCATCCTAGGCTTCAAGTAGGTGATGGCATTTGAGCTGAGTCTTGAAGATGAGGTAGTACTCCACATGTTAGAGAAGGATTTTCATCTAAAATTATGTGCAAAAGCAAAGGGACCACTGTTGGAAGACGTCAGGAATGTTCTTGAGCATGATGTATAATCCGTCAACTGTATTTTTGGATATTTGGTTGAGGGTTTTTGCATCTATGTTTATTTGAGATATTGGCCTTTAATTTTCTTTTCTTACAGTGTCCTTGTCTGATTATGGTATCAAGGTAATTCTGGCCTTGTGAAATAAGTTTGGAAGTGTTCCCTCCTCTTTTTTTGGAAGAGTTTGAGAAGGACTGGTATTAATTCTTTTTTAAGTATTTGGTAGAATGGTATTCACCAGTAAAGCCATCTGTTCCTAGACGTTTTTTTTTTAATTGGGAGGTTTTGATTACTGATTCAAACTCTTTACTAGTAATTATTCTGTTTAGATTTTCTCATTGTTATGCTCTGAAATTCCAAAACCATATTAAATAATTTATAGTTTTATACTATCATAAAAAAGATTTTATTTTTGCTACTTGTGTGTATTTTTCTTTTCTTTATTGAGGTGAAATTTACATAAGATAAAATTAACCATTTCAAACTGTAAAATTCAATGTTATTTAGTATATTTATAATGTTGTGCAACTAACACTTCTGTCTAGTTCCAAAATATTTTCATTACCCTAAAAGAAAATCCTATGCCCTCTAAGCAGTTACTCTCCTTTCTCTCCCCACTGCTAGTGCCTGGCAACCACCAATTGGCTTTCTGTCTCTTGGATTTACCTCTTCTACCTATTTTATATAATGTAATCATAAAGTAATTGTCTTTTGTGGCTGGCTTCTTTCACTTAGCATGTTTTTGAGGTTCATAAGCGTTATAGCATATATCAGTGCTTCACAATTTTTTATGGCCAAAAAAATATTCCATTGCATGTATATAGCACATTTTATTTTTCATTTCATTCATTGATGGACATTTGGATTGTTTCCATTTTTTGGCTACCATGAATATTGCTGCTATGAGCCTTTGTGTACAAGTATCTGCTTGCATACCTCTTTTGTACTTATTGTATTTTAAAGTCCTTTCCTTGTTGTTAAATAGTCTTCCTTTTCTACTGATATGAAATCTGTTTATTTCTTACATTTTGATTTAAGGTTCTAGTCTGCTCTATCATTTTTTTAAATTCAAAACTATTATCCTTTAAGTTGGGAGAAATTTTGTATTTTATTTTTCATCACTTGTTTGAATAATTTTTCAATATTTAATGCACATGCTAAATTTTACATTTGTACCAATATTATGGAAAACTTGACTATATTCTTCTCCAAATATGTGAAGAACTGTTTGCTTTCTTAGTTTCTGTCAATCTCAGGTTTTAATGAATTTAAGTACTAGATTGTGATTAAAATAATTTTCTTTTTTACTTCAATTCTTACACATCAGATTATTGGTTAAGAATCTTTACCAAATTCTCTTATTATCCTTCTATGACTCACTTCTTTGTCTTCTTGAAAAACGTCCACTAGCTTTGCTTTTTTAGAATTAGTAAATTTGTGCTAAATTTTCTATGTCCTCTTGTCTAAAAATAATGGTTTTTCTGGGTATACAATTCTAATTTTTTTTTTTTTTTTTTTACAATTCTAATTTAAAAGCCGTTTTCTCCTAGAATTTTAAGCTTTGGCTCCTTGTCTTCCTGTTTCCAGTGCTGTCAATAGCAACTTTGTGGTCCATATAATTGTACTTTTTAAAATGTAATCTTTTATTCCCCCATTCTCTCTGGAAGCTTTTTAGTATTCTGTCTTCATACTTGTTCTATTTTTAGGTGTGAGTTTTGTTTTTGCTATTATTTTTCTTTTTGCTCCTAAAATGCAGGCTCTTTTAGTTTTAAGAGTTATATCTTTCTTCACTACTAAGAAATTTTCTCCTGGGTTTTTTTTTTTTTTTTTTTTGAAGCTTGTCTCTCCCATCTTCTCTCTACTTTCTTGTCCTGTAAATCTTATCAAATGGATATTGGAACTTTGATTTTAAGGCAGACATAACAAAGTAGTGACTAAGAAGATAAACACAGCTTGCAGACTTAGTTTGTCTAATCTGCACAATGTTTTGAAAATCATTGATTCAGATATTTTAAAATTAGTAGATTTCACCTAAGTGTATAAATTTCTGGCATTTTTTGGCAGATTGGAAGATCTGACAAACTGAACTTTCATTCCTAAATGGAAGTAATTGGCAAGAAGTAAGAGCCTCCACTCTTAGATGGGATGCACACATTCCAGGTTGTCCCTGTCATTTCTGCTGCTGTTTGTCCTCCTGATTTTAAGCTCAAGTATCAGCTGCTATGCATCATCATCCTTGTGCCATTTTTTTTTAACTGGAGAGAGAGATTCTCAATTTGTACATTTTTCAAAGTAGACATAAGAAAGAAAGTACAATTAGTTTCAAGAATAATGAAAGATTATTCCTAAGTGGAAGTAAACAGTTTTCCTATATGTTGATAGTGTTAACTAAATGTCCGTTGAACAAATACAATGGAAAGCGCCATTATATATATCTCTAAAAACTCAGGATTATGATAGACTTATGGAAAGATTCATGATGAAAAACTTAATGAACTGAAACATGGACTAAACTTTCCACAGGCTTATTTTTTGAATACAAATGCATAGATATAAAGTGAGTTATTTTGCTATGATATGTTGCTATGAATTAGGTTAAATATCGCCCAGATGGCATTTTTATTACAGTTGGTGGTTTTATAAAAGAGTATCTGTTGAAGGCAATAGAAATTATATGTCCTGAACAGAAACCATCATTGAAAACATAAGACAAACTGGAGATAGGGCTAAAAATTTACAGTCTGTGTTGGAAGAAAAAAAGTTAAGTCATTTATGGCTTTGTTTCTTCTAGCTGATGATAACACAACTATATATAATGCCATCTATTTAGGTGTATACATTCATCATCAGTAAAAACTCTTCATATGACTGAATAACATTTGGAGATGATGACTTTGAGAGTCACAGAATTACTGTGTTGAGAAAAGTTTAATGTAAATTGGCCAAATAAGTAAGTGTATATATAGATGGTGCTTAAGTGGTGATCTATGTTAGATTTTTAACTAAACTTAATTAAAAGCACTAACATTTTGCAGAGACATAGAGCTTATGTCTTTGGATTCCATTATTATTCAGAAATAGTTTTGTCAAAAAAAAAACAGAGCATATAATATATGTAAATTCCTTTTCTTAAAAATTTAAAAAATCTTCTCATTTCAGAATAAAAGCCAAGACCTCACCATGGCCTACAGGCTTCACAATTGTGTGTACCGTTCTCACACACACCAACCTCTCAGACCCCATATCCCAGTGCTTCTTCCCTTGCTTAATCCACTTCAGGCATCTTAAGGGCCAGGTATACCTCTGCCTCAGAGCCTTTGTACCTGCTCTTCCCTCTGCCTGCAAAATTCCCCCATAAATAGCTATAGGCTTGTTCCACTACCTTATCTGGCTATTCCCCAAAGTGTCGCCTTCTCTGTAATGTCTTGCCTGGTCAGAGAATTTAACACTGAACCTCCTACGTTCTGCCACCTGCCAACACACACATGTCATATCGCTCTTCTGCTTTTTCTCCATAGCCATACATTCTTATGGCCTGTATATTTTTATTTTCTGTCCCCCTGCCTCCAACACACTTACACCCACATGCATGCTTAGAGAGTAAACTCCAGAAGGACAGGGTATATTGTTTTTAAGTTTTGGTCTCATTTGTTTGTTTGTTTTGATTTTTTGTTTTTCATTCCCAAAGGTTAGAAAAGTGGCTGGAACATAAAAGGTGCCCAGTAACTATTTGTTGGGTTACTAAATGAACCAAGTAAATTGGATATTTTTTGACCTTAAACCTCAGTCAACTCTAGATCTTGCTTAATTGATTGGATGTACAATATAGTCTGGAAGTTATTTGACTAGGCAAGGATATGGAGGCCTAGAAATGTTTGAACTCTTGGAAGAAATTAACATATTTATGTCACCCAGAGCAAAATCCCCACCTCAGTTCACCAGCAAATGTTGAATTATGTAACTGATTTTTTTGGTTGACATTAACACACATAGTTAAATATTCTTCCAAATGTGATTTCTCTGCAAATGTATGCACATGTATTTACCTAAGTGTATATACATTGATTTATTTGTCCCAAATGTATATTTGAGAAACTCATTTGGTCCTTTTTTCTTTGTTGATGTTTATTTTCTCAGGACATGACTTTCTGAAATATTTTTACAAAATTGGACTATTTGTGAATTCTGAATTCCAAAATGAATCTCTGATTTAAGCCATTATGAATAGAACTATCATTGTTGGGTTTGCCTTTCTTAATTATAACTGGCAGTTTCAATAAAGACAGGAATAGAAGTTATTGAATTGTGGTGCCATATAGTAGTGTAAACCAAATGTGATAGCATCAGAATATCATAATTATGCAAGTATTTGAGAATTAGTGACTGTAAGATTATTGCAAAAATTCTATTCATGTTTTTGATAATTAGTGACATGAAAATATTGCTCCTAGGTGAGGATTCAAGCCCCAATTCACTATTACATATTTACTCTCCAAAAACAAACCTCGTTATTGACATTTTTGGGCAGAGAAAATAATTCCAGCTCTTCTGTTTATATAGAAGGAACAACACATTACAAAAATATAATATTTAAATACTTTATTTTTAATCTCTATGTTTGAAGTTACAAATTTAAATAATACCCAATCTCATACATGCTTATATTTTGAAACATGCCCAATTTGTCTTATTTTTTTTATTCCTGCCTTAGGGCTGTGGGCAGCAGAGCTTGGTTTTCCTAAGTGAGGTATGGGAAAGGCACATGGAACGTCCTACATTATATAAAGTGGAGGACTTTGCCCTGGAGAGACAGTGCCTCTTTTAGCCTTTCTAGTTCTTTCCAAAAAGATCCTATGATTTCATAGGAGAAAAATTCTCTAGGTTTTCTTTTTCTTCTTTTTTTCTCTTTTCTCTGCATGGTTAAAAGACTGTGTGCATAGATTTGAAGGTGGGATTGTGAATCAAGTTTTCTATATATGGACTTTAAATGAGTTACCTTTTTCTCAGCCCTTCCTTTTACTTGGTGTTTTGAAGGGAAAATCATACCTTCCCTTAGCTGGCTTTATTCAGCCTGAAATATGATAGCCTATACTTTTAATCCATTTACATTTATTATAACTCTTGTACTTTATCTCACTTTTGCCTTTTCAGTTTATGCTTTTTATTTTTGCAAATATTTTCTTACTCTTTATACTTTGTTTTATAGTTTCATGACACTGTTTTTTGCTTTTTTCCCTTTTTTGCTAATTGCTTTGAAGTTGTGTGGTCTTGTTTTAAATCTAGTTATTTCATTTCCATCTAGTTTTTACATGCTCTTAACTCAATTTTTTTAATCAATTGATTTTGGGATATTTTGTAAGATGAGATTAAACTTGATATATTTGTTTACATTAACTAATTTTTAAGTAACATTTAACAAGTAAATGTTACTTAAAACAAGTAATTTTTAAGTAGCATTTAACATAAACTCGTGATTCCTTTACACACCCTATGTTAAACTTTGGCATATACCATTGTATTTGTTTCCCATTATCTTTGATTTCATCATTGGTCTGAATGTTTATTCCTATATAAAATATCATTACATTTTCAAAATATATTGAACATCTGTCAAGAGTATCCTTATTATTTTACTCTTTAAATAATCTCATAGCCATTCTCGTGTATTTATACTTTCTTATGGAAATTCAAATTGATCAATTTCAGAACATCCCATTTAAGATATTGTTTGTAATTTTATTAAATTCACATAGTAACTTAGGGAAAATAGTGTTACTTATCTTCCATTTGAGACATATTGCCTTTTCCTTTTTTCTTTCATCTCACAGTTAAAATATTACAGCTCTCTTTAAGCAACTCCTAAACATTTGTGATTAAGCCACTCTTATTTTTGTTCCATATACATTAATTACATATACACACATTTTTCTTGAAATTCAAAAATTGTACCAAGATATATCTATGTTTTAGTTTTCACCTATTTTGTATATTATGAACTATTTCGAGCTGTATGTTTAGCTCCTTTTGTTTTTTTAACTATGGAAAGTTTTCTTTTCATAATTTTACTTATTGGTTTAGCTATATTTATTGGGATTGTATTTTCAACTTGAATCTCTATATTTGAAGAAAAATTTCTCCTTTCTCCATATTTATTATATTTTCTTATTATAGGTATTTCTGTGTTCCTTTATTTTCTTCCTCTGAAATCTGGAATAACTTTTGAAGTTGGTCTTTGTATCACATATTAAAAAGTTAATTTTCTGAGTCATTTCTGCTCTTTAAATTCTTTTTACAGGAGGTTAAGTTAATCTCTTACATTTTTGTGTCCTTAAAATTATTTTCTTAACTTGCTCCTTCATCTCAGCCTTCATCTTAGCTAATTGCCTTAATCTGAGCTACTTCTCTTTATGATATTTTAATATTTGTTCATACAGGCACTTATATCTGAATTTTTTAAGACATGGAGCTGTTACTTTTAAAGTCCTTATATATTTCCTGTGTTAAATTATTTTCAAGATATTAATTCTCTTCTGAAATAATAATGTTACTCTTTTCTTTTGCACTGGACTCTTAATAGTTTCCACCCTAGTTTAATCATTCACGTATGAAAGAGGATACATTTTTTTCATGTCAAGCACTTGCTAAAAATAGGGTGCTTTGATTGTTTTTAGAGCCCTCTTCATGTGTTTGGGTGCTAAACACTCTCAGATCTAAACCTGAGTTGATGAATATAGTGTGTAGTCCAATTTCTGGTAACTACAGGCTTGATCTTATATTGTTCCATGCTGAAGTTGTGATTTTTTTTTCTCTCTGCCTCTTACTTCTTCTTATTTTTTTTTTAAATGTTTAGGGAATTGATTCTCAAAAAAGAGAGTGCTTTTAGATTCTCTCCAGGTTTGGGACTAGGTTCAAGTAAGTGAGGCACTTTGTCTTGGGTGCAAAATGTAAAGGGATGCCAAGAAAATCTCAGTAATCAAGACAAATAATACTTGTGCATAAACATGTCATATTTAAGTAATGCAGTATTTTAAAATATTTTATAAGATCAAATTGGGAAGCAGTGCCCCATGGGTGGCCTCTGTTTTTATAGATAAAGTTTTATTAGAACAAATGTTGGATTAGGATGAGGTGAGTGAGGCAGGGTCACATCCTGGCTTTAAGTTTTGATTTTTTTTTCAACATTGATTTTTTGTATTTAAAAATATTTCAATAAAACATTATATATCTTGATTACTGAACTTTTTGGTGCCTCCTTAAATATGCTTGAAGAGAGTACCTCACACACCTTACCCTAGTTCTAGCCCTGAGCTGAAGAACTTTATTCAAAATATACATGTCTGGGTTCTACTTTGAACCTACTCATTTTGAATAAAGGGCTATAGGGAATGCTATCACTTCCTTCCACTCCTATCTCCAGCCCTGCTGCCCATCCCATCCCCATTAAGAACTGCTGAATGAGATAATTTTCATCCTAGAGGGTCAAAAAGTATGTCGTTCTTTAACTGAAAATCAATCTAGAGTTTTAACAGTTTCTTCTCAACAAGCTCCAGATCCTTTCTGTAAGTACCACCATATGCTATCCTAATTTCTATTTCTGCCTGATATACCAGAAAGTATCTAAATGGATTATAGAAATGAGAAACTGGTAGAGTAGGTATGTGTATTAATCTGCTCTGGCTGTTGTAGCAAAATAGCACAGACTTGGCTGGCTTAAATAACAGACATTTCTTTCTCACAGTTTTGGAGGCTGAGAAATCCAAGAAAAGTGTAGGTGTTATGGTTCCAGTGGAGCCCTCTTTTTGGCTTCCAGATGGCCACCTACTCACTATGTCCTCACATGGTAGAGAGTGAGAGCTCTGGTGGCTCTTTCTCTTCCTATAAGGGCACTAATCTCATCATGAGGGCTCCATCCTCATGACCTTATCTAAAACTAATTATCTCTCAAAGCCCCATCTCCAAACACCATCAAATTTAAAGTTAGGGCTTCAACATATGAACTTTTGGAATTCACAATTCAGTCTGTAGTAGTATGTGACTCTGATAGCTTCAGAATGTTACTCTCTTTAATTGGGGAGCCAAGTGTAGCATGGTGATGAGTATGGAAGAAACTGTTTCTTTTTTGATATAGACCAGAGACCTTTAAGATATATATAGATAGTCCTCATTTTTTGATACCGCCTGATTGGATATTTCCCTGTTTTGTATTAGTAGAAAACTCTGCAACCTGGCTCTCTTCCTTAATCTACCTTTATCAGTGCTACAGTTACTTAAGTTTACTTCTTTGGCAAAAAGGTGGCTGGTGTTCTTACTCAAAGATGCTGGTATAAAGTGTTTAACTTTTCTTTTAATCTGCAGAGAAAATATATCAGACTGTAAACTTGTTGCCACTCTAACCTGGAAAGATAATTTTAATTTAATTGCACTACTTCCTGGAACTACTCATTTGCATACTCCCTATCCGTTTTAATGGCAAGTGTGGGATAATTTGCTTCTTATATTTTGACTGTATATCTCAAATTTCAGTCTCAGTTACATAATGGATTTTTGTCAATTTCTTTACAGTGAAGAACTAGAGAATCTTACAGTGTCACTTAATTCTGATAATCCCTTACTGCTGTCCTCTTGTTGTTATGATATTACTGTTGTTACTAACAATCTTCATTGTATCATATTTTTATCACTTGTAAAATTAGAAAACAATTATAATGAAAACTAAATATCTGATCTGTAATCACACCTCCACCTGTTTCCAGTTGTTTCATCTGGCACAACCCACTGAACCACTTTGGCCCTCAGTTTTCACACCTGTGTTGTACTAAGGGTGTATCACTGCTCCATGTACCAAATAAGTTTTGATAGCTTCATAGCAAAGCAACAGGACTTCCAATTGAAAATAATTTTTAGACTACAGCTTATACTATGAAGGCCTTCCCAATAAAAGTTTCTTGAAGATGCATTAAAAGAGAAAATTTCAAAATGACATAATCAAGATAAAAGGGAATATAATTGCTAAAAGAAAGAGAAAGAAAGTATGGAATAGATTTTTGGACTGAGAAAATCATTACCAGACTTTACTTTGACCTTACTTTCTACAACAGAAAAATTAGAATAAAGCTTCATACTTTGTATTGAGTCAGCACTCTGATTCAAAGATGCAGGACTCTACCAAACTGAAAAAAAAATATCATCATTGTGTACCTCTTTGGATATTAATCTGTATGGTGTAATGCTGTTACTACCTCTCTCCTGCATCATGTTTTAATCCTAGACAAAAATTACAATTCCCAGGAAACCATGGGCTGAAGGAAATGGCAGATTTACAGAGGTGCAGTAGATTCAGGGAGTCATGATTTCGTAAGTCAAGTGCTGTGGGCAGATGGCTAACACTTTCATAGCAATGCTTATTTAGAATTATAGCTTAAGCATGCTTATCTAATTATAATGGGATCCACTGATTGGCTGGTTAAGAATTTTATTTGTTTTATTTTAAATTTTTAAAAATTTACTTATTTTTAAAATAAAAATTGTGTATAATTAAGAGGTACAACACAATGGTTTGATATACATATACATAGTGAAATGATTACTGTAGTCAAGTTAATTTTCTCCTCACGTATTTACCTTTGTTTGTGTGTGTGATGAGAGCACCTGAAATCTACTCTCATGGCAAATGTCCAGTATTCATAGTCATAAACAAATTTAAATATTTTGTTCTGATTAACTATAATAAAATATATACTTGAATATATGTTTAATGAAATCAGTAACATTCCTCTGTTTAAAAGAAGACACAGTTTTACATTAAAGCCCTTCTACTTTATCATAAAGTCAGTGACTACTGATTTAATCTTTTCAAAATAACAATAAAATATGTGAAATGTGTCTTTCTACATATACATTTCTACATACATGTCCAGTTTTTCTATATACCTAATTTTGGCCTCTACATATTCAATTTTTTTACTCTGAATTTGTGTCTTTTTTTTTTTTTAATTTTATTTATTTTTTTGGCTGCCTTGGGTCTTTGTTGCTGGGTGGGCTTTCTCTAGTTGCGGTGAGCGGGGGCTACTCTTCCTTGCTGTGTGTGGGCTTCTCGTTGCGGTGGCTTCTCTTTATGTGGAGCACGGGCTCTAGGAGCGTGGGCTTCAATAGTTGAGCACATGGGCTCAGTAGTTGTGGCTCGTGAGCTCTAGAGCACAGGCTCAGTAGTTGTGGTGCATGGGCTTAGTTGCTCCATGGCATGTGGGATCTTCCCAGACCAGGGATCAAACCCATGTCCCCTGCATTGACAGGCAGATCCTTAACCATGGTGCCACTAGGGAAGTCCCTGATTGTGTCTTCTTGATGATAACCAATACACCAAGTTTTTCTTGGAAAAGTGATTTTATACTAATACTGAACTGTAAACAATGTTTTTGTTGGAGAGGAGTTCTCATGATTCTTTAGGATCCAGACTTTTAAGTTTGTCTTTCCCAAAACACAAGGCAAACCTTTGCCAAAGTCATTTCTTTATTCCAAACTTTTTTCAATTAGGCTATATCAGGACTTATAAACATATCCTTTATGATCCTCAAAATAGGTTTAGGGAGCCATATTACTAGAAGCCTTTTCAGTTAAAATATTCTTTAAGTGTTTCTATTCATAATGTTCTTTTTTTTTTTTTAAAAAAAAAAGCTTTGACTAAATCAGAATCCATTCATGTTAATTTTTATGGTCATTAGTATGTTGGTGATGAATAATGTCTATTTTATAACATTTTAGAATTTCTTAGCTGGCCAGTCAAAAAAGCAACAATTTTTGAATTTTTGTTGTATTGTCCCAGGCAGCTTGTGTGTTTCTTTCATTAATTTTTTTCTTATCTTGTTATGCATACTCTACTTTCTGTGTCACTTCAGTAGGTAGAAATAATATGATTCAGAGCTATTTCATCTATATCATAGAATTACTCTGCATTCACAATTTCTTTTTTGGTAAAATACTTTAATCATATCATAAATTTTGAGTAATAGGGTGACCAGTGGGTAATTTAGCCAAAACATGCTCAATACCTAAGATCATGGGGTTTTTTTCTCCTAAAGTCAAACCATCTGTTATTTGCTGTAAAACTTCCTGTGTTTCAAATCTTTTCATGTAGGGAAGAGTCCTTTTTACTTATGGATCCACAGACTAGAAAATCCTAAAAAAGAAAAATAGGTCAGAGAAAAGGAAAAGCAGTGCTATATAAGCTCAATAAAAAGATAAAATAAGTGAAAGGAAACAAACAATTTTTTTTAAAAAACACAGTCATAGAGGCAGTCAATATAAAACCTAAAGCTGTCAAAAAATTGAAACATGAATATGAAAGATGCACTTCATCATTTTAGTGAAATAATCCTGAAAAAGAATGTGGAAAAAAGATTAGCTATGTGAGGAACAGAGAAAAGATATGCTATATATATATATATATAACTTTTTTTCAAAAGTGGAGATCAACACAAATGAAAGTGATAGGATAATCTATAATGTAATGGGTGGAAATGCTCTATATAAAGAATAAACACTGTATATGAAAATTGAAAAATTAAAACTATACACTAGTAAAAATCTGAAGTGCCAATATTGAATACATATGGACAAAAATTTTGTATTGCAAAGGACCAAGCAAATATTTCGTGCTACCCATGAAGGCAGGGGAAAAATATCTGTCTTTAAACTTCTCCATTATTAGTTGTTTGAAAAATAAGATTAATGAGAGGGATCATAACTGACTAGCTAAGAAAAGTTGTCTCAATTTCAAAATATTATGATAGAAAATCAGCCACTAAGTCTATGAATCCATTCAAATAAATATAGACACTTAGTATATCATGAAGATGACTTTTAAATCACTGAGGAAAGGTGCTATAATAACTGATTTACCAAAATGAATTCTATTATAGAAGAAAATACAATTAAAAATTTTACAGATTTGGCTTGTGGAAAGATTTGAAGTTACAAATAGATCTACAAGAAACCATAAAAGAAAAACTGTAATATGTAAAATGCAGTAGAACTTAACTATAAGCAAAATAAAAATATTAAAAGCTAAATGTAAAAATGTACTACATATGACCAGCAGTACATATAAAATGTACATATAAAAAATCATATAAATCAATATGTAAAAGACAAATACTCTAATAAAGACCAAAAGATATGAATAGTCAATATATGCATATGTTTAGTCAAAATATGTGAATATATTTAAGTACATTACCAAATAAATAGAATAAGAAACAACAGTTACCACTTTCTGCCTGTTAAACAACAAAACTGAACTGAATAGGTTTTAAAGATCTTATTGACTTTATTCATGAATCGGGCAGCACTCAATCCAGCAGATAGAAAGAAGCTCTGAGGAGATGTACAATATGAGATGTGTAAACAGAGGGGAGCAGGAACAAGGAAGTTATAATAGTCTAAAAAGCAGATTGGTTATTCCAAGGTTACTTCTCTTTAGGGAATGGCAGGGTCTATGAGGCAAATTACCTAACTAATGCTGATCAGGTGATTCTTAGTTTAAGATTCCATTTCTGAGAGAGCCAAAACTGTAATTAAGTCTTGTTTTGGTGATGTGGGGCTTAGCATAAGCAACTTCATTTTGGGCCTGTTGTCTTGTTTTTAACGTGCCTATATTGAGAGTTCCTAGAGGCTTTTGGTGTCAATTAAAAAATTTTTTTGATTTGCAATATTATATTAGTTTCAGGTGTATATAACATAGTGATTCAATATTTTTAGATTATACTCCGATTAAAGTTATTACAAAATAATGGCTATATTTCTCTGTGGTATACAATATATGTTCTTGTTGCTTATTTGTTTTATACATAGTATCAATAGTTTGTATCTCTTAATCTTATACCCCTGTTTTGTTCCTCCCTCCTACCCTCTCCCCACTGGTAACCACTAGTTTGTTCTCTTCATCTGTGAATCTGTTTCCTTTTTGTTACATACATTTTTTTGTTTTATTTTTTAGGTTCCACATATAAGTGATAACATACAGTATTTGTCTTTCTCTGACTTATTCCACTAAGCATAGTACCCTCTAAGACCATCGACATTGTTGCAAATGGCAGAATTTCATTCTTTTTTATGGCTAATATTCCATTGTGTGTGTATGTGTGTGTGTGTGTGTGTGTATTTATATGTATGTGTGTGTGTGTGTGTGTGTGTATATATATATATATATATATATATATATGAGCCACATTTTCATTATTCATTTATCGATGGACACTTAGGTTGCTTGCATACCTTGGCTATTGCAAATAATGCTTTTATGAACATTGGGGTGCATACATCTTTTTGAATGAATGTTTTCACTATCTTTAGATATATACCCATTAGTGGAAGTGGTGGATCATATGTTTTTGGGGTTTTGTGGCAGTTAGGACTCTTACAACCTCTTTGGATCTTTGAATGAAGAATATACAGATGATTGGTAACATGTCATTAGACTTACAAATACACTTTGGCCTGATGGATCTACTTCTAGGAATTTAAGCAAACATTTTAACAGTAATACAAAGTTATAGGTTAAGAATACTTAACTGCAGCATTATTAGAAATAGCAAAACAAAACAAGCCAAAAAACAACCCACAATGTTGTCCTGGTTAATATGTAATAACCTTAAAGTGAAACAGCAATCAACTATTTTAAATGTTAATTTGAAGATAGATGGATAGATAGAGAAAATTGTCACAATGCAACTTTCAATTTAACATGAAAATTTGCAAATCTCCATATAGTTGAACTTAATTTTTGTATGCTCTCTAATATACTTATCTAGATACATAGTAAAAAAAACTTATAAAGCAAAATATAAACAATAGCATGCTCAATACTATTTTACTTTTAATTTTTACTTTTATATTTTTTCACATTGCTTCCTATTTTTCTATGATGAACATGTATTGTCTGTACAAAATTGTACAAAAAATTGTTTCAAAAAATTGAAAGCATTTTCCAAATGGTAAATTACAAGACAAATGTGAAAGATTGTAATATACACATGAGAAGGGTTTTTCCCAAATTTAGGATGTAAATCTAGAATTGAGCAGCAATAAACTGTGACATTTTAAAAAGCTCAGAAATATGAGCTGGCCCCCAATAAAGGACACCATCTGGCTACAGCTTTGTTAGAGGTTTTCTTTTCGATTACATTTTCTGTCATTTTTGCATAAAAATGCTTCTCTCTGGTGCATTTCACGCACATGTTTGGAAGGTTCTATGCTGGGTTGCATTCAGCCCATTTAGCTGTATTGTGCAGACATTTAGCTCTAAGCTTTAGGCATTTAGGCAGGTGTGTTTTCAACTTAAATACTAACAGGGAAGAGGTAATATGGAGTAGGAGGTCAGGGACTACACAGGCAGCATGATTATCACGACCTAAGGCCTGGAACACATCCCTGGAAACAGAATGCTGTTGGACTTTAGGAAATGTCTTTTTTACTGTCTTTCTTTGGCTAGCTGATTGCTTGCGTGAATGTGCAATCGGATATTTCAGTTCCTTTTCTGAAAAAATCTAGTTTGGCTTTTGTAAGATGGATTTAAGTTGTAATATTTTTGCCACGTGGGTCTGAATTCATTGCCAGGCTGACAATACATCAATGTGTTTCTTTACCTTTCAGCGTTTGACGTGTTGCACTACTCATTAAGAGAACTGATACAATGCAGAAGTTGTTCATACAGATAGGAGAAAATAATTCCTGCTGAAATTCTAGCAAGACTGTTACTCATCTTGAGTCAGGAAAGCACTTATTTTACAGCATCTAAATATATGATGAATATATACAGGACTTTTCCACAGCAAAGGGCCTTATGTGGAAGTTGTTATTTTGAAGCTATGAAACTTTCCTCCTTTTTTTGGGTTGAGCAAATATGACATGCTCCATGAGTTTCACTCTGGGATTGTTCATGGCTTTTCTAAGTGACCATTATGTGGTTTCTAATGCTTTTCTATAATATAATCAGGAATCCTCTTTACTTCCCTTTCTCACATAGTCTTGTCATAAGTGCAACAATCCATTGATCAAAAATTGCAGAAATAACTTCTTACTTTAGTATCCAATTAAGCTTTTATGTAGGTTTCCATAATTACAACAGCTAAGGCCAAATATTTGCTGACAGGCACTATTGATAATTAACTAGAATTGACTAGGTTCACAGGGCATTTAAAAATGTCAGTAATCTGTTGGCAGATTAGGGGGGATGAGAAAAAATTGATTTGTAAGAGAAAAGTAAGGGGTGGATTAAGGGTAGTCTGGCAGAAAATTAAAGAATTACATTCTGTAAAGGAATTTTAAGGCAACACGTTTTGCTCAGATTCATCATTGTCAAAGAGTTTCTGTCAACTACCTTCAAGTGGAGTCAGGCATTTGGGTAGGAATGTATTATATCTTATATTTGGTGTTGTAGCCTTTGCCAACCCATTACTGGCATCAAATGGCAGGACGTCTATTTTACATCGTCTAAGAAGACGTTTATTAGAGATAACAATATTTTAACATATTTTCAGGGTGTATTTGGAAGAGAAACGTAAATAATCTTAATCAAATACTACCTGTAAATCTGCCTTGGAATCAATCAAACCCTATGTGTAGGCACTGACAGAGAAAAACTTAGATTGCAGTCAGTGTCAACCTTCCGGCCTATTTTGTTTCACCTAGATGCAAACTCACGACACTCTAGGAGGCCTGCCAAGTTCTATGACTCCCATTGGACATAAACTGTGACTTCTACAGTTAGTCACCCTTCAAGTTTCAAATTCTATTTTCATTATCTTTGTTACTGAATAGTTGTTGGCAGGAAGTAGAAATAAAAAAATGATAGAAAAATATACTGCCTTTGCCACCCCTGCAATGTTTTCTTTTCTTTTTCCTGTAAGCCCAGTAAACTGCCATGCCAATGTTTCCCTCTTCCTCTGCTCAATAAAGTACAACTAAAAGTATCTACCTCAAAAACTCTCTCCCTCATTATCTCTCTTTCCATTTGTTTAACATAATTTATTCATTTCACACCTCCCAAAAACTGTTGTATTTTGCAACTGCCATTTTATATTCTGTATTTCAAAATGTAGGACTTTATTTGAAGAATAAGTACAATAGCCAGCTTTTTCTTTTGAAACACAGCATGAGAAATTTACTACATACTATCTTGTATTAACATGGAAGACAAACATTTTCACTACAGTGTTGGAAAGATTAGATATGCATACCCTGAAATGATGTTGTTCTATTTACAATTTAAATTATTTATCTATACAGAGAAGATGGGGACAGGGGCGGGGGCGAGGGTGGAAGAAGGAATTGTCAAATTTAATACATATCTAATTTTTTTTCTTGGTGAATACAGAACAAGTTGGCATTCTCCTCATAATTGTACTTTCTATATTCAACAGTAAGTCACCTTGCAGTCCATTATTCTCTAGTTTAAATAATTCCAGTTCAGTTAGGTTTCCCTTTAAAGCCTATTGTTTAACTATTTAATGGCCTTCCTTTTTTCCTCTTTAAATTTATATTTTTCTCTGTGACTTTAAAGTATAGGCATTATGGTATATACTATTAGGCATATGGAAGTTTTGTAAAACATTTATAATTATGGTTTGTAGTTTATTTATGCACTTTTATTGTGAATCTAAAAATGACAAGGTAGGCCATGGATAAGACCATGACTATTTAATTTCACTTTTTCATTTTTGAATTTCCACTAGAAATACCTAGAGGTATATAATTGAATGTAAGTCTACTAAGAAGGTCATTTCACATCCTTCACAGTGGAAGACATAGCTGAACAATTACCTTGGAATTATTCACTGCATTAATCAAATGCTCTCAATGTTTAAGTAGACTTCTGAGATCTCTTCGAGATACTGTAGTATTCTTTATTTTACTGATTACTGCTGGATCACTTAATAAGTATCATTGCTTCTATTCACTAAATGCCTTATGGAATATGTTAATACAGGTTCCAAAATTGAGAGATGTAATCCAAGAGAGCAGTTTATGCATTGGGAGAATCTGGTGCCACTATATCAAACCATTCACAAATTCAGCTTTTTTTTTTTTTTTTTTAAAGCCTATGTCACACGGTTTTGACATTGCAAAAAAAGCCTGTATTGCATGTTTTGACATGAGCTTTAAGTATATTTTCATGATAGATATTAGGCTCAATTAAGATACATACACTCTTTACATTCAGATGAAAAAGTAGCAGAGGCCAAACTTTGTGTTTCAAATCAAGAACAAGGCATTCTGAAATAAAATTATGTATAAATTATACCACAAGAAGAGAATAACCACTGGCTTAAATGCTCAGAGGAAAGTAGATCTGAAAAATAACTCTTTTTTTTTTGGCAAGATAAGCAGTATCCCAATCTCAGTAAGAAGGGAAATCCAAATGTGTCTAATTATACTTTGTGTAAACCGAGATGGACAGACTAGCTTCACCTGGATTCTGAAATGTGATCAATAAAATACTTTCATGAAAGGCTTGGTCAAGCACTAGTGAAGAAGCCCTGTTGCAGAATTTGAGTTTTAAAGAACAAATACATGAATGAGTACATGAATGAAAGTATTTTAATCTGGCGAGATTGGAATTTAAGAGATTGTCTTTTTAATGAAAGAGCCAAATTACATTGAAAATTCCTCAGTAAACTATCTTTGTTGGCAGGGTAAAAACCCTTATAGTTTATCCTTATGAAATAGTTTTGAATGTGATGCCTGGGTTTAGGGATGAAAAGTATTTGAGTGAAAGGTGAAGGGGAAAGGCTTACAGGAGTAGACCCCAAGAGTTTTACTTCTCCTAAATGGGAGGAAAATATTTGTGATTGTTCTGCAAATAGGCGCAAGAGTTGCATTTCCTTATGTCATAATGCTAATCTGAGAAATATAAAACACCTTATTCAGTTTCCTGGCCTACATATTTTATAACTTTTATATTGATGAGCATTAAACTCTTTCCAGGAGTAATCACGGATATATTTTATTTAGTCTCAATACTTTCTGGTTGCCCCAAAATGATAGAAACTGTAACAGGCCATTTACTGATGATAAATTTCAGGTACTTAGCTTTAATTTGACATATTTACTTAGATTCTTTTACTGGTTTTGTTGACAGAAGAGCTCAAAGAATGACATGTCTTACTCAGTAATGACCAAGATGCTGATGAGACTACTAGAAAATAAAATCTGAAAGTCAAATATATTTGGGCAGTGTAGTGAGTGTTTGAGGGACTGCACTTATGGGATATTACATGGACAACTTTTCTCTAGAAATATTCACTTTGAAATGCATTGTTTTCATGTTTAATCTTTCAACTTGTACATCATGAGTTTCTGTTGGTAGGAGAACATAGTATGGAATTTTAAATTTCAAAAATGATACACATTATGTCATAATGTGTTATGTAAATGATCCTATAAACCTATAAATTTATTTAAAATATACTTCTGAAAAGCTATAACAATAGTATGTGTAAAGAATTTGCTTTATTAATAAAATTAATGGGTAGAGCCATAAACTTTAATAAATAGGGAATGGGAAGTATTAAGTAACATTTAGGTGTTTGGCATCCTGAATTACCTGAATTTTCACAGGTAGTCTTCATTTTATAAATGAAGTCTTAACTGCCTTTAGTTCATCAAGGCACTAGTGCATAAATATGAACTTTGAAAGAAGAATTTTAGAAAGTTATGTTAGAAATACTTTTTAATTTATTATGCTTAAAATTAGATAATAAAAAGTGATACTCTATAGTTTATATACATTTTTATTGGTTTTTATGGAAAAGATCAAGGTCCACCCAGCTCTATAGATAAATGAATGCTACATTTAAATACAAGCATAAGGCTCTTTGGAGAAATGACTAATCTAGGACTGGGGCAGGAAATATACAATGAGCTTAGAGGATTTTATAGTGTCAAAAGGTAAGAAAGTGATAAAAACAAAAATTCAGCAATTATGTGGTTATAATAAATGGATACTCAGACCAACCAAAAGCAATTCCAATGGCCAGAGCTGGAACAATGAGAGCAATGAATAAATAAAATAAGATTATAATCCAAAATATAAAATAAATATCCATGAGTTCATATTGATACAAATAAATGACTGAACAAGTTAAGTAAATAAATGTCATATCTCCCTTGTAGAAGAATTCAAAATAATTTATGTAGTTACTTCACCTCAAGAAGATGGGACATAACTCCTCATTTCTTTTTTTCTTTTTTTAATTTATTTATTTATTTATATTTTTGGCTGTGTTGGGTCTTTGCTTCTGTGCGAGGGCTTTCTCTAGTTGCGGCAAGCGGGGGCCACTCTTTATCGCGGTGCGCGGGCCTCTCACTATCGCGGCCTCTCTTGTTGCGGAGCACAGGCTCCAGACACGCAGGCTCAGTAGTTGTGGCTCCCGGGCCTACTTGCTCCGCGGCATGTGGGATCTTCCCAGACCAGGGCTCGAACCCGTGTCCCCTGCATTGGCAAGCAGATTCTCAACCACTGCACCACCAGGGAAGCCCACTCCTCATTTCTTAAGTGTTGGCTGCACAAAGTGAATTCCTTCCAAAGAGTTCAGTATGGAAAGGGAGAAGAAAAAAAAAAAAAAAGGAATAACTTTACAGTGGAGAAATCTGACAAACCCTGCATTAGCCAAGTGATTAAGGTCAATACTAGCAAGGATAAGTCATGTTGATAGTGTGTACCCTTGATATGGGAGAAAAATGATACTTTACTTCTGTGGTCTTTCTCATAAAAACCCATAAATAACCCCAGGTGAATCGTGTAAAATATCAGAAAAATACCTATTGAGGGAGTTGTTTTTTTTTTTTTTTTTAACAAAATACCTGACTGGTAATCCTCAAAACTATCAAGGTCATCAAAAATAAAGTAAAATCAGAGAAATTGTCACAGTCAAGAAGGCATGATGACTAAATGTAATGTGGTATTTTGGATGGGATCCTGGGGGAAGAAAAGGGTATGATATTTATCTACCTGGTGCATTTTGAGTATGATTGCATGATAGATATTAGGCTCAATTAAGATACAGTACTCTATATTTGGGTAACAAAGTAGCAAGGAGCAAAAATTAACCAAAAGCAGACAAAGATATTACAAGCTAAGAATGCTATATTGGTATAACAGATTTCCATCATAAACAGAGATGCAGTAATCCTTATTAAAATACTGGCATGTCAAATCCAAAAATATACAAAAAAAGATAATGCATCATGACCAAGTAAAGCTTATCCCCAAAATGTAATGTTGGTTTAACATTCAAAATTTTAATTAATGTAATTCACCTCATCAACAGATTAAAATAGAAAATGACATGATCATTTCAATAGATGTAGAAAAGGCACTGGACAGATTTTAAAAAGCACTCATAATAAAATCTCTTGGTAAAAAATGAATAACAGGGCATTTTCTCAACCTGACACATTTCATCTAATAAAAATCTGCAGCCAGCATCATACTAAACACTGAAAGCTGAATGCTTTTCCTCTAAGATCAGAACCTAGGCAATCATATTGATCTTACTTGTCATAGCCAACATTTTACTATAAGTTCCAGCCAGGGCAATAAGGTAATGCAAGAAAAATAAATAGTAAAAAACAGATTAGTGATAACATGCTAATCTATATAGACTATGTGAAAGAATCTATTTAAAACTACTCAGACTAGTAAGTAAGTTTAGTAACATTGTGTAATACTTGTTCAATATACAAAAATTTATTATAATATTATATACTGTGTATAAATAGTTGGAAATTGAAATTAAGTATCATTTATAAAAGTATCAATAAGCAAGAGATATTTAGGGTTAAGTATAAACAAATATGCAATACCAGTACAGTAAAAACTATAAAAAGTTACTCATAAAACTTAAAGAAAATTTAAATAGAGGGAGAAATATTCCATGTTTATGGATTGGAACACTCAATATTGATCCAAACTGATATACAGATTTAATGCATTTCTAATAAATATTTCAGCTGACTGTTTTGTAGCCAAACATCAATGAAACAGAATAAAGTTGATAAAAAAAGCCAACATACAAATGGTAATTGATTTTGAATAAAGTGCCATGGAGGTATCATAGGGAAAAGATAGTCTTTCCAACAAATGATGCTATAATATTTGGAACTCTGTTTAGTGATAAAGACAGTTTTTCAACTTTCATCTCATACCATACACAAAAGTCACCTTGCAACTAATCAGAGATATAAATATAAGAGCTAAAACTACAAATATTTTTTAAAAAGGAGAAAATCATTGTGATTTTATTTTAGAAAAATATTTTTATACAGAGCACAGAAACTTAAACCATAAAAGAAAATAGATTAATTGCAATTAATCAAAAAAATTTTAAAAACTGCTCTTCTAAAGTCATCATTAGAAAAATGAAAATATAATATACAGGTTGGAAGAATGTATTTAAAAGCCTTTGCACAGCAAAGGAAACCATAAACAAGACGAAAAGACAACCCTCAGAATGGGAGAAAATATTTGCAAACTGACAAGCAACTGACAAAGGCTTAATCTCCAAAATTTACAAGCATCTCATGCAGCTCAATATCAAAAAAACAAACAACCCAATCCAAAAATGGGCAGAAGACCTAAATAGACATTTCTCCAAAGAAGATATACAGATTGCCAACAAAGACATGAAAGAATGCTCAACATCATTAATCATTAGAGAAATGCAAATCAAAACTACAATGAGATAACATCTCACACCAGTCAGAATGGCCATCATCAAAAAATCTAGAAACAGTAAATGCTGGAGAGGGTGTGGAGAAAAGGGAAGCCTCTTGTACTGTTGGTGGGAATGTAAATTGATACAGCCACTATGGAGAACAGTATGGAGGTTCCTTCAAAAACTAAAAATAGAACTACCATACGACCCAGCAGTCCCACTACTGGGCATATACCCTGAGAAAACCATAATTCAAAGAGTCATTTACTACAATGTTCACTGCAGCTCTATTTACAATAGCCAGGACATGGAAGCAACCTGAGTGTCCATCATCGGATGAATGGATAAAGAAGATGTGGCACATATATACAATGGAATATTACTCAGCCATAAAAAGAAATGAAATGGAGGTATTTGTAGTGAGGTGGATGGAGTTAGTGTCTGTCATACAGAATGAAGTAAGTCAGAAAGAGAAAAACAAATACCATATGCTAACACATATATATGGAATTAAAAAAAAAAGTCATGAAGAACCTAGGGGCAAGACAGGAATAAAGACACAGACCTACTAGAGAATGGACTTGAAGATATGGGGAGGGGGAGGGGTGAGATGTGACAGGGTGAGAGAGTGTCATGGACATATATACACTACCAAATGTAAAATAGATAGCTAGTGGGAAGCAGCCGCATAGCACAGGGAGATCAGCTCGGTGCTTTGTGACCACCTAGAGGGGTGGGATAGGGAGGGTGGGAGGGAGAGAGACACAGGAGGGAAGAGATATGGGGGCATATGTATATGTATAACTGATTCACTTTGTTATAAAGCAGAAACTGACACACCATTGTAAAGCAATTATACTCCAATAAAGATGTTAAAAAAGAAAAAAAAAAAGAACTACCATATGATCCAGCAATTCCACTTCTGGGTATTTATCTGAAGGAAAAATAATAATAATAATAATAATGTATTTGTGTCACACTGACAAATAAAAATATGCTTAGCTCCATTGTTTACTGAGGATGTAAATTAAACCACAATGAAATACTGTACATAATCACTAGACTAGCCACAGTTTAAAGGATGGCTATGAACAGGTATTATTGAGCTGGTAGAGCAAGTGGAAATCTCATTATATATTTCTGGTGGAAATGTGGAAATGGTGTAACCACTTCGGAAAATAAATCAGCAGTTTCCTATAAAATTAACCATGTATTCATTATATGATATGGTTATTACATTCTTGCTTATTTATCCAAGGAAAAGGAAAACATATCCACACAAAGACTAGTACATAATTTTGTATAGCAGATTGATCCATAATATAAAAATCTGAAAACAGCTGAAATATTTGTCAACTGGGAAATTAAAAAAATATTTACCATGTAATAGATTATTACTCAATAATCAGAAGGAATAAATTATTGATACATGTAGCAACATAGATGAATCTCAAAAACTTCATGCTAAGTAAGAGAAGCTATTCAGCATAGATTCTATGCTGCATTATTCCATTTACATGAAATTCTAAAATAGCAAAACTGTCATTACAGAAAGCGGATCAGTTTTTGCCGGGGTCCAGAGTTAAGGGGAAGGGATTCTTGCAGATAGACACAGAAATTTGGGGGTGTGTTAGAGCATTTAAGAAACCATTTATATTTGTTAAGAGTCATTAAAATGATATATTGAATCATTGGTTTTTATTATATGTAAATTATACCTCAATAAAGCTGACTAAAAATATAATTCATGTATCTGCATGCAAAAAAAAAAAAACAAAAAAAAAAACAACAGATGGATCTAGACACAGTGCTTACACCCTTAACAGAAATTAACTCAAAATGGATCACAGTCCTAGATATAAAATGCAAAACTATAAAACTCCTAGAAAATAACATATAGAAGACAGTCTAGATGACCTGGGGTTTGACTATGACTTTTTAGATATGACATGGAAGGCATGATCTATGAAAGAAATAAGTGAGTATCTGGAATTCACTAAAATTAAAAACTTCTTCTCTGTGAAAGATGCTGTCAAGGGAATGAGAAGACAAGCCACAAACTAGGAGAAAATATTTGTAAAACACATATCTGACAAAGGACTGTTGTTCAAAATATACAAAGAACTCTTAAAGTTGAACAATAGGCAGATGAACAACCCAATTAAAAAACAGGCCAAAGACCTTAATAGACACCTTACTAAAGAAGATATATAGACGACAAATAAGCATATGAAAATATGCTGAACTCATATGTTAAAACAACAATGTGATGCCATTGCACATCTATTGGAATGGCAGAAATCCAAAACACTGACAATACCAAATGCTGGAAAGGATGTGAAGCAACAGGAACTCTCATTCATTGCTGGTAGGAATGCAAGATGGTACAACCACTTTGGAGAACAGTTTAACTCTTTCTTATAAAACTAAAAATACTCTTGCCACATGATCCAGCAATCATACTCCTTGATATTTTCCCCAATTAGCTGAAATCTTATGTCCAAACAGAAACCTGCACATGGATGTTTATATCAGCTTTGTTCATAATTGCCTAAATTCTGAAGCAACCAAGATCCATAATTGTCAACACTTGGAAGTAACTTCATTGGTGAATGGATAAATACTGGTAAATCTGGACAATAGAATATTATTCAATACTGAGAAGAAATAAGCTAACAAGCCATGAAAAGACATGGAGGAAACTTAAATGCATATTTACTAAGTAAAAGAAGCCAATCTGAAAAAATACGTACTGTGTGATTCCAACTGTATGGCATTCTGGGATAGGTGAAACTATGGAGACAGTAAAAAGGTTACTGGTTGTTAGCAGTTTGGAGTGATGGAGGGATGAATAGGTAGAGCACAGAGAATTTGGGGGGCAGTGCAATTATTCTCTATGATACTACAATGGTGGATACATGTCATTATACATTTTTCAAATCCATGATTGTAGAAAACCAGGAGTGAACCCTAATGTAAACTGTGGACATTGGGTGATAATAATGTGTCAGTGTAGATACATCATTTGTAACAAATGCGCCACTCTAGTGCAGGATGTTGATGTGTGGAGGTTGTGTGTGTCAGGAGACAGAGGATATGTGAGAATTCTCTGTACTTTCTGCTCAGTTTTGCTGTGACCTAAAACGTCTGTAAAAAAAAAAAAAGTCTGTTAAAGAATAACAGATATATAATTGACTGTTTAAAAAAATGAATAAAGTAATTTGGACTTATAATATATATGGAAGCTAAATATATGTCAACACTATCCAAAAGGATGCAATAGCACAGGGAGATCAGCTCGGTGCTTTGTGACCACCTAGAGGGGTGGGATAGGGAGGGTGGGAGGGAGGGAGATGCAAGAAGGAAGAGATATGGGAACATATGTATATATATAACTGATTCACTTTGTTATAAAACAGAAACTAACACACCATTGTAAAGCAATTATACTCCAATAAAGATGTTAAAAAAAAAAAAGATGCAAGAGGAGAAATGGAAATTTACTCTTGTAAGGGTCTCATAGTCTCTGTGAATTAACATATTATTTTAAAGTAGACTGTGATGGTTAAAGAGGCAAATTGTAAACCCTAGAGCAACCATTTAAAAAATAAAAGATGTATAGCTAACAAGCCAATAGTAGAGAAAAATGGAATCTTAAGGTAGATAACCTACAAAAAAGTTGTAAAATAAGAGAAAAGAACAAAAAGAACGGCAGAAAACAGATGGGACAAATAGAAAACAATTGGCAAGACAGTAGACAACGCAAACATATTTATAAAAACATTAAACATTAATGGCTATGAAAAATGTCTTAGACATAAAAACACTAACTGTAAAAGAAAAAAAATGATAAATCAGATTTCATAAAAATGAAAAACTTCTTCAAAAGCTAACTTCAGCTACAATCTGTCAGAAAATATTTGCAATACATTTTTTGGACAAAGGAACATATAAAGAACTCTTAGAAATCAACCTTTGCTAATTGGTATTGCTGTTATAACAAACGACACCCATATTTCAATGGATTAATACATTTAAAGTTACTTTTTAGCTCATTTCACATATCAGATACATGGTGTATTAGAGTTCTCCAGTGAAACAGAACCAATATGAAGATTTATTATAAGGAATTGGCTTGTGTGATCATGGAGGGTGACATACAAGATCTACAGTCAGCAAGCTGGAAACTCAGGAGAGCTGAAGGCCTGCAGGCTCAAGGCAAGCAAGAGCTGATGTTTCAGTTCAAGTCCAAATGCAGTCAGGCAGCAGGAAATTCGTTTTTACTTGGGGGACGTGGAGTCTCTTCGTTCTATTCAGATCTTCAGCAGATTGTATGGGGCCATACACGTTAGGAAGGGCAATGCACTTTAGTCAGCCTACTGATACAAATGTTAGTCTCGTCTCCAAACACCATCACACTCACACCTAGAATAATGTTTCACCAAATATCTCAGCACTCCATGGCTTATTTCAACCAGTGTAAATCAGTGGGAAAGTATACTTAAACCACAGGAATATACCATAAGTCGCATGAAAATGAATGCTGAGAAATAATCTTCTTATGGGGGGGCAGGGAAACGGGGGACTATAATCCATTCCATCAAGTTATCCTCAGGGATTCAGTGAGATCAAGCTGTTGTATAATTTTCAAATCTAAAATAGAGAAATACTTCAGCATTAAGCGATCTTTATTTAACTTTGTGACTTTGACAAAGAGCTGAAATAATAAATGACACAATAAGTTGACCAAAAAATAATTTACTGGCAAAAAATCATAGCATCATTTAGAGCATGAAATAAAATCATAAGAGGTACAAAAATATGGTTCTTGATTTATTTTTACTGCCATTTTATATGATTAATATATTAATAAATACTGTACTAGTTTTCTTATCTCAACTGGCACAGGGAAATTTTCTGTGAAACTGACTCTTTTGCCTCATTCTGGTGAAAAGATAGAGACTTTATTAACTGTAGTACCACAGCCACTTAATAATGGAAACAAAGTGTCACCACATCTGGTTTATCTGGGTTAAGTCTACCTTTCTAGCTTTATAAACCTAGAATATATACAGACTGGAATCTGTTGGAAAATTTTATATGAGGTCTTCTTCTAAGACATGACTAAATTAGCTTCAAATTTTAACATTCCACTTCCATTTTAACATTCCACTTCCATAGTCAGAAAATAATATGTGACAGAGACAGCTCATTATTTTCCTCTGCTACTTCTGCCTTTTTCCCTTTAGAGCAACAGAATTCTTCAAACACTCAGATATACACATACACACAAATACACATATACACACAGGCAGTTTTAGAGTTCTGTATCTTGACATTTAATTTTCCAGCTTCCTTTGCAGCTAGGTATGGCCCTTTGACTATGGAATGCTAGTAGAAGTGATATGTACTATTGTCAGGCCAATGAATGCTGGTCTTCCTTCAGTTCCCTCTTTTGGCCTTCTCATCGTGCAGAAAATGACAAAGATTGGATCAGTCAGTGACATTAGGCCTAGAGAGAAAAAACAGAAAGGCACCTAATAAGGATGACAGGGGCTTTATGCTAACCCGAGTCCCTGGGTGTTCTTGTGGAGCAGACTTGCCTACCTGCCCTGGACTCCTCACTTCCTCTGGTTATTTTGTGTGATTGAAAAAAAAAACCCGAAAACCTGTCTTGGTTACGTTGCCATATTTTGGGGTCTCTTTTATAGTAGCTTAGTTTATACATAACTAATTCATAGACAGATGTGGGATCTGATAATATACATGAGACTTAAAATTGGTTAATTGGATAGAATCTACCAAATGGTCAAGAGCTGGTAGCAGTGGATCTTGGCAACTGACTGCCTATTTGACCTTTCCTAGCAGTTTCATTGGGTCTATATGCTTTTTTGATGATCTCATGGCAGTTTAGCCCAGGTCAAAAGAATCATACACAGATTTAATCAAATTTTCTCAAAATGAAATAATTTCCCAAGTCAAAGATTACATTTCTTTAATTATAAAATGGAAACTTGAATTAATTTCTTCAACTTTTAGCCAAATCCTTGGTGGTTCAGATTGATCACTTTTGCCTCTAAAAAAGGCTCTTGACCTCAGATCTAATTTTCTCGACTTTCTCATTATTGGGCATGTGGTTTATGAGTTGTTGTTCATAATACAGGACTCATAAAAGTGGCAAACAAATGGGGATTCCTTAAAATAAGAAACATGCACTAGTTTGACAAAGCCAGAGACATCTGATTTTATGCATTAGCTAGGGAAGGTCATCCATGGTTTCTAAACAAAGTCAGTGTCCCAGCATTCCATTTTCTACCTTCCATGGGGTCTAAGAGTGAGAATTCTGCCTTTGAATTACTACAGAATTTATTTCTCATGATAATGCCTCAATTTCTATGAACCCATTTATTCATATATTGATGCTTCTTTCCCTTTCCTAACAACAATAAAATTATTTTTAAGAATAGTGGGTCATATACGAATATTGAATCATTGTGTTATACACCTGAAACTAATATAATGTATGTCATTTATACCTAAATTAAAGAAAAAAAAATAGTGGGTCTTATCATCAGCTTAGGAGAAAATATATTCACTTTCCTTTTCAAACGAGAGGCTGCTATTTCAGCTTTCAAGTCAGATCTCAGGTAAGACTTTTACAGAAAAAATTAAAAATAGAAGGAAATGAAACTGGTGTTTCATCATTCATGAAGTTTTTTTTGACCTTTAAGGGAAATGAATGGCATTGAGAGAAGTTGTAATGAACACTGGCTCCAGTGTTGTGACATTTCTATTAACTCATTGTTTGATAATTTCTGTCTGCCTTGCTCATATGATGTCTGTAGTGTGCTTTTTCCATTTTTCACCTTGTGATTTATCCTGTGTTACTGAGGACTTGGTCTGTTTACAGTAACTGTGTTTTTATTATTCTTGTCTAAGGATGACTTTATGATTATGAGTTCCCTCTGAGTCTGCTCTAAATTATTTGTTGCTAGCATTCTACAACATTACTTTAACTCATAATGTCTTACAGTACACTACTGTCGAACAAATGCTGCACAAATTTATTTCTTTACCTCCTCAGACTTTAATTCAGCAGTCAACTGTCTTGGGGAGTGGTTTACTCAGTACAGCAAATGAAAGAGATATAGATCCAGTAACCAATATGGCTGGTGAGAAAATTCCACAGAAACAGAAATATTACACATTCATAGCTTTCGTGCACTAGTAAACTCCCAGAATTTTCATTTATTTTGTAAATGTAGAGATAAACGTGAAGGCTATCTTAAAATATATTGCACCATGCACACCTTAATGGGATGTGAATGTGGAGCTATCAAGTTATGCTTACAAATAATGTTATTTTCTAGACAATTTTATTTTACAGATTTGAACACATTATTTTTCCTTAGCAAATAAGTGGATTAAGCCAAGATATGTCAATAAAAGTGCTGGGGAAATAAATGTCTTATGGGTATGAACACATTATCTGATAAAAATTCATATGCAGCTGTTTGCTCATGGCTGAAGATATAGGTAGGCCAAAGATCATTGAAGAGGAAACAAATCCTATGAATTTGGAATCCTCACCATAGTGAACACATACCTAATACACCAAAACAGCACAGTATAGATTTTTTTTTTTTTTTGAATCTGCAGTTGTGTTTATGATCAGTGAGAACTGTGGTCTCGTATAAATAATTTTGTGGTGCAGACCTGCTTGCCATTGTGCTGCTGACTGGAAAAATGTCCATTCACCTCTTTTTGCCTTAAGTATTTTTATAAATTGGGATGTTTAAAGAACTATTCCAAATCAGAGTATACTGGCCTAGAATATTCCGGAGTACCTTCTTTAACCCTATGCTTTGGTAGGAGGCTACCTAGGACAGTGTTTAAGAGCATATCCTCTGAGGTCAGACAGCTGAGGGTTTAAATATTGGCTCTGGACTTCCCTGGTGGCGCAGTGGTTAAGAATCTGCCTGCCAATGCAGGGGACACGGGTTCGAGCTCTGGTTCCAGAAGATCCCACATGCCGCAGAGCAACTAAGCCCGCGTGCCACCACTACTGAGCCTGTGCTCTACAGCCCACGAGCCACAACTACTGAGCCCACGTGCCACAACTACTGAGCCCGCGTGTCACAACTACTGAAGCCCGTGCGCCTAGAGCCCGTGGTCTGCAACAAGAGAAGCCACTGCAATAAGAAGCCTACGCACCACAACGAAGAGTAGCCACTGCTCACTGCAACTAGAGAAAGCCCTCACGCAGCAACGAAGACCCAACACAGCCAAAAATAAATGAATAAATTAAAAATAAATGAATAAATAAATAAATATTGGCTCTGTCAAACACCCAGGCTATGTATGACCTTGGGAGTTTTTTCAGAAGAGAATGGGAATAAAAATGATACCTGTCTCATAGATGTTGTGTAAAGCATTTAGCCCATGTTAGAGGAGGCATCATGGTGCCTAGAAAATGGTTACAGTGATGTTGCCTATCTAGAAAAGGAACACACTGCTGCTTCCCTTGTACCCTAGTGCACAACCAGACCTACTGAAATACCACTGGCAGAATAACATTACTTTCTTTATACATTTGAGCATATTTGCTGTGCATATAGCCAGTGTGGGCTCCCTCTATTTGTTGGTCAAGAGACTGGTGACCCAATATTTACAAACCTCAAGGCCTATGTACCTTTCAGAATTACTACCATTAGGCATTAATTATATATTGATTTAAAAAATCATTATTTCATGAACTTTAGAAAAGGAAAAAATCACTACATATCTAGGGGTAGAGGAAGCATGATTAAATATAATGAAGTGTGATCGCCTATAATCATTTGAAAAATGAATTTTTAAAATTGCAATGTTGAATCAAAGCAGAATGCAGATAATTGGGAAGAGACCTTCAAGATGGCGGAAGAATAAGATGTGGAGATCACCTTCCTCCCCACAAATACATCAGAAATACATCTACATGTGGAACAACTCCTACAGAACAACGACTGAACGCTGGCAGAAGACCTCAGACTTCCCAAAAGGCAAACTCCCCATGTACCTGGGTAGGGCAAAAGGAAAAAGAAAAAACAGAGACAAAAGAATAGGGACAGGCCCTGACACTCGGGGAGGGAGCTGTGAAGGAGGAAACGTTTCCACATACTAGGAAGCCCCTTCACTGGAGGAGACGGCGGGTGGCAGGGGGGAAGCTTCAGAGCCACGGAGGAGAGCGCAGCCACAGGGGTGCAGAGGGCAGAGCTGAGAGATTCCCGCACAGAGGATCGGTGCCGACCAGCACTCACCAGCCTGAGAGGCTTGTCTGCTCACCCGCCGGGGCAGGCGGGGGCTGGGAGCTGAGGCTCAGGCTTCGGAGGTCAGATCCCAGGGAGAGGACTGGGGTTGGCTGCATGCACACAGCCTGAAGGTGGCTAGTGCGCCACAGCTAGCTGGGAGGGAGTCCGGGAAAAACTCCAGAACTGCCTAAGAGGCAAGAGACCATTGTTTCAGGGTGTGTGAGGAGAGAGGATTAAGAGTGCCGCCTAAATGAGCTCCAGAGACCAGCGTGAGTCATGGCAATCAGCGTGGACCCCAGAGACAGGCTTGAAACACTAAGGCTGCTGCTGTAGGCACCAAGAAGCCTGTGTGCAAGCACAGGTCACTGTCCACACCTCCCCTCCCAGGAGCCTGTGCAGCCCGCCGCTGCCAGGTCCCGTGATCCAGGGACAACTTCCCCGGGAGAACACCTGGCGCACCTCAGGCTGCTGCAATGTCACGCCGGCCTCTGCTGCCACAGGCTTGCCCCGCATTCTGTACCCCTCCCTCCCCCCGTCCTGAGTGACCCAGAGCCCCCTAATCAGCTGCTACTTTAACCCCGTCCTGTCTGAGTGAAAAACAGATGCCCCCAAGCGACCTACACGCAGAGGCGGGTCCAAATCCAAAGCTGAACCCAAGGAGCTGTGAGAACAAAGAAGAGAAAGGAAAATCTCTCCCAGCAGCCTCAGGAGCAGCATATTAAATCTCCACAATCAACTTGATGTACCCTGAACCTGTGGAATACCTGAATAGACAACGAATCCTCCCAAACTTGAGGCGGTGGACTTTGTGTGATTTTGTCTGTATAGCTTTCCTTTTACCATTTGTCCTGGGGTTCTGTCTGTCCGTTTTTTTTTTTTTTTTTGTACAGTTGTTAGCACTTGTTATCATTCGTGGATTTGAATTTTGGTTTAGTTACTCTTGTTTTTATTAAATTTCAATGTTTTTATTTTTAATATTTTTTAAAACATTTTTAAAACTTTATTTTATTTTTTCTTTCTTTCTTTCTTTTTTTTTCTCCTTTTACTTCTGAGACGTGTGGCTGACAGGGTCTTGGTGTTCCGGCCGGGTGTCAGGCCTGTGCCTCTGAGGTGGGAGAGCCAAGTCCGGCTCCATGTAATATCAAAGAGCGAAAGGTCTCCCAGAGATCTCCATCTCAATGCTAAGACCCAGCTCCACTCAACGACCAGGAAGCCACAGTGCTGGACACCCTATGCCAAACAACTAGCAAGACAGGAACACAACCCCACGCATTAGAAGAGAGGCTGCCTAAAATCATAATAAGGTCACAGACACCCCAAAACACACCACCGGATGCGGTCCTGCACACCAGAAAGACAAGATCCAGCCTCATCTACCAGAACACAGGCACTAGATCCCTCCACCAGGAAGCTTACACAGCCCACTGAACCAACCTTAGCTACTGCAGGCAGACAACAATAACAACAGGAACTATGAACCTGCAGCCTGTGAAAAGGAGACCCCAAACACAGTAAGTTAAGGAAAATGAGAAGACAGAGAAACACAGATGAAGGAGCAAGGTAAAAACCCACCAGACCAATCAAATGAGGAGCAAATAGGCAGTCCACCTGAAAAAGAATTCAGAGTAATGATAGTAAAGATGATGCAAAATCTTGGAAATAGAATGGAGAAAATACAAGAAATATTTAACAGGGAACTAGAGGAACTAAAGAGCAAACAAACAATGATGAACAACACAATGAAATTTAAAATTCTCTAACAGGAATCAGTAGCAGAATAACTGAGGCAGAAGAATGGATAAATGACCTGGAAGATAAAATAATGGAAATAACTACCGCAGCGCAGAATAAAGAAAAAAGAATGAAGAGAATTGAGGACAGTCTCAGAGACTTCTGGACAACATTAAACACACCAACATTCGAATTATAGGGGTCCAGGAAGAAAAGAAAAAGAAAGGGACTGAAAAAATATTTGAAGAGACTATAGTTGAAAACTTCCCTAATATGGGAAAGAAAATAGTCAAGTCCAGGAAGCACAGAGAGTCCCATACAGGATAAATCCAAGGAGAAACACACCAAGACACATACTAATCAAACTATCAAAAATTAAATACAAAGGAAAACATGAAAAGCAGCAGGGGAAAAGCAACAAATAACATAAAAGGGAATCCCCATAAGGTTAACAGCTGATCTTTCAGTAGAAACTCTGCAAGCCAGAAGGGAATGGCAGGAGATATTTAAAGTGATGAAAGGGAAAAATCTACAATGAAGATTACTCTACCCAGCAAGGATCTCATTCAGATACGATGGAGAAATTAAAACCTTTACAGACAAGCAAAAGCTAAGAGAATTCAGCACCACCAAACCAGCTTTACAACAGATGCTAAAGGAAATTCTCTAGGCAGGAAACACAAGAGAAGGGAAAGACCTACAATAACAAACCCAAAACAATGAATAAAATGGTAATGGGAACATACATATAAATAATTACCTTAAATGTAAATGGATTAAATGCTCCAACCAAAAAACATAGACTGGCTGAATGGATACAAAAACAAGACCTGTATATGCTGTCTACAAGAGACCCACTTCAGACCTAGGGACACATACAGACTGAAAGTGAGGGGTTGGAAAAAGATATTGCATGCAAATAGAAGTCAAAAGAAAGCTGGAGTAGCATTTCTCATATCAGACAAAATAGGCTTTAAAATAAAGACTATTACAAGAGACAAAGAAGGACACTACATAATGATCAAGGGATCAGTCAAAGGAGAACATATAACAATTGTAAATATTTATGCACCCAACATAGGAGCACCTCAATACATAAGGCAAATGCTAACAGCCATAAAAGGGGAAACCGACAGTAACACAATCATACTAGGGGACTTTAACACCCCATTTTCACCAATGGACGGATCATCCAAAATGAAAGTAAAGAAGGAAGCATAAACTTTAAATGATACACTAAACAAGATGGAATTAATTGATATTTATAGGACATTCAATCCAAAAACAACAGAGTACACTTTCTTGTCAAGTGCTCATGGAACATTCTCCAGGATAGATCATATCTTGGGTCACAAATCAAGCCTTCATAAATTTAAAAATTGAAATCATATTAAGTATCTTTTCTGACCACAACGGTATGAGACTAGATATCAGTTACAGGAAGAAGTCTGTAAAAAATACAAACACATGGAGGCTAAACAATACACTACTAAATAACCAAGAGATCACTGAAGAAAACAAAGAGGAAATTAGAAAATACCTAGAAACAAATGACAATGAAAACATGATGACCCAAAACCTGTTGGATGCAGCAAAGGCAGTTCTAAAAGGGAAGTTTATAGCAATACAATCCTACCTCAAGAAACAAGAGACATCTCAAATAAACAACCTAACCTCACACCTAAAGCAATTAGAGAAAGAAGAACAAAAAAAAAACCCCAATGTTATCATAAGGAAAGAAATCATAAAGATCAGATCAGAAATAAATGAAAAAGAAATGAAGGAAAGAATAGTAAACATCAGTAAAACTAAAAGCTTGTTCTTTGAGAACATAAAATTGATAAACCATTAGCCAGACTCATCAAGAAAAGGAGAAGACTCAAATCAATAGAATTAGAACTGAAAAAGGAGAAGTAACAACTGACACTGCAGAAATACAAAGGATCATGAGAGATTACTACAAGCAACTCTATGCCAATAAAATGGACAACCTGGAAGAAATGGACAAATTCTTAGAAAAGCACAACCTTAGGAGACTGAACCAAGAAGAAATAGAAAATACAAACAGACCAATCACAAGCACTGAAATTGAGACTGTGATTAAAAATCTTCCAACAAACAAAAGCCCAGGACCAGATGGCTTCACAGGTGAATTCTATCAAACATTTAGAGAAGAGCTAACACCTATCCTTCTCAAACTCTTCCACAATATAGCAGAGGGAGGAACACTCCCAAACTCCTTCTACGAGGGCACCATCACCCTGATACCAAAACCAGACAAAGATGTCAGAAAGAAAGAAAACTACAGGTCAACATCACTGATGAACATAGATGCAAATATCCTCAACAAAATACTAGCAAACAGAATCCAACAGCACATTAAAAGGATCATACACCATGATCAAGTGGGGTTTATCCCGGGAATGCAAGGATTCTTCAATGTACACATATCAGTCAATGTGATAAACCATATTAACAAATTGAAGAAAAAAACTCATATGATCATTTGAATAGATGCAGAAAAAGCTTTTGCCCAAATTCAATACCATTGAATTTATGATAAAAACTCTACAGAAAGTAGGCATAGAGGGAACTTACCTCAACATAAAACGCCCATATATATGATAAACCCACAGCCCACATCATTCTCAATGGTGAAAAACTGAAACCATTTCCTCTAAGATCAGGAACAAGACAAGGTTGTCTACTCTCACCGCTATTATTCAACATAGTTTTGGAAGTTTTAGCCACAGTAATCAGAGAAGAAAAAGAAATAAAAGGAATGCAAATCAGAAAAGAAAAGTAAAACTGTCACTGTTTGCAGATGACATGGTACTATACATAGAGAATCCTAAATATGCTACCAGAAAACTACTAGAGCTAATCAATGAATCTGGTAAAGTAGCAGGATACAAATTAATGCACAGAAATCTCTTGCATTCCTAGACACTAATGATGAATAATCTGAAAGAGAAATTAAGGAAACACTCCCATTTTCGAGTGCAACAAAAAGAATAAAATATCTAGGAATAAACCTACCTAAGGAAACAAAATATGCAGGAAACTATAAGACACTGATGAAAGAAATTAAAGATGATAGAACCAGACGGAGAGATATACCATGTTCTTGGATTGGAAGAATCAACATTGTGAAAATGACTGTACTACCCAAAGCAATCTACAGATTCAGTACAATCCATATCAAACTACCAATGACATTTTCCACAGAACTAGAACCAAAAATTTACAATTTGTATGGAAACACAAACGACCCCGAATAGCCAAAACAATCTTGAGAAAGAAAAACAGAGCTGGAGGAATCAGGCTCCCGGACTTCAGACTGTACTACATAGCTACAGTAATCAAGACAGTATGGTACTGGCACAAAAACAGAAATATAGATTAACGGAACAGGATAGAAAACCCAGAGATAAACCCACGCACATGTTGTCACCTTATTTTTGATAAAGGAGGCAAGAATATACAATGGAGGAAAGACAGCCTCTTCAATAAGTGGTGCTGGGAAAACTGGACAGCTACATGTAGAAGAATGAAATTAGAACACTCCCCAACACCATACACAAAAATAAACTCAAAATGGATTAAAGCCCTGAATGTATGGCCAGACACTGTAAAACTCTTAGAGGAAAACATTGGCAGAACACTCTATGACATAAATCACAGCAAGATCTTTTTTGACCCACCTCCTAGAGAAATGGAAATAAAACCCAAAATAACAAATGGGACCTAATGAAAGTTAAAAGCTTTTGCACAGCAAAGGGAAACATCAACAAGATGAAAAGACAACCCTCATAATGGCAGAAGATATTTGCAAATGAAGCAGCTGACAAAGGATTAATCTCCAAGATTTACAAGCAGCTCATGCTGCTCAATATCAAAAGACAACCCGATCCAAAAATGGGCAGAAGACCTAAATAGACATTTCTCCAAAGAAGATATACAGATTGCCTACAAACAGATGAAAGGATGCTCAGTATCACTAATCATTAGAGAATTGCAAATCAAAACTACAATGAGGGGCTTCCCTGGTGGCATAGTGGTTGAGAGTCTGCCTGCCAGTGCAGGGGACACGGGTTCGAGCCCTGGTCTGGGAGGATCCCGCGTGCCGCGGAGCGACTGGGCCCGTGAGCCACAGTTTGCTGAGCCTGCGCATCTGGAGCCTGTGCTCCGCAACAAGAGAGGCCATGACAGTGAGAGGCCCACGCACCGCGATGAAGAGTGGCCCCCAGTTGCCGCAACTAGAGAAAGCCCTCGCACAGAAACGAAGACCCAACATAGCCATAAAAAAAAAAAAAAAAAAAAAAATACTATGAGGTATCACCTCACACCAGTCAGAATCGCCATCATCAAAAAATCTACAAACAATAAATCCTGGAGAGGGTGTGGAGAAAAGGGAACCCTCTTGCACTGTTGGTGGGAATGTAAGTTGATACAGCCACTGTGGAGAACAGTATGCAGTTTCTTTAAGAAACTAAAAATAGAACTACCATACCACCCAGCGATCCCGCTGCTGGGCGTATACCCGGACAAAACCATAATTCTAAAAGAGTCATGTACCACAATGTTCATTGCAGCTCTATTTACAATAGCCAGGACATAGAAGCAACCGAAGTGTCCATTGGCAGGTGAATGGATAAGGAAGATGTGGCACATATATACAGTGGAATATTACTTGGCCATGAAACGAATGAAATTGAGTTATTTGTAGTGAGGTGGATGGACCTAGAGTCTGTCATACATAGTGAAGTAAGTCAGAAAGAGAAAAACAAATACCATAAGCGAGCACATATATATGGAATGTAAAAAAAAGAAAGGTTCTGAAGAACCGAGGGTCAGGACAGGAATAAAGACTCAGATGTAGAGAATGGACTTGAGGACACGGGCAGGGGGAAGGCTAAGCTGTGTCGAAGTGAGAGAGTGGCATGGACTTATATATACTACCAAATGTAAAATAGCTAGTGGGAAGCAGCCGCGTAGCACAGGGAGATCAGCTCGGTGCTTTGTGTCCACCTAGAGGGGTGGGACAGGGAGGGAGATGCAAGAGGGAGGAGATATGGGGACATATGTATATGTATAGCTGGTTCACTTTGTTATAAAGCAGAAACTTAACTCACCATTGTAAAGCAATTATACTCCAATAAAGATGTTAAAAAAAAAAGTATGCAGATAATTGAAATAAGTTGTTAGAAAATACTATTAGATAAAGCCATTTTTCACAACATGGATGGACCTGGAGATCATCATACTAATTGAAGTAAGTCAGACAGAGAAATATCATATATCACTTACATGTGGAATCTTAAAAAATGATAAAAATAAACTTCTTTACAAAACAGAAACAGACTCACAGCCTTCGAAGACAAATTTATGGTTACCAAAGGGGAAAGGTGGGGGGAAAGATAAATTAGGAGTTTGGGATTAACATATACACATTACTATATTAAAAATAGATAATCAACAACGACCTACTGTAGAGCACAGGGAACTCTACTCAATACTCTGTAATAACCTATATGGGCAAAGAATCTGAAAAAGAATGAATATATGTATATATATATATAACAGTCACTTTGCTGTACATCTGAAACTAACACAACATCAACTATAGTATAAAATAAAAATTAAAAATGAAAATACTGTAAAGAGAAAATAATATGAAAGATGAACATTTCCATTTTATTCATTTATTAAAATTCATTTATATTTTTGAAAAGGTGTAATGCTTCTAAAGCAGGCACAAAATCCATCTCAGCAAAGATGATATTAACCTTATAACAAATTAGGTTTCATTTTTCAACTCAGGCTCAAAGTTTCCGAATTAAGGAGAGTTTAAGCTGTGATTTTATAACTATCAGAAGAAATGGATACAGTTACTTGAGTGTCTAAGGGAATTAGTTGTTGAGATGTTGGAGAGAAGCAGATTAATAATGTATACTAAGTGCTCTCTACTTAATTAGTGAACAAACTGATGTTTCATGTTACTCTTATCTCATGCGAAAATCTCTTTATCTAAACATAAGGTGGTAGCAATGCTTTTTATTGTTGAAGATATAGGAATTATCGCTTTTAGAAAAAAAATTGTCTGCATAAAGTTTTAAAAATGTGCCCAAAGTAAACAATGCAATGCAAATGTCTTCATAACCACATATACCCATTTACTCCCAAAGGAAACCTGGTTCTAGTTTTGCTTCACAAGTTGGATGGATACCCTTTAGCTCCTCCCTTGGCATAATACTGAGCCTGGGGTCCAAGGCTTATAATTTCAGCTATGTGATATTTGAGACTGGAATCAGGATTTTTCATATCAGTGTTTGGTGTTAGGGAAGTAGAAACCCTCCCCTTGCATTTTAGGCGTGATGTTAAGACTTGCAGTTCACCAGAACAGATTCCCTTTGTAACTGGGCTATAGCCAATTGCCAGGGAAACTTGTATCTCCCAAGTTCTTAGGGGGAGGCCAGCCTGCAAGGTATAAATCTTGGATTGGTTAACTCTTATCTCTCAGAGTCTTTGCTTTGATATTATTTTTTATTGTAATGCTTCCCCTTCATTTTTCTGTCTAGTAAATTGTCAGTACCACTCTGGACCTGAAGTGAAATACCATGAACCTTACTTGATTCCTGTGGAACTCAGTAGTAAGAAATACCCACTCAAATATATAATTATAGTACATCATAGATTAGATTGGTCATATTACTTGCCACTTACACTATCTATATCTATTTATACTCCATCCACTACACTGATATATTTATGTACACTCCTGTCATAATCTCATCCATCCTCTTGGCTTTAAATTCCATCTATATTCTATTGCCTCCCAAATGTATACCTCTAGCCCAGAACTGTTCTTTGAAACCCAGACCTATATATCTAATGGTGTACTTGATTTATCCAGTTGAAAATTAGAACTAACTTTCTGAATTTGAAACCTGACTTATCCAGCTGGCTTTTATCAACAGAGGAGAGGTTCATTGCCACCCCAAAAGAAACTCTAGAGATCACTGAGGTTTTAAAAGTCTGCTGAGGACGTATAGTTATTCATTTAGTCTTAACTCTTTTTGAATGAAATTATTTTTCTACTGCTATCATATTTGGGTTAATGGATACTGTTCATTTGTTAGTTCAATATGTCTTTAAATTACTAGACTAAGTTAAAAATGTGTCCCTTTCTATTAACATTAGACACACATAGTTTATATTGACTTTAGTTGTGCCATTCAAGAATTCATGGAGTTCAGTAATACCTACCCTAGTTTTTGTTTTCCAAATGCAAAAGTTCAGATCTTTTCATTCTCTTCTCATAAGATGAAACTACTCTTTTCAATTCTCACTCCTATTTCTGGAAGTCTTTATTAATATTTTCATGAATTATTTCCATCTCAGACTATAGTAAAAATTCTTACCCAGAGGTAGACTTTTTAAAATAGAAGAAGCAAGTTTCCCTTTGATTCATCTTGTTGTTTTAATGATATCTAACAGTTTGTATTTTTACTGGACTCAGCTCATTCCAGGAGAAATATAACATAGAAAAATCTATAGCCAAGTTTGCTCAGTGGTGTCTCCTGACTCACTCTTTAAAAAAATCTGTTTGGAACAGTGTTACTGAGATACAATTCACACACCATACAATTAACCCACTTAAAGTGTGCAATTCTATAGTTTTTACTATATTCACAGAGTTATGTAACTACTACCATCATCAGATTTAGAGCATTTTCACAACCACCACAAAATAAAACCTACAACCTTTAGAAGTCGTTTTCCATTTTCTCCCGAAGTCCTCCTCCCTAAGTTCTAGGCATCTATTAATCTATTTGTGTCTCTAACTGATATTTCCCTATTCTGGAAATTTCATCTAAATGGAATCATGCACTATATGGTTATCTGTGACTGGCTTCTTACATTAACATAATATTTTCAAGGTTCATTCATGTTTTAGCATGTAGCAGTACTTCAGATTTGTTATTGCTAAATAATAATCCATTGTATGAATATATCAAATTGTGTTTGCTCATTCTTGGGTTTTGGCTTGTTTCCACAATTTGGGTATTATCAATAATGCTTCTATGAACATTCCTGTACAAATTTTTGCATGGACATATATATTTTTTATTTATTTTTTTGGAATGTGCCTAGGTATGAAATTGCTGAATTGTGCAGTAACTCTATGTCAAACTTTGGGGAAATTGTTGGGCTGTTTTCTAAAGTGACTGTAACATTTTACATTCCACAGCAGAGTATGAGGGTTCCAGTTGCTTCACATTCTTGACAATACATTTTGTTATCTCTTTTTTTGATAACAGCCATCCCAGTGAGTATGAAGTGGTATCTCAATTCAGTTTTGATTTGCATTTCCCTGATGGCCAATAATTTTGAACATACCTTCATGTGCTTTTTGGCTATTTGTATATATTCATGGAGAAATGTCTATTTAAATACTTTTCCCAATTTACAGTTGGACAATTTGTCTTTTTCGTTGAATTTAAGATTTCTTTATTTAATCTACATGCAAATCCCTTACTAGATACATAATTTAAAGACATTTCTCCCATTTATGAATCGTCTTTTCACTTTCTTGATGGTACCCTTTGAAACACAGAAGTTTTTCATTTTAAAAAAGTCCCACTTGTATACTTTTTTCATTTGTCACTTTTGGTTTTGGTGTCATAAGAAAAGTCCTTTGATTAAGGTCATGAGGAGGTACTTCTATACTTTTTTCTAAGATTTCTATAGTTTTAGCTCTTACATTTAGGTCTATGATACAGTTTGAGTTAATTTTTGTGTGTGGTGTGAGGAAGAGGTCCAACTTGATTCTTTTACAGAATATCCAGTTGTCCCAGCACCATTTATTGAAAAGACTATTCCCCCTTCCCATCATTGAATTGTCTTAGCACTCTTGTTCAAAATGAATTGACCATAAATGTGAAAGTATATAAATGAATTCTTAATTCTACTGAATTGATCTATATGTTTATTTTTATGTGAGTACCACTACAGTTTCTTGACTAATATAACTTTGCAGTCAGTTTTGAAAGGAGGAAATGTGAATCCTCCAACTTTGTTCCTCTTTTTCAGAATTATTTTAGCTTTATGGGCTCCTTTGCAATTTCATATGAATTTTATGATCAGCTTTTTCATTTATGTAAAAAATACCTTTGGGACTTTGAAAGGGATTGTATTGAATTAGAGACCAATTTGGAGTGTAGTGCCCTCTTAGTCATATTAAGTCTTCTGATCCATGAACATGAGATGCCTTTATATTTATTTATGTCTTCTTTAATTTCTTTCAACAATATTTTGTAATTTGCAGAGTACAGATTTTGCATTTCTTTTGTGAAATTGATTCCTATATATTTTATTCTTTTTGATGTTGTTATAAATTCAGTTGTTCTCTGAATTTTATTTTTGTGGGTACAGTTGATTAATGCATATTTCTCTTTAACCCTTCAAACTTGCTGAATTGGCCTATTAGTTTAAATATATTTTAAATGGATTTATCAGGATTTTCTGTATATAAGATCTTATCACCTAAAAATAAAGATAGCTGATTTCCCCTGTTCAGTGTAGATGATTTTTCTTTTTTTTTCTTTGACTAATTGCAGTGGCTAGAAACTTTACTACAATCTTGAATAGACGTAGTGAAAGCAGACATCCTTGCCTTGTCTCTGATTTTAGGCAGAAAGCATTTAGTTCTTCACCATTAAGTATGATCTTAGTTGTGGATTTTGCAGATGTCCTTTATCATATTGAAAAAGTCCATCTATTACCAGTTTTTTGAGTTTTTTTAATCACTAAGTGAGGTTGGATTTGTCAGATGTTTTCTCTGTAACTGTTGAGATAATTATGTGTTTTTTGTCCTTTATTCTGTTTGTATAGAACATATCTATATCTATATATCTCTATATATGATCTTTTATTAGCTGCAAATGTTATAATTTTTTATATTTTCCTGATAATTAAACATTTTTTCATTATAATACAGCTTTATCTCTAGTAAGTTTTTTGTTTTAAAGTCTATTTTGTCTGTTAGTCTAGGCATTCCAGTTCACTTATGGATTTTGTTTGCATAGTATATTATTTTTCTAACCTTTTATTTTCTATACTGTGTCTCCTGTGAGCAGTATGGTGGTATAGAAGTTTTCTACTATTATCCACCCAAAGAACATTGATTTTGACCATCACCCACAAATGAGAATACTTTTGTAGGAATCCAGGAGTCTTAGAAGAAAAGCTTCAGTACAGTGTGAGAGCGAAAAATCCATAAATAGATGAATTGAAGAGGGGAAGAAAAAGTTTCACTTAACTAGTGTCACCCCTCCCCTAAGGTGGCACAGCTCAATACCAAGAGAGACCTCCCCAACTTAGACTTCAGTTTCTCCCATTGGAATAATGAGAGCAGAGTGAGTGAGTGTCTGGCTTCCCTATCTGTGCAGGATGCTGCCCAAGAGGGCTACTTCTTTCTAACCACACTCAGAATACTGAGGTTATCATCAGGGCTGAGGGGTTGGGAAAGGCAGGGAGCACAGCAGCCAAGGATTGGAACTCATCAAAGGTCCATGTATCCCACAAATCACTTTACAGACTCCATCAGACCCATGACCCTCTTGGGACACCTCATCTTCAGAACCCATAGGTTGGCCCATGGGCACCTCTGACATTCTGCACACCTCACCTGCAACCCAGTGGCTGAATCTGCCATGTACCAGCCCCTATGGATGGTGCATGTAAACCTTTGCAGATAGTTTGAGAGCATGTGCAGAAAGCTGGTCCAATTTTGTGGGATTGGGAGAAAACACACAGTCTTGAGCATGTCAGGGTCCTGCCCTAAGGAAAATAAATGAGATGCTCTCAGCACTTGGTCTGGCTTTGTGGAATTGAGAGAAGGCATACAATCTTAAAAATTAACCCCCTAAGAGGGAACAAGAGTTCCCTCTTGTAGGTGGGATCATTCATAGAAAACATCTGAGAGAGCCTCATAATCCCTAGTCAGACTGACTGATGAAGATGTTTCTCTCCCAAAGCCAGTCAGTAAAGACTGAAGGAAGTGACTGCTTCTCTATATGTGAAGACAGCACTGCAAGACATCAAGAAATATGAAAAATCAATGAAACATTATAACACCAAAGAAACACCATAATTATCTAGGAACTGGCCCTAAAGAAATGAAGATCTACAAACTTCCTAACAATGAATTCAAAATAATTGTTTTAAAGACCCTCAATGAGTTACAAGAAATTACAGATAGACAACTCAGTGAAATTAGGAAGAGAACACATGTACAAAACAAGTTTAACAAAGAGATAGAAATAATAAAAAAAAAAGAACCAAACAAATTCTGGAACTGAAGGATAGAGTGAATAAAATGAAAAATGTAATAGAGAGCATCAAGAACAGAGTTGATCAAGCAGAAGATAGAATATGTGAATGCAAAGAAAAGTCATTTGAAATGATCCAGTCAGAGGAGACAAAAGAAAAAAAGTAAAGAAATGAAGAAAGCCTATGGAATTTATGGGACACCATACAAATAATAATATACACATTATAGGAGTCCCAGAAGGAGAAGAGAGAGAAGTGGCAGAAAGCTTATTTAAAGAAATAATGGCTGAAAACTTTCCAAATCTGGGAGAGACATGGGCATCCAGGTACACAAAACTCAAAGGATCCCAAATTCGTTCAACCCAAAGAAGATTTCACATGACACATTATAATCAAACTGTCAAAAGTCAAAGACAAAGTGAATTTTGAAAGCAGTGAGAGAAAAAGGGACTTACCACGTAAAAGGAAACCACATAAAGGGAAACTACTATGTGACCCAGCAATCCCACTTCTGGCTAAATATCAGAACAAAATAAAATTACTATCTCAAAGAGATATCTACACTCGCATGTGTATTGATTCACAGTATGCAAAATAAGGAAACAGCCTAAGTATTCATTGATGAATGAATGAGTAAAGAAAATGTGACACACACACACACACACACACACACACACACACGCGCGATGTAATACTATTCAGCCTTAGAAGGAAATCCTGACATTTACTACAACATGAATACACCTAGAGGAATTAAGCCAAGCGAAATAAGCCACAGAAAGGCAATTGCTGTATGATCTCACTTATAGGTGCAATCTTAAAAAGTCAAACTCATAGTAACATAGAATAGAATGGTGTTTACCAGAGCCTGAAGGTTAGGGGCAATGTGGAGATGTTGGTTAATGGGTACAAATTTTCAGTTATATGATGCAGAAGTTCTGAAGGTCTAATGTACGGTATGGTGACTATACTAAATGTATTTTATATTGAAATTTGCTAAGAGTAGATTTCAAATTTTCTCATTAAAAACAAACAAAAAAAGGTAACTGTATAAGATGTTGGATATGTAAATTAGCTGGATTGTGGTAATCATTCCACAATATATATCAAAACATCACATTGTACACTTTAAATATATACAATATTTATTCATTGATTGTACCTTAATAAAGTTGGAAAAAATGAACTGTGTGTCTTGTAAATGGCATGTAGTTGAATCTCATCTTTTTAATATTCAGTCTGACAGTCTCTGCTTATGATTGGATTGTTTAATCCATTAACATTTAATTTTATTGTCAATAGATTTGGTTTTATCTCTGCCATATTACATTTTGTTTTCTATGTAACTCATTTCTTTTATGTTCCTCTATTCATCCTTTATTTCTTTCTCTTTCATTAGGTGAATAACATTTTAAATACTTCAAGGATTTTTACACGATGTTTTAGAGTAATTATTAGTACTGGTTGCTTTAGGGCTTACCATATACATCTTAATTGACTCTAGTTCAGAAATACTAATTCTGATAATATATAGAAACATTGTTATATAACTCTATTTCCTTTTCCTTCTTTTTGTGTCATTATTATAACACATATTACATCCATATATATTGCAAACAAAGCATTGCATTGATATAACTATTTATATAATTTGTGCATTTATCTTCTGTGAGTCTTTTTAGTGAATTATTGAACTTGAGGGTGGTTTTGGGTAATCCCCTGTATTAGTTTTTCTGGGATGCCATAATAAAATACCAAAAAACTTGTTCCTTAAACAACAAAAGTATATTTTTTTAAAAGTTCTGAAAATTGGTAATCCAAGGTTAAGGTGGCAGTGTTTTGTTTTGTTTTTTCTTCTGAGGCCTCTTTCCTTGGTTTACAGATAGCCTCTACGTTTGTCAGGGTTCCTCAGAGAAACAGAACCAATAGGATATATATCCTTTATTTGCCCCTTTGCAGGAGTATTTTTTGAGGCTGGTTTTTGTGGTTTGTTCTCACCCTAGAAGGACTCTTAGTTATCTCTCTTTCTTTCCTTGGTTGTCTTTGGTAAACTATTTGACCTATAAATAAGCTTAATTTTTTAACGGATCTACTAGCTTCCTCTTAATTGCTTACTGCTAAAATTTACATAGTTTTTAAAAGTATCCTATACATGAACTTCCCAACACTCTGTTCCAAATAAATTTAGTTACTTTGGAGAGAATTTTGGATCTCTCTCGTCTTATGATTTGCCTCTATCATTAGGCAAAATCTCTTAGTTACTACCCCAGAGTTGGTGGCAGGGATACTGGCCCACATCTCTGGGAGTGATACTCTTGTTTTATGAGCAGAGCCTAGGCAGAGGCATTAGTTTATAGTCTTCTCAGCTGCTTCTCCCAGCATGGATGTTCCATCCTGCAAGTGACCTAGGCAAACGCAATCAGGACCCAGTATTCTTAGTCTGCTGTGTCTGAGGCAGAAACTCTACCATACAGGAGAGTGCTGGGTTAGGGAAAGGAACCTTCAGTTTCTCAGCATCCCTTCTCTGGAATACAGCCTGTGAAATACAGGCTGATGTGAAATGCTGGTGACCTGCTTCTCCCTGAGAGATACTGTAGCCCTTGACTGGAATTTGGGGGAACAGTGAGCTCTACCTTCTTGGTCATACCTACCAAATCATTGGTTATTCTTGCTCTAAGACCTTATACTTGCTACCTTTCAAGCCTTACTTTACTTTGAGAGATTTTTTCCTCCCATGCCATATACTTTTTCCATTTTTTCCCCCTGAACTGCTAATAGAAATGTCTAAAGTCCTGGTAATGTTTTATCCAGGCCAATTGAGCAGTGACGTTTAAATATCACCCACCTTCACTGTGTTGACTTTCTCAATCAACAGTAGCCATCCACCATTAAAATAATATTTATCTTTTCGAAAGTAGGAATACAAGTATCTTCTTAATTTCCCCAAAAGACCAAGATTTTATTTCCCATGAAATGTAAACATCTTACTATTTCCTTTGGGTTATACAAATTCGCTTTCCTCTTTTCTGCTCACTTTATCAGATTTTTCTCACATTTTATCTGTGGCTATAAATAAGAATTTTAACCATTCATATTTCATACTAGGTCTTTAAACTCTGGTCAGATAATCTATGAGTCATTGTGATAACTCTTTTATAATTAACAGACATTTTAATGAAAATTATAGTATAAGTACTTCATTAAGAGTTATTTATCAATGATTTTTATAAAAAATATCAATTATGGATCTACTGTGGGCATACCCTTTTACAAGTGGTTTATCCACATCATATCATTATTGGTAACAAAAAACACTTTTAGGTGGATATTGTCATTATCATTGTATCACTGAGTAAATAATCAGCCTTTATAAAATAAAACTATATTCCTACTTAATGCTTCTCATACACAATCTATAGACCGTATTTACTCCAATCCATTGATTACTTTTTGGTTCTATACAAGACAAGAAAAACAAATATGTTATTCATATAGTCCCCATTTGTCCTATCACCTCTTATTTTCGTTCATCTTTTACCTCAAGACTTTTGTATTTCATTTGCCATTTATAGTTGCCTTAGGCAGCTTGAGATATGTAAAGTAAACCATATGAGCTTATAAACCATTATGAGTTTGCTTCAGTTTTCTGGGTGGAGTTAATCTTCCTTTCAAAGAAGATATCTGTTCTGACTCTTAATTTACAACATGGAGTACTTTGACAGTGATTAGGAGATTTTCCCACTGAATAAATAACAAATATCATCACTGAACGTGCTTCAGGGCAAGTAGAAGGTATAAATTTATGACATTAATTTGAAGTAAGAAAACACAAACATGCATGAACTCCCCAAGCTTGGCTATAGGTATTAGTTACTTAATGTTTTCAGGAAAATAATAATATAGAACAAATTATTATTTACTCTGAAGGCTACTAATGGTTGCAATTAGATTTTGCAATAGATGAGTGAAAGAAAGAGATGCTGTTATTTTGTGTGAATCCATTTGTGTTAGCATTGTGGATTTTTAAGCAGGCAAATAAGTTCCTATCATTCTCTTAAGAGAAAGAAATGTTTCCCAGCAGAGTAAAATTGTGTGGATATAGCACCCATATTGATTAAACAAGGATCCACTAATATCTAGAAAATAACATTTAGAAAACTCAAAGATCTCTAAAGGATTTCAGACACAATAGGGACCAAATTCAAGGTAAAAGTAATGACAATGTTAAATTTCTTGGAAAAAATATACTTTATATACTCAAAAATTTTGATTTCAATCAAATAATTTTGATATTAGAAGCAAATAACTTTTTAATAATACTGACTTGCTATATAAATTTGAAATTTATCCATAAGAAATTGCATGATATCCAATTCTTATCCATAAGAATTGCATGATATGTTTTATCTTAAATATAACTGGTACCTATGGACTAACTGTCCATAGTTTTAATTTTTCATCCATTAGTAATATGTTAACGGTGACAAAACACTATATTTTCAACATGTGTGTTTACTTTGGTGGAAGTTTATGTATTCTTAAAGCTTCCACTCAATCAATTAATGAGTTTGAATTTGGTAAGAATAAAAACAACTGTGACCATAGATTTTATCACCCTGTATGCTTTGGGTGAAAATGTGGTACTCTGGCTGCCATCAGTGGGAATCTCAAGGCAGAAGACAGGATATGAAATAAAAGGTAATGCATTGTGGTAGCTGATGAGAGAGAGCATATCAAACATCCTTGGGCAGCAAAGGCATTGTATTCATGAAGCGAATTTCTGTTGCATTTCCCTGCTTTACCTGTTCTATAAGATTTAATTCAAGGTCCTCTTTTCCTGGCAAACTTTCATGCGTTCTCCTACCTAGAATACTTGTTCTTCCTCTTCTTTTACAGCACCTTGAGTTTATAATGATCTTAGCACTTAACATGCTATATTATAACTCTCCATTTTCTTGTTTCGTCTATTTGACTAGACTGTGAGCTTCCTAAGGGACAGGATTGTGTTGGATTCATTTTAAATATCCAAAGCCTAGAATGGTGTCTTGCCCGTATGAGACATTTAAAAATATTTTTGGGTGAATAAATAAACGGATGAACTGAAATTCTAAAAGCTTCTGTGTTATCTAGGCTAGTAAGTGTAACTACATTTTTAGTAAAGAAAAATAAAAACAAGTCAATTAAAGGTTATTTTCAAAACCAATAAGATTGTTTCTTTAGAAGAGTCATTAAGTTAACTTGGAAGCCAGAATGTTTTTAGATAATAGAAATAGAACCTTGGAGAAAAGAGACATAAGAAAGGGCTTCTCCTTGTTATATTGATAGGCATTTTAGACCTGTGTTGTGACTTACTATATGTTTAAGGTATTTACTTCATTAATGGAAAGAAACTTCATGTATCTAGTAAGTATTAAGTTTCTAGGAATATGTGGGGGTGGACTCCAACCAAGATTTGTCTTTCCGGTGTTCTGCTCTGACTATGAAGTGAGACATGCCTTAGGGCAACGAAAATTTAGGGAAAAGAAAAGGCTATTTGCTAGATTTCATGCCACATTTGTTGTCATTCAGCTGTTGTTACCATTCACTTATGACTTAAATTCCTTTCATTACATCTCCATTTCACCACATGGGCATATAGGGTAAAACCATTTTTAGTGCACACGATTTCCTGTTTAGCCTCCAAAGACTTAGTTGAGTGCTTTTTCAATATGTGAGGCCTATTCAGCTTTCCAAATTATGTGTTCCTGGGGCATTTTGCCTACATCTTCTGAATTGAAATAAAAGATCATGGAAAATAAAACAGTGGGAAGCTTTTTTTGCTCTTAGGATAAAGGAATAGAATGGACATTTGAAGAATTACAGCAAAGAAACTAAAGAAACTAAATTTTAAAACTTTATTTTCCATTTCATGGGGCTTATGAATACAAATGTTGGATAGACATTTTTTCAAAGACATACAAATGACCAGTGAACACATGAAAAGATCGTCTGCATCATTAGTTATTAGAGAAATGCAAGTCAAATCTCCAATAAGGTACCATTTCATACCCACTAAGAATTAGGGTATGTATTAAAAAAAACACACACCAAAGAGCAACAACAACAACAAAGAATAAAAAACAACAAATGCTGGTGAGAATGTGGAAGAATTAGAACCCTCATATATTGCTGGTGGGAAGGGTTCATTCTCTGTGTAAAAGAGTTTGGTGATTCCTCAAAATGTTGAACACAGAATTATCGTATCACCCTACAATTCCACTCCTAGGTATATACCAAAAAGAATTTTGAAAACAGTCATTCAGACAAGTACATGTACACATATGTTCGTAGCAGAACTATTTACAAGAGCTAAGAGGTGGAAACAGCACGATGTCCATCAACAAATGAATGGATGAGTGAATTACGGTGTGTGTATGTGTGTGTGTGTATATATATATATATACACACACATATATATATACACACACACACATACACACACACACACACACAATGGAATATTGTTCTGACATAAAAGTCAATGAAGTACTGATATAAGCTACAATATAGAAGAACCTCCAAAATGAAAGAACTTGATACAAAAGATCCCATATTTTATGATTCCATATATATATATGAAATACCCAGAAATAGATAAGTTCATAGAGACAGAATACAGATTTGTGGTTGCCCAGGAAAAGGGGAAGGGGGCTAATGGATAATGGATTTTACTTTGGAATGATGAAATGTTTTGGAACTAGATAAAGATGGTAGTTGTACAACATTATAAATGTACTAAATGCCACCGAATCGCTCTAAAATGGTTAATTTTGTGTTATGTGACTTTCACTTCCACGTTATTTAAAAAATATAAATGTTGACAAATATTTATGTATGCAAATGAGTTTAAGGAGTAGGATGATGGCAGACAGTTTGGATGAGATCTTAAACTTATTTTTAAGACTAAGTTGGTTTCTTTTTGAACTAATTGCTGAGTCTTAGGAACTGTGATTGTAGGATTTGAAAATGAGATTAAACCACTCTAAATATAAAGAACAATGCCAAAGGCATTTAATTTCAATAATAATAAAAATAATAGTAATAAACATCTGGAGAATACATCGTCAAGGGTCCAATTCCATTAACAATTACCAAAACAATAAGTTTGTTCCTATTTCCTACACATCTCCTCAAAATTGCTTTGGAAAGGGCTTCTAGTTCTAAATTTTCTCTTAATAAACAACTGTTAAATTACTAAAGTCAAAATGATGTTTCTCTATAAAAGAAATCATTTTCTTGCTACTTTTTAAAAGATTTGCCTTTTATACAAGCCGAGAGACAACATATTTTATCCTAATCTGTCAGCCTCCTCTCCATTATACGGCTATCACCATAATAACCCTCAAGGAATGATTTAACTTCTTAATTGTAAAGATTCAAAGAATGATTAGAACAATGTTTTCCTTCTGTCTCATTTCCTCTTGTTAATTCTCTAGCCTGCAATTCACTTTTCCTTTAATGTTCACTGTCAGGCCCAATAATGCCCCCTGGTAGAAGCAGGATGAGGAGTTTATTCACTGCTGAATGATGAATGTCTCTGCATAGCAGGGGGATGCACAAGCATATTGAATTGATTGCTGGCTTGCTTTCCCCATTTCCTTTAAAAATTTGTTGTTTAAAGACCTGTAGTGACAAATATTAACTCTGACTTTTTGGAAAATATCAACAGCTATTTTTAGAGTTCTACAGAGCAATATTGACTGAACATATTTTATGTTATTTTAAATATCTCGCATTTATATAATTGGCTGTAAGTGCACGTTCTAGTTTTAGGCCATGTAAACTCCTGGACATTTTATCACAGGGATTGAATTGAAAACAGTGGATTGTGTAGTTGTGTCTGCCTGTCTTTTCTTTACTACAAGTCCTACTTAATTGTAGACAAACGTTTTATTTTTATAGCTTGGTTAATAAATTAAGGCAAAATAAGGGTACAATTAAGGAGGAAATATAAATACATTATTAAGATGGACTCAAAGCAGGCTAAAGGAAACTGACATTTTAAAGGGATTATAACAGAATGCAAAATAGAAACTATTAAATAAATGCTTTTGGAAAAGTTAGCTATCTATTTGGGTCAAAAAATAATGTTAACCCCCTGGATAATACTATACCAAAAGTTGAAGATGTTCAAATAACTTAAACGTGGAAAAAATGTGCACACACTAGACTGGAATATAAGAAAATTGTTTCTTTTTTTTTTTTAACATCTTTATTGGAGTATAATTGCTTTACAATGGTGTGTTAGTTTCTGCTTTATAACAAAGTGAATCAGTTATACATATACATATGTTCCCATATCTCTTCCCTCTTGCATCTCCCTCCCTCCCGCCCTCCCTATCCCACACCTCTAGGTGGTCACAAAGCACAGAGCTGATCTCCCTGTGCTATGCGGTTGCTTCCCACTAGCTATCTATTTTACGTTTGGTAGTGTATATATGTCCATCCCACTCTCTCTCTTTGTCACATCTTACCCTTCCCCCTCCCCATATCCTCAAGTCCATTCTCTAGTAGGTCTGTGTCTTTATTCCCGTCTTGCCACTAGGTTCTTCATAACCTTTTGTTTTTTTTCCTTAGATTCCATGTATATGTGTTAGCATATGGTATTTGTTTTTCTCTTTCTGACTTACTTCACTCTGTATGACAGACTCTAACTCCATCCACCTCACTACAAATAACTCCATTTCGTTTCTTTTTATGGCTGAGTAATATTCCATTGTATATATGTGCCACATCTTTATCCATTCATCTGTTGATGGACACTTAGGTTGCTTCCATGTCCTGGCTATTGTAAATAGAGCTGCAATGAACATTTTGGTACATGACTCTTTTTGAATTATGGTTTTCTCAGGGTATATGCCCAGTAGTGGGATTGCTGGGTCATATGGTAGTTCTATTTTTAGTTTTTGAAGGAACCTCCATACTGTTCTCCATAGTGGGAATTTACATTCCCACCAACAGTGCAAGAGGGTTCCCTTTTCTCCACACCCTCTCCAGCATTTATTGTTTCTGGATTTTTTGATGATGACCATTCTGACTGGTGTGAGATGATATCTCATTGTAGTTTTGATTTGCATTTCTCTAATGATTAGTGATGTTGAGCATCCTTTCTTGTGTTTGTTGGCAATCTGTATATCTTCTTTGGAGAAATGTCTATTTAGGTCTTCTGCCCATTTGTGGATTGGGTTGTTTGTTTCTTTGTTATTGAGCTGCATGAGCTGCTTGTAAATTTTGGAGAGTAATCCTTTGTCAATTGCTTCATTTGCAAATATTTTCTCCCATTCTGAGGGTTGTCTTTTGGTCTTGTTTATGGTTTCCTTTGCTGTGCAAAAGCTTTTAAGTTTCATTAGGTCCCATTTGTTTATTTTTGTTTTTATTTCCATTTCTCTAGGAGCTGGGTCAGAAAGGATCTTGCTGTGATTTATGTCATAGAGTGTTCTGCCTATGTTTTCCTCTAAGAGTTTTAGAGTGTCTGGCCTTACATTTAGGTCTTTAATCCATTTTGAGTTTATTTTTGTGTATGGTGTTAGGGAGTGTTCTAATTTCATACTTTTACATGTACCTGTCCAGTTTTCCCAGCACCACTTATTGAAGAGGCTATCTTTTCTCCACTGTATAGGCTTGCCTCCTTTGTCAAAGGTAAGGTGACCATATGTGCGTGGGTTTATCTCTGGGCTTTCTATCCTGTTCCATTGATCTATGTTTCTGTTTTTGTGCCAGTACCAAACTGTCTTGATTACTGTAGCTTTGTAGAAAATTGTTTCATAATTAGTGACAAGGTAGGCATTCTATTTCTACTTAAGTTTTAACTGTAAAGCAAAAGATTGGTGGGTTTTGCAATGCAAAATTTCAAATCAGCACAGTGAAATATAAAAGGTACAATGTAAAATACAGGTTGAGAATAAATACATGAAAAACACTTGCTAAATAAAATATCATCCATTATATATAAATAGCTTATAGAAACCTATATAAAATGTTCGGACTTACTGAAAATCGTTAAAGGCAAAATGTTTCACATCAACAAATACGATTTCTTACATCTCATATTGGAAAAAAAGGATTGATGATATCTAGTATTGAACATGAGTGGTAATGTATATTTTCATACATTTCTGAAAGAAATATAAACAATAAATTCTTTTAAGGTCTGTTTATGAATAACAAAATTTTAAATGTGCATTCCTTGGCTTAGCAACCCTTTTAGAAATATTCAAACTAAAGAAATGTTTGTACATGTGCTCAGCTCCTTCTGTATAAGAATATCCAGGTAACATGTTTTAAGAGGAATTTTCAAAAGCAACGTATATATCCATCTCTAGGAAATATTTGGATAAATATTAGTACATCTGCCCCCTATAAAAAGGAATGAAGTAGATTTGTGATAATGTGAGAATAATATATTCATGATTTTTTGTTCCATGAGGGAGTTTTTTAATTTACAAAAAATATTGATAGTATGATCTCATTTTTATTTAAAAATATCCATATGGCTGTGTGCATAAAAGTCTCTGCAACTGCATAGAAAAAAGCCCTGGATGGTTATTCAAATATTATCTCTGATACACAGAAAATAATGTATTGAGGACTGGTGAAACAGGACATGTAAGCTTTACCTAATATACCCTTGTACTGTTTGACATTTTTATAAGTGAGTAATATTTTAATAAGTTTAAATATTATAAAAAAGAGTAGAGAAAAACAACTGAGACATTTGAGTTTTACCTTTTGCATAATTTTTAAACTGAGATTTTTCATAAATTAGTTGTCTAAGAAAACTCCCCAAAACATTGGTTGCCCTAATATGTAAAGCAATTAAAATGAAGTCACTTTTCAAATTAACCTTTTGATGACATTATGGATTGAAATAAAATGGGTATATTCTAACAGGGCTCTAGGCATTTTCTCTGCATGTGTATTTCTGTGAAAGAGCTTAAAAATGTGAGGTGTTTAAATCAGAATGTCCTTGAGGGAATATGGACCCACGAATCCCCTGAAGTGTTGGAGAAATCACAAAAATCAAATTATTCATCTTGTGAAAAAGTAATCTTCAAGTGTTACAGATTTCCTTGGATCTGGAAAATAACTTTGTTGCCTTTCACCTTGCCTGAACTTGTAACTCACAGTGCACTCCTTTTTTCTGACTACACAAACTCCTCACTAATGTTAAAGCAAAGCTTTGATATTTGTACATGATTTTCATATATGTGTTTATGCTAATAGGTACACTCTTATAAGGGATTTGTCTGTTTAGCTGCTCTTTGTACATTCTCTAGCATGTCATAACACACATTCAAAATACCTTTTATGAAAATAATTGAATTATATACTAAATTGTAGAATATACTTTCCTAATATTATATGAAGAGGGACTTTAAATCCTTTTTAGTTTACAATTACTGTTTTTAAATGAGTGTTTTTAAAAAAGTATGTTTAATATATGCCTTTTATTTTCTCTATAATTGGTTAGTTGATCACTGTTTTTTAAAAATAATCTCAATTACTGTGAATTTCATAATAATAATATAACAGTCGTGGTAACTTATTGGCTATACTGTATGTGACTTGCCAGAATATAAATATACTTGGACATTCTCTATTGCGGAAAAGAAAATCTCTAAGGGATTCTCAATTAAAGGGGCCACTTGGATAATGTATTTTTGTTTGCTGGTTTCTCCACAGGTTTATCTCCATGAGTTAGAAAACTAGGAAGAAAAGAGTAACGGATTACAGAAAACCATCCCTAGATGATGCTCCCTTTTAACCAGTACAAAAGAGAGGTAGGAATGATACTTTTTTTTTTTATCATTTACTTGGGCATGTTGTCGTGGATCTATGTTTTATAGATGAAAAAGGTTGTTAAAACATGGAAATTATAGCTAGAGACATCCTCCTTATTCTTCTCACTTTGCACTCTTTTTGTTTTTCCTTTTCCTTAGAACTCTTTCCTCTTTCATTCAAGAAATGTAGGCATTTATTCTAAATTAGTTGCTGTTACTAAGAAAAATCCATGGGTCTAAAGTACGTTTATTTTTGCACATAAGAGTTATAGTCTGGTTTTTGCAGAATTATAGGTATTCAATACCCCATTAATCTCTGTGAAACCTTCTGTAATAATACAAATGAAACAACATTGCTGATAACATTCTGTATCAATCAACTATAGAAGTTGTTATTTAGCATATTGCGTTTAGTTTATCTACAGTAGTTATAGTCTTGTCTTTGACAAGTTGCTTTCTAGGTTGCAGGGTACTATTGTGAGTTTGTCCCTGTACTATTCTAGATATCTTCTTGAACTTCTAAAATATTAATGAGTGGAATTTGGCATAAGGTAATTTATCTGGGAACGCATGTTGCGATAATAATTTGGGATTAAATGATTTCCACTGTTGCCAATTTATGCAACACTTAAACTGTTCGGTTGTGGTCTGCTTGTCTGAATTAAGGAGTAAGTGAAAGTGGTTATAAAGTCATTTTGTAAATAAGACAGGAGATTGGTAAGGTGCATATTCTGACTTAAATTCAGTGTCTTTCAGTAGACTTGTAGCCATAATGCAGGCATACTAATATGAAAATTGCCAATTTGGTTTTCTTACCAAATATCTCTCACAAGTTCATTTTGATGATTATTGTATTTACTAAAACCTCAAAAAAACCTGTTTATGACCAAAAAAAAAAAAAACCCAAAAGACAGAAAACCTATATTGTGTCATGTTTTGAGGTAAAATTTAACAGATATTCAAAGTAAGAAATAATACATATGTGACATTTTTGTGTGATTAAGAACAATCCCATTAGGACTTTCAAAACTATAAGGGAAAAAAAAATCATGGCTTTTCAAAATCTGTTTTTATATTACTTTACATAAGTCTGTTTAAGCATTTTTTTCATTTTATATATTATGGTCTCCAAATTATGTACCAATATAGCTGCCTTTTTTTTTTTTTTTTAAGAAACATATGTTCAATCAAAAATAATTTCAGGTAGTGTAGATTCCTTGCTGAATATTGTTTTAGAAGAAGATACGGTCAATATTGAAGAAAATTTTTAAGATATATCAGGACTTTGTATGTTAGATTGCTGTGTAATGATTGATTTATATTATAAAATTTAAGAGAAATTACCAATTGCAATTAGGTAAACTAAACTTTAGGAATATAAAAAATTTACAATTTCTAGTCCAAACTCATTAAATGATTCTTGCACTTTGTTTTGCTACTAAGGGGATAATCATTTATTTCTCTCAATGACTGGAGCTTTGAAACAGTTGAGTCTATACTAATAAACTAAGTGTCTTATTAAAGTAACCAAGGAACAAGAAAACATGTTTAGATGGTGAATCTATCATGACTTCTCAATTAAATTCTAATTCCATATATGCATGGTTAATATCATTCAATGCTGTTTTTATTACTGAGCCACAAATTACTGGTCATCGTTTTCCAATCTCAAACAAATTTCCCCACTTCATATATATATATGATAATATATATCATATTTATATATCATGCAGAATAGTTTCACTATTCTGTGAAAACAGAAATCCTCTGTGCTCCACCTATGCATCCCTTCTTAACCCCTAATCATCGGAAATCTCTGATCTTTTTAGTGTCTCCATAGTTTTGCCTTTTCTAGAACGCTGTATAGTTGAAATCATACACAATGTAGCCTTTCCAGATTGGCTTCTTTCACTTAGTAATATGCATTTAAATTTCCTCCATGTTTTTTCATGGCTTGATAGCTCATTTCTTTTTAGGGTTGAATAATATTCCATTATCTGGATGTACCACAGTTTATTTATCCATTCACCTACTGAAGGACATTGTGGTTGCTTCCAAGTTTTGGTAATTAAGAATAAATCTGCTATAAACTTCTGTGTACAGATTTTTGTGTAGGCATAAGTTTTCAACTCCTTTGGATAAATACCAAGGAGCACATTACCGGATTGTATGGCAAGAGAATGTTTTGTTTTGTTGAAACAGCCAAACTGCCTTCCAAAGCAGCTGTACCACTTTGTGTTCCCAGCAGCAATCAATGAGTTTCTGTTGTCCCCCAACCTCACCAGCATTTGGTGTTGTCAGTGTTTTGGATTTTGGCCCTTCTAAGTGTGTTGTGGTATCTCGTTGTTTAACTTTGCATTTTCCTGATGACATATGACAAGGAACATCTTTTCATATGATTATTTGCCATCAATATATTTTCTTTGTGAAGTGTCGGTTAAGGTCTTTGGCCCATTTTTTAATTGGATGGTTAATTATTGTTGAGTTTTAAGAGTTTTAAAAAATATTTTGAATAACAGACCTTGATCAGATTTGTCTTTTGCAAATATTTTCTCCCACTCTGTAGCTTGTGTTTTTATTCTCCTGACAGTGTCTTCACAGAGCAGAAGTTTTTAATTTTAATGAAGTCCCAGCTAATCAATTCTTTCTTCCATTGATCATGTCTTTGGTGTCATACCTAAAAAGTCATCACCAAATCCAAGGTCATCTAGATTTTCTCCTATGTTATCTTCTAAGAGCATTAGAGTTTTGAGTCTTATATTTTGGTCAGAGTTCCATTTTGAGTTAATTTTTGTGAAGGGTGTAAAATCTGTTTATAGATTAAATTTTTTGCATGTGGATGTCCAGTTGTTCCATCACCATTTTCTTTATTGTATTGCCTTTGCTTCTTTGTCAAAGATCAGTCGAGTGTATTTATGTGGGTCTATTTCTGGGCTCTGTTCTGTTTTATTAATCTGTTTGTTTATTCTTTTGCCAATACCTCACCCTTAATTATTGTATCTTTATAATAAGTCTTGAAGTCAAGTAGTGTTAGTTCTATTTTTTTTTCTTCTCCTTCAATATTGTGTCGATTATTCTGGGTCTTTTGACTCTCTATATAAATTTTAGAATCATTTTGTTGATATTCATAAAATAACTTGCTGGCATTTTGACTGGGATTTCATTGAATCTATAGATCAAGTTGGGAAGACTGACATCTTGACAACACTGAGTACTCCTAAACATGAACATGGAATATCTTTCCATTTATTTAACTTTTCTTTGACTTCTTTCCTCAAGAGTTTTGTAATTTTCATCATATAGATCAAGCACATATTTTGTTAGATTTATACCTAAGTATTTTATTTTTTGGATGCTAGTGTAAACAGTATTGTGTTTTTAATTTCAAATTCCACTTGTTCACTGTTGGTATATGGGAAGTGATTGACTTTTGTATATTAACGTTATATCCTGCAACCTTGTTATAATTGTTTTTCAGTTCCAGGGATTCTTTTTCTTGTTCTTCTTCTTTCGGATTTTCTACGTAGATGATCATGTCATCTATGAATAAAGACAGTTTTATTTCTTTCTTCCCAAGCAGTATACCTTTTATTTTATTTTCTTATTTTATTACATCAGCTAGGATGTCCAGTATGAAGTTGAAAAGCAATGGTAAAAGGGAACACCCTTGCCTTGTTCCTGATCTTAGTGGGAGAGCTTTTAGTTTTTCACTGTTAAGTATAATGTTAGTTTTAAGTTTTTTGTAGATAATTATCAAATTGAGAAAATTCTTCTCTATGCCTAATTTACTGAGAGTTTTTGTAGTGAATGGGTGTGGATTTTGTCAAATGGCTTTTCTGTATTCATTGAAATAATCTGTGACTTTTCTTCTTTATCCTGTTGATGTGGTGGATTACATTAATTGCTTTCCGCAGGCTTCTTTCAAAGTACTAATTTACATTTTCCCATGGTTTAAGGGGAGGACTTGCCTTTCCATTTTTAGGTGCAGGACACATAGGTAAGGCTCAGATAATAGTTCTTTAACTATTTAATCAATTGACAAAACAAATACTCATGTACAATTTAAATCAATGATTGAAATATTTGCTACTAAAGTTTATATATGTGTATAAATGGCCCTATTTACTTTTCCACTTCTGCAAATCAGAGTGTATGGAATTTTCCCCATATCTGGAAATTATTAGTGTATTTTACTTGAAAGAATTTAAAATACAAACCATTATCTTATTGTTACCTTTCTGTAACCCCAAAATTTATATAATTTTTTGTTGTTGGTGAAGAATGATAAGCTTCCACTTAATGATTCATATTATTGTTATCCATTGGAATAAGATTTAGAGGAATATCTCTAGAACTGTGTATATGCTAGTTCATTGATATCACAGATGGAATGCTAACTTGGGTTATCCTCATATCATTCTTCCTACTTAAGAGTCAGTCTAGTCAAGTACCTGGTATGTTAACTTATCCACAAAACTGACTTGCAATTACAGCGCACTTAATGTTGACTGTATATATAGTTCTTTCTTTTTGACATACTCATTTGAAATAATTTTGTTCATCATATTTTCTTGCATCTAGTATTCATTAAATATTTTTTTGAGAATCTAGCAAATGTCAGGTGTTGTTCTAGGTACAAGGAGTATGACGGCAAACGTACTTTCCCTGCCCTAAAAGTCCTTACCTTTTAGGGAGAACGGTGTAGGGGATTAAAAAAAGGAAAAAATTGATGTGTAATATACTGGGTGTTGAAAAGTGTAAGGGGATATTAAGCAGGATGAGTGGGTGGAGAATGAAAGTGGGATGCTATTTTAAGGTAGTCTGAAGTCTCTGTGATATAGTGATATTTAAGGAAAGATCTAAAGAAAGTGAAGAGGAGAACCTCCATGGATATCTGGGATTAAATCATTACCTGCAGAGGGAGTTACAGTAGCAGTTCAGTGTGTTCAAAGAACAGCAAGTAATCTAATGTAGGTAGACCACTGAAAAGACTGTGCTTTCTTTACATGCTGTTGGAGAACTCTGAATAAAAGAGTTTTACTTTGTGACTCTGGCTATATTTTGAGAACGAAGAAAAGCAGGGAAAAGATAGAAGCAAAACTGTGAAAGGTGAAGCATAATGCTGGCTTGAACCAGGGTGGCAGTGGTTAAAATGGCACAAAATTGTTACATTTTTAATATATCTGGAAAGTGCATTGTCAGGATTTGTTTATGGATTGTATGTGGAGTCTGAAGGGAAGAGTCAAGGTGATGTTTAAGTTTTTGTTTTGAGTCAACAGAAATTTGGTGTTTCCATTTATTTAATGAAGAAGACCAAGGGAGGAAGCTCTTTGGAGAGAAAAAAATAATTTGGTTTTGGACATGTTAAATATGAAGTTTTAACTTGTTAAACATGTTAAATATGAAATATAGTCAGAAGTGTAAGCTGAATATGTAAATTTGAAACTCATCAGCATATATGTAGTATTTAAACCCTTTTAAGAGTGGATAATAGAATGTGGGGAGTGGGTAACCCTAGATATGAAAATATGTCTAAGGACTAAATCCTTGAACAGTACAACCAAGGAAACTAAGAAAGTTAGCAACCAGTGATAAAGGAGGAGAACCAGAAGATGTTATTCTGGGTGTCAAGTGAATATAATGTTTCAAAGAGGGAGTTTTCTCCTGGGTCAAAAGATATATATGTATCAAACACTGCTTATATATAAGCTTGAGTAGGGTCTTACTTTTGAAAGCGTTTTTTTTTTTTTATTTAATTTTTTAATTTGGTGAGCTCACTGCAAGAGAGAAGCCAGGAACATATTCTGGGCTAGCAGGATTTTGTGTCTGGGTTCACTAAAATTAAATTTTGATACAGACAATCAAAGTAATACAGAGTTTCTCATCTCTCCTGCCCTCTGATCCTGCTGCCATAAGGAGAGCTTGCTTCCTGTAAATATATATTTTCTGTGTGATTTCATGTTTACTCCTAATTTTTTTGCTTCCTACAGAACCAGATGGGTCCAGAGAAGTTTTGCCAGTAGAGTACCCCTATGCAATTGTTTGCAAATCAGAATTTTTGCTTTTGCATGTGGGAAAATGAACTTTTCTGGCTCATTCCCAAATATGTAGCCACAGGGGTCTTCTCTGCTTCATCCAGAGCTCTGGATCCAGATCAATCTCCACTATGTCTGGCATAACTCCTACTTATTTTGAGTTCAGCTTTATTTCATTTGAAAATGATATTGGAAGATACATTGTACTTTTTTTCTGATGGTCTATAGAGGAAAGCTTTATTGTTTGTGACAAAAGAAGTTAACATTAAGAAATTTGTACCATGTTTTTTATATTTTATTTTGATAAAAGGGAAGAAAAATAGCTCTAAACTAATGAAACTCAAAATTGTTATGTAATAAATGATTTGACTAAAATTGATCTTACTTGAGATAACAAAATTATTAAATTTTAAATTAAGGGCAGTTTTATGGATAAACTGATTATTTCATATGACTGCTCACCTCTGGCTCCCTCATAATTCAACACAATGAATCATTATATAAAGTAGCTTCTTTTGTTTATGGGAAGGATCTGTCTCCAGGGAACATTTGAGATCCCTTTTGGTAGTTCAGATTTTGTTGCAGTGGCAGGCACATCAGAATGATTGTGAAACATCTTGTCTTTGTAAGTCATTGCAAAATTTGTGGCTAATGGTCACAGAAAGGGACAGATTCACCTGATGTATTACAAATCAGACTTTTTCAGTGTTCAAACTGAAACTTAAAATTATGCAACTGTAGCACTATATCAAACTTGAATAAGGGAATAAATTGTTTATTGAAGAATCAGGGAAAACCCACTTAACTTTAACAGAACAGAGGACGTTGTGTCATTTTTTCCTCTTCATCTTCTCCTGCTTCTGTTCTACATGCTTTCTACTGGCTTATTTTGGCTTGGTTTCAGAATGAATAGAGGAGAACGTTGAAGAAAGTGTGATTTACTCCATCTTTTCCAGTGTTACATTGCCAAAACATAGCCAGAAAAGGCACTCCTTGCTCCATTTTGGAAAGCAAATTATAACCTCATAGGTTTTAATAATAATATTTAAATGCTTATTTAAAGTTTACACAATTCTACAAGGAACTCAATCAGTCCTCATTTGAATCCCATGAATTATCACATTTTACAGATGAGAAAAATGAGGATTATAGAGGATGCATAATTTTTCCGTGATTAAAAGCTATCATTGTAATTACAACTATAAATTTATTAGTTTGTGGGCTTTTATGTTTCTGTTTTCACAAAGGGAATTATATCAAATACAACTACCTCATCCTCTACTACATAAATTCAGAAGTTTTGAGTGTTTTTTCTTTTTTATGTTCTGTTTATTTTTTGAGATACAGACATATAATATGAGCTCAGATGTACAATATAATGATTCAATATTTTTATATATTATGAAATGATCACCACAAGAAATCTAGTTAGCATCCATCATCACACATAATTCTCTATGTTCCTAAAAAGTACTAGGCACTATGTGCTGTGACATTCTCAAGTAGAGAAATATTCCAAATAGCTCTCAGTTTCAGGCCAGAGAGACATAGATTGAAGATTTCAGAGCAAGGTGGAACAACCAGTGCTAAAATAGAGGGGTCATAATTACGTATGGGAAAGGTACTTAGGCAGGCCCATGGGCTCAGGTGATACGTGAGCTGAGTTTTGAAGGCTGTGAAGACAGTGATAAGAAGAGTGTAGGTTAGAGCAGGGAGGTGGCCGGTGCCATCCAGTGGTGCTCTAATGTTGCTGTCACTCCTAATCTCCTTATGATGAGTGCAAGGATAAGGCAGTCATATGAATACAGATAGACTTGCTGAGTTTGGTTTTTGCTGTAAATTGAACAGAAGGGAAGGACAATCAAATGGCACATAGTTAAGTTTTTTGATTTTTGTTTTTTGTTTTTGCCAGATCTAACCTTTTCACTCTGTCTCAATTCAAAACTTAGTCTAACAGTTATAATTATTGTTGAAGAGGCGACCACTCTTCCCTTAAAGAAATAGCTTTACTGTTGATAACTTTTGTCAAATTCAAATAGTCTCACTCTGTGGAGTATAATGTAGAGTTTATAAGTTTACAAGACTTTGAAGTCAGAATGCCCAGATTGAAATCCGGGCTTTATCTGTTGTCTTTTGGCAACAAATTCAGCCTCTTTTTGCCTCTGTTCCCTCATCTGTAAAATGGGGACAATGCTAATGCCTATGTTATAGTATTCTCTTTTATGGAATGAGTTAAACATTGGAAGGGTACAATGCCTGGTACTTTGCCAGCACTCAATAAACATTAAGTTCTTTATTATGTAATTGCAAAACTAACTGGAACTGCAGCAACAAGCAAATAGAACCTTGTATAAACTGGGGAATGGCAAGTGTGAGACAGATAGATGCATTTGCCTGGATTCGGGTATGGCTACTTTGAGAATGACTATAAATCCAAATGAAAGTGTCTACGAGAATGTGAGCAACTCACACTTTATCTGTGTTGTCAGTAGTTAAGTGTTTTAACAGTGTATGTGGCGGGGTGGGAGAGTGGTCCAGGTTATAGCAATACCCTTAGCCAGGACAGTGTGTAATAGCTGAGGGGAGTAGTGGTGATAAGATGGAAGTAATGAGAATATAGAGAAGCTTTTCCTAGGATAGCAAGTAGCTAAAATCTCAGTAGAGAAACTGAGTCAGTCAAATACCAGAGTATCACGCTGTACTGTAGACTGTGAGTCTCTACAAGAGATAGAATGAAAGCTTTTTTGCATAATAAGCAGTAGGATCCTCATTGTACCAGGAGGTCCGTGAAAACCCAGGACCTAACAGAGTAAATGAAAAATGAATACCTGGGTTTGGTTCATTCACTCCAGGCACATATGTTGCCTTAGACAAGATACCTCCTAAGTCTTTCAGTTATTTCAACTATAACACAAGTATAATAATATGTACTTTACAAGATTTCTGTAAGGATGGGCAAAAATCATGTAATAAAAATGTTGTAAACTTTGAAGTGTAGTACAGATGTTGTTATGGTTATTGTATTATTTTTATTTCCTTCTATTTCTTGAGAGTTTCTTATTCGATATGTCTTTTCAGAGGTGAATCTTATTAATATTTTCTACATTTAAAATTTTTTCTTAATATAACTAGGAACCCTCTTGTTTTTATCATCACTCTGCATACATTCTAGTGACTCCAGTATATCTTTGACTCTTCAAAGACCTTGTTTTACCTGAGGACTGACAACTCTAATCTGGATCATTCAGCCATTTGAAAAATCTGATTTTTGTAAAATCCAAAATGAGTTAGAAGCAGTATTAGGGCAGTGCTCTTGCATGGGAAACAAAGTGAAAACTGGTGGTTGGTTAGTTATTTTTAGTTCAAATTGCAAAGTCAGGATTACTGTGGTAAGAGTTTGTTTAGCCCAATTGAGTTTACTTATTTTATATTTACTAAACCAGTTGAATTTCACTTAGATTGATTCATAATACATCTACTTCATCTCTTTGAAGCTTGGTGTAAATTAATTTACTTTGGATCCTGCTTCCATCAAAGAAAACATCTAACAATTTATCTTTGAGTCATAAGTAGGAAAATCATGGGGGACTGATCATTTTATTTGATCACCTCCAAATTGAAAGAGCTTATTTAAGCTAGAAGCAGTGATAGCACATTTTCATTTATCTTTTTTCCTTTGCTAAAAATCTTACAGCTAATATTCTCTGGTGGCTGCCTTTACTAATGTGCAAAAATAGTTAACTCTTGATTAAATCCTACTGGCCGAAGGATAAAAAGAACCCATGGCCTTTGCTTGAACCATGCTTGCCTATTTATTCAGCACTACTCATGCTTTCTTTTTTCAGCAACACACGGGATATTATTGGTAAGCTAAACATCATGTTCACAAGATGGAGCCTCTACTTTATTTTCAAATTCTTGTCTGAATAATTGAATATTATCATCTGAGCCATGCATTATAAAGTCATGCCCAATGAATCTGAAGAAGAAAATATGCATGGTTGACATGTAGTATCCTCAAAATACAAAGAATTCTACCGAGGTAGCAGGCTTTGACTTTTTCCAATGATACACACATTTTATTTTGATATGTAGTCACATGTTGCCTTCCAGAAAGGCAACTTTAGTTCACATTCTCATCAAGAGTATGTTTTTGTGCTGGCTTCCACAGATTCTCTTCAGCAGTGGGCGTTCTAAGACTTTTAAATCTTTTCAAATCTGAGTCATGAATATTTAAATGTTATTATTCTTTTTCTTTATTTTTAAAACAGGTATTATGAATGAGACTGCATGTTTGCCATTTTGTTTATTTGATAGTCACATTTCTTTCTTTGTTGAGGTACAGTTGACATGTAGCATTATATTAGTTTCAGGTGTACAATATAACAATTTTATATTTGTATAGATTGTAAAATGATTACAATAAGTCTAGTTAACATACTTCACCATACATAGTTACAATTTTTTCTTATGTGATAATCACATTTCTTACACAGATGGTCCTTGACTTATGATGGTTCAGCTTAACAAATGTTTGACTTTACGAAAATACAAAAGCAATGTGCATTCAATTCAAACTGTACTTCGAATTTTGAATTTTAATCTTTTACCGGGCTAGTGATATGTGGCACAATACTCTCTCATGATACTAAGCAGCAGCAGTGATTCACAGCTCCCAGTCAGCCACATGATCATGAGGATAAACAACTGATACACTTACAACCATCCTGTACCCATACAACCATTCTGTTTTTCACTTTCAGTACAGCATTTAATAAATTACATGGGATATTCAACACATTATTATAAAACAGGCTTTGTGTTAGATGATTTTGCCCAACTGTAGGCTAATGTAAGTGTTGTAAGCATGTTTAAGATAGGCTAGGCTAAGCTATGATGTTCGGTAGGTTAGGTGCAGTAAATGCATTTCGACTTATGGTATTTTCAACTTACAATAAATTTATCCGGACTTAACGACATGGTAAATTAAGGAAGATCTGTACTGTGATTTACTTACTTATGTCTCTTATCCACTTTTCTTTTGAGCCATTGGTCTTTTACCTATCCTTTTAACAGAAGGTTTCTTAGTATTAATAGGTAATTGTGTTTGAGGGTTTATTATATGTTGAGTAGGCTTTGACTTTTAAAGCAAAGGATCTCCTGCTAAATATGGCATTGTTTGGTTCTTTCAAAACTGTGAGCTCTTTGTAAAAATTGAGCATGAAAAATCATTTTTCAAAATTCTAGCTTGAGTTTTTTTCCCTCCTATTATATTTCTGATTCACGCAGATTATTTTTTGTCTATGTAATTTAAAAAAAAAATAAATCATTCATGGAGACAAATTTATATCGTGCTTCCAAATGTTACTCATTCTACTACTATGATTAAAAAACCAGTCATTATAATTTCAGAGACTCATCAACAGAATATCTAACAATAAGGACTTCTTTTTCATTTGGTTGTAGTGGTTGTACCTAACTAGTTTTTTCAAATTCATGATAGTGGTCTCTGTTTTGCTTGTTATTACTTCTATTCAAAAAATAGAACTCATTGAAATTGACAGATTAAAATAAAGATTAGTGTTTCTAACCAACTCTTTCAATTATAATGCCCAGAAGTCTACCTGTGTTTTGTGTGGACTGCATTCCTATTTCATACAGACAAGGTTATGATTATTTGAGACACATTTATAGTGTTAAGCTCATGTGATCAGCATTACACAAGGCATAATTTTTTTCACATTTACTTTAAGCAACTATGTTTTAAGAATCTATTAAAATCTGACACATTTCAGCCTGTTTATTGGCTTAATTTAATCAATTCTAATTAGACAGTGTATACCAGTTAGAGAGATATTAATTGATTGTGAGACATGTGTGTCACAGAAGTAGGGCTGAAACTGTAGCACTGATTATTTTCCCTTGAATTTTTCCCTAGATAGCCATAACACCAAGTTTTCTAATGGAAAAGAATCTTAGTAACCACATAGTCCAGTCATTCTCCATTCTGCCTGCATATTAGAAACCCTGGAGAGTAATTACCCTGACAGAATTTTAATTATAAAAATCAGAAACTTGAACAATGCAAATGACCATCAATTAGGTAATAGATAAACCTACTATGATACATTTATAAAGTGGAATATTACCCACCAATGAAAGTCAACATATTGAGTAATGGAAACCAGACACAATGAAAAACATTTTGTCTGATTTCATTTATACAAATGTCTAGGATAGGCCAAGCTGTTGTGGGAGAAATCAGATCATTGGCTTCTTGGGGAAACTGGCAAAAGGGAATTTATAGAGAAGATGGCGATGGCAATGTTTTTTCCAAAATTTTATTATGAAAACTTTCAAATACACAACAATGTTGAAAGAATTTACAGTGAACATTCATTCATATATCCATGACTGAGATTCTACCATTAATATTCCACTATTCTCCATTTGTTAAAAGTCTATCCACTTATTTCTCCCTTTATCCATTCACTGATCAATCTTTTTGGTGCCTTTCAAAGCAAATTGTAGACATCAATATACTTCCCATTAAATACTTTAGCATGCATATCATTAACTAGAATTCAATCAGTCAAATTGTTTTAAATTTTTATTTTGAAATTTTTCTTGCCAGTATGTATAAATAGGATTGAATTTTGTATAGTATTCTTGTATTCTGCAACCTTTCTTAATTCACATAATGGACTTAGGCGCTTTCCATATTCCATAGGTTTTAATGTAAAATATTATGTCATGTGCCAATAGAGACAATTTTACTTCTTTCTTTCACATTTTAATAATTTTTATTTCTTTTCTGTTTTTTATTGCAATGGCTAGTACCTCCAGCATGATATCAGATACAAGTGACAAGAGGAGACATTCTTGTCTTTTTCCCAATCTTTGTGGGAAGCGTTCACTATTTAACCTTTATATATGACGCTAACCGTTAGTTTTCTGTAAATGCTCTTTATAAGTTTGCTGATAATTTTCATTACAAATGAGTATTGATTTATTCCAAACATAATTAATGCATCTATTGAAATAATCATATTTTTCTCCTTTATTCCTTTGTGATGATGAATAATTATTGATAGATTTTTTTAATGTTATACTAATCTTGCATTCTTGGCATATACACTACTTTATCATTATAATATATCTTTTTTATATTTCTGACTTTGGTTTGCTTATAACTTGGTAAGTATTTCTTGTTTCTGTTCTAAGGGACATGCCTATGATACACATTTTTGTATTTTTGCCAAGTTTTGTAGTAGGACCATGGTAGCTTTATACCATGAGTTGGAAAGTTTACACTCCTCCTATTTTCTAAAATATTGTGTGTAAGATGGCTATTTTTTCTTCCTCACATATTTTATTCAATAGAATTCACAAGTGAAACCATCTATGCCTTTTGTTTTCTTTGTGGGAAGGATATATATATATATATATATATATATATATATATATATATATATATATATATATATCTCCCCAAGATAGTGCAGGTTTTATTCCAGGACACTACAATAAAGCAAATAACACAATAAAGTGAGCCACGTGAAATTTTTTGGCTTCCCAGTGCACATGAAAGTTATGTTTACGCTATATTGTAGTCTATTAAGTGTGCAATAGCATTATGTCTAAAAAAAATTTAAAAATTTAAAAACAACATTAATTAAAAACAATGTTGTTGGAAAAATGGCGCTGATAGACTTGCTCAACTCAGGGTTGCCATAAGCCTTCAACATGTAAGAAATATGGTATTCCTGTGTATATAAAGGAATATTCTGATGTACTGTTTCATATTATGTCACTTTTATTGTGGTAAGTTGTATATTTCAGTGGATTAGTTCATTTTATCTATGCTGTTTATTTTATTGGCATAAAATTATTCATGCTATGTTATTATCTGCTTTATGTCCGTAGCGTCTATATTGATAAGCCCTCTTTTATTTCTGATACTGATCATTTTTGCTCTTCTCCTCTTTTCTTGATCAGTCTAGCTAAATATTTATATATTATTTTGAACTTTTTCAGTAACCAAACTTTTGGCTTTGTTAATTTTCTTGATTGTTTTTCTGTTTTCTACTTGATTGATTTCTGCTCATTTCTTTATTATTTCTTTCCTTTTACTAACGTGGGTTTAATTTTGTCTTATTTCTTTTAGCTTCTTAAGGTTAAACCTTAGATATTTGAGTTTACGTAAGCATTTAAAGCTGTAACTTTCCCTTGAAACACTCCTTTAGCTGAATATTACAAGTTTTTATATATTATATTTCCATATTATTCAGTTTGAAATATTTTAAAATTTCCCTTGTGATTTTTTAACACATGCACTCTTTAGAATTATACTGTTGAATTTCCCAATACCCTGTGTTTTCCTCTGCATTTTATTATTATTAATTTCAAATATAATTCCATTACTGAATTAGTTTCCAATGACTGCTGTAACAAATTATGATTAACTTGATGTGTTAAAACAGCACAAATTTATTTTCTTACATTTCTGGAGGCCAGATGTCTAAAAATGTCCTATGGGCTAAAGTCAAGGGGTTGGTGAGGCTAGTTCCTTGTGGAGACTCCAAGGGGAGAATCTGTTTCCTTGTCTTTTTTTAGTTTCTAGAAGCCACCTGCATTTCTGGGCTCATGACTTCTTCCTTGCATCACATCACCTTTTCTCCCCCTGCTTCCACTGTCGCATTGCCTTTTTCCACTTCTATAGTCAAATCTTCTACTGCTTCCCTCCTATAAGGATGTATGTGGTCCAGCATAATCTCTTCATCTCAATATTCTTAATTTACTTACATGTGAAAAGTCACTTTTTTGATATAACATTTACAGGTTCCTTGGATTAGGACCTGGATATCTTTGGGGGCCATTGTTTAGCCTACCACTGTTATGAACAGATATGATTTCAATCATTTTATGTGTATTAAGACTTGTTTTATAGCACAGTATATGGTCTGTCTTGATGAATGCAGCATTTGCTCTTGAAAGAAATATGTATTCTGCAGTTACATGGCTTAGTGTTCTAAAAATATCTGTTAGGTCAGAGTTGTTGGTTAACTTGTTCAGATCATCTGGAACTTCATTAACTTTCTTCTGATTTTTCTATTATTTGCTGTTCTTGAGTGTTAAAACCACCAACTGGGATTGTAAAATTGTTTAATTTTCCCATTGAGTCAGTAAAGTTGTGCTCTGTAAATTCCGAAACTCTTATGATTTATTAGCACATTTATCATTTTACATCTGCTTGATGCACTGACCCTTTCATCATTATGGAATGTCTCTTTTTTTCTGGGAATGTTTTTATCTGAAAGTCTTGTTTGTCTGATATTGATCTAGCTACTCTGGTATTCTTATGCTTATTGTTTGCATGCTATATCTTTTCCATTCATTTTTAAAATCTCCCTGTGTCTTTTTTATTTAAATTGCATCTTTTTTTGGTAGAAGACAATCTCTGAATTTTACTAGAGTGTTCAATCCTTCAACATTTAATGTGTTAATTTATGTAGTTGGATATAGCTCCACCATAGTATTATTTTTTGTCCATATTGCTAGTTTGTTTCTCTCTTACTCTTTCCTGAAATTTCTATATTTTATACTCAAAAGTTTATATTAATTTTAAAAATCAAAATTATGTTTTATTTCAATTTGTCTTTGGCTCCTTTGCTATACCTTCTTTACATTGGTTGCTTTGATAATTACAATATATATTCTTATATTTTTAAAGTCTACTTATAATTAATTTTTCTACTTTCCATCAAATACAGAAAACTTGGAACTGTTCAGGTCATTTGTGCTATAGTTTTCATATGTATTGCATCTAAATACATTATAATCCCTTTACAACAATGACTCATATATATATCATACTCTTCATATCTACTTGAAGATGTATATTTTTACCTGTATTCCTTTAATCTTTCTTATACAGCAGGTCTTTTGGTGACAAATAGTTTTGATGTTCTTTTATATAAAAATGTCTTTATTTTGCCTTCACTGTTAGGCACAGAGTTCTGGATTTGTACTTTGTTCATTTATTTATTTTTCTCTTAACACATTAAAGATGTTGTGAAACTGTCTTTGAACTCCATAGTGTCTTATATTATGAGACGTCAGCAATTTTCTCATTGTTGTTTCCCTGTATGTACTGTCATTTTTTTTTTCTGATTGCTTTTGAAAATTTCTCATTAACTTTACATTTAGGCAGTTTGACTGTGACGTACCCAGGCATTTAAAAAATCCTACTCTGATTCATGATCTTAAATATGTAAATATATATATTTTACCAAATTTGTGACATTTCTTAGGACGTACATCTTCACTTTTTTTTTTTTTTGCCCCACTTGCTCTTTTTTTTTTTTTCCTCTGGAATTCAAACTACATCCATATAGTAGACTTTTTGTTATTATACCAAAATGGTCTCTGAAGCTCTTTTTTTTTTTTTTTTAAATCTTTTTCTCTTTTATCATCATGTTGGATAATGTCTATCTTCAAGTTCTCTGATGTTTTCCTCTTCTTTCCCCATTCTGCTGTTCCACTAAACCAGCAGGTTTTAAATTTCAAGTAATGTAATTATCAGTTCTATGATTACTTTGTATTTTTGTTGTTGTTGTTGTTTAGTTTTTACTTCTTTGCTAATAGTTTCCATCTTTTCAGTTATTACAGGTATACTTTCCTTCAGTTTATGGCCATAGGGGTTGCTTTGAAACCTGTGTCTGCAAATTCCAACATCTATATCATCTTAGATTTGATCTCATTAGATTATCTTTACCTGTGAGTTAGATGTGTTTTCATGATTGTTTGGTGTGATGAATAATTTTGGGTTGAATCTTGAATGTTGTGAAAGTTATGTTTTGGAAACTCTGGATCATTCTACTTTTCCAAAGTATATTGATGTTTTTGTTTTAGTGAGCAAGTTACTTGGTTGAATTCAAATATTAAATTTTAGGTCTTGGGCTACAGCTCAGATCTCCATTAAATGATTGTTTATTTAATGGTCACCAGAGAATTGTGCCAACTTTATACATCAAATCAGTGGCCCCTTCTCTCTGAACCCCTGCTTTCCAGCATTTCTTTCTACTTTCTAGTGGTTCTTGTTACCTGAATTCTGTTCTTTCAATCATTAGGCAAAAAATGATTCTGGGTTTTCTGAGTTTCGTTTCTCCACGTGGGACTGACTTTGTCCTGCTTTCAGTCTAAATACTGTGAAAATGGGAAACATGTTGTGCTAGTACTTTCTTCCAAGCTTTTACTACACTCTAGAGTCTTCTTAATTTAAATCATTTTCCAGTGTTTTTAAATCATTGTTTTTCTATTTTGTCCAGAGTCTATAACTGTCATCTGTAGGAGCATAGGTCCTGTTGGAGTTTCCTTGTAAATTTCAGAATCTGAAAGATCTTACATTTTGATTGATGTGATTATATTACTGATATGGTATGCATCTGTTAAATTCATAAAAATGTATAAGCGTATTATTTAATTGTATGTAAATTTTTCTTCAGTAGGATGAAGAAAAGTTTTAAAAGTTGACATGGCACATATAACTTCAAATTATTACATGCCAAAACAACAAAAACTAATCCAGGTTATAACTTGAACCAATGGTTCTCAATGAGGGAAAGGGGAGAATTATGACTTCTAAGGAATGTCTGGAGATATTTTTGGTTGTCACAAGTGAGGGGGTAATTAGGTGGATCCTATTGGCCATCTAATGAGTAGAGGCCAAGGGTGGTACTCAGCATATTACAATACAAAGGAGAGTCCCATACAACTAAGAATTATCCAGTTCCAGAGTTGAGAAACCCTGTCTGAGTCTAATTAAATCAGACATTCTGGATATGAACCTGGGTACTGGTATTTTTTTTTTTTTTAATTTCCCCAGATTATCCTAATGTACAGAAATGATTGAGAAATAGTTACAAAGTTCCATCATATAATTTTACTAATTATAGAAATTAGAAAATTTAAGTAATTCGTCCCTATTTTATAATTAGTATGTGATAAATCTTAAAATAGAACTCAAGGTAAAGTTAAAATTTCTTTGCTACTTCTTATCATGGCATTTGGTCTGATTTCAATTCACCTTGACAATTCTCTTCATATCAATTTTTTCATATAAAATATTTTCTAACCACACTAAACTTATCATTCTTGACCACATCAAGCCACTCACATGTTATGCCTTTGTGTGTGTTCTCTTACCCATTTATAAATTAAAAATAACCAAATCCTTTTTTGAAGTCTCACTTGACTGCCTCAAAAGCACTGATTGACTCTTTCTTCTGAGTATCTACAGTGCTATTTATAGAATACTTTTTCAAACATATAAAAGTATAACAGTATTTTTCCTTCATAAATTGTGAACAACTATAGAGAGATATACTTGAAAACATTTAGAAGCAGGAATTTTGGCCAAGATAGTACTTGATTGCCCACTTGTATACAACTGATTTTTTAAATCTATAAACTTGATTTCATAGAGTTTGCTTTGAATCTTATAAAGCTTGTCTGCTATTGGAGTGAGAAATGCTTGGATATTGCAGGCTGTGTATTGTAGCTTTGGAATAAATATTTACCTTTTATGGTAGTTATCCTATCCAAGGTTTAAGTATTTTAAAATTGCCTCTCCATTTCCTAGATCCGATTTCCTCATTGCTAGCCCTGTTAATGAGATCATCAGTGCCAACCAGCATCCCCTACACTTTGAGGACATTGCAACTGTCTGAGTGCTAATAACTCAAGTTCTACCATTGATTCCTGAAGGCTCTTAGCTGATATTGGTGGTCCAATTTAAATTATTGCTCGTGCCATCCCATAGATTTATTTTTATCGTTTAGGAAACATTCCTCAAGCTTCCAGTATAAATACAGTGCTTAGTTTAATTTTAATTTTACTTACTCCATCTATTTTTTTTTAACTTACTCTAAATAAATTTTCTTAAAGGTGATTAAAAAAATAAATTTCAGTATTACTTTAGAGGCTTAAGGAACTAACTCTGGAATCAGACTCTAAATTAAAATTTTACTTCTACCAACTACTAGCTGAATGAACTTAAGTGAGTTAAACTTTCTGTGAATGCTATTGTGAGAAATAAATCTTAATTTTGTTTGGTACTTAGAATAGGTCTTGCTTCAAATTATGAGCTCACTAAATGTTGGCTGTTATTTTTCTCACAGACTTTAAAAAAAGTAGTTAAATCTCCATTCTTCTTATAAATATTTTTAAGTAGTATTCCAGAAGTTCTCTTAACTGATCTCTTCTTAACTGGCTAAATTAAGCAACAATTTCCTTCTCCCTCTAAAACATACTAAATATTTTAAATGTTATACAGAGTTCCTCCAAAAGGCTAATTCTAATGTGCTGTCTGCTTTTGAAACCATAAGTCAAATTGTGATACCAAGAATCTGCCAGGTGCTCCAAAATATGTTTATATTGATTGTATTTGCTATTGATATTTGCTAATTGAAGGACAAAATATGAGTTTGAAAGAAAAAGAGCTAACATTTTTTATTAAAAATATGATTTGAATGCTTTGGTAAAATCTAATAAATAGAAGTCAATGGAAAAATATGCTATTAGTGATGTGTGGGTAACAAAAACTATAAAAGACTGGATGTAGATTATAAAAATTCAGAGGAAATATGCACTCAGTAATAACTTTACTTTATCATTCCTCTTTAAAGGAAGAGAACATAGAAATTGAACATAAAGTGTTATTTTCTGGCTTATGCAATAAAGATAATCTGCAAATCCAAAGTGTGGACCCACACTAAAAGAAAAGGCCTGATCTCACATCAAAAATTGGTAAAAAAAAGTATGATACGTGTAGAAATAAAACACTAGTTAAATTTGGAATTACCAAATACAGTTGTTAAAGTATGAAAGAAACAATTCAGAATCATGGTTTGTGATTGACTTTTCTCAATAATTTATTTTTTAAGTATAAAAGTATTAGCAAGAATAACAAAGATTTGAACAACACTATCAACCAATTTGACTTTATTGAAGTTTAAAAATACCATATCTAACGATTGCAGAAAATATTATTTTTTCATATAGAAACAAAACAGGTCTGCATAAATTTGAAAAATTGAAATCTTAGAGATTATGCTTCCTTATCATTAAGTTACCTTAGAAATTAATAACAGAAAGATGTTTAGAAAATCCACAAGATTTGGCAACTAAAACTAACTTTGTGGGGTCCATGGTTTAAGAAAGAAAGAAAAAAACGAAGTTAAGAATAGTCCAAACTGAGTGATAACGGAAAAACAATATAAACATTTGAGGAATGCAGTAAAAGCTGTGCTTAGAAGGCAATTTATGACATTAAATGCTTATATTAATTAAAACAGTTATTTAGATTCTATCCCAAAAATCTAGAAAAAGAGCAAGTTAAACCAAAAATAAATAGGGACATGAATATGATGAATATAACAGCAGAGACAATGAAATATAAAATAGAGAAACAAAAGAGAAAATTAACAGTGAGAAGTTTTTTCTTTAAAAAGATGAATAAAATTGGCAAAATTTTAAATACATTAATCAATTTAAAAAATGAAAGAGAGAAACAGGTCAGAATTCGAAGAGAATATCACCATAGATCCAATAGACATTTAAAGGATTCTAAGGTGATGATGGTGTGCGGAGTTACATGACAATAAACTTGACAACATAAATGAAAAGGAAAAAATCCCAAAGAAACAAAACTTGCTAAAATCAATACACATTCTACATATTGCTAAGCTTTTTATTTATTAAAGTAATTAAATTTCTAATTATAAAACTTTCTCATAAAGAACATTCTAGTGCCAGATAATTTCACTTTTGAACTTATTCAAACTTTAAGGAAGACATTATCTAATGAACAATATTCTTCAGAAAAATGAAGAACAGGAAGTATTTTCCAATCAGTTTCATGAGGCAATATATCCCTCTTGCATAATCATGACAAAGACGTTATAAGAAAAGAAAGCCACAGACTGATATTGTGAGAAAGAAACTACAACCTACAGGCTAAATCCAGCCACACCCATTCATTCATATATTGTCCATGGCTGCATTTACATTAGGCGAGCAGAGTTAAGCAGTTAGATCCATTAAGTGAAAATATTTATCTTTTCCTTTATAGAAAAAGTCTATGCTGCTGGCATACATTTAAAGACATGTAGCAAAATATTAGCAAGTTGATCTAGCAAGAAGGACATAAGAAGGAAAATATATCACACTTATGTGGGTTTATCACAAGTATGTAGGTTTGGTTCAACATTCAAAAATCAGTTTAGGGCTTCCCTGGTGGCGCAGTGGTTGGGAGTCTGCCTGCTGGTGCAGGGGACACGGGTTCGAGCCCTGGTCTGGGAGGATCCTGCATGCCGTGGAGCAACTGGGCCCGTGAGCCACAGCTGCTGAGCCTGCGCGTCTGGAGCCTGTGCCCTGCAGCGGGAGGGGCCGTGATGGTGGGAGGCCCGCGCACCACGATGAAGAGTGGCCCCCACTTGCCACAACTAGAGAAAGCCCTCGCACGAAACGAAGACCCAACACAGCTAAAAATAAATAGATAAATAAATAAATAGAGTAGCTATTAATTAAAAAAAAATCAATTTATACCATTTACCACGTAAGGAGAAAAATCATATGATCGTTTCAATGGATACCAAAAAATTAATCAAACTTAATGGCCATTTACGACAAAACCGAAGAACAAAGCAGAAAACTTCCTCTATTTGATAGCATAGCTACAAGATCATACAGCTAACCTCATAAATAATGGTAGTGTATTACATGATTCCTTGTTATGATCATGAAAAGACAAGAATTTTCTCTGTCATCTCCCTATTCACCTTTCTAATGCCAAGTCTTAGCCAGTGTAATGTGGCAAAAACAATACATATTGGAAATGAAGGAATAAAACTTTCTCTGTTAGCAGTCACAAATTTTAACTTACAATACACAGCTAAAAAAACAATTACTTCAAAATGGTTAATAAAAATCAGATATATGAATACATAATAAATATTTATTAAATAATAGTAAATGTTTCCTTTTATTTATTATTACGATAGTAAAATGGGACAAAATGTAAGCAACTGATGAATTTGGGTTGAGAGTAAATGGGAGTTCCTCGTGTTGTTTTGGAACTTCTTTGTGAGTATGTAATTATCTCAAAATAAGAATTTAAATAAAACGTATATTATTAGTTAGGATGAAGGCTAATCTGCTTTAACAAACATCCAAAAATGTAGTGGCTCAATAAGAAGTAGTTTATTTATCTCTCATTTTAACAGTTTAGGGCAGGTGTGTATGTGTGTGTGTGTTCTAAGTAGACACCTGGGGATCCAGGCTACAAAGTGGCTCTGCAGTCTTTAACACTTGACTTGTAAGATTGCTTTGGTTAAAACCATTTCCAGCCAGCAGGGTGAAAAAGGGGAGAAGCAAGTCCTGAACAAGCATCTTTAAGTGTATGATAAGTGGCACTGAACTGCATTTGGTCTGTTTGGTAAGGAGGGTTGTTTAGGGAACCTTATACATAGGAGCAGAGTGGGGTGGGGGGGACCTGCAGTTGGCCATGCCAGGCCCTTCCTCTCTAGATATCAAGGCAGCACAAAATATGAAATTTAGGCCTTACACCAAAGAGGGTAATACATAAATAATTATACATAAATAATTATAAAAGTAATCATTAGATTAATTACCATCATTAGAACAAAAAGTTGAACCCTCTAAAATATCAGGAAAATTACACATGCATAGATACACACATATACCCACCAAAGAAAACAAATCAGATATTGAAAGGTTGAAAAATAAATGTAAACAGGAAACAAAAATGCAATAGAAAATAATATGATACAACTAAGGACAAACATATCTGTCAGGATAGTAAAATTTAAGTTCTTCTATTTAAACAAAAGTGTTTTCAGCAGACAGGATAACAAAACAAAGCCTAAGTTTTTACTATTTACAAGAAACACACCTTAAAGCATTATAAAGGGCTGAATATTAAAGAATGGGCAATGATATAACAGATGATTGAAAATAAAGCTAGTAGGGGTAGTGATCTTAATATACGTGGGATTCAGACAAACGTGCAGACACTTTAATGTCAAATATTGTCATCATTCACAATAAAGGTGTAACATTTAGGAATGTCTACTGACAACAGCAGTAATATTCTTAAAAATAAGGGGAAAATTGAAGGAACATACTAACTTGATATTTTATTTGACCTCTTTAATAAATAAAAAAAGAAAGAAGGTGTGACTGATAAAACAGATCTTACTGATATACACTGAGGTATTTTTGATACACATTGATATACATGAATATTCAATTGATATACATTGAAGGTATAACTTATTGGTATACATTGAAATGTGTTATGTGAAAATAGAACCCACAACTTCTTTGCAGGTAGCTAAAGAGTGTTTAAAAATATTGATGGTACCTTAAGTTATGAAGACAAACAACCTCCATGAGTCCCAAGCAATAGAAGTAGTACTGAGAGCACTGTCTGCTCAAAATTCAATACACCTAGAAAATAGGCTGTTTCACCTGGAAATTAAGTGCTTCTCTCTTAAGACATTATCTTTAGAAAATCATTAATTATTTGGTCAAAGAAGAATACAAATCAAATAGTACTAACTCTAGCAAAAATAATAATGAAATATTAGATATGAGAATGTTTTCTGTACAGCTAATCAGTTCACATGGAAATTCATAGCCTTTATTGCATGTATCAACAAATAAGGAGATAATGAAAACAAATACATTCAGCACTGACTCCCAAAATTAGTAAGAGCACTAGATAAACTGAATTGAAGCAAAAGGATGAAATAAAGTTAAAACAGATATTATTTAATTGAAAACAGAAAACATACCAGTAATCATCAATAAATCCAAACTTTAGATCTTTGGGAAAAATCAGTAAAATAGATAAGCTGATCAAATAAGATGAAGAGAATATTTAAACGTGTAAAACACAAGGGTGAAAAAAACACAGAAAGAAAGGAAAATAAAATAATTAAGAAAATAATGAAACTACCAAAGTTGCTTTGTAGCTCTTTGCTTTTATATCCTCCCTTATTACTCTACCAGCTTAAAGTCTATTGTAAAGTATTTAAAAATTAACCTTGCTTCTCACTTGTTTCACCATGTAAATTAGGCAAAATACCACCCTGATTTAGTCTGACTCTGCATCTCCTCTGTACTTCACCCAGGGAACTGAACGTGGCTGGAGAAAAACTCAACCATGCTGACTGGTCTCATTCTCACTTAATGATCATTAGCCTCAAATGATGCTTCCAAGTCATTACAGTCTACTTCCATTTGCATCTTCTCTTCTTTCCTAAAGCTTTCAACTCCTACCTTCCCTACTTTACTATGTCAGCTGATACCTTTGTTCCCTGTATCACTGAGAAAATTGAAGCCATAATAACAGAACATTCCCATTACCACATACTTTATATCCATATATTCTTCTGCATTCACACATTTGGCATTCTCTCTGGCTACCACACATAAATTATTCATGCTTCTACCTAATACCTAGATGCCATTTTCTTGAGGAACATCTTCAGTTGTTATTTTACCTCATTTCCCCCAAATATTTAATTAAAATTGTGTTCACTTGCTTTGATATCATCCTTATGCACAATGTATTTTTAAGCAAGCGAGTGTTTATTCATAATCACAAAGACAGAAAAAAATCATACTGTTTCTGGTGAATGCAGAACCGTACTGTGGTCCCTCCTTACAATGGACTACAACTCAAATAAAAAGAATGAAATGTGATACCTACAACAATATGGATGAATCTCAAATACATTACACTAAATTTTAAAAATCAGGCTTAAAATGCTACATATTGTATGAGTCCATTTATTTGACATTTTGAAAAAGGCAACATAGTATGGAAAGAAAACAGATTAGTAGTTTCCAACTATGGTGGGACTAGAAAGGAGCAGCACAAGGGAACTAATCTGTACATCGATTATAGTGGTAGCAACACAACTGTGTGTCTTTCTCAAAACTCAAGAAATGAAAAAAAAATGTTAATTTTTCTGTATGTAAATAAAAGTAATATAAAGTGAAAAAATAAGGTTCAGAAAATATATATGGTATCCTACCGTGATATGAGAAGATGGAATAAGAATATATATTTGCTTTTTTACATATATGTATAGCTGACTCTGAAAGGTTACACAACAATATATTAACACTTGTTACTGATATGTGTACATGGAGCAGATGGGTTGTTATAGAACTTAAACAGGGGCCTGAAATACACAGAGGCTTTCACTCCTGTATCTTTATATTTGTATATTTCTTTTGTTTTTTAAATTATGGAAACAAGCACAACCTGTTAAAATATCTCTACTAAAAATGATGAAAAATAAGCCTGATATAATGGAATTTTTAAGTACAGTATATTGCCAAAAAAGGGACAGTTAGAATCACAAGGAAAGATAAAGTACTGTCATTCAAAGAAGAGAAATGTAATGATAGTACTCTGCTTGTCTTGGCTGTGAACACACTCACGAAGACATATTGCCATAAACGTTCTTGTAAGGTTTAATGGTAAATAGTGACATAATACTTTGAGAAGATGGAGAAGGACAGTTGGGCTTGTTATAAGATTACTTAATCCTCATCCATCATAGCATAAAGTAAATAAAGTGTATAGATTTTATCATTTTAATTAGCAATGCAAGTATTTTAAAAAATAGTGCTAATTTAAACAAGAATCTGAGTCAAAACTGGTGGCTTCTGAGGAGAGGGAGGGGAGGGTGGGGAAAGTGGGATCTGAGAAGTGTTGATTTTCAGTATAATATCTTTGGTACTATTTGACTTATAAACCATGTGCATTGATTACTTCAGTAATTTGAATGAAATTAGCCAAGGTGTAGTATAAAAACAGAGAAAAAAATCCATGGGGAAAATCTTTCATTACAATCTGTAAGGATTATTTTACCCCCTCCCACAAATTTATAAACTGTTGATCTAAGACAGTAGACAAATTAACATCCTTTGGCCAAATTCATTCTGCAGATATGTTTTACTTGGTTATACAGTATTCTAAGGAGTTTGCATGTACATGCCTTTAGTTTGGATACGCATTCTCCAATTTAACCCAGTTCTTGGCCTTCAGCATCCAGCCTTCAACATCCAGTATGCTATATACATTAAAGTTCCCTGCCTCATTCAAGAGGCATTTGATTTGCAACTGCTGGGCAGTTTGCTGCTATGAAAATGAGAAGTCAAAGAAATGCTCTTTATAGGAATAGGGAATCATGCTAAGGGAGATAACAGTTTTAAGACAGAGGGATGAATCAACTGGTGAAATGAGGCAACTAAGAAGTCATAATTGTAATTACACACTCCAAGCTAGTTTAGCCACTCTTAACTATCAGCACTAACCTCTGCTAATCTTTTGGGTGTTTGCTGATGCTATATATCAAATCCAGTTGAGTTCATTAAATATAATCACCCACACAGAGAGTCTTCACTGCAGTAATTCAAACAACAGAGACAGACACATACCTATTTTATATAAATGAAGATTTGTTTTTTCCTTGAGAGTTATGATGAAATTATGGTGCATTGTAATTAAGAATACTTTTTGCAATACTTTAGTCTCAATTTTTGAGCTCAATTACCTCTTTAGTTATATCAAACTTTTAATGAATGCTGTTGACGAGATTATATTTCAGTATTTGCAATCTGGAAGAGTAAAAAGGGGTAAAAATTATTATTTTAAATAGGCTACAGCTATTTTCTAATTCATCTTTGAAGAAGGCTAATGTTTATTTTGGGGAAAGATATTGTAATGATCTTTTGCTTAGGTATTCAATAGAAGTTGAGCCAAAATCCTTTTATGATATGAAAGTGTTTAAATAAGTGAGGAGGTAAACCACTTTACATACCAGTGTAAAATGTTGTCTTTCTCCTGGTCAGAGTTTCACTTCAAGGGGTTGTGTCTACTTTGAGTAGACACAGACTTTTGTTCTGAGAGTAAAAAACAATTTCACTTTTCTTGCAAAGTGCTGCAGTGTGATGGCAGATTATGGATTGGAAATGCTCCACTCTCTGCTGGGAAGAGGACTCTATAGGCTTTGGGTGCTTGGGATTCTGGAAGGCCGGAGACTACATGCAGTTTCACGTTCTTATGTGGAAAAAATAACAGGGAGATTTTTGAGATTGGATCCTAGCGGTATGTGTTCTCTGTGGCTAAAAGTTAGTCAGACAAGATTTTGCATGATTATACAAGTTTCATGGGGCAATTTTTGAGAAGACTTAAGCTAATGGGACAACCTCTCTTGCTTTGAATTTCTCTTTTCAAGAAGGGCCCAACGCCTTCTAATGGCTCACCCAATTAGATCATGCCCACCCAGGAAAATTTATCTTCTGAGTAACTCAAAGTCAGGTGATTTGTGGCCTTATGGCTTTCTAACCAATTAAGTGAGGTTGATCCAGTAAATCAAGAGAAAAAAAATGTTGACCAAGTACTTCAAACAGAGTATAACTTTTTTGGTGTTTGCACTCTTCAAAAATACAGCTATATTACAGTGATCACCCAAGTTTTACAACAGGATATAATAATTTTCTAGTTAATTGATTTACTTCTTAAAAGGGGAACATTCCGCTTGAAACTTGAATTTAATGGCAACATACTTGTACATTGTCCTTGTGCAATATAAAAATTGAAATCACTGATTAAGTTAATGGTTACTAATTGATGGCTATTAGAACAAAGAGTTCAGGGCAAAGAAACTAAACTTTCAAGTATAAATGTATGACTATTAGCAATTTAAAAAAATCTCCACTGTATATTAAATGTTTATTATGTGCTGGATCTTAAATTCAGGTAATAATAATTACCTGAGTATTTATTTTGTGACTGGTATTGTTCTAAGCATTTTGTGTGTATTGTTCCATTTAATCCCTTTGAAGTAGATATTGTTATTACTTCCAGTTTGTACATGAGAATTTATGTAACTCGTCTCATACCAGCTAGTGGTGGTGCCAGAGTTTAAAGCTTGGTAGGCTGACTCCAGAGTCTACACTATATGTCTCCCAGAATAAAAAGGAATAGACCTTCCTAAAGATCCATTTAGAGTTGTAATATTTATTCTTATAATAAACATCCAGTGATCCTCATATTACTCAGAAGAGATAGTCCTAGTTTAGTTTAGAGTCTGAGTTTTTTCCTACTAAAGATTGAGTCTAGCAAGCATCCACAGAAAAAAGTGATTAATTCCTTTTTTTATGGGCAATTATATCCTCACGTATGGCAAGGATAAAGGTAGTTTTTTGATATAATACATTCAATAAAGATTTTTTAAAAATATGCATTTTCTCTTTAGTTGTATTTATTTAATATAACTTTTTTTTTTAAACACACTTTTACAGGCATTTTTATTTATTTATCTATTTATTTATGGCTGTGTTGGATCTTCGTTTCTGTGTGAAGGCTTTCTCTGGTTGCGGCAAGTGGGGGCCACTCTTCATCGCGGTGCGCAGGCCTCTCACTATCGCGGCCTCTCTTGTTGCGGAGCACAGGCTCCAGACGCGCAGGCTCAGTAATTGTGGCTCACGGGCCTAGTTGCTCCGCGGCATGTGGGATCTTCCCAGACCAGGGCCCAAACCCGTGTCCGCTGCATTGGCAGGCAGATTCTCAACCACTGCGCCACCAGGGAAGCCCCAATATAACTTATTTTTATGTTCTTTAAAGAAATAAAAAAAACACTGGAATCTCTTCCTTTATCCTTTCCTTAATTCCTTGCTTTCTCTTTGTCTAGTCAAACACTTTATGTACTGAATACTCATCCCCTTTGGCAAGATGATTGTTTTGTTCTAAAGACTACACAGATTAGGTTGTGATCTATCTAAAAATTATGCTGCTCAGGGCAGGTGCATCCTGACAAGAAGTGACATTCTGCATGTTGACACTAGGAGTTCTTTAGACAAACACTGAAAATGTGACAGTGGCATTAACATTAAATAATAAATATTATAAATAACCAGAGCAGTATGAAGTGGAACTCAGCAGCTTGCTAAAGAAAGCCTACATATTTAAAGCTTATACATACATGACCCATCATTAGAGTGAACCGAAGTGCTAGCACAAATAGAGCTGAGGATACCATATAAAGCAGAAAAGTAATTGCCAAAGATAATATTTATCAGATAACTAGTATAAAGTTTAAGCAATTAGCAATATCCTTGAAAAGCTCTCAGATCTCAATCCCTGATCTTTGAATGTCAACATATCATAGAATATGCATGTGTTGACACAAATCTTACTTTCAAATGATTATTTCTTACCATTTTTGAATAAGACAGTGGAATCATTTAATGTCTTTGCATTTGATTTTTTTTTTTAAATGGATTGACATGTTTTTATTTATTTATTTTTGGCTCTGTTGGGTCTTCGTTTCTGTGCGAGGACTTTCTCTAGTTGCGGCAAGTGGGGGCCACTCTTCATCGTGGTGCGCGGGCCTCTCACTTATCGTGGCCGTTCTTGTTGAGGAGCACAGGCTCCAGATGCGCAGGCTCAGTAGTTGCGGCTCACGGGCCCAGTTGCTCCGTGGCATGTGGGATCTTCCCAGACCAGGGCTCGAACCCGTGTCCCCTGCATTGGCAGGCAGATTCTCAACCACTGCACTACCAGGGAAGCCCCTGATTTTCTCTTTACCTTTTTTCATGTCATGTTGCTTTTGCCTTGAGTTCTGAATATCATATTTCAAGATTTACTGTTTTAACTTACCACTGTTTTCAAGTTAAGAAATCTAATTGCAAGTTCATTTAGATTTTTATCTCTCCTTTTCCGAAATATTTCTAGCTTTAAAAATTTACTTGCGTAGAATTTCCCTCGGCTTTCTGTTAGAGTTTTCAACTAGTAAATTATCTACCAGGGACAATGAAGGGATGGGGTAGGGAGAGGAAGAGTGGGAAGATAAATTTTAACTATTTACCTAACTAGATACTTAATGAATGTAGAGGAGAATGTTATGGTGAGGAGGATATACAGGTTTGCCTTGCCTGATCCAGCTGTTGAGATGTTTTTGATGTCTATTTTTCTTTATTTGAAAATTTTTCAAAAACATTTTTTCTTTTTTAGATTTTCATTTCTTTTATTTCCTTTCATGCACTTAACCCCTCAAATTCTGTAACATACCAATTGGTTTTTTGTCTCCTTTTCTCTCCCCTTTTGCTATCTTATGTTAATTTATAAGTTATTCCTTCAGTTTCTTTCAATCATAGAAACTGGTAGAGTTTTCTCTTCACTCTAACTCCTTCTGTAATTCTAGGATACCTCAATATCACCACCTGAGGCATACATCATTCTCCCTTTATTAATTGGGCTGGTACTCAATGACTCTGAACCACGGAAGGGAAGGGCATTTTGAGATTGACCAATGTGGATACTTCTTCACAGTCTTCTGGCAGCTGAAGGGATAAAGAAGAAGGATTGTTTGATCTGTATTTTTGATCACCATTCCCTTTCTATCCATTATATGCTCTCTGCCCTTTTCCATGATTTTGTTCTTTTGCCCTTCATTCTGAAAACTGTATGTTCTCTACATCTTTGGGATCCCCTGTTCCTTAGACCAGGTTTGTGTTCTCAGGGTTGGCAGCTCCCTATTCAGCTCATGGAGTGGAACTATATCTTATTTCATCTCTGGCTTCTTTTGTGGTATAGTCAGAGGAATGCTCTACCCCTACTGGGGGTTGTCCTTCAGACTCAGAAAAGTACTTGTCTAAGTCAAGATGAGACTCCGAAATGCCAGGGGGAAGTAGAGTCAGGAAGGAGGTGCACATTCCACAGCTTTTCTTAGTCCTGTTCCTGCACATGGTGGTTCAACACTGTGTAACTCCCAAAGCCTCGCTCATCTGCTAAGGCAATAGTTGCTACAAATGGAAATCCCCCATATCTATTAATTCCAGTATTTTCCCCACTACACTACGAAGATTACCTTTCAGTTCAGGAGAATGGTAGATTTTGTCTGATAGGACCTTGCCACATTTTGAAAATCCAAATAAACAAAAATGCCCATGGCCTGCAAACTTCCTTTAGGTATAGCTCCATACTTGCTGTCTATTTCTTGGCCAGGCATCTCATCTATCCTCTATTTCCATTCAGTTTTTAAAAAATGTCTTTATAATTTGCCACAAAATAGACAAATTATAAATTTTTCACAGTTATCTCAGTGTGGGGCTTGTGTCCTTTGCTGACATCTCTCAATATGACCATCTTTGTTTTGTACATAAAAGAAAAAAAAACTGTATTTTCTCGAGGTATGTGGGTAATGCTTTTCTCTATCCATGTTCATACTAGAGTTTTTTTATTGTGAAAGTTTTCTCTTCTCATTTTGTTTTTGTTTTATTTTGTTTTATTGTCACAGAGTTGAGACATCTTCTATTACTAGGCTATCATTGTCTTCCAATTCCAAGGGAGAGTTATTGAGAAGAGAATGTAACATAGCAAAATGATATTTTAAAATATGATATTTTGAAATATGTTAAATAGAGACCATAAAACTAGACGTAGCCTATTCAAGCATCTAGGCCTATGCTGATAAGGGGCTAATGTGGAAATGTAGGACAGTGTTATGAATTAGAGAAACATGGCACTTACATTGGAGGTTAATTTGAAGGGAATGTAAAGGAGATGGATAAGCCTCAGTGACATAAAGGTTTTTGAGCCTAGCCATACCAGTTAAAATAGCTGTTACTGTAGAGAGTATGAAACACTGCAGGAGACATATGGAGTGAGAAGTTTATCAGTGAAACTCACTGAAAGCTCTCTGCATGAGAAAAAGCTGATTCTAGATATATAAAGCTGTTTTGCAGATGTTATATTAAAATTCTACCATCCCCATTTGAGCAGCTGCTAATTTTCCCTTGACATAATAAATGCAGTCCTTCAAAACTTACATTCAAGTTATAGGTGCTGCTGACGAGTACAATTATACACAAATTGTTAGAATTCTTATTTTCCATAAATGGGCATTGCCAGTGTTGCAAGTAAGTTTTGTAGTAGTTCAAACCCAGAGGTATTCTGTTTAGTGTGCAGAATTTATACTGAATGCTTTGCAAATGAATTTGCTAAGCATTAGTTCCACTCTCTGGAACTTACCAGATTTCCGTGTAACATAGAAGTATAAAGAAATTATTAATGAATGCAGTGGTTAATAATAAGAAACATTAACAAAAAAAGTCAGTGAGTTCACTGAGAAAATCTTGGCAAAGGAAACAACGCAATCACACTTTACAGATTTTTTCAAGAAAAAAAAATTATGCTTTCCCTCTATAGTCAGACTTGTGTACCTATAGTCCTGACATGTATGACATAGTTGGTGAGAAACATCTTCGTACCCAGGTTTGGGCTTAAGTTCCTTCTCCTGTCCCCATTTACCATTCCATCCTTTCCTAATCATGTTTGTCCTCTCCAACAAATTCTCATCTAAATGAAATAAGAAATAGAAACTTCTTTCTGTAGCAGTGTAGTATAAAACCTGACAGTTGGTTTTTTCTTGTTTTTTAATGCAAGTGCCTGACTTAAGCTTTGATTGCCAGGTATCGATTTCAAGCATGGTTATCTAGAATAAACACATCACCAGCCATGTGAAAGAGCCAGAGCCCCTAGCCCAGGCTCCTTTGTTTTAGAAATCTTGGGTGATTTCAGTAACTGATTATTTTGACTGTTTGGAGTGCTTGCTTTTTGTTGTTGTTGTTGTTTTTGTTTTTTCTCTTCCTGGGCTTTGAATTCCCACTCTTAAGTTTCAAATTCATCAATAAATAGTGAGCTCCAGAAACCATAGGCCCCACCTTTAATCCCAATAAAAGCAGAACCCCAGGCTCATGCTCACACTTCCACTCTCCACCACCCAGCTTGCTGTGTGGCCCCCGGTGTGCCATGTAATTTTTAGGGCATGTATGTGATAAACCTTTTTTTTCCCTCTAAGTTTCCTGATGGTTATTGCTGAGGGTGTCTTGCAATCATAAGAACCACAAGGGCCATTCCAGCCACGTGATTGATTACTGATAGCCTGAGACTGGCACAAAACAAGCAACTACACAAATTTCTTATAAACAAGTGCTAATGAAAAATAAATTAAAAAGGGAAGAAAATGGGATGATAAATTATCTGTGTATAGCTGATTTTTATAATGCTTACTTCAGCCTAAAAAAGGTTAATGGTGGTTTTTCATGGTTGTAAAATATTCAGTGACAGTGGAGGAAAAAACCCTGCCAAAATTCAGGTTTTCTTATATCCCCAAATATACTCTTTTCCTAAACACCCAGTATAAAAAAAAAACGTATAGCCATTTCCAGGAGTGTATAATTGGTATACAAGTATGATACAAAGTTCGACATCTGACCTGCAAAATAGGCCAGGTGAACTGCCCATATTCCCATTGCTGGTCATGAGAGACTGCTCTGCTCTTTGCTGTATGCAGTTCTCAACATGGTGCCTTGGACTATACCACTTCTGAGGATAATATAATTATCTCACCGTCCTTTGGGATATAGTGCCTACAATGTGGTAATCAGGAAAAGTATAATCCAGAAATGTGAGTGTATATTCTCTTTTGCAATTGCTTATGGAAGCACTTTTTTTAAGAAAAAATTAGAACTCACCAAGCACTCATGAATTTAGACTTTTGATATCTATTGTTGATGGCTCTTTAATACTGTTGGTGTTTACCTGGTATCTATGTGCATTGTCTTATCTAAACTGATTTAAACATTTTTTAGGTTCAATTTTTAGGAAAAAAAAAAGGAGCTAAGGATGTAGAGATCACTGAGATTAACATAGTCCTTTCAAAATGCTGTCATAAGGAGATATTACAGATGATAAATACATCTCATTTTATGCTCTCTAAGCAAGCAAAATTTTAGGTATATGTATGACTTATAGTAAGCTTCATGAGTGCAGGTACTTTGCCTTTTGTGTTTACCATTGAAACCAGTGTTTTGAACTCAATGTAATATGCCAAATTCTGGTTTTCTGATATAGAGTAGGTATTCATTAAATATTAAGAAATGTATTTACCGTCTCAGACTCTTTTGTCATGTCTTTTGGAGGCTCTGTCCAGCATCAATACAAATGAATTTTTCACTGAAGCAACTAATTTGTTGTCTTAACTGGACAATTTAGTTGTCTTAACTGGAGAACTAATTTGTTGTCTTAACTGGTTGGACTCTACCATAAGGAAAGCCTTTTTCTTGAAGAAGCTTCCTTAAGTGACTGGTGCTCATTTTTCCCATTTCAGGTACCACTATCACTCTGAAAATGCATATTCTCAGCTTCTACTCCTACTATAGCACATTACATGCTCATTCACGTGTAAAGATTCTTTCTCTGCGGCCATGCTGTCTGATTATAACTGTACCTTCTTGAAATGTTATCTAGTAATTATCTACTATTCATCAGTGGCTCATGCCTATGAATTTCAAATGATTTATGGGGCTTCAGCATCTACAGAGTTGATTCTTCTAATATTTAAGCTACATATCTTTGACTTTTTTCAGTTTCATGAACTTTACTTCCATCAAATTCTGCCTCCTGTACCCATGTTTACACCTTGGTCTTTGACATCATCTAGGATTTAATCAACTTTGAAATCATAAAATATAGCATACATAGGACTTATTAAATAGTGTTTAGATTGCAATTTTCCAATTACTCAGTTACTTATAAAAACTGAAGTGAAACTTTATAAAATAATACTAAAACCCAAGGCTGGTAGAGACAATCATTGACGTAGATGAGAGGAGATAGAATTTATCGTAAGTGAGATCTGAATTGAGAATACTCCACCCACCCACACTTCTGGGCAAATCTGACTTTTACCTCATAAAGAAAATGCCAACTGAAAAAAGGCAGAAAGACACATCACATCTCTTTAAATGCAAACAGATATAAATGGAAACGGGTGGGCATATATTATTTTAGGCAATATCTATATATTTTTACTGAATTTCATTAAAACTACCAAACAAATGTTGTGAACCATTTTTTCCTACGGTTACTGCAATATTTTGCTTCAAAAGTTTGTCTTTCCACACCCTCTTGTATCCTATGTTGTTTGTCTGTTATGATGCAGAAATTTTTTTGAGGGCCCACATTTATTCTGTTTTTCATCCTTGAGCATTTGGCAATCTAACTAAGCCTAATTTTTTGTCCATAAAGAGAAGATGCATTTTCTCACTCCACGTGAGTGCTGGAATTTCTCTGCTAATCTTAACCACCTGGAGTAGTAATTAATATGTAGCGTCTCTAACCCTATTTCTGGAATATAAATTTTTTATATACTGGGTAAGCCCCTTTATCTAGTGAGACATCTCATTAACTACTCCCTGGAATAAATTGACTTTTTTCTGTAATAGCCTGAAACAGTCCGAATTTGGTATTTATTTCATTAAAAATTTTTATATTGTTCTTCCTGGAAGAAACAGTAAAAACTACCGCCTCAAACTACACTGTGTAACTGCTGTGACTCTTACCAGTGGACATGTGTCTTCATTCACATGAGATGGCTGACAAATGAAGTCTTAAAAAATATATATATTAATGAAAAGAGTAGGGGTATGGGCTTGCTCTAGCTATACTAGAAATCAGTTTTTAAACAGTCTTTGCTCAGGTAGGCAAGGGGCCAAGTGTGTGAAGTAGTAGCAGTACAATGTAATGGTTAAAAATAGTCTCCCAAGTCTGATTATCAGACTGTGTTGAAATCCTGATAATACCAATGACCCAATTACTTGATTTATGAACTTGTAGAAGTTCCTGAACCTCACTAGGCATCTCAATCACCAGTTCTTAACATGTGTAAAATAGTAGGCTTCATTCTGAGGATGAGGTATGACTGTGTATGCCCTGCACTTTGTCCATAAGACAAGTGGACAATTGACCCATGATGGGAGAATTATCAGAATCTTCCAGAATATTAGATCTGGATATCCGTGACATGCCATTTTTTTTCTGCTTCTGGCCAGAATTTTAACTGGAAACTTGGGAACTATGTTATTATCATATTAGGTCTTCCATAATGTTGAGGAAGAAGAGAGAGAAATAGAATAATCAGATATGTAAAGAGAAGAAAATGTAAGAGATTTAAAAATTATCTTGATCGTTTTCCACATCCTGGTTACAATCTCTCTTTTCCATGGCAGACCCCCACCATTGAGTTCTGTGAGATAGTTCTATTTTCTTAGGACAAATTTATCCTAGTCCTATCCCAATTTTATTTTGTAAACTAGCTCCAATATGCTTCTTTCACTTGAAAACAATCAGTGCTAACTAACATATCCATCTTTTTTCTGTGTCTGAATTACAACCACAAAAGCCTTCTCACACCACCCTATGTTCTAGTATGCCTCTGACTATTTGGTTACACTGCAGAACAAAACAAACAGAAAAAACTATCTATTGTCCTTTCTTTCTTTATATGCCCATTAAAGTTTTATTTCCTTTGTGGTTTAGATTAAATGATTCACCCATGATGTCACTCCTATTTCCTCAGTTGAATTAATTGTCCCTTCCATGATCTATCCATGGACATATGTACCTGCTTTGTGGAAGTTATTTCGTTTTGTCTCACATTATAGTTACTTAAAAATCTGCCCCAGTTTGAGTCTCTAACTCTTTTAAGGGCAGTGCCATATTTTCTTACTCATTTTTATATTCCCCATGGACCTAATATATATCTTTGCATATAGTGTGTATTTAATGAAAGGTCATATATGTGAGTATATATATGAAAATCCATTTCACACATATATTTATCCCTTTTATCACATATAGTCAACGTTTGTTGAAGGTTTACTGCATTCTGTGTCTGTGTCTGTGTGAATGTTTGCATAGCAATATATCACAGAAGAGAGAGTAAATATCTGACTAATATTTGATTGGGTGATGAGAAAAGAGCAAGTAAAAAATCAGAGCAGCAAGTTTCATTCAAGCAACTGTAAGCAGGGTTCCAGGAACATAAAGTTTGATGAGAACAATCATGATAGATACAGAGGGCAAGATAGCTAGGAGCTGGGTAAAAAGGGACCTTTTATAATATAGTAAAGAGATAACAAATTGCCAAATTTATGGAATGTAAATTAAGTCATTTGGAAGTATATTTACTTTTCAGGTCACTGGAAGAACATTGAATGGATGTAGCTGTAGTATTAAAGAGAATGCATTAATGGCCTGAAAGACTAATTTGGTCTTCTGTGGCATCTAGATAAGGTAATCTACTTCTGGTAGCACAGACTGATTCAAAATTAAAGAGACTGTTAAGCACTCTGAATTAATTGGCTTCAATTTTATATTTGAATATAGATTTGAATTTCACTATTGAAATGCAGTCCCTGCTCATTATCCCCTGGGCAGGAAATCTAAGTGCAAATGTGCTAAACTGGCAGAGATAGCTATTGTCCATGTAATGCATAATTAATGATAAATTGTATAAATGTATATGTTCCTAAAAGATTAGGAAGTTCCAAAACAAGACAGGATTGTGCACTGGCAAGTTTGTTTCACTTATTTCTTTATTACTTTTTTCTTTTAATAAAGGAAAAAATACAGAGTAAACTGCTCCTTCTTTCTCTTTAAAGTTATACTGAAAGCATACTTTTAGTCATTAGAAATGCTGATGTTATTTGCTTCCTCCTTTGGGTAATGAATGCAGAGCTTAAAGGTTACTGAATAGTGTAAAATAAGAATGCTTAGTATAATAAGTACCAAGAATCGGTTGGTATAACAAATCAGAATAGTCTATTATACATGAATTTTTTCCTATTTATCTCCCAGAAAATTTTGTAACCTCAAATGGTTTATGATCAGCACACTTAGAGTACTTATAATAATATATCAATTATTGAACCTGATAGTTGATCTCTAAAGTATAGCTCAGGGATCAGCTAATAGCATAATATATAATAGAATTTATAAATATCTGCACACCTATATAATGTGATTTATAAATATAATATTTATAATGATTTATAAATATTATATAAATACTAATTTATATAAATTTATAAATACATTTGTATTATATTTATACCATGTTTTATGTACACATGTCCTTAGCAGAAACTCATAAAAATTCTGAGATTTCTATACTGCAGATTCATCAACATCATGATGTCTTACGGACTTTTTCTACCTTCTATGTTATAAGATTATTTAATAGTGGTATTTCTCATTTTTGACAGTTTATAGAGCAAAGGGTAAGAATCAACTGCTTATAAAACTCGATACAAATTAATTCAATTTCAACCTTACTCCTATGCATGTTGAATCATACAGCTTCTTGCCAGAAGTCTGGTTTATGTGTATGTATGTTTTTTTTTTTTTTTTAATTAATTTATTTATTTATGGCTGTGTTGGGTCTTCGTTTCTGTGCGAGGGCTTTCTCCAGTTGCGGCAAGCGGGGGCCACTCTTCATCGCGGTGCGCGGGCCTCTCACTATCGCGGCCTCTCTTGTTGCGGAGCACAGGCTCCAGACACGCAGGCTCAGTAACTGTGGCCCACGGGCCCATTTGCTCCGCGGCATGTGGGATCTTCCCAGACCAGGGCTCGAACCCGTGTCTCCCGCATTGGCAGGCAGACTCTCAACCACTGCGCCACCAGGGAAGCCCCTGTATGTTTGTTTTTATTGGAGCTTTTCTTTGCAAGTGATAGCAACCTGACTCAGAATACCTTAGGGAGAAATGAGATTGCATAGGCTCATGTAACCAAACTATGGCAAGGGCAGGGCTGCAGGTGTGTCTAAAACCAGAGATTTTAGTGTCTTAAAGAAATTCTGTGGTTAATAGTGTTGAGGTCATTTTCCAGTACTACCGAGACTTTCTTTTATTTAGGCAGGAAGCATTACCAGATACTCAAATATCTGAATGCTAACCATCTGATAGGAATATGATGTCTCTGGTCGAAAATGGGAATGGATATTGGAAGGAGAAATCATCAGAATTAGGTAAGGAAAGCAGAAGCTACCCTAGACAGTCAATATGGGAAGAAGTTTATTTTAGGGAGGTAGAGGTTTATAAAATCTTTGCAAGCCAAAACAGATTAGAAGGGTAACTTTCAGGACTACCAGAAGGGTCAGAATCACATAAAAGGTAGTATCTATGTTTTTCTGCTTCCTGCTTCCCCTAAGCAGAGTGGGTTCTTCTCCGGAAGTTGTCCAGAAATTGCTGGCAAAAACCTACTTATGGACGCTCCTAACACCAGTGCATGTCTGAGCCATTAGAAGTCTTCTACAGCATACCGAAGAAGTTCTGGTTTCTCAGATTATTTTCCGGTGTTGCTGGCATTTCATTAAGCAACCAAGCAAATTGTGAGTGCTATTCTGTGTTCAAGCGTATAGGTTAAATTGAGAATCTCTAGAACGTATACTCAAAACTAGTAAATTTGGACAATCCAAAATTATATTCTTCCTCCTTGATCTAATATCCTTAGAATCCATCCTTTGGCATACTCCAAATGTTTCCATCTGTATATATTGGAAAAAGTTTGCAATTTGTCTGGTATTTACGTACCTTCTCCTGGGACAGACTTTAATTTGTCTTCCTGGGTTGCTAGGATATGACACTAAATATAGATCTATAAGTATTTAGAGTAGGTGGCTCTATGGGTCCTGAGAGGAATCAGCTTTCCTTACAAGCCAACTCACTCAAATGGGATCATTATTGGGTCTTCAGAAAGTGGAAGCAGTGGCAGAAAGTATGCTTATCATGGCAAGATAGGCTCAGTGGAATCTTGGATTGCAAATGTGTTTGTGTTATTAAGAGTACGAGCAAATATCACTGTTTCAATTCTCAGGGAACTCTTCCCCTAATCAATCTCTTGACATTAAGGATAGACATCTGATAAGGCTGTGAATTCATCCTACGTTATAATTCAGTAAACCACAGGATCATTTTTTTTTTTTTTTCTGATTTTCAGTAAAACTGATCTGTACCTATGAAGAAAGATATTATTTCAGGGCAGTAGTAGGAAATCTCTGGTTGTTGGCTATACCTTTACCTGAGAATTTAAACCCTCTACTTATGATTTTCTGTAAGTTCTTCATTACAGTATGACTTAGCCATCCTATATCTATAATCTGTATACTCATTATTTCCACTATAATGTTTTATTGCAACAGTGACATGGTCGTTTAAATTCCATTTTAATTACCACATTCAAACAATAACGATGTAAATTTGTAAATGTAAGCACATACCAGAATCTTTGCATATACTGGCATGAGATCATTACTTGCTTTCAAATCTAACTAGATCAGAAAACCAATTCCAGATTCTCATATTTGGGGTTGTTTCTTTAGAATCACTGCAGGTAATGAATGTTGATTTGGTTAGGTTTAGTTTGGAAACTGAAGTCGCTCTAGGTATTTAAAATGAAATTACATTTAGTACAGAGAATTAGAAACTTGCATAACACTTTGAAGCCTGAGGGAGCAAACATCAGCAAGGCCATTTACAAAAAAATCTGGGTGTGTTGAAATGACAAAAAATTTGTTACCAATAGTCCTAGCTTCCATCAACAAAGAAAATACCCCAAACTTTCTTTGAAAAAAATCCCTAAACCCACCCACATTCATAGCTGCCAACTTTTATTTTTCTTTCATCCTTCACAAATCATCCCAGTGCCTCTCATGGTGAAATTTATTTGGGACTCTACTCACAGAAGAGTCTGGGAAACGTAGCTTCCTTGACTCCTTTGGGAGTCAGGGATGATCTAAGAAAGATAAGGATAGTTCTGAATATTAACAAACTATCTGGAGTATCAGGTATGTCCATAAAAACAACACCAGAAATCATTATTGATGACAAAATATTGAAAGTCTGCTTTTAGTTCAACAATGACACAAGGATTCGCACTATCACCATTCCTGCTCAACAATTTACTAAAGTGCTAGCTAAAGCAAAGCAAGATAAAATACATCAAAATAAAGGAAGAAACAAAAGCATGCTGTTAATACACTATAATATTGTCTATATAAATAATTCCAAAGAACCTATAGCTAAATTCTTAAAATTATTTTGCATCCTTAGCAAGGTAGGAGGTAAAATATAAATCCACAAAGATTGATTGGAGTTCCTTATACTCATAAAAAAGTAGTTTATAGGTATAATTCAAAGATACTATTCACAGGACCATCAAAATATAAAGTAGACAGAAAAAAACTAACAGAAAGATTTAAAATATTTATAAAAAATTTATAAATTTATTGAAAGATATTTTAAAAACCTCTAAATAAATTTAAAATGACTAAATATAATATTCATGCCTTGTTAAAAGTGTCAATTCTTTCCAAGTCTTAATGGAAATATTTAGGAGTCTTAGTTAATTCTAAGATTTAAATAGAAAAGAAAAGTGTCAAGAATAGCTAAGACCCTTCTGAAGAGGAATAAGGTTAGGTGACTTTCTGACCTGATATCAAGAATTATTGTAAAGTTGTAGTAATTCAGATGGTGTAGTAAGAGTAATTGCACCATGCAACTAAATAGAGAATCCAGAAAAACACCCAGGCAATATGGAAATGATTTATGAGAGGTCTGGCAGTGCAGAGTAGTAAGAAATAAAATGAGAAGAATGAAGCTGGGCCAACTGGCTCTCCAAAAGGATAAAAGTGAAATTAGACTCTGTGGTCAGCAGAATTCTAAAATGCCTCTAAGATTCTCACCGGTGCACATACTCTGCATAATCTCCCTTTGTGAAGTGTAGGCTGAACCTGTGAATTCGGTGGGATATCACTCCCTAATTAATATTACACCACGTGGCAAAAGGGCTTGTGCATATGTAATGAATATCCCTAGTGAGCTGATTTTGAGTTAATCCAGAGACAGATTTTCTTGAGTGGGCACAGCCTATTCAGGTGATCTCTTAAAGAAACAAGAAACAGTAGCAGACACTCTCCCGCGGGCTTGATGAAGTAAGGAGCTATGCTGAGAGCAGTCCGTAACCTACAGCTAGCAAGAAAACTTGAACCTCAGTTATACAGCCACCAGGAAATGACTTTTGCCAACAACCAGTGAGTTTGGCAAAGATACCGAGCTCCGAATGATAATATAGCCCAGCTAACACCTTGAAATCACCTTGTGAGCCCTGATTAGACAACCCAGCTACGCCACATCTGGATTTTGACATATAGAAACTGTGAGATAATTAATGAGGATTGTTTTAAGCCACTAATTTTGTGGCAATTTATTACACACCAATAGAAAATTAATACTGATCCTTACTTCCATCATAAACAACATCAATTCTAGTTGGATTAAAGACTTACATATGAAAGAAAAAAAAAGCATAAAACTTTTATAAAAATGCATGGTTAAAAAAGCCTTTATAACACCAAAGTAGAGGAGTATTTCTTTAAAATATACAAAAAGCACAGACAAAATGAAATAATTTATGTTGAGTACATTAAAATCAAAAATATTTTTTCTAAAGATACAATAAAGAGAATGAAAAACAACCCAAAAAACTAAGAGTTTTATAAATACCTAAAATTGACAAAGGATTAGTATCCGGAAGTTATAATAAGCTGTTATGAATCAGCAAGAAAAATACAAATAGTACAATAGGGAAAGAGGTAAAAGAGATGAATAAGCACTACACAAAAGAAGATATCCAGATGGCTAATAACCATAAGAAAAGATGCTCAGATTCATTAACAACAAGGAATATACAAACAAAATAAAAATGAACTACCAACACACAAACTCCAGATTTTGGGAGGAAGTAAAAAAAAAATTCCACCAGAAATAAGGGTTGGCAAAGATACGGAGCAAGTTGAACACAAATACTGTTGGTTCGAGTATAAATTGGTAAAGCCCCTTTGGGAACAAAACAAAACAAAATGTGGTTTTTCCTAGTGTTGAAGAAGCACATGCCCTATGACCCAGTGATTCCGTTTCAATTTAAATACCATAGAGAACCTCTCACACTGTGCATGGCAAGACAAAAGTAAGATGTCGAGACTGTGTTGTGATGCTTTATTTCTTACATAAATTTTGTAAATATTGTTTTGTATCTACTCAATATTTCATAAAGATATTCTTAAAAATTCTTGGAGATTGTCTTTTGTTGTGTTTTCTTCAGACCAATCACAGTTGTCAGAAAAAAAGATGAGTTTCATTTGAAATTAGATTAGAAACAATATTTTCGAAACTAGTGGGTGTTGTTTGTTCTTAAAGTCCAGGATCAAGACAAAAAAAAAAAAAGAAACTACCTTTGCTTTACAATAAAATCTGAAATGTTAAAAGTGAAAGTTAAAGAAAAGTAAAACAATTGTGATCCACACTATATAATGATACACACTATATATGCCAAATTATAATGATCTGCACTATATATGTCAAATTAGTCTAATTAATCAGTATGCCTGACTGAAACTCTTGGCTGATGGTGAGACTGAATAGTTTCTCAGCAGGAAAAATGCCGTGAGCAGTTGTTAGTGTAAACTATGGCGGTAGTAGGATAGAATGGTGAGCAAAGTGTTTTACATATTTGTTAGTATCTTATTTATATACTTGCTTAAAATAATCCAAAATTTTTACTGAAAGCATTCTACCAGCTAATGATAAAGTGAAAACCTACATAATTGCAAAATTCATAGTGTTCTTAAAAATAAACCAATTACGCAGAAGAAATACAACACTTCTTAGATAATCATTCTAGAAATATACTTCTTAGATAATCATTCTCCTGAAATCCTCATAGGTGTGTACAATTTTATATATTGTACTATTGTTTTTTAAATAGTAGGTGTAACAGGGAGTTGCACAGGGTTGTCTTACACTGATACTCAATATAAGCTGAAGGTATCAGTCTAAAAGCAAACTAATAAAAGTGATTTTTGCCTTCAAACGATACCAGAGGTTCAGGTGCCATCTTTCTGCTGATTATAGTTTGAATCAGAAATAAAATTAGATTAGATGAAAGAAAAACAGGTGTACTTCAAATGGTTTTCTCCAAATATTGTTTTTATCATTTCACAATTTTATGGATTTGAAATGTATTTTATGAGCACTGACAATTTATCTCAGAGATATTTGAAAGGGAGTGGGGATTAGTTTAATATTTTCTTGTGAGGACTGAGGAGTCCCTGGTCTTTTACCTCATCAAGGAAATAAACTGGTGGCACAGATGTAATTGGGAAAAAATTATACTTAAACATTGTTTTGATTGTACTCCAGTGAGCTAATGTATGAGTAATGGAGGGCCCAGAAGTCTAATTCACAGAGGGTTTTTTTCCCTTAAAAATGCACATTTCATGGCTGTAAGCAATGTCAGTTTACCATATAACCATAGATACTGTTCAAGAAAGTCACTGAGAACCCAGAGCCGTTCCTGAGTCCTCCTCTGCCCATTCAGTTTTCTTTGTCTCTGTCTCAAGAAGATTCTTCACTTTAAGAAACCATTATCAGCACTGCAGAAAGTAAAAAGAAAAGGATTCAAGGCAAAAGGCAGGTAGCGCCTGTAAGGTCTTTCCCTATTTATCAAAAATCTCCTATGGCTTTCCTAGAAGCCCCATTTAGTATACTTCTGCTTACTTTTTTGTTATTATGAATGGACTTTATTTTTCAGAACAGTTTTAGATATACAGAAAAAATGAGCAAACAGTACAGACTTCTAACATATTACTTCACATATAGTTTCCCTCTATTATTAACATTTTATGGTGGTTTGCTACAGTTAATGATTTGATATTGATACATTATTACTAGCTAATGTCCATAGTTTACTTAAATTTCCTTAGTTTTGCTGTAAGGTCCTTTTTTTCTGTTCCAGAATCCCATTTATGATACCATAGTGCATTTAGCAGTTATGTTTTCCTAGGTTTTTCTTGCCTGTGACAGTGTCTTTGTTTTTGGTGACTTTAGAAGTTTTGAGGATTATTGGTCAGACATACTGTAGGATTGGAATTTTTCTGATGTCTTTCCTCACTATTAGGCTGCAGGGTTATGGGCTTTGGGGATTACAGAGTTGAGGTGCCATTTTCGTCACGTGTTTTATGACTATTGATGTTGACCTGGATCACCTGGCTGAGTAGCGTTTATCAGGTTTCTCCACAATGAAGTTACTGTCATTTTCCCTCTTTCTATTCTATGCTCTGGAAGGAAGACACTACACACAGCCCATACTTAAGGAGTAGTGAGTTATTAATGTATTTAATCATTTATTCATATCGGCATGGCCTTATAAACAATTATTTTATACTTATAGTCCAAGTTGTCTTATAACCCAATGGTATTTACTTTGTTTTGTTGCTCAGATCATTCCAGCTTGGGCCACAGGGAGCTCTTTCAGATGACTTTTCATTTGGCTTTTGTATCATTTTGACAAGCCTCTATCAATTTTTTTTTTTATAACTATATTTTTCTTCCCTCTCTTTGTTTGCCAAGTGCTATTTAAATTTATTTATTTATTTTTATTTATGGCTGTGTTGGGTCTTCGTTTCTGTGTGAGGGCTTTCTCTAGTTGTGGCAAGCGGGGGCCACTCTTCTTCGCGGTGTGCGGGCCTCTCACTATCACGGCCTCTCTTGTTGCAGAGCACGGGCTCCAGACGCGCAAGCCTCTATCAGTTTTTTAACACTGTTTGTTTTCTGGTATCACGTGATGCTCCAGGCTCCTATTATATATTTCTTGCCCCTCTCTTAGAATCAGCCATTTCTCCAAAGAGCCTTGGTCCCTTTTATTAGAGAACGATATTAGAAACCAAGATCTGAGTGCTAGGTGTTCTGTTGACACTGGGGTATTATTTTTTTTAGGTCTACTCACTTGCCTGAGCAAGATAATATGTGTGCATATTAATATTTGTATATACAGATAGCTGTCTATATATTTTATATGTCACCATTTGCATCTATATTAAGCAAAACATGAGCTCTTACTGATGTCTGCAACTTTAATTTATTACCGTATGACTCATGCTAGCCTCTTCCACTTGCTTACCTGCACGTTTCCACCCCGACAGTGAGAACCTGGCTCCTGTCACCTGCCATTTATTTATTTTACTGTTCGATTCTACCACGCATGTAGAGCAGTACCAAAATTGTTTAACCATCCCCCAGGGTAAACACACTTTATCAACTAGAATACAATGCTTATGTGCAATTCTTTTTATCTATAGTCTACAGATTCTGTTCACTTTAAAAGTTACTCAGGTTATCACCTTATTCTCTGTCCCTTTCAGTGAGGTTTTTCTCAAACATTTGTAATATAGGTAGATTATTCTGTCATAGTCTGCGTTCTTTCCTTGGAGTCCCCAATCTCCTAAACGATCTTTAAAAATGTGCATTCTTTTTTTTTTTTTAGAAATTCACGTTCTTTTATTTATTTATTTATTTATTTATTTATGACTGTGTTGAGTCTTCGTTTCTGTGCGAGGGCTTTCTCTAGTTGCGGCAAGTGGGGACCACTCTTCATCGCGGTGCGCGGGCCGCTCACCATCGTGGCCTCTCTTGTTGCGGAGCACAGGCTCCAGACGCGCAGGCTCAGTAATTGTGGCTCACGGGCCCAGTTGCTCCGTGGCATGTGGGATCTTCCCAGACCAGGGCTCGAACCCGTGTCCCCTGCATTGGCAGGCAGATTCTCAACCACTGCACCACCAGGGAAGCCCCTAAAAATGTGCATTCTTGAGAGTTCACTTTTTCTGTTGTAGACTTCTACAGGTTTTGACAAACGCAAAATATCACGTATCTACCATTTCATTATCATACAGAATATCTTAACTGCCATAAAAAATCCTCTGTGTATTCACTCCTCCTATCATCCTGAAACCTTGGCAAATAATGATATTTTTGTGGTTTCTAGTGATTTGCCTTTTTCAGGATGTTATATAATTGCAATTATACAGTATGTAGCCTTTTCAGACTGGCTTCTTTCACTTAGCAATATGCATTTAAAATTCCTCTATGTCGGGCTTCCCTGGTGGCGCAGTGCTTGAGAATCTGCCTGCTAATGCAGGGGACACGGGTTCGAGCCCTGGTCTGGGAAGATCCCACATGCTGTGGAGCAACTGGGCCCGTGAGCCACAACTACTGAGCCTGCGCGTCTGGAGCCTGTGCTCCGCAACAAGAGAGGCCGCGACAGTGAGAGGCCCGCGCACCGCGAAGAAGAGTGGCCCCCGCTTGCCGCAACTAGAGAAAGCCCTCGCACAGAGACGAAGACCCAACACAGCCATAAATTAATTAATTAATTAATTAATTAAAAAAAAAAAAAGTTAGTTTGTGAACTAGGTTCCCACTTCTCCATTCTTAAAAAAAAAAAAAAAAAAATTCCTCTATGTCTTTGTGTGGCTTGATAGCTCATTTTTTTATTACTAAAAAAATTCCATTGTACATATGTACCACAGCTTGCTTATCCAACTACCTATTGAATAACACCATGGTTGCTTTTAATGACTATAAATAAAGCTTCTATAAATAATTTTGTGGAAGTTTTTGTGTAGATATAGTTTTCAACTCAATTGGGTAAATACCTAGCAGTATGATTATTAGTTCATATGATAAGACTATGTTTAGCTTATGCCAAACTATCTTCCAAAGTGTACCATTTTGTATTCCTACCAGCAATAAATGAAACTGCCTCATCATATATGAATGCAGTTCTGATGTTTGCTTTGTCTCTTCAGATTGTGTTTTGTCTTGCCTTTTAGCATGCTTTGTCATTTTTTGTTGAAAGATGATCATGCAATGGCAAGTGAGGTAAACAGGCATTTAATGTGCGATTTATGCTAATCTGGCTAGGTGCTGGCTGTGTTTAGTGTTTACTGTAGCTGTAGATACCAGAGGCTTAAGTTTCCTCAGGTGTCCTTTTTTGTTTTTGTTTTATTGAACCTTGCTGTCTTTGGTTTTCCCTCACTACTCCTTAAGTAGAGTCTGTGACTTGCATCTCTTTTAATTGTAGTCCTGTGTTACATTGGAGCCCTGTTGATGTAGTGGCAAAGTGTGGAGAGAGGAAGCATTCTATAATATTGTGATTAAATCTGTCTTTTAGTAGGCCTGAGACCCTGAGCTCTGACTTTAGAAGTGTTTCTTAGTGTTCCTCCTCCTGTTAGGTAAGACTAACAGGAAGAGGAACAGGTAATTAGAAGAACCTGAATTCGGCTAATTGCCCTTTCCCCACGTTGCAAAAAGTCTCTGGTAAACTGGTTTCCTTTAGAGAACAGGTTTTTTTTACAGGAAATGCTATGGAAAATTTTCAAAATGGTTACTTTGCTCCTCTTCCTGCTAGAAACAGGAGGGGATTTTTCTCAAATCTTTACCATGACAACGTGATGGGTTTCCTGGAAGTAAAACACATGAATATGTGGGGTCCTTCTTAAGACGGGGTGCCCAGGAGTTTTCACGCTCAAGTTTGTCCATACTCAACCTCCAGCCATTCTCCAACATTACTATTTAAGTGTTCTTACCCGTTTATGCCTTTAGTGGCTTCTGCTTCAGGTAAGCTTATTGTGGCTGCAATTTTCTGTATTTGCCTATTCTTCAGATTTGGGGGCTGACAGTTTTCCATGTACTCTCAGTTCTCTAATGGATTTAAGAGAAGTCAGTGATTATTAGTTTCTTCAGATTTTTTGTTGTTGTAAATTTGGGAATAATGACTTCCAAGCTGAAACCAGAAGTCTTCTGCCTACTTTTCTTTGGTAGAATCATGCCATTATTGCTACCCTGTCCACACACTGCTACTCCTAGTAGTGCATATTGTCAAAATTAGAGGTCTGTTAGTAAATGATGAAGGAAGAGTGAACATTGGGTAGGCACTAGTAGCAGTAGTTACGTTTACTAAAAGTAAAATAACTTCAGAGAGAAAGTTTTTATTCTGTTAAATTATGTTGTCTTCTAAAGAGAAAGGTCTTTAAAGCTGGTTCATAATTTGAAATATTTGAGTTTAATTCAATTTTATAAAATTATATATTCCCTAGTGGTTCAAATCTTATTTATGACATTTACAATCCTTGTAAATATTATTTGAATTGAAGGTTCTGATAAGTTTTGCTGAAAAAAATATCTGATGTTATTTATCATTGTATCTGATATATTTATCACTGAAAACAGGAGAATGATTATATATATAAAATATTAATAAGAATGATGGATAGTTGGCAAAACATCAATGAACTTCATATCCAACTTTATTTATTAGTATGCATTTTCAAATCCATACTATAAATGAATCAGCCACACCTGGTTAGCCTCACATCCATTGCCTTTTAATCTGGTGAGGTTTCAGTTTATTCTGCTTTATCCAACTACCTTATTAACCTTGCCATATCTTTTTTTCTTATATAACAGAGGAAACTACAGATAAGTAGAATTAAAGTTTAGCCTAAAGCTTAAGGTTGGCAACTGCATGCTTTTTAAAACAATATATTTATCCATATCTTCCTATTCAGAAAGTAGAAAGCTAAATCTAGAGTTACTGCTTTGAATCAGTCTGAGAACGTTTCAGCTTGTAATGGAAGAGAGTCAGCAGATTTGAAAGCTCTTTCTGCATTGGATTCTGAGTGTTTACATGTATAAACACTTTCAATTATTATACAAAGTACACGAAACAGATACTGCTATTTAAAAATGAGGGAAGAAAAATGATATGTAACTTGGCTATGTTTATATAACTACTAAGTGACAGGATTCAAACTCAAATTTTTTACTTCCAGAGTCCCTTCTTTTAAATTCTGTACAGTAACTCCCCTACATACGAACGAGTTCTGTTCCAAGAGCACGTACGTAAGTCCAATTTGTTTGTAAGTCCAACAAAGTTAGCCTAGGTACCCAACTAACACAATCGGCTATATAATACTGTACCATAATAGGTTTATAATACTTTTCACACAAATAATACATAAAAAACAAACAAACACAAGAAATAAAACATTTTTAATCTTACAGTATAGTACCTTGGAAAGTACAGTAGTACAGTACAACAGCTGGCATACAGGGGCTGACATCGGGTGAACAGGCAAGAAGAGTTACTGACTGGAGGAGGGAGAGGAGGTGGGAGATGGTACAGCTAAAGGATTGCCAGCAATAAGAGTCAGAGGGCAAGCTACAATTTCACTCACGCTGACATTGATGGCACAGGTTCCGGTTCCTTGCTGGATTCAATTCTGTCTTTCCTTTTGAAAAAACAATCCAGTGATGTCTGGTTAGTAGCTCATTTTTTGTCATCATAGATGACAGGGTAGCACTGGATTACATTCTGAACGGCTGCTGCAAACTTCGTGTACTGTTTTACATTCAGGTCCTGTGCCTCAAAAACTAACAATGCCTCCTCTTGCCATTTCCTGTGTCATGAATCTCTTTGATTCTTCAGTTACTTCTTCCTCTTGTCTCTCTTCGTCCTTTCTCTGGGCATGTTCGCCATCTTCGAAAGTTTGTAACTTGAAGGTTCATGTGTAGGGGACTTACTGTACTCTCAGTAAGAGAGTACTTTTCATTCCACTTTCCTTGTAGAATTTTCCTCCCAATTTACTGCATTTTATGCTTGAAAGTTATTTATTTATTGTCCTATTTGTCTTTAATAAAATATGTGTAAAAGTGACATTTTATCTTATATTTTATTTTCTATGACATTGAAGATATAAGTATTCAAATATTCACTGGATATTTTACTTCTTTTTATTAAGTAAATTTTCACTGAAATATAAAATACATGTATAAATAGTCACAAATAATAAATATATATTAGCAGCATTTTCACAATGTAAAATTATGTTCACAGATCAATAAATAGAAAAAGACCAGCAATCGAGAAATCTCCCTCTCCCTCTTATTCACTGCTTCCCCTCGAAGTGACTATTATCCTGATTTCTAACATTATAGAGATTAGCTTTGCCTACTTTTGAACTTCATGTAAGTGAATCTTACGTTAAGTGCTTATTTCTGTGGCTTCTTTTCCTCAATACGCGCTTGTGAGAAACTTCCACATTGTTGCATGTAGCAGTGGGTCATTCATTCTTATTGCTATTTAGTGTTCAATTATGTGACTATAACATGTTTTTTTTTATTTCTCTCTACTTCTGCATCTACTTAGTCCTCTAAGGTTCCCAACTGAGATGATGAGGTGTCTACCAAGGGTGCATCTCCTTGGTGAGGTCTTGAACTTTAATTTTTGTCTTCTCAGCACTGAAAACTGCAGAAAATGCCTATTTGACCACCAGGAACTTTCTGTCTAGCTTCTTATATTCTGCCCTGTGCAGTTCAAGGATTTGGCAATTGCCTTAAGGACAAAACCAGTATAATGTTAGGTTTACTTTCCTGTGCCACATTCTCACAGGAATATATCAGGTAACTCCCTCTCTCCCAAGTTCTGACTGTTTTTGTACTCATAACCCTTGCTTTGTTTCCTGCGGCCCCATGAAATCAACAGAATATCTCCTGGCTCCTCTGCCTTTAGTAGTAGTATTTCCTACTTGGACTATCTCTCAAGATATATACCAAGAATTATCAAATGGCCTGAGGGATGAAGAGTCTGCAGAATTTGCTCCTTTATCTGTAGTTCCCTTTCTCTTTAGGATACTGGCTTCTTGAGTACTGTTTCTTCTGGGAATTCTCTGTTGCCTTCTAACGATTTTGTTGTGGTGGTGGTTGCTATTTGTCTGTTTTTTATATATTATCTGGCTATTTCCATATTTCTCCATGGTAGATTTGACTGTTGCAATTATTTTATCATAGCCCTGTAGAAAAGTCTACCATCATTTTAAGGAGACTCTTTTTGTTAAAGCATAACATACAAATAGAAAATTGCACAAATACAAATGGACAGATCCAAGAATTTTCAAAAGTAAATGTATGCATATAACTAGCACCCAGATAAAAGTAGTAAATTAATACCCTTGTGCCTGTTCACAGCCAATCCCCACAACTATCCAAGAATATCTACTATACTAGCTTCATAGATTAGTTTTCCTTATTGTTGACCTTCATACATAAGAAATCAGCGTGGACTTTTGGCAATCTTACTTTGCTTAACATTTTGTTTTTCAGTCAATCATTTTTTTAAATCATGTTGAGGTCTATTTTTGTTAATTGGTGAATTGATTTATTTTCAAATGTTAAACCATCTCTGAATTCCTAGAATAAAATTTGGTTATGACAATTGGCTGCAATATATTATCTGGATTTGATATTCTGATATTTTGTAAGAATTTTTGTATATGTTAATAAGGGTTATTTATTGCATTTAGGCTTAATGTAATTATTTCATATTTTTTGGTATAAACCAAAAATACATTTTACTACATTTTACTATGTGTTTTCTATGCGAACCACCTGTATTATACCTTTTTATCAGTCTTTACTTGACTATTTTGATCAATCTAGTGTATTTATCATTGAATTTTATCATTTATTAACATGTATAATATAGTTATTTATTATTTCCTTATTTTTTAATGGCTACCATAGGACTTACATGTATCTTTGATTTATTACAGTTTAATACAGTGAACACTTATATCTCTCCCCTAATAACTTTAATAAAGTTAAGACTTTAAAACAATTTATTCCCATTCATGTACCTCACTGTTGCCTTTTGTTTTACTGTTTCATGCATTTAAATTTTAATTTATATATATTTGAAACCCCATAGACAGTATCATTTTGAGCCCTCCTTCCCTCTCTCTCTCCCTCTCTGTCTCTCCGTCTCTCTCTCTCTCTCCCCCTCTCGCTCTCGCACACACATACACTCCCACATGTCTACCTCTTCTGTTCTTCATAACTTCCTTTTCTTTTCCTTATTTCCATCTGAAATGATCATTCTGCATGAAGAATATTCTTTGATTTCCTTTAGATCAAATTTAGGTTGGTAATAATTTTTGAGCACATTCAAGATGTCTTTATGTTGGGAAGCCACCTGTCTATTTTATTCTATTGCTGCTCTGGTGAAGGTAATGTATCTTTATTCCTTAGTTACTTTTAAGATTTTCTCTGTCGTGGGGGTTCAGCCATTTTACTAAATAAACTAGGTTTGGCTTTCTTTGTGGTTTTTTTTTTTCTCCTTAGAGTTTTCAGAGCATCTTGAAATATATTTTGATATATTTTGTGAACTCTGTCAAATTTTCTCTCCTCTTTCTCTGAAACTCCATATAAATATGAAATCTTTTCATTGGGTAGTATATGACTCTTGCTCTTTTTTTCCTTCTGTGCTTTAGTTTGTATATTTTCTCTTGGCTTGATAGTTCACCAATTCTGTCTCCTGCCATTGTCTAATTTCTTATTATGTCAATTAATTATTTATTTCTGTTATTGAATTTTTCAGTTTTAGATTTCCTATTTAACTCTTCCTTCAGTTCCATTTTTTTTGGTAAAGTTCTCCAGGTTTAACAAACTTTTTCTCCATCTTATACTATTTCTTTAAAATTTTAATCATGATATTTGTCTTTGTGATTATACTCCAATATCTGAATCACATATAAATCTTCTATTTTCTTGATTTTCAGTTATATTTTCCCATATCTTGTCCATTCTAATACTTGTTGATTAAATTATGGACATGGTAGATAAAAATTTTAGGTGTTCCACATGGTATACTTCTCCTTCAAATACAGTTCACCCTTTCCTCTATTAGGGAGATAGAATGGCGATCTTTACCTTATTAATTCAATCAGAAACAGCTGAGTCAAACTCTTCTGCACATTTGGTATTACTCCATCTACTTCTGTTTCCCTCCTGTCCTTAGAGAAAAATATCTAAGTGTGTTATTGAGATGCCAGTCCTCATGGGTATACATTCTATTGCTATGTCCTGAACTGAAATTTTTTTCTGTTTAACACATCAAGATATTCAAAGAAGTTTTTGTATTGCCTTTCTATCTCTTCTACTCATGTGGCCTCCAAAGTTTTCAATGTGTTGAGTAGAAAACTTGTTTCATTTAAGCTCAGTTCTCTGGTCATTTTTTTCTCATCAGGATCTTGATATCCCTAGCTTCTAATTTTTTTCCCTCAACTCCTGAAAAACTACAAAATTTCTCCTGATTTCTCTATCCCCTAGAAGTGTTCCTTTGTCTCGAAAATGCCAAGGTTCTAAACTTCTTGTCCTACATTTAGTAAGAGAAAATATCAAAGGGAAAATGCAGCTGCCAAATGTCAGCTCATCTCTTCACAGTTACTACTTCTCTGGGATTTTGCTCTTCTATTTCTGATTGCTTCATTAGTTATCTGGTAACTTTATTTTTTTTTTTTATTTTTTAACATCTTTATTGGAGTATAATTGCTTTACAGTGTTGTGTTAGTTTCTGCTGTATAACAAAGTGAATCAGCTATATGTATACATATATCCCCATATCCCTTCCCTCTTGTGTCTCCCTCCCACTATCTGGTAACTTTAAATAAATGTTTATTACTATTGTGGTTGTTATTTAATATATTTTTTTCTCGTTATTAGATGGAGCATTGGTTTTCTGTACAGTACTTTATCATACTCCAAAGTGCACATCTACTTTCATTTTTATTAGATAATTTTGATGGGTATAAATTTATATGTTCAAAGTCATTTTCTTTAAGCAATTTAAAGATATTTTAATATTTGCAAGTACCTATTGTTCCTTTTGAAAATCAGCTGTCATTCTAATTTTTACTTGCTAAATAATAAGGTAAACATTCTTTGTTTCTCTGCCTCCTTTCAAAGAATTTTCTCAAAAGTGGAACCCAGTCATTTCTGCTTGTATCAAATTGGTCATAACTGGGGGCACAGCCACACCAATTGGTAAAAGAGACCAAGAAATATGTTTTTTCAGCTGATTTTATTGCATGCCTCTTCTTATTGCACACAGTGAGAATGGAAATTTGACATAGATATTTATTTCTCATTCAAAATATAATCATTTTGAGGAGACTGCTATAATATATCTTATGTTTATGTTAGGAAAGATATGTTAAATGAATTATTTTAAAGGTAAAATTCTACAAATTTAAGTAATTTTTCTGCAAGGAAATAATCTACAGTGTGTAATACATCTATAGCATGTAGCATATCTATAGCATCTATCTACTTACATCTATCTATTAACTATGTATCTATTTGTCTATGAAGATGAGAAGCAGACAGAAGAGCTATGATAATCTTATAGTTTTTCTGTACGTATGCCAATGTTGTGGCAGTTGTGGGGTGGAGATGGAGTGCAGTAGATGTTACTAAGATGTAATGGCAGATATGACCTACAACAGTGTTTCTAGAGAGTGGCATGGACATATATACACTACCAAATGTAAAATAGATAGTGGGAAGCAGCCACATAGCACTGGGAGATCAGCTTGGTGCTTTGGGACCACCTAGAGGAGGTGGGATAGGGAGGGTGGGAGGGAGATGCAAGAGGGAGGAGATATGGGGATGTGTGTATATGTATAGCTGATTCACTTTGTTGTAAAGCAGAAACTAACACACCACTGTGAAGCAATTATACTACAATAAAGATGTTAAAAAAAAAGAAATGAATTATATCCAAACACACAAAAAAGAATAAATTTGCAATAAACATTTATATACAGAAAAAAAAATATTGGTGGTGAAGGACATTTGTGTAAAGATCACTAATCACTTGCAGGCCAACATTTTGTAAAATAAACTAAAAATAAATTACAACGAAATAAACTGACAAACAGACACGAAGATGTAATCCCAATTTGATTATTAGATTCAACTGACATAAATTATTGTGTTAAATTGCTGTGAGAATTTCTAAATATTGTCTCTGTTTCTGTACATATCTCATCCCAGAGTGCTAGCAGTTTGTAGACCACACTTTCAGTTGCACTGATCTAGAGGTTGTGAAGAATGAAACAGAAAGGGATACACTCCTTTTTGGCTATTACTTTTGCATTAATATGAATATAATTTTGTATTAGTATTTTTATAGTATTGGTATTGGATTTATAGTTTGAACAACTGCATGGGTGTTTTTTTTTTTTAAAGAAATTCACGTTCTTTTATTTATTTATTTATGACTGTGTTGAGTCTTCGTTTCTGTGCGAGGGCTTTCTCTAGTTGCGGCAAGTGGGGACCACTCTTCATCGCGGTGCGCGGGCCTCTCACCATCGCGGCCTCTCTTGTTGCGGAGCACAGGCTCCAGACGCGCAGGCTCAGTAATTGTGGCTCACGGGCCCAGTTGCTCCGTGGCATGTGGGATCTTCCCAGACCAGAGCTTGAACCCGTGTCCCCTGCATTGGCAGGTAGATTCTCAACCACTGCGCCACCAGGGAAGCCCTGCATGGGTGTTTTTAAAGGATACATTTATATTGAGAAAGCTTAAAAAGAATTATTTTGACAGGCAACAAAACACACTGAGATTTGTGTGTAGCATGTTAACTTTGAAATTTCTTTGAACATTCACGATTGATATTTCACATAGACACTAACACCTGCAATCTTTCCAGAATACTTAAAGTTGAAATTACATGAGATATTATTTCTGCCATTAATAGTCTCTTAGTATACTTTTTCCTTTAGGATTCTTACCTATAGTGTATATCATATGACTAGATATATCTTTCCAGTCATATATCATATGACTGGAAAGATCATTGTGTTTTCTTTCTGCTTGAATGTTATCTTGTATTGAAATTATATTTTCAAGCTCTTGCTTCACTTTCTTCCAGAATCCATTATGGCTGTTCCATACCAAATTTTCATTTGCTCTTTTATAACAATACTTTTAATTTTTCTGTCTTTATCTGAATGATTTTGTAGTTCTTAGTTATCCCTGTTATAAAATTGCATCCTGCTCAGCAATTAAAGAGCACTTAAAATTTATAAATTCCTATCCGTCTACAGTTCTGGAAAATATTCTTGTTTTATTTCCTTCATTAATTTCCCCACCAACCTCTCTATGAAACTTCTTTTAGATTAATATTAGAAATGCTAACTATATTCCATGCATTTTAATTTTCATCCATCCTTTTTTCTTTGTGATAGAATTGAACTTCTTTGTATGGTCTTCTGGTTCTCTAACCCTTCTGTAATGTTTACTTAGCACTTCAACCTATATATTGCTTTTATTTATATATCATTGATCAAATGTTTTCTTTTAAAAAATCTGTATTTGTATGAGTTTTTGCCTACAACTATTCTGAATTTTCTGTCAGAATAATAACTGTATCCTGCTGGATATATGTATTCTGCTGGATATATATATCCTTCTTGTTGAATTTGTTGCCCTACTATTTTGGTATTTTTTAGTTTTCTGGTCACATTTTATTTGAGAGAACCTCTTTGCCTACCAGTTTTTTTTAATGATAAGCTACCTCAGTAAATAGCAACCAGCCATCTTGCTTCTCCTACTCCATGGTCAACACTTATTTAATTTGCTGATAGATATTACTGTCAAACTCAAGTGTGTTGGGCAAGTAGGGGGATACACTAATCGTAGTGTTGATTGAATCCCAAAGCAGTTATCCTTGGAAATGTCACAGGAACTCCTCCAATTACTTGTATCAGCAATACTAGAATTAAATACTATATACTTTTCTTTACAATTCATACTTAGTCTTAAATATAATGCTCACCATTAGCCTTTATCTTGATTTCTCTCCAATCATTTGGTTGCCTAAAGCTTGTACACTAATAAATTCTTCAGGAAAGACTCATGGGAACACTATTTCCTGACTTCTTTCATATTGATAACTCTTTTCTGTAGCTTTTACTTTTGAAAATCTGTTGGCAGATAAAATATTCTTAGTTCATATTTTCTTTCCTTGGGGATCTTAGCTATTTTGATCCACATTCTTCTGGCCTAAAGAACTGAGGTTGAAAAGTAATGAAAATTTGTTTTTGTCTAATCCCCTACTCTGTTCTTTAACTTCATATTTTTACTTGTTTGCCTCAAGGTTTTATTTATTTATTTAACTTTTATTGATTTTTTTTTTGAGAGTATGTTTCAGTGTTGGTAATTCTGGATTTATTTTCTCAGGAACATGATATGCCCATCCAGTATGTCATTTCAATTGGTTTTGCTACTCAAGGACATTTTCTTGAGTTACAGTTTTTAGCACTTTTCCCTTTATTCTTACTTTGCTTTTCTTCCTTAAAGACTCCTATTATGTATATGATGGATCTTGTTTGTTTGCCGTCTAATTCTTCACTTTCCTTTGAATTTTTTAAAAGTTTCTTCCTTCCTTTATTTTTTAAAGTTTTTATTAAACTATAATAAATATATAGAATAGAAAACATAAATGTGAAGCTAGTTAAATTGTCATAAACTGAACATACCCATGTAACAACATGTGGGTGAAAAAACAGAACATTAGCAACACACTGGAAAACTTTTCCTGTCCCTTGTCAGTCTCTACTGCCCACCTGGTTAACCATAATTATGACTTTTAACAGCTTATTTCAAGTGTGTCTCCTTTTTTGTTCTACAAAGATGTAATTTCTATGTGAACACTGAGGCAATTTCCCTTTTAAGAGTTTTAAAATGTAAAATTTCAAATTATTATATCTTGGCATGTCTACATCTTCATTCTATTTTTACTATTTATATTTTCTTTTTGATATGCTTTTTTTTACTTGAAATATTACTTTTATTGAAGTAAACTATAAAAAGTCTACATTTTTAAAGAGATTGTAAGATAAAGTAAATGATAAAATGTGTATCACTTAAATTACTCTAGTCATTTCAACTTGTACTGACCACAAAGAAGATTTTTTTCTAATATGGACTAAAGTTAATGGTTATTCCTCCTAACAATGTTGTTTTATAAAACACAGCTTACTGTATGTGTGAGGTTGAAATGCTTACAGAATTATGTCAAACTATTCAATTTGACTTAAATTGGATCTCTTGTAGCCATGAAACTTATTGGAAGATTCAATTAATGAAGCTCTATTATTATCATGTTAATCTATTAGGTAAGATATGAATTTATAATATCAACTAGGAAACTTCTCTATTCTTAGCAGTAAACAGCAATTACTATAAAACCAGTGGCAAAAAATAAAATTTGTTTCTTTCTCTTTTTTCCAACAATATTTAATATAACACTTTTCTCTGACCTTGTGAGTTATTGTATGTGAAAATATTTTGTAAACTGTAAATATGTATATAAATATTAAATGTTATTATAGCTACATTTTAAGTATAGCTGATTATAAGTTGATTTAATGCAAATAAGCTAAATCAATGTAGCCGGTGTGCATCTCTATGTAACAATTTTCCTTAATTGGAAAAATTAAGATTTCCAAGTATAATTTCCCTATATGTAAAACATTCAATACCAAATTAGCATCTGTTGAAACAGTTGTCTGATCAAAATTCTATTGCCTCTCTGTGGCATCTAGTGAGAAATGAAACCTAGGCAGTATGTTGACAGTGCATATTCATTCAACAAATATTTTTGAACAGTTTTCCCATGCCAGAGAGTATATTTAAAATTCAAACATAAATAAGACATGATAACTTGCATTTTAGTTATGGAAGGATAATTGTGGACATGGAAGGAACAGTAATTACTATACTACTATGAGCATAGGTTAGGATTCTTACCTATAGTATATCACTTAATTCTTACAGTCACCTGTGATGAAAAGTTTATTTTATGTATTTTATAGATAAAAAAGTTGATGCTCAGATAATTTTTGTGGCCAACCAAAAGTTAAGCATACAGTAAGTCCAGGGACTGAAATTGGAATCTCTGCTTTTCTTACTTTAATGCCCAAGATCTTTCCATTATATACCATATGGCTTGTTAAATAAATTTAAATGTACTTATGTGATAGTGCTGTGTAAGTATATAATGAATCTCTAAGTGGGAGTCAGTTTTCTAAATTCAAAGATTGACATATAAATATCCATGCACTGGGACTCAGAAAATGTTAGTATCTTTAAAAAATTAATATGGCTATTATATCTTAATAAATCCTTAATTAAGTAGCTATCTTACAGCATATTATTCAATAGTCAAAACAGTAATTTTGTTTTTAGCTACATATTTATTTCCATTCTGTACTAAAACATGCTAGTGCATTTTTCAAGAACAATACTTTTTCTTATTTCTAGTTATACGTGAACAATTTATAGCCAAATCAAATAAATTCCAACTATTTCTAATGGCAATGTTAGGACTTGAAAAATGAGAATCACTTGTTAGATTAAAGTGAATTTATTTCAGATTCCATTTATTTGCGGTGGTCAGTAAATCTTTCAATTTACCTTAAGGGCTCAAGAAATTCATTCAAAATTTGTCTAAAGGGAAATTATACCCCTAGTGGGAAATGTTATTTATTTTATTTTATTTTATTTTATTTTATTTTATTTTATTTTATTTTATTTTATTTTATTTTAAGGGGGGAGAAACAGGAGGTATTTATATTACAAAATAACATTCAACTCAACAAGTTATAATATTTGTTTGGTAGAATAGGAAATCTTGGTATTTGTAACAGTTATCCAACAAACTGACAAATATAAGAAATAAAAGTTTAATTTTAAGAATAATTGTCCTAAGCAATGAATTACATTATAAATTATATATTTATTTTTCTGTTTCTAGAGATTTTATATTTAGCTTCAGAATTTGAAGAAATAGATATTGAAAGAATAAATCCAATTACCTTGATCCCACGACTTTCTTTCACAGCAGAATTAACAAACTTACCTAGGTGTTCACTGTAAGCTTTTTTTTTTTTTTTTTTTAAATAAATTCCCTCTGTTTGAAATACTAAGAGTGAATTCATTTTCCTGATTACTCTTTTTTTTTTCATTTTTTTTTTTTTTAATTTTATTTATTTATTTATTTATGGCTGTGTTGGGTCTTCGTTTCTGTGCGAGGGCTTTCTCTAGTTGCGGCAAGTGGGGGCCACTCTTCATCGCGGTGCGCGGGCCTCTCACTATCGCGGCCTCTCTTGTTGCGGAGCACAGGCTCCAGACGTGCAGGCTCAGTAGTTGTGGCTCACGGGCCCAGTTGCTCCGCGGCATGTGGGATCTTCCCAGACCAGGGCTCGAACCCGTGTCCCCTGCACTGGCAGGCAGATTCTCAACCACTGTGCCACAAGGGAAGCCCCACTGTAAGCATTTTTAAAGGATTAGTTCTTCGTTATATATTGTCTAGTAATTGTATTTTTTCTTCTTTTTTTAAAGAACTTTATTGAGTAATTCACATAAAATTTGCCCATTTAAAGTATTCAGTTTAGTGGTTTTTTTTTTTTCTTTACATCTTTATTGGAGTATAATTGCTTTACAGTGTTGTGTTAGTTTCTGCTGTAGAACAAAGTGAATCAGCTATATGTATATACATATATCCCCATATCCCCTCCCTCTTAAGCCTCCCTCCCACTCTCCCTGTCTCACCCGTCTAGGTCTTCACAAAGCATTGAGCTGATCTCCCTGTGCTATGCAGCAGCTTCCCACTAGCTATCCATTTTGGAAATGTTATTTTAGATGAGATCCTGCAGCAATCATGAGGTGTTATAGTTACAGAGATTAATTCTTCTCGAGAGATATCATTCCTAAAATATCTCTGGTGTATGTTTATGTTTCATGTAACATAAATTTATTAATTAATTCATTCATAACACCTTCTAAGTTATGATAAATATATGGTCATCTGAAATCCAAGATTAAGTCTAAAAAATTAAAAATAGAAAATAACTGGTACATTAAAATTTCTTCTAAGTTTAAAATTGTGGTAGAATAGAATGTCTGAACATCTGGACCCTTCTTGGTCCATTATCAGAGTCAGAACCATGAAGTACAAAGAAGTCTAGAGATATTTCATATTAATTTTGCCTCTCTGTAAAAGAAACATTTTATTTCTTAGATATCTTCAATTCTTAGGAGGAAAATGAGGATGTAAAAGGAAAGAAAAAATGTAAAACTGTATTTCTCAAAGGTAGTGTATGGATACCACTAAAAAATATCTGTTAATATATCCCTAGGGTTATTTAAATTATTTTTATTGTACTGTTTCTTAAATATGTACAAATAGAAACAATAAATTCTTACAACCATAAACGACAAACCAAACAGCAAATTTGTAAGCTAATACAATCAAGACTAGAAAATCAATAACATTTTAATCAAAAGGATTAACTTGTTGTGTGAGTTGACATTTTGTTGAAAAACTAAATTGTATTTCACAGTGTGACTTGTGTACTGATACTATTGCACAGGTACTTGTGAGTTTGGCATATCTATGTTGCCATGTAAAATATGATAAGTAATTTAGTCTACCATTTTCCTCTAGTTAAACTATTGGAAGACATTTATTCATATATAATATTCTGATATCATTCAGTTCTCACATAACAGTGATGGACATATGCACATTATTCTCTTTTGCCCTTATTAGCCTACTACAATTAAAGTGGTAAAGGCGCCAAGACAAATATAAATGAGAATATAATATTAAGCATTGAAACTGCATAGTAAGTAATGGTTATCATCCAAACCGTTTTAAAATTAAATTTAGATATTATAATAGTATATTATTATTATAATGAAAATCAAGAGTTACTGACTTATGTTAATGGGCATGGAGGGGTTGAGATGGCATATTGATCAGCTCATCAACCCAGACGGACTAGTGTATTACAAATGAACTCCAGAGACATCTTCCTCTTTAATCATCTTCGTGATATATCTCTAATCCTCAGTAATTAATTCTGTAAGTCTTTCTGGATTGATTGAAATGCTAATTACAGAATGTTTCTACAATCTTAAATCTGCAAACTCTTCAGGCATATCAATTGCATATATATTCTACCCTTGAAATCTCAATCCTTGTTCTAAAAGAAATTGCAGATATCAGTGCAATGGAGAAATTTCATTATACTTCCTAGGTAGTTTATTTTAATTTCCACTAGATGTATTCTTTATCGTAGCCTTTTATAGGTTATAAGTATTACAAATATCTTCTCCCAGTTTGTGGCTTATTTTTAATTTCTTTATGGTACCTTTTGAAAAAGAGAATTTGAAAAATGTCAGTGCAGTCATTTTGATCAATGTGGGCATGTATGTTTGAGTCTCATTTAATATATACCTCCCTACTCCATGGTGAAAAATATGTTTTACATTTTTAGCCAGATGAAATTTTGGTTTTCATACTTAAGTTCCTCATACATTTGTAATTCATTTTTATGTAAGATATGTTTTGAGCTGAAATGTGTTCCTCCAAATTCATAAGTTGAATCCATAACCCCCAGTACCTCAAATTTGACTGTATTTGGAGATAGGGTCTTTAAAGAGGTAATTAAGTTAAAAATGAGTTCATTAGGATGGGCCTTAATCCAGTATGATTAGTGTCCTATAAGAAGAGAAAATGTGAACAGAGACACCAGCGATGCACATGCAGCAGAGGAAAAAACATGTGAAAACACAAGGAGAAGGTGGCTTATCTGCAAACCGAGGAGAGAAACCTCAGGTGAAATCAAGCTGGCCAACACCTTGATTTTGGATTGTTATCTTCCAAAACTGAAAAAAGTAATTTCTGTTTTTTAAGCCACCCTGTCTCTGGCAATTTGCTGTGGTAGCCCTAGCAAACTAATACGCTATCACATTCCTGTTGGCCAAAAATATAACCAACCATTCCAGGGTCATTTTATAGTTTCTCCTTTTCCCACTGCTCTGTAGCATCACCTTTGTCCGTGTGTCAAGTTTCCATTTATATATGGCTCATTTTCTAGGACCTCTATTCTCTTCAGTCTATTTGTGTAGTCCTGTCCAATTCCACACATTATAATTACCACAGCTTGAAAATATAACTTGATAGAGCAAATATTCCTACTTCATCATCACCTTAATCAGTGTCACTCGCCATCAGTCTTTTTAATACAATTATTTGTCTGGATTCGTAGCAAGAGTTCTTAATCAGAGTAGAAGGCAAGGCAAACAACGCAGAAGTCTTCCAAGAACTATAGATAAAGGAAATGCCAGGAATGAACAAATAAGTTTGAAAAAGAAAAAAAGAGTAGTTGAAGTTCTAGAAGTTGAAAATATAAAATAAAAATGTATTGGATGGCTTAAATAAAAAAAAAAAAACAACACAGCTGAAAGGAGTGTTATAAGCTGGTAGATATACCTAAACAAATCAGTGTGCTGCACAGAGAGACAGAAAATATATACGTGAAATAGAAGGTAAGAACTATGTGAGAGAATGCAAAGGTTTGACATGTGTCAGCATAGAATCACAGAGGGAGAGAGAAAATGAAGAAGTTAATATTTGAAAGAAAATGGCTACAGTTTTACAAGACCGAAGAAAATAAAAATTCACAGATCCAGGATTTGTAACATATCACAAGCAGAAGAAACAGAAATCACTCTGAGTCCAAACACATCAAAGTAAAACTGTAGAACACAAAGGAAAAAAATAAAATATTTTATGCAGCCAGAAGAAAGGAGAGCCAGAAGAAATAATAATACCTTTATTCTGCCAATTGTTATGAAAAATTGATTATTAACCTACCTTTAAATTCTCAGAAATATTATCATCCAAGAAAAATTATGAATTAAAATTCCACCAAAAAAGCCTATGGTGGGCTTCCCTGGTGGCGCAGTGGTTGAGAATCTGCCTGCTAATGCAGGGGACACGGGTTCAAGCCCTGGTCTGGGAAGATCCCACATGCCACGGAGCAACTAGGCCCGTGAGCCACAACTACTGAGCCTGCGCGTCTGGAGCCTGTGCTCCGCAACAAGAGAGGCCATGATAGTGAGAGGCCCGCGCACCGTGATGAAGAGTGGCCCCCGCTTGCCGCAACTGGAGAAAGCCCTCGCACAGAAACGAAGACCCAACACAGCCAAAAATAAATAAATAAATTTAAAAAAAAAAAAAAAAAAGCCTATGGTAAGGTAATTTTCTAGGATATATTTCAAAAAGAAAAGTCATCCCAGAATAAGGTCTGTGTTGCCAGAAAGAATGAAAAGCAAGTCAAATAATAAATGTGTATGTGAGTAGCTCACTACTTGATCATCTGTAGGAGTCTTGCAGGCCGAAATTCAGTAAGCTTTTCTCCAGACAGGATTGTTTCTTTTGGCTTAGGGGAAGCAACCGACTAGAAACAATCTCAGCCCCCTTAAGATTTCTGCCTTAATGCAAGCAGCCGGGTTCACACTGGGCCATGGATCAGATATTAGATCAGCTTTCCTATTGGCACCCAGCCGAAGGTACCATACTGCTCCCATTTGCCTGTTGCTCCTGGCTTAAAGCTCTGATTTGAAATCATATGTGTGTGTGTGCTTGGTTAGATTTGCATCTGGTGGTGATGTGACGGCGAGATCATCTGAGGGTCTTCCTCTACTTCTTATGAGGGCTTGAACAGTATGTTTTGCCCATATCTGTATTGGGAGGGCACACAGAGCACCCAGCTGACCAAGATGCTGGTCACAACTGTTTAACAATTTCTTGGCATCTGTGGATGACGAATGCAGCTTTTACAGTTATGACGAAAAATCAGTCAGTATTTCTGGAGCAAAGTAGGGTTGAATGGTTTGTTTCATAGATGCAGGCACATTCCATTCTCCTTATTTTTAAATGTTACAAACAAGTTTGCAAACATAAACAACCTTGGAAATGGAATGGGGAAAAATGACTAACAAAATTTTAGAAAATTATAAAGAAATAAAGTGGGGTTTTCTTATCTTAACAATTCTCCAGGACTGCTAATTATTCCTTACAGTATTTTCCTGATCTCTTTTGCTTGAACTTCATGGTAACATTTATTACTAGGGTAAAGCAATATATTTTTGTTGTTGTTCCACTGCTTTTTTTTCACTCCATCTATTCCATGTGCTTTGATTTGTTGTTTCACACTGTTAGTTGTCAGATTACAAAGCTCTTGAGTATCACATGTGTCTGTGTCCTTACAAGTTGGTCCATCTGGCAGTTGAAACAGCTTTATAAACTTTGTAAGCTTTATAGGAAGAGATACACTATATCTTGAAAAGAAAATTTGATTCTTTGTAATACATGTGGTTAATAAGTAATACTTAGTAAAATCTCTGCCTCTATTGTTAGAATAATAGTAATTAACCAAACTGCTATACTACTCCCACATGGATCGACAGTTGGTCTTACTACACTGTGTCCCTGGAGTGTGTTAATTGTTATGTATTTTTTCTCCAAAAAGGGATAGTCTGGAATCATACATGAATGCACCAGAACCTAAGATATTCCAGGAAATTATTACTTGTTATGTTATTTTTTAATTTAGAAGGCTTTTAAAATATATTCCAGGCCAACTAATAACAGTTTAAATATTTTTACTTCACAAGGTGCAATGATTGGAGGTATATTAACTTGAAGTTGTGTTTTCCAGTGTGGAGATATTTTCCTAATATAAGTCTGTATTTATTTCTGATTGAGAACTGGTGAAATGTGATGAGTATAAATCATTGCTTTTTATGAAATAATCTTATTTTACTCCAAAGTGACTCTCATGTTATAGTAGTTACTTCATCTGCAACAAGTCAAAATTTTGTTCATATGAACTTCTTGGCTAGAGTCTGTGTCTAGTGGCCTGGAATAGTTTTTGCTCTTATACTTACCAAGAAAAGGATAGCATGAGCCTCTCTGCCAAAGCTACTTTTTAAGGAGCATTGACTAAGAAGCTTTGGTTAGAATTTGTCTTTATTTTTTTAAAAGAATGTCGTGAGTCATATGAATCACTCTTGTGTTTATAAATTATGGAGTATATGTAATACAGAATCTACCTTAATATAATTTTTTGGTTTTTGTTTTTAGTTTGTTTCTTTGTTTTGCCATTGATGATTATTATGTAACATGGTTTGTCTTTTTTATAGATTTTATTTTTTAGAGAAGTTTTAATTTTCAAAGCAAAATTGAGCAGAAACTAGAGTTTCCATATATTCTTTGCTTTCACACATTTACAATCTCCCTCACCATGAACATACTGTACACGGTGGTATATTTGTTACAAGTGATGACTTCTGACACGCCGTTATCACTCAAAGGCCATAGCTCACATTAGGGTTCACTCTTAGTGTACATTCTGTGAGTTTTGACACATGTTTATTGACATGCATTATCCACCACTGTAGTATCAAAGAGAATAGTTTCACTGCCCTAAATGTCCTCTGTGCTTCTAAAAATCCTTCCCTCCTTCTTGGCAACTACTGATTTTTTAATGTCTCTATAGATTTTCCGTTTCTAGAAAGTAATATATTTGGAATCAGATAGTGTGTAGTCTTTTCAGATTGGCTTATTTTACTTAGTAATATGGATTTAGGATTCCTACATGTCTTTTCATTGTTTGATAGCTCATTTCTTTTTTAGCACTGAATAATATTCTGTCACCTGGATATACTATAGTTTATTTATTCAATCACCAAGGACATCTTGGTTGCTTTCAAGTTTTGGCAATTATGAATGAAACTGCTTTAAACATCCATGTGAAGGTTTCTGCATGGTAAATACCAAGGTGTGTGATTGCTCAATTGTATGGTAAGAGTTTGCTTGGATTGTTTAGTTTTGTAAGGTATAGCCAAACTGTCTTCCAAAGTGTCTGTACCATTTCACATTCCCAGCAACAATTAATGAGCATTACTTTTGCTGTACATTCTCACCAGCATTTGACGTCAGTGTTCCAGATTTGGCCATTCTAATAGATATATAGTGATATCAATTGTTTTAACTTGCAATTCTCCAACAGCTTATGATGTAGAATAATTTTCATGATAATTTGCCATCTGTATATGATCCTTGTGAGGTATCTGTTCAGTTTTATGGTCCATTTAAAATGGGATTGTTTACTTCCTTATTGTTGAGTTTCAGGAGTTGATTCTAAATTTTGGAAAACAAAATTTAGATTTGGATAACATCCATAAAATGTTACAGAAAAACCTGAACAAACTTTTTGGCCAACCCAATACATCATCAGATGTGTTTTTTGCAAGTATTTTCTCCAGTTTGTGTTGTTATTCTCTTGAAATTGTCTTTTACAGAGTGGAAGTTTTTAAATTTAATGAAGACCAGTCCATTTATTTCTTTCACAGATCACACCTTTAGTGTTGTGTTGAAAAGGTCATTGTTGTACTCAAGGTCATCTAGGTTTTCTCCTATGTTATATTCTAGGATTTTTATGATTTTGTGTTTTATGTATGGGTTGGTGATGTATTTTCAGTTAGCCTTTGTGAAAAGTCTAAGTTATATAGCTAGATTTATTTTTGCATGTGGATGTCCATTTGTTCCAGCACCATTTGTTGAAGGGACTACCTTTGCTCCATTGTGTTGCCTTTGCTCCTTTGTCAAAGACCAGTTCACTGTACTTATGTGGGTCTATTTCTGGGCCATCTATTCTGTTCCATTAATTTCTTTTTCTGTTATCTCACCAGTATCACACTGTCTTTGATTACCACAGTTTTATAGTAAGTCTTGAAGTTGGGTACTGTCTGTCTTCTGACTTTGTTCTTCTCTTTCAATATTGTGTTGGTTATTCTGGGTCTTTTTCCTCTCCATATAAACTTTAAAATCACTTTGTGAATATCCATAAAATAACTTTCTGGGATATTAACTGGGATTGCATTGGAATCTATAGCCCAAGCTGGGAAGAACTGACATCTTGACAATATTTGGTTTCTATCCATGAACATGGAATATATTTCCATTTGTTTAGTTCTTCTTTGATTTTGCTCATCATAATTTTGTAGTTTTTTTCTCATACAGATCTTATTTTGTTAAATTTATAACTATTTCATTTTTGTGATGCTAATGTAAATGGTATTGTACTTTCAGTTCTAAATTTCACTTGTGCATTGCTGGTATAAAAGAAAGCAGTTGACTTTTTTTTTTTTTAAAGCTGAAATCTTGAGTGTTACTTTTTTTTTTTAAACTTTGGGTTTGTTTGTTTGTTTATTTATTTATTTATTTATGGCTGTGTTGGGTCTTCGTTTCTGTGCGAGGGCTTTCTCTAGTTGCGGCAAGTGGGGGCCACTCTTCGTTGCAATGCGGGCCTCTCATTATCGCGGCCTCTCTTGTTGCGGAGCACAGGCTCCAGACGCGCAGGCTCAGTAATTGTGGCTCATGGGCCTAGTTGCTCTGCGGCATGTGGGATCCTCCCAGACCAGGGCTCGAACCCGTGTCCCCTGCATTGGCAGGCAGACTCTCAACCACTGCGCCACCAGGGAAGCCCCCAATTGACTATTGTATATTAACCTTGCATCCTACAGTCTTGTTCTAATTGCTTATTAGTTTCAGAAATATTTTGTTGGGGATTCCCTGGTGGTGCAGTGGTTAGGAATCTGCCTGCCAATGCAAGGGACGTGGGTTTGAGCCCTGGTCCGGGAAGATCCCACATGATGCGGAGCAGATAAGCCCATGCACCACAACTACTGAGCCTGTGCTCTAGAGCCCATGAGCCACAACTACAGAGCCCACGTGTCACAACTACTGAAGCCTGCATGCCTAAAGCCCATGCTCCACAACAAGCTAAGCCACCCCAATGAGAAGCCCGCACACCTCAATGAAGAGTAGCCCCTGCTCACTGCAACTAGAGAAAGCCCGCATGCAGCAATGAAAACCCAACACAGCCAAAAATAAATAAATCAAAATAAATAAATTTTTTAAAAAAGAAATATTTTGTTGATTCATTTGGATTTTCTACATATAGGATTATTTCATCTGAGAACAAAGACAGTTTTATTTCTTTCTTTTCAATCTGTATATCTTTTATTTTATTTTCTTGTCTTATTGTATTAGCTAGACCTTCCAGTATGATGTTGACAAGGAGTGGTGAGAAGGGACATCCTTGCCTTGTTCTTTTTTTTTTTTCCGGCTGCACCACGCAACATGTGGGATCTTAGTTCCCCGACCAGGGATCGAACCTGCGTCCCCTGCATTGGAAGCACAGAGTCCTAACCACTGGACTGCCAGGGAAGTCCCCCTTGCCTTGTTCTTGATCTTAGTGGGAAAGCTTCTAGTTTCTCACCATTAAGTATGACATTAGCTATAGGCTTTTTTTGCAGATATTCTTTCTCAAGTTGCAGAATTTCCCCTCTGTTACTAGTTTATGGAGAATTTTTATCATGTATAAGTACTGAGTTTTGTTAAATGCTTTTTCTGAATCTATTGATACGATTATATGATTTTTTTATCTGCCCTGTTGATATGATGGATTACATCAATTGAATTTTGAATGTTGAACCAGCCTTGCATACCTGGGATAAAGCCCACTTAATCATGGTGTATGATTCTTTTTATACTTTTTTGGATTTGATTTGCTAACATTTTGTTGAAGATTTCTTCATCTCTGTTTATGAGAGCTATTGTTCTGTAGCTTTCTTTCCTTGTAACATGTTTGTCTGTTTTAGGTATTGGAACAATGCTAGCCTTGTAAATGAGTTAAGAAGTATTACCACTGCTTCTATCCTCTGAAAGAGATTGTAGAAATTTGTATAATTTTTTTTCTTACAAATTTGGTAGAATTCACCAGTTAACCCATCTGGGCCTGGTGTTTTCTGTTTTGGAAGGTTATTATTATTTTTGTTGTTGTTGTTTTAATATTTTTTTAATTTACATTTTTAAATTAATATTTATTGGAGTATAGTTGATTTACAATGTTGTGTTAGTTTTTGCTCTACAACAAAGTGGATCATTTATACATACACACATATCCACTCTTTTTAAGATTCTTTTCCCATATAGCTCATTACAGAATATGGAGTAGATTTCCCTGTGCTATACAGTAGATTCTTATTAGTTATCTATTTTATATATAGTAGTGTGTATATGTTATTCCCAAACTCCCAATTTATACCTCCCCCTCCTTTCCCCCTTGGTAACCATAATTTTGTTTTCTACATCTGTGACTCTATTTCTGTTTTGTAAATAAGTTCATTTGTAGCTTTTTTCTTAGATTCCACACATAAGCGATATCATATATTTGTCTTTCTCTGTCTGACTTACTTCACTCAGTATGACAATCTCTAGGTCCATCCATGTGGCTGCAAATAGCATAATTTCATTCATTTTTATGGCTGAGTAATATTCCGTTGTATATATGTACCACATCTTCTTTAACCATTCCTCTGTTGATGGACATTTAGGTTGTCTCCATGTCCTGGCTATTGTGAATAGTGCTGCAATGAACATTGGGGTGCATGTATCTTTTTGAATTATGGTTTTCTCCAGATATATGCCCAGGATGGAAGGTTATTGTTTATTGAGTCAATTTACTAGATATAGGCCTCTTCAGATTATTTCTTCTTGTGTAAGTTTTGGCAGATTTTATCTTTCAAGGAGTTGGTCCATTTCATGTAACTGAGTTGTTCATAGCCGTCCTTTATTATCCTTTTAATTAATCATGTGAATCTGTGGTGACGCCACCTCTATCATTTCTGATATTAGTCATTTATGTCTTCTCTCTTTTTCTTAGTTATTCTGGCTATAGTCTTATTGATTTTATGGATGTTATCAAAGAATCAGTTTTTGGTTTTGTTGATTTTCTCTACTGATTTTATGTTTTAAATTTCATTGATTTCTACTTTAACTTTTTGTTACTTTTCTCCTGTTTACTTTGGGTTTAGTTTCCTAATGTGGAAACTTTGCTCATTGATTTTAGAGTTTTCTTCTTTTCTAATACATGCATTCAATGCTATAAATTTTCCTCTAAATACTGCTTTCATTAGTCTCATGACTTTAATTTTGGAGGACTGTTTTGGGGAAATACTACCTGGATTCTGGGAAGTTCATTTGCAAACTCATCCCAAACCTATATTTCAGCAATTGCAAACTTGCATGTCTATATTTTCATGATAGTTACTACTAGAAGCTCCAATCATGTTGAATTATGAATATAGAAAATGTTCTAAAACATGCTTAACTGTGACCCCAGAGGCTTATACTAAGACTTACAAATTAAACAAAATTATATTCTGGGTGCCACTGTCAGCACCTACTCATTAGTTCTTTTCTACAGTAGTTGGTTTTTCGTTGGTGCCTATAAAACCAGATCAAGGTAGAATTTTACTACTCTTAGAGTCATAGAGTCAAAATTTACAAGGTTGAGGGTGTTTATGTGTCACTGGGCTTCTCTAATCTTTATGAAGTTTCACAAGACTCTTCTCCAGAGCACTGTGGCTTCAACTACTGAAATGACACTATCCTTTTATAGAGTGGTGTGTCTATATCAAATTATGTGACTCATGTTTTTAACCTTCTTAAAAACCTGAGGAAGAGAATGTGGGAATAACCAGATGAGGAACCGAAGCAGTTGCTGCTTCTCTCCTTGGGCATATGCTCTAGATTTATGATTTGGTCAATGTATTTTTTAAAGGCAAATTGTTGGCATAATGAGTTTTAGAATCACCTGGAGAACTGGTAAAAATATTGTTTCTTGGGCCTAACTCCAGGTCAATTAAATGAAAATCTCTGCAGGTGAAGACTTAGGAGTTAGTATTACATATTAACTTTCTAGTTAATTCCTATTATTCCTGCATAATAGGAAACAGTGTAAAATCAGTAGTCTGTTTAAAATTTAACTGAAATGCATGGTCAGTCTTTGTGATGCTTATAAAGATTGTTAAAGGTTTGCCCATATTTATGTGCTGTTTGACCCACCAACAAATGCAGTAGGTCTTCTCCCTGGGCCCCTGTGATGCCCCCAAACTTATTTCACCTGATGTGAGAACTTGACTCAAATTCTTCAAATGAATGATATATGATCTGAGGCTCACATAGAGTTATGGATATTTTGAGTTCTGGTGGCTCGTTACTGCAGGTGATTTAATGTGGAGTTAATTCATTAGTTTGTCCAGAGTTAATGGAAGTAAAATGGAAGTTCTAGTTCTGCTCATTTGTTGCAAGTGTTATTGCTAATGAATACAGGTAAATCCGGCAGAAATAGACAAATGCATATTTATTTTCTAAATTACTGAATTACCCTAACTTAGTGTGGAATTTTTTTGAAGCAGAATTTCCTACCCTTAGTGCTGTGTATGTCTTAAATTATTTCCTATCACAGAAAGTGATATGCAATGTCTATTTAAGATAATATAAAAAGTATAGCAGATATTTCTTGGTGCACAAATCATAACTTATCTTCACTGAAAAGATATGTGGCTGAGTAAATGATCAAAAAGGTTTCAACTTCAATATGATACTTTCAAAACTAAAGTTTGAAAAAAAGGAAAAAGGATATGATACATAGATGAGAATTTTATCATTAGAAAGGAGAAGTTTCTTTTTTTAATGAAATAAATGATTCTCCTAAGGGTCTATTTGAATTATTAATTTTCTTCATTACTACTTTCCTTTTGCTTATCTTTCATACTCAATTAAGATTTTAAGCCTCTGGAAACTCTTTAGAGCTTGTTTCTGTTGTTTGGGAATATTTTCCCAGGAATATTTTCTTTTCTTTGAGAGTTTCCTTTCTTCTATGACCTCTGATTTAAAGCAAAAGTAAATGGGCACACAGGAGAAAAGATGAATACTGAGCTAATTATGTACCTATGTATTCTGTGAAGCTGACACTATTCAGTAACCTTAAACCTAATGAACTTTTCTCCTGACTGAAACTTTCAATTACTCACTCACTGTTACATTAGTACTTAAACATTTCAGTTATTGCCATAACTCATTAGAATGTAAATGAAGGCCAAGGATTGAATGAACACATTCAGGGCCTAAGTCAGGATGAGTTTAGACAGATTTTCTTTCAGATGTCAGTTTCTCTTACGATATGCAAACAATATACATCAGATCAAAGGAATTCTATTACTCACAAAATCTTCGTGTGATTTTTTAGCAGTACTAGATGTGCACATATATGGCTTCATAACAGGGACAGTCTGCCTGTTTCTCCTACTCACAAGAGATCCAGAATGAGCATGAATAATGTTTTAGGAATAAAGACTTGCTAATGTTTGATTGCAGTTTCATTGTTTCTAACACTTCTCATTAGCAGTGTCACATTTGCTTCCCAAAATAAACCAGCCACACTGTAGTTCACCAGAGCGAGGTTGTATGATAACATTGGAGTAAACTTAATGGATTGGTCAAATTCTTTCAGAAGACTAGCCTAGAGATAATTAACTTTTCCAAATAAAACAAATATTTAAAACTAAAAATAGTATTGTTAATGACTATTGCTTATTTTAACCAAGCGGTCCAAAACCTTTAATATATTTTACAGTTATTGAATATGCAACTGATTCTAATATGATTATATATACCTGTGTTTTTATGTATAAATTATGTAAAAAGTTTAAAAATTATTGACATGTCTTCAAATTCTTGTAGTTGCATAAAAACCACATGGCTCTGTGTCCTGATTCTTTAACCCTCACCTTTGCTACTTTAATTGAGGCTATGAGAGCAGCTGTGTCTGTCCACATAAAATGCACACAGAGGCCATTCTCCTGGGGAAAAAATTTTGTAAGAGCAGAAGTGGGTAGCAGAGATAAATATTTTAATTACCTACATTATTGGGAAAGAAGAATGACATAGGTAAAGAAAATTTATCAATAATCTAAAAGTGTTGTTTTTATAAATTGTGTCAACCTATTTCATGGGTGTTTTTTATTTTAATGATGTGAAAAGGAATGGTTTCAGGCTTTGTCCATTTTTTATTCTCCTTTCTTCAGTTTTTCCTTAAGGAGAAATGAATTACTCCTAAATTAATAAATGTTGTATTGTCCCAAAACAAACAGCTAAAGCAGAAGAGGTGAAAAGAAAAAAAAAACCTGCATAGTCCATTCACTCATAGGCACCTCTTCAATAAGAAGTTGACACTTCAGTAAATTGCAAGTCAAGCCCACTGCCACTGCTATTTTTCAAATTCAAGGCAGGTGAGCTAGTTCTTTTCAGGACTATCTGAAGGATGCAACCATACTCCAGGTACAATAGCTAGTCAGCCACAACCAAGAGCAAGCAAAGTTCTGATCATCTCTAGGCAGAAGTTCCATATTTGGCAAACCACACATGCTGTACATTACAAAAGAGGTTGAAGTAGGATGTGCCATTTATTGTACCTGGCATGATTTTACTGAGAATTAAGGTGGTGCTGATTGCATGGGAGAAGTCAGATGAAAGGGTTCTTGGTTAGACTTCTGGCGCCATTTTATATCACCCTGCCTGACAGGTGTCTCTTGATCTGTGTTCTTCCTGGGATTGCATTAAGATTTTGATAGTATGTAATTCTCCCTGCTTCAGTCTCTCCATATGAATATTTCCTTTAGATTATTTTAGTTAATTGTAATGGTAAATTAATTTGAGAAGAACTCAATTAAATATTGTTTTTTAATGATTTCGTGAATCATGAAGAACAAGAACATGGAGAGTTTATTCCAGCTCTTGTTTTCATGAATCAGCTAAGCCTTTGTCAGTGGCCTTCATGGCCATGATTGACAATTCAGGCTTGTTTAGATTGGATTGGGCCTCAGAGAGGATTTTATTCTTGGTTTGAAGAAAGGGAGGTGACTTGATATGGGCCATTTCCAGGCTCCTTTGAGCAGAAAAGAATGTGTTTCTTGGAAAACTAGAGCTTCTGATTTGAAACTTGAGCTTTGTAAATCGGAATAAGTGTGAGAAAAATAACTTGGTTTACAGATTTTATCACCTAAAATATATTTTTCCTTCTTGTCCCAATTGGAGGGCTCATTTTTTTAAGTGGGTTGAAGATCATCAGTTTGCAAAAAAAAATTTCCTCATGTTCAAAATTTTAGACCTTAGCCTTAAAAGGATGTGAAAAAAGAATTAAAGTGGTAAAGCTAAGATCTGGGCCTAGATGATAAAATGTGAGAGCTGTTCTCACACTATTCTGTCATAGTCTGCCTCAATATTTACATGTTTTTCGAAAAGAGTGTTACCCATGTTTTTTGATAATTTAAATTCATTAATATGGCATTCATTGGTAAAATATCAAAAAGAGAAGGAGAAAAAAGTAAACATAGTCTGTAATTTAAAAAAATCCAGGATGAACATTTTCTTTATCCTTAATATCTATTTCTACATTTTATATGCAGTTAAAATCATATAATGAATACTTTTCTAAACATACATTTTCACTAAACATCATATCAGAAACACTTTCATGTCCATGAAAACCTACACAAAATGATTTTTATTATAATAAGGCATTATGTTTTCCTAAAACAATATCAGTGTATTGTAATAAAATATAAAACACTTAAAGTAGTAATATTTACATTGCACTTACTTTGTGCCAGATATAAGTGCTTTATTTATCTAATTATTTTTTAAAATCCTAAGCTTTTAACTACTGTGCTGCAATGTTTCTAGATAGTGTAAATAAGTGAATATATTAGAAATTAAAAGTACTCACTTCCCAGAAATTAAATTCTTATATATCATTCATTAGATTATACATATTTCAATGAATAGATTTAATTAACTTCCATTTGTTGATGTATAGGTTGCTTCTATTTTATAATGAATGTTGTGATGAACAATTTGTCACTTAAGCTTTTAACATATTCCTAATTATGTCTTTATGTCTGGGCCTCTCAATTTGGGATGAGTATTTGTGGGAACGCAGTGATGTGCCAAGATTATCTCAAAGACACAGGATACATATGTTGAGTTTTTGTGAAGTTTAATTTAACTCAATGATTTAGGGAAAAAAAGTTCATTTTTAAAATTTTATCCATTCAATTCAGAAAGTATTTATTGAGTACCTATTTTTCCCAAGATTCGTTCTAGAAGCCCCATGTATCAACACACTGTGTGCATCCCTTATACTCTCTTGGCATCATGTGACTGGGTTTTTTTCTTATGGTTTTTTCTGGGAAATGCCATCTCCTCTATGTAATTATAGGCTTTGAAATGTTTTAACTTTATTTCCAAATGCACACAAAGCAAATAAATAAATCCAGTAGCTTCAATTTTGTATTGTGTGGTAAAAGTCTAATGAGGAAAGGACAATGTATTATTAAGAAAGAGGAACTCTGTCTAGGAGGAAGTATACCTGTGTTAAACAGAGATCACAATCAGAGAGAAGAGGGCAGATTACTCTTTGTGTAATGTCACACGTTTAGTGAGAAGTGCTAGTCTGCCGGATTGAGCAAACTGCAATGTTAGTTAGATTCATCAGTAAATCTGAAAAGGTCCAAGCAGCTAGCTTTATAAATTGTTGAACTTGTCACTGTGCAAACAGTATTTAAAAAATTTGTTTTTGGTTACAGAATATTAAATGGTGACACTCATGAATGCATTCAAACCATGTCACAATTATACTCAATCAAATGTTATTTACAAACACCGTTAAATTATGGTTCATTCCGTTTCTCAACTCAGTGAGTTTGCAGATATCATAAAATTACAAAATTTTCTAGTTTGTATATTTTGATGCTATTCTTCATTTACTTTTAAAATTCTTTAATTGAAGTATTATATGCATACAAAAAATGCAAACACATAAGTGTAGAGCTCAATGAATTTTCATAAACTGAAGCATGTAATATAGACACCTAGATCATGAAACAGAACACTCTACAAACTGAACTCAAGCAAAAGTGCTCCCTCGCCTGCAAGAATCCCTTCCTGACATGAACCTATCAAAACAAACCACCTTCAGGGTCCAGAAGGGGAAATGACTGTCCATACTCCAAATGCTTGTCCCCATTCTGGTATTTTAGACTGTCTAGTCCAAGTTATTTTCCAGTTCTCTGATGCTCTACCCAAGTTTTTCTAGTTGTTGGCAATGGGATTCTTGGCCTGCTATGAACTACTATATACTACATGGTATAATAAATCCTCATTTTTCATTTTCTTTAAAAATAACACTCCAATTAAAACCTACTATTTTGTGATACAGAGTAAGTGAAATCAATCTAAAAGTTGTCAGATAGTCAAATATGTGCTTTATTACTGATTAATTAGAAGTGAGACTAAACATGGTGTATCTTCGGAAAGAAAAGTGTAAGTATAGCATGAAGGCTATAAGCATAATACAGATCTTTAAAATCAAATTAGGAACATTTTGAAGAAAAATAATTCTTAATTGATAAATTGAGTTGAGCATAAGTATAACAATCACAGTAAGACAAGGAAGTAAAACATGCCAAATACCTGAATCTTTTATTCCCCTAGAATTACTGTGGATAGAGAGGCCTTCATGATAGGTAAACATATTGGGGAATCTACAAAGTAGTTGTGTCTCAAACTATTTTCAATCAGGAAGTTAAAATTAAGCTGAAAATGAAATATATGCTCTTAAAAACACATTTTAGGACTTCCCTGGTGGTGCAGTGGTTAAGAATCCGCCTGCCAATACAGGGGACACGGGTTCGAGCCCTGGTCCGGGAAGATCCCACATGCCACTGAGCAGCTAAGCCTGTGTGCCACAACTACTGAGCCTGCACTCTAGATCCCGCAAGCCACAACTACCGAGCCCGTGTGCCACAACTACTGAAGCCTGCATGCCTAGAGCCAGTGCCCTGCAACAAGAGAAGTCACTGAATAAGAAACCAGTGCACCACAACTAAGAGTAGCCCCCGCTTGCTGCAACTAGAGAAAGCCCATGCGCAGCAACAAAGACCCAACACGGCCAAAAATAAAAATAAAATAAATTTATTAAAAAAAAAAAACAAAAACCACATTTTAATGGCCCCCAAATTCATACTTGACCATCTGGTTGAAAGAATATTAACCTCATTTTTAACCGTGTAGCTGGACCAAGAAGAAAATGTTAATGTTTTTGCAAATTAATTCGTTTTGATTCCTAAAGTTATACTCATGGCTTGCTTGTAAACACTCGGTGACCAAGTAATTATCTAAGAATTTTCTTAACAAATGCCTTTTGTAACCATGATATTGATTTAAAAATATAAGAAGTACAAAAGTCCAGACAAACATTTTTACTGGCATGATTTTAGCAGTTAATTTGGGAATGAAAATGTTTTCTACAACACATAATAAATCTAGCAAAGTGTTGATCAGTGTTTAAAAATCAGGATGTTTGTGTTGTGTGTGTGTGTGTGATTATGTGTATCATACTGTAGATTATTTGGTGATTATATAGAGTCTCTTGTACTTCCCAACACACTAAAGCAACACTTGTTTTTGCTAGATAGATATGTCTCTTGTTTTTTATTTTTTTTAAAGTAGATCACAGTAATGAATAAAACTAAGAAATTGAAGCCAGAAATGCTAGATTGATTTACACTGGAAACCTACAAAGAAATGCTCTCTAAAGAGAATAAAATATGTCCAGAAGAAAAGGTGAGGTGAGGGTCATTTGGATGTGAAGTAATTTAGGGACTTGCAAAAAAGGAGGTGCTTGGGGAAGAGTCATGCTATACGTGAAAGGAATAATAAAAATATAATTGTAGTGAATTTTCCTGAGAATACTTATAAAAATTCTGTCTCTTTGCAGAAGTGAATCGTTTCTAAATGGCTTTTTATTTAATTTTTTTAATACCAGAGTACTGTGAAAGTACTGGTGACAACTATTATTAAAATTCTTATCCTAAAATAGCAAATATCACACTTTTTCCAAAATAGCGAGACTATTCTACAAAGGAAAACAACTTAACCAATGAAACCATGATGGGCTTTGGAACACACTTGCAAAGTCAGAGGCATCCAGTAGAGACTGCTTTGTGACCAGAATCATAATGTTTGAAAGAGGAAATTATCAGGGACTTAATAGAAAAACAGAGCTAGGCAAGACTGTGCACTTTCTCTAACATGAGAAAATCAATTTTCAAAAACTTTTTCATAAAGTTACAAACTAGAGATCAATTTTATTCAACATTTATAAACATTTCAATTATTAAGAAGTTAGAGAACTTTCTGAATGAAGATACTAAGCAGTTGTTAAGCTTTTATACGTTAAAGTCATTGCCCTGCTTCCCTGGCTGATAAGGGTCCCTGAAGGTTTGGCTGGCAGAGACAAAAAAAGTATTAAAAGTTTTTTTGGAACCACTGATATAGTCTCTTTACCACTGGAAACTAGAAAAGACCAACTGGAAGGTATATCTGTACCAGAAAAAAAGTGGATTTGGGTTCTGGTTCTAGAAGTTAATAAAACATTACAGGGATAGATTTGGACAACCACATTCAAGGCTGAGTATCTGGTATTTGGTATCATTTCTGGACTTACAAAACCGAAACTTTTTTTTTTTTTTTGATTGTGGCTTACAGCACTGTTCTAGAAAATATATAAAATTGATTGAAGTGTCTCTCAGAAAATTATATTGAGTTTATAAACATATTCTGAGAGGAAAAAAGATATGATACATAATTCAGGATGACATACAACTCAGATTAAAAGGACTTTTTCAAGAGCCCACCAGTAGGAACAATAGAATGAGACTTGGCAAACCAAAAGTACTTTTAAGTAAGGAAGGCTGAACATGCCAATGAAGACATGCCTACACTGATGGTCTTTGGTAACTTAGATGCGGGAATTTAAGGTTAACATCGGGGTCTATATATGAGGCACTGGGCCCATGTAAAGCAGGTATTAAGAACTTAGAACCTCATATGAAGCCAGAATAGAAGAACCATTGCTTTAATGAAATTACAGACTGGAAAAAAAAAAAAAAACTATCAAAGGAAAAGAAGAGTGGCTCTTTGTGAGTTTGGATTTCAAATTTACACCATCTGCTTGTTGTGGGTAATTCCAATCTGAGAAATTAACTGAAAATTGTGTTATTGCACATGATAGAATCTAACATAAATCCTTTCAAAAAGAATACATTCTCAATTTTTCTCAAAATATTTCTGTATTAAAACAACTATTTTTTAAAAAACTGTTTTTGGCTATCAAGGATCAACTTATATGAGACTAAAACCCCAGTTGTCAGAATGTGTCAGAGAACATCCAGGGTACCCAGGATTTGAGTATAAAAGATGCCAGACAAAGGAAAATGCATTGTGAAGAAAATAACATTCTCTGCCACTTTTCCACTTTGATGTATTCACTCATTACATTGTGGTTCTGGGCTAAGTGACTGAGCCAAAACAGGCACCCCCAAGCTTCCAGCTGTCTCATGGTCCTAGACAGACAGACACTGGAAGGTAGCACGACCCAAGCAGGCAGGAATTGAGACAGTATCACTGAGGGAAAAGAAACTAAAGGGAAGTGAGCTGACTTTATGTGGTGCTCCCCAGCCCTCAAGGCATTAGTTGATATTTAAGCTGAACAGAACAAAAGGTCAAAAAACCCAAGCAGAAAGTTGTAACAAGAAGATAAAAGACTAAGCAGAGCTTTCACCAGTTTTATTGAGCTGGAGACACAAAAATTAGTGTTTAGGGGCCACTAAGGAAGAGACATAGTATTTATACTTGGCTTGCAGTTGAAAACCCTGGAAGGCTTTTAGTTGAAATACCTGATTAGTAAAGTATACCAGAAATAGATCAGTCCTCACAGAGACAGAAACATGGCCTAATAATCTCAGTCTCTGATTGGAACAAGAACTGCTTCTGTTCTCACTGCTTGGCAAAAGCAAATGAATAATCTCTGAAGGAGTATTACATCATTTAGAACATCTACCTTACTTTGTATAAAATAGCTAGCATAAAAATTAATGAAGACAGAAATAATGTCTAAAAATTAAGAAAAAATAAAAAAGAGACACAGACCAACATGCAATTCAGATCCTGAAGAAATTAAACATAGAATTAGAAATAATTTTGTTGAATATGCTCAAGAGAATAGATACATTGATGGAGAATTTCACCAAAAACAAATCTATAATATCTATAAAAAATCGAATAGAAATTTCAAAAATGAAACACAAAATACTTGATATTAATAATTCAAAACAGGAGTTAAGAAGTGGAAGAAAAATAATTAGAGAATACAGACTAAAGCAAAGAGATAGGGTAAAGATATATGGACTATAAGAGATATGGTTAAATATCCAAACTATGTATAAATGGACCCACAGAAGAGGAGAAAATTATAAGGCAGAAGTTATATTTGAAGAGTAAATAACCAACAAATTTCCAAGATTTGAAACAAATGAAGCCACAAATTTAGGAAGCTTCAAGAGCTTTAAACAACATAAATCCAAAGAAACCCACACCTAAGCAAATAATGGTAAGATTTTGTAAACCAAATGTAAAAGCAAAGTCTTATAAACAGCAAAGAAAAAAGTAATATTAATTGTAAAGCAACAACAATAATTTGACAGCTACTATTTTAACAGAAAAAAAATTTTTAATACAATTTTCTATTTGGCATTTTTTTATTGTGAGAAAACACACATAACATAAAATCTATCATTTTAACCATCTTAAAGTTTACAATTTAGTGGCATTTAGTACATCCATAATTTTGTGGAGTCATCACTGTTATCTAACTGCAGAACATTCTGTCACTCCCAAAAGGAAAACCTGTATCCATTAAGCAGTCACTTCCCATTTCCCCCTTCCTCCCAACCCCAGAAAACCACTATTCTGTTTTCTGCGTCTATTTGCCTATTATGTATATTTCATATAATGGGATCATATAATATGTAGCCTTTTGTGTCTGTTTTCTCTCACAATGCTATTTTCAAAATCAACCCATGTTGTAGCATGCATCAGTAATTCCTTCTTTTTTATGGCTGAATAATATTTAGATGGCATTAAAAGTGCCGACAGAAAGTAAATGAAAATGTATAATTCTATCTGCGATGGAATTACTCTTCAAACATGAAGTTAAAATAAAGATGTTTTCAAACAAGTGGAAACCAGGAATTTGTCCCAAAGCAGACTGCCAGTAATAGAGATCCAGGAAGAAGGGTGTTATGTATTATCTCTGAAAATGCAGAACAAAATTGGGAAAAACAAAATATTAAAACATGAATAAATATAAATTAATATTGATTAAGTATAATTAATAATAATTATAATTACTAATATGTTTTGGAATTTTTAAATGTAAAATTAAAATAAATGACAAAGTAATCAAAACCATCAAAGAGTTGTAAATGCAGTTACAATGATCTAAGGTCTGGTATTTACTGGGAAATGCTAAAAGTGATTATTTGCATTAAACTAATAAACTGAGAATTCGTAGTATACTTTCTATGGTAACTCTTGAAAATAAAAAATATCTATAAATAGAGATTTACCAGGGAGAAAAAAGAGAATTAGAAAAGATACTTTTTAAAATTCAAAAGCAAACAAGGTACAGAACAAAGAAAGATAAAAAATAAAAGAAAGGAAAGGAAAGGAAAAATAAGGGACGTATATAAGTAGAAGATGAAAAATTTGAAACAAATATGAGTTCTGACAGTAAATGTAGAGAAACCAAATACTCCAATTAAAAAAAGTGATCGTTGGAATGGATGAAATACAATTCATTTATATGCTGGTAATAGTAATCAGCACAACTGAAATATTAAGTATAGAGAAATATTGGGGAAAAAGAATGCAAAAATATATACCATAAAAACACAAATCAATAGAAAGTGAAAGTGACTATTCAATATCTGACAAAATGGACTTTTAAACACATTTAATAGTAGACATATCATAGATTATGTAGTGAATCCACCAAGAAGATGTAATGTAGCTTCAAAATAGATAAATAGAAAATTGACAGATTTTAAAGGAGATATAGCAATTCCATATTCATGGTAGAAGATTTTAGACAAAACGCTCAATAGCTCCAAGTTAAGGACAAATAGAAATCAATTAAGTGCACAGACTAAAAAAATCCCAGCTCCCCAGAAACAAAACAAAATATAAACCTAACAATAAATGCTTTAAATATGGTGATTGGCAAAATCAAATATGTATGTATGAATCTATAAGTATGCTTGTATGTATGTAGAGATACAGATATAAAGATGTGTATCTATATCTAGTTAGATATCCAGGTAGATATAGATATAAGTAGATATATAGGTATCTCCACTAACTGAATAATTCAATTCTTTACAAGTACACATTGGATTAGTTATCAAAATTAACCATATACTGGCCACATAAGCAAGTTTAAACAAAGGTCAAGGAATTGAAATTATATACAGTATGATCTCTGAACACACTGGAATAAAGTTAGAAATCAATAACAATATGACAACTAGGGAATCTAAAATATTTACAAATTATACAATAATTATAACAACATATGGGTCAAATAAAAACACACTGAAAATTAGAAAATGAATTGTGCTGTATAATAGAAATATGAGGCAACAGTATGTGATGGGTGCATCCAAATCTGCTTATAATAAAATTTAGAGCCTTAAATATTAGAAAAATGGCTAGAAAAAATTAGTTGTCTACATATTCGTTTCAAGAAGTTCAAAGTGGTATCTGTTTAGAAAGTTTGATATAACAAGAAACAAAGAGAGTAGGTCCAGTATTATAGTAAGAAATTATGCCCACATTTTACAATAGTAAAAGAAGTAGCAGGTAACAACAAAATCAAAACAAAAACCCAGAAATATTACAGAAGGTCTAAAAATGTAATTAACAAATTCAACCAAATGAATATATATAGAGAGAGTCCTACAAGAGTGAGAGTATGAGTACTGATGGCATTCTGGGTTTTAAAGGAATAATGATTTCAGTATTATAAGATACTGAAATCATTAGGGGTCTGCTATATTTCCAGAGAGCAAATAATGCAGAAATTGATAAACAGAAGAAAAAAGAAAACAGAAAATTTTCACCTGCTTGAAAATTAAGCAACTACAATGCTAAAAACTACGTGGTTCAAAGAAAAATAACAATGGAAATTAGAAAATACTGCTCTAGTGTAAGGAAAATATATCAGAACTTGTACAGTGTTGCTAAAATAATGCTTAGTTTTACTTAACCTTAAATTCCTATATTAAAATATAAGAAGAGCTGAAAATTAATGTTTTCATCTCAAGATGCTAGAAAAAAAATCAAACCTGAAGAAAGTGGGTGGAAGTGAATAGTAAAGATAAAAACAGAGTTCAGTGAAATAGAAAACAAATAGACAATAGGGGAAACATCAAGTTTTGATTCAGTTTCTTTAAAAGTTTAACCAAGTCAATAAATCACTAAAGAAGAATAAAGAAAATACAAATTACTAATATCAGGATTTAAAATGTGATATCACTATAGTTTTAACAGATTAGAAAGTAATAGAAGGATATTATAAATACCTTAATCAATAAATTTGATAATTTAGTTTAAATCGACTCATTTCTTGAAAAATATAATTTATGGAAATTTATACAAAAATAAAAATAGAATTTAAACAGGCCAATGGCAATTAAAGAAATTAATTTGTGATTAAAACCCTTCCCACAAAGATAACTCCAGATCAGTATGGCTTTTGCTTTTGAATTATACAGCTGTTTAAGGAAAATTAACACAAATATTATACAAACTCTTTCAAGAAGTATAAAAATAAGATGCACTTCTGAAATTCCAACATTATCTTAGTCTCAAAACCCAACAAGGATCTTACAAATCAGGAAAGTTATACACCAAGAACTTCTACTTGACATGCATGCAGAAATCCCAAGCAATGTGTCAGGAATTTAAACAGCAAGGTTGCTTGTTCAAGGGAACCAGGCTATAAGAATTATTGCTATGTGAGTTATCTCCCAAGATATAAGATTTAATGCCTAACAAGATTTCCAAGAGATGGTGCATATTTGCTATGAGGCTGTTTCCTAGAAGCATAAAACAAGTAATGATCCATGGTAACTAAGGTCAAAATACCATAACTGTCAGGGCAGACGGTGAAAGAAGGGATTGAAAGGTTCAGGAAAGTGGGCAGGTGAGGGTAAATATACTATATAAGGCCAGAGGCCCAAAGAGAATTGTGTTCCAAAGGCAGGTACAAGTGCCATATCAGTTACCAAAGCCATAAGGAATACAGTAGTGAGAAAAGCACCAGAATCTCGTTCTGCTCTGTAGATCAGAGTGAATAGTAGGAGAGACCATTATAGAACTAGGCTCAATGAGAAGAATGATAGAACCCTGAAGAACAGAAGCTAGGTGGCAATAAGTAACTGCTCAAAACCAAATGGATATAATTTTAATGGATTTGGTAAAGCTAAAGTGGCAGCTAAATTCTGGAGACTGTTAATTGAATAAAGTGTTTGTCGGCGCCAAAGAGGTGATTGAATTTTTACAATCATAAAAAGTCAAAGATGGATTTTCAGAAGGCTGAAGGCAATCAGCACAATAAAACATCATGAACCTTGCCCAATTTCTAGGTCCTGACACCATTGTCTTGACAGTAGGTCAGGTGTCCAGGAGAAAGTACTCTACAACATCATCTTTTCCCTAAGGGACCTGCAGCTCATTATCCGGAAAGGGAAATATCCAAATATTTTGAATACTGTTTGACACAGGGAGGAAGTTGACACTGAAACCTGGGGACTCAAAGCATAATCATCACCTCCTTGGTAGAGTAGGGACATATTAGTTCCAGGTAATAAATAGATGATACTCTTTGATTCACTGCCTGTGTGGTACCACATATCAATTAGAATGATTAACCAATGAATGTCTTCATTTTCACATAATCAATATCCTCCCCATCACCTTTGTGCACTCACATACCTTTGGAATTTGTTCACTGACTGTTATCAACTAAATTTTGGCACGCAAACATTAGCACAGGAAAAAATAATATTTTCGTATATCATTTTAGAACAGGATGTTCTAGATTCTTGTTGCAAAATATTGTGTGAATATTCCTGTTGAAAGACAGACTGGATGAGAATATCATATTTCCTTTTTGTCCATAGGAATATATTTTGTACTCATCAATTATCTGGTTTGCAAAAGATACATTCTAAAAAGTATAAAAATAAAAAGGGACAAGAATTTTAAAAATTTTTCCTCAGAAAAAGATCAAGTTGGGGTATACAAGTCCTACTCAAGATCAAGACAATGTCAATATTATCATAGTGTATTTAGCTACATACAATGCAATTTTCTGTTTTTTCAACATATATAAGCTAAACTAATCCTTGCCAAATCCTCAAATTATATGGTGACTAAATAGCATATTGAAAGTCACATAGCTGACAAGTTGTAAAGATAAGATTTAAATCTGCAGTGTTTGTTTCTATGAATTTGGCTTTTTAAGATTCCACGTGTGAGATCATACAGTATTTGTCTTTCTCTGTCTGACTTATTTTACTTAGTGTAATGCCCACAAGGTCCATCCATATTGTTGCAAATGACAGAATTTTCTTCTTTCTTATGGCTGAATTATCTTTTATTGCATATATATACTATATCTTTTTTATCCATTCATCCATTGATGGACATTTAGGCTGTTTCCATATCTTATTGTCAATAAAGCTGCAATGAACATCAAAGTGCAAATATATTTTTGATATCCTGTTTTTGTTTCCTGTGGATATATACCCAGAAGTGGGATTGCTTGATTATACGGTAGTTACATTTTTAAGTTTTTGAGGAACCCCATACTGTTTTCCATAGTGATTGAACCAGCGTACATTCCCACCAATACACAAGGTTTTCCTTTTCTCTGTGTCCTTGCAAACAGCTGTTATCTCTTGTCTTCTTGATAATAGCCATTCTAAAAGGTGTGAGGTGAAATCTCATTATGGTTGTGGTTTGCACTTCCCTGATTAGTAATGTTGAACATCTTTTGACGTTGAGCATCTTTTCAGGTACTTGTTGGCCATTTGTATATCTTCTTTGGAAAAATGTCTGTTTAATTCCTTTGCCCATTTTTAATCAGATTGGAGGCTTTTTTTGTGGTTGAGTTGTATGAGTTTTTAATATATTTTGGATATTAACCCATTATCCAATATGTGGTTTGCAAATATTTTCTCCCATTCTGTGGATTCACTTTTTATTTTGTTGATTGTTTCTTTTGCTGTGCAGAAGTGTTTTGGTTGATATAGCCCCACTTGTTGATTTTTGCTTTCGTTGCTTGTGCTTTTGGTGTCATATCCAAAAAATCATTGCCAAGACCAATGTCAATTTCTTCTCTATGTTTTCTTCTAGGAGTTTTACCGTATCAGGTCTCATTTGAATAGCATAAGATAGGAATCTGATTTCACTTTTCTACATGTTGTTATTCCCATTTTCCCAATATCATTTGTTGAAAAAGCTATCCTTTCCCCATTGAGTGTTTTTGGCTACTTTGTCAAATATTAGCTCACAGTATATGTGGGGATAGAAACAGAGAGTAGACTGATGGTTACCTGTGGCTGAGAGGTGTGGGAATTGGGGAGATATTGTCAAAGGGTACTAACTTGCAATTAGAATATGAATAAGTTCTGGAGATCTAACGCAAAGCATAGTGATTATAGTTAACTTTACTGTATTATATGCTTTAACATCGTTAAGAGTATAGATATTATATGTTCCCACCACGAAAAAGAAATAATAATTATGTGAAATGGTGGAGATGTTAGCTAAAACTACAGTGATAATCATATTATGATATATAAATGTATCAAATTAACATGTTGTACACCTTAAACTTACACAATGCTGTATGTCAATTATATCTCAATTTAAAAAAATCTATATTGTTTGCTGTTCTTAACTATTGTCTATATTGAAAAGCTGTTGTATTTAAGATAGGATCAGGGATAGATAAATATAACAACAGAAAAAAATATCACAAAACACAGCACACACATCAGAATTGGAATGCAGATCAATTGTGGAAAATAAATGAATTATATGACAAGTTGTACTAGAACAATTAGTTCTAGAAAATATAAAAGAAAATATAACTTTATCCTTTCTTGAGACCATACAGAAAAAACCTATTATAGATAGATGAAGAAATTAAATTTTATAAAACCTACAAATATTTAGAAGATAATATAACAAACATCTTTTGACTAGGGGGTAAAGAAGTTAGTTCTTTTTTTTTTTTAATTTATTTATTTTTGGCTGTGTTGGGTCTTCGTTGCTGCACGCGGGCTCTCTCTAGTTGTGGCGAGTGGGGTCTACTCCTAGTTGCGGTGCACGGGCTTCTCATTGCTGTGGCTTCTCTTGTTGCGGAGCACAGGCTCTAGGCGCTCAGGCGTCAGTAGTTGCAGCACGCGGGCTCAGTAGCTGTGGCTCGCGGGCTCTAGAGCGCAGGCTCAGTAGTTGTGGTGCACGGGCTTAGTTGCTCAGCGGCACGTGGGATCTTCCCGGCAGGGCTCGAACCTGTGTCCCCTGCATTGGCAGGCGGATTCTTAACCACTGCGCCACCAGGGAAGCCCTAAAGAAGTTAGTTCTTAAATAGTAATCAAAAAGGGCAAAGCACAAAGTAAATGACTGATTAATCTAACTACATTAAAATTGAGAACAAACATTGTTTATCTAATGTTACCATAAAGAAAGTAGCAAGATAAGCCAAGAACAGGGAGAAAAGATTTGAAAACATAGTCGAAATATAATTTCTATAAAGTTTTCAAGCTTCATAGTTACTTTCTATAAGTCAATAATAAAGAATATTCAATAGAAAAATAAGCAAAATATATGAACAGGAATTTCCCCAAAGAACAAACACGACTAATAAGAATCTGTAAAGATGCTCAATCTCCTTAATAATCAGAAAAGTACATATTAAAACCACAGGGAGATATGTTGTGCCCATTAAATTAGCAAACATTTTCAAGTCTTATTGTACAAGTGTTCAGAAGGATGTATTGTCAGGTGTTTAGATCAATGACACCTATCATATGCTGCAAATAGGAAGGAAAATTGGTACAAACTGCTTTGAAAACCCCTTTTGATATTATCTTTTAAAACTGACTATGTGTACATCCTGTAGCCTTTGAATTCGAAAGTGTGTACATGAATGAATGTCTTGCTTATGTACATTATATATATGTACACTAATCATAATAACATTGTTTATAGTAATATAAAAGTTAAAATAACCAACATATTAAAAGAAAAATGAAAAAGTCAATGTGGTATAATCATAAAACATAACTATAAAAAAGTAAAAGAGAAGGAACTAATATATTAATGATGGAAAAGTAGGAATTTCAAAAGGGTACGTGCAGTATGATAGCAATCATCTACAGGATAGAAACATGCAAAATTACAATGTATGCTTTAGAAATGCATAAGAATATAATAAATATATAAAGGAATTAATGCAGTTGGGACAGCTGCCACCAGAATATTCAACAACATGAGTAATACTGATTTCTTGAACTCTGTGGTGGGTAAATGGATATTATATTATTCTGTATACCTTTTTGTATCTCCCAAATATTTTATAGTATATTTAAAAATAAGTTTAAAAAAAAGATTGGTTAAGTAACTTTTCTAAGGTTATACAGCTAATAAGTGATAGTGACAGAATTTAATCACAGGTAGCCCTACTTCTGACCCTAAGTTTTTAATAACTACATTATTTCTTAGACTCTTTGATACCAACTGTACACTTTCTATGTATGACTGTAGTCACAACAATAGGGAAAATAAAGAAGGTCATCATAGCACAATTTCACGAGCAATCCAAACTAATTATTTGACTAAAAATTCAGTATACCTGATAACTAGAACCAACTATAAATTCTTTGGAGAGAACCCCGCATTCCCCCCACACACACCCAGAGAGAGAGAGAGAGAGAGAGAGAGAGAGAGAGAGAGGGAGGGAGGGGGCGGGGAGAGAGAGAGAGAGAGGAGAGGGGGAAGACAGGAAGAGACAGAGAGAAAAAGGAAGGAAGAGAATAGAGGGAGAGGGTTTGAGAAAGAAGAGAGAAGAAGAGAAGTAGGATAGGAAAGAAGAGAAAGATATTTGAAACTCACCAAAAAATAGACAAAAAGCATTAGGAATAGAAATGTTGATACAATGACAGAGATTAAAATAATTAAAAAGAGAATATTATAGTATACTATATTCCACTAATGTCAAAAAACTATAAAGGTTTTTTGAAGGTTAACTTTTAGATAAAGTATGAAGACAAAGGTTAACTTTTAATAAAGTATGTTAACCAAATTGCTTCTAGAGATTAGAAACATGAATAAACAAATGATAGAATAATCAAAAAAGAAAAGTGATCTATTTTCCTTCTTCCCTCTCTATTTTCACATAAAAATAATTAATGCCTAGATGGTTTTAAAATAAATTCCTGGAAACCTTCAAGATACATACATTTTCTTTGACAATTAACTTGCCCATAGAATAGAAAATCTTCTGAACAGAAGTTTAATGTATCCATTTATACAGAATTAGGCTAGGATGACACATATTGCTTATTAATGAATACACAGAAAAGCTAATAGAACATTAGCAAGATAAGTGCACTATATTAGTGATATACATCATGACTATTTATGTCTTTTTAATGTAAGAATAATCCAATCTTAAGAAGTCTGTTAATGTTCGGGTACTCAAAATTGGTTCTCTCTCATTCTGTTGAATATTTGTGAGGAATGATCACATGACTCCGTTTAGTTTCACAGGGGTTGGGGAACTCAGAAAGGTAGTAAGTACATGGCTGGGAAGTCATTTCCCAGCAACACTTCTACTCCAGGGAAGGGGCCCAAAAATGATTTGGTGTAACTGTAGCCATCTCTATACTACATCAAACACCAGAAATGGGCTCTGAGTATTTGAAACTAATTGGCATAATCTGTATTATCGACCATAGTGGTTTCAAAGATGGGCAAGTGATTTAAGCTGCTCTAATCAGTTTCATTTCTAGGATTTGAACTGTCAGTACTCTGATACAGATTCTCTCTTAACTGTTGAATGTGCTCTTGGGAGGTTACAGCCCTGGGAGCTACTAACATCCTCTGGTGTCCAGAAGAGTAAAGCTTGACTGAGAATGGAGCCAATCCAACTGAAGGAAGAAAATCAAGAGATGGATCCTGATCTTAAATGCTATTTAAGCACTGAATCAAGCTTCATCTGAAAAATACCAGATTAGGCCTGGTGTGTTTAGTTATGTGAGCTAATTAATTTCACATTTTTGCTTAACTTTGATTGTTCACTTATTTGCAGCTAAACATGTTCTTATACAAAAATGAATAAAAAGGTTCATTAATGTGACCAGTTAACATAGCTTTGGAGAAAACAGTAGCCAATTTATAAGAGTAATGGGGAAAAAAAATCCCATTAATGCTCATAACAAAATCTATTAACAAAGAATGAGCAGGACCTATATGAAATATATTAAAATGTATATATAGAGGCCTGGATTTAGCTTTTAATAAAATTATCTTATAGTGAGAGCTTGGAAGATCTGAATCATAAATTAATACGGATGAGTCTTTGTTTTAGAGAATTGTCCTTCAACTTTTTTCTCCAATTTTATACATTATTGGTTTTTCTTCTTTATGGTGATAATTTCATTCTCTATGTTTTCCTAGAAAATGATCCACCTTTGTGGAGGTTTTCAAATTCATGAGCACAGTATCTCACTTAGTGTTCTCTCATAATTACTGTACTATGATATCTCCCATACCTGCAGCAGTAGCTCATGTTTGTTCCTAATGTTTTGTACTGTTGTTTCTCCATTTTTCCTGATTAGCCGTATTAGATGTTCCTAGAGTGGTTCTGTCCCTCTATTACCCCTGTTTAACTTAGAGGAAGCAGAGACTGATTGGGTTGCAAAATACTAGTTGTTTATTGATGTTATGATGCTCAATTGCTTTCAGCCCGGGAGTCTGGTATTAGCTTTGGCCAAGGCTAAATCAGAGAGGAAAAACTTTATAAAACCATTCTTTTTAATGCAAACACCAGTCTAACATTATATTACTTCTTCCCAATTCTACCCTCTGTATTTTGGAAAAACAACTTTCCCTGGTCTTTGCCTTTAAGTATTGACCTTTTCTGACAGCATATGATATACAACATACCCCCAATGCCTTTATTCTTCCCAGAAACTTTGGCAACCTCAGGAATATTTAAAGGTCACTCACAATATCTCAGTGCCCAGCAAGCATGAGCCAAAAATGTAAGAAATAGCAATTTTGTTTTCCAAACAGGGAAGAAACAAATGGCTATCGTGAGAGTCACAGAAAGAAAGGAAGGAAGGAAAGCAAGGATGGAGGAAAAAAGGGAAGGAAGAAGGGAGGATGGCAGGCAGAAAGTCTTTTAAAGAATTTACTTAAATTAAAGAATAAATCACTTGCCCCTCTAGCTTCCTGAACATGATAGCTCAGACAGATACATGTGTTGTGGTCAGGTAAATGAAAACAGTTTAAACATTTCTGATGCAGCTGAGTTTGCTTCAATTATATTTGACAATTAGGTCCCCTTTATGTTAACAGTAAGTGTGTCTCATATTAAATCTAATTAGCATTTGGGTATTCACATCAGTGATACTCATAATATTCAAAAAACCCCACAGCACAGAGAGTAGTCAGAGCAGATGCTGGCTGTAAGCAATTGGTAGACTCTGTTGGTGCACACTGTCTGAAAAATCAGCCCGGTGTTCATTGCAGCATGAGGAGGACGACGCCGACAAACCCACTAAGAAATTCAGTGTATTTAATAAATTCTATTGTTTTATGTTTTCTAAATCAATATTTTTCTTTATGTTTACCTATATCAATTTTCTGTTTTGCCTTGCTCATTTGTAAACCTTTGCCAGTTTATTTGACTGGATAGGCTCATTTTCTTTTACAGCCTGTTTTACTGTACAGTCTTTGATGTATATTAATAACGAATTTACAGGTTTTTCATCTGAATACAACTTAAATGCCATGTTTGAAATGTGTTATAATCTGCTTTCCCTTTAATTGGTCATGAGATGCAATGCTGTCATCTTTGCTAACCCAAGTTTTACTTAAGAGATTAGTTTTTTTAATTTACAAATATTTGTAGCTTTTTTTAGTTGGGCCATTGTTATTAATTTCTTATTTTATGGCAATGACATCAAAGAAAACATTTAACACATTTTGATTCTGAGATATTAATTTTTATCCCATAATACAATAAACTCTTATGATACTCCATGATCCATGGCATTTGAGGAGTGCGTAATATGAAAATATGGTATGCTTTGGAAGTTGATCCAAGATATCCTTTCTCCCTTTTTTTCTTTTTGACATAAAAAAATGTTTGCACTAGTTAGTGCCCAGCGCAGAATATGCCACATCACAGACTCCCTTGCAGCTTGAAACAGTCATGTGAACCAGTTCTGGAGAAGTAAGCAGAGTATGGACTGAGTGAATCCTGAGGAAAATGACTGCTACTTTATGAGATTAGAATAGTCAACAACAAGGCTTTGTGGATGTGAGACAAAGGAATTCTTTATTTCTTTAAGCCACTATTTGTATTAAATATAGTTTTATTCTCTGCAGTAGAGGTTGGCAAAACTTTTATAGAAAGCTGGATAGTAAATATTTTAGATTTTGTGGATTTTATGGTCTGTTGCAACTATTCAACTCTGTATACAAATGACCTTGGATATATTTCCCTGAAGCTGTTTCTACAGACAGTGGATCATATTTAATCACTGTGATGATTCTCATTCTCTCTCTCTTTTATTTTCAGTTTTATCTGCTAAATGCAGAGGTAGATTTTTCTCAGTATTACTGTTGTTTTTTTCAATTTTTTCCTATTTTGTCTATATTTTTAGTATTTTCATGCATTGCCATAAGTTTTAACAAGTTACAGCTTAATATTTATTTGTAAATTTTATCAATATAAAATGATCCAGTGAACAATTTAAAAAGGAACTTAAGAAAATCATTTACAATATCCTCAAAAAGAATAAAATACTTAGTAATTAAATTAAGCAAGTAGATGAAAGACGTACACTGAAAACTGTGAAATAATGCTTAAAGAAATGAAAGAAATAAAGAAATGGAAAGACATCCTATCTTTCCATTCATGGACTGGAAATATTCATGGATTGGACGATTTAATATTATTAAGCTGTCACTACTACCCAAAGTGGCCTGGGCTATGTGTTAAATTCAGTCTCAATTAAAATCCCAATAACAATTTTTTGCAGAATTTGAAAAATCCATTCTAAAATTCATATGACATCTCAACAGGCTCCAAATAGACAAAACAATCTTAAAAAAAAGAACAAGTTTTCAGGTCTCTCGTTTACTGATTCTAAAACTTATTACAAAGCTGCATTAATCAAAACAATGTAGTACTGGCATAAAGGAGACATATAGACCAGTGGAATAGAATAGCGCCAGAAATCTGACCTCACTTATATGGTCAAATGATTTTTCACAGTGGTGCCAATCAATTTATAGAATCTTTCCATCAGACCTGAAATTTCCCTCATGGCCTTTGTAGTCAGTCAGCCTTCCCCCATTCTGCAGGGTTGCTTTTTGCATCTTTCCTGTTTGGGTTTTTCTGACCTCCTTGGATGTTGTAGCTTGTTGTCTTTCACTAATTTTGAAAAATTCTAAACCATTATTTTCTTATACATGTCTTTTGCCTCTCTCTTTTTTTCTTTCTGAAAATGCAATTCCATGTATGTGCTGACTCATATTGTTATAGAGCTCTTGGGAGCTCTGCTCTGGTTCCCAAACACAAACACACTTTTTTTTTCCCTCTAAATAGCCCATTTTTTATTGAGTTGCTTTTTTTTTTTTTTGATATTGAACTCTGTATACTTTAGAAATTAATCCCTTGTCAGTAGCATCATTTGCAAATATTTTCTCCCAGTCCGTAGTTTGCCTTTTCATTTTGTTTATGGTTTCCTTTGCTGTGAAAAAGTTTTTACGTTTGATTAGGTCCCATTTGTTTATTTTTGCTTTTATTTTTGTTACTCTAGGAGACAGATGCAAAAAAATATTGCTATGATTTATATCAAAGAGTGTTCTGCCTACATTTCCCTCTAGCAGTTTTATGGTTTCTGGTCTTACATTTTTGGTCTTTATTCCATTTTGAGTTTATTTTTGTATATATGTTACAAAATGTTCTAATTTCACTCATATAGCCTAAAGTTACATAAGGGATAGATATAAGTAAAAAGGAAATCACAAAAAATTTGGCACAAGCACTGGAAGAGTGTCATTTGCCAGTTAAAGAGTTTAGAAATTTTCTAATAATAAGCAATAACCCTGAAGCCTGAAGAATTATTGAGGTTTATACACTAAAGAGACAAAGGTAAGAGAGTTATGAGTGGAGGGAAGTTCAGAGTTTAGAAATTAAATTGCACATTCAATTGATCTGTTTATGGGGAGTAGATCGAGAAGGGAAAATGTGGAGGCAGGCAGACTTGTAAAAAAGATATTTATTGTTTTGTTTTGTATTTCAGCTATATAGTTGAGACATACGTATGTTGGTGCCAACAGAGATAATGAAAAATGGATGGGTTTGTAAGTTTAGCACTAAGAATTGACATGATTTGATGGCACATGGAATGAAGGAAGAGGCAGAATGAAGGTATTTTTAAAGTGATATGAAATGTTCTATATCGACAAATATTTAGAAAGTTAGACAACTTTCATTAAGATGGTCAACTCAGAATCATAAGGCAAAATGTTTAGTTTTGGAGATAATGAATGTGAAGTGTTATGGGACAATTCAAATGGAAATATCAAGTCAGCAGTTTAAGTCTGAGTCTAAGGAGATAGAACTGGTGAGAAGCCATAGATATTTTGCTTATGGTTATAGCCCTGTTAGAAAAGGTGGAGAGATCACCCAAGGGGAGTGAAAGAAAAAGGGACCTAATGCAGACCCTGAGGAAGAATGTCATTTATGACATAGACAGAAGAAAAGGACCGTACAAAGTAGTTTGTGAAAAACAGTGGCAATACAAAAGGAGAAAATCCTCAAGAGTTCATCATCATAGGAGGCGATATTTAAGAAAGTCATTCTTTCCTTTTTATGGCTGAGTGAATACTATTTAGTCATAAAAGAGAACAAAATTTTGCCATTTGCAGGAACATGGATGGACTTGGAGGGCATTATGCTAAGTGAAATAAGGCAGAGAAAGACAAATACTATATGATATCACTTATATGTGGAATCTAAAAAATAAAACAAACTAGTGAATATAACAAAAAAGAAGCAGACTCAAAGATATAGAGAACAAACTAATGGTTACCAGTGGGGAGGGAGGGTATTATATATAAGGGTGGAGGAGTGGAAGATAAAAACAATTGGGTTTAAGATAGGCTCAATTGTATGACACAAGAAATAAAGTCAACATTTTGTAATAACTACAAATGGAAATAACATTTAAAAATTGTATAAAAATTTAAAAAATTAAAAATAGCAAAAAAAGAAAGTCATAGTAAATGGTGTTAAATGCTGATGAAAAATAATGTATAATAAAAGATTGACTTGTCTTCCTGATTTAGAATCCAAAATAAGTTAATAAATCTGTGAAAAACAGTTTCAGTGCTTTTGTGAGGAAAAAAACTATCAAGCATTGTGTGAGGATTAAATAGTAAGTGAGGAAAAGGAAATGCAAAGGAAATTCAAATTTTTGGCCAGAAAGACGATCTGAGACCTAAGGCAGTAATTGAGACAGTAAGTGGAGGAGGCATTCAATAGAGTATTCACGAGGCATTCAAGAAATTGATGTGGATTTAATTAGTTGCTGTAAAGCTGAGAAAAATAAGATTTGGAAAACCTAGAAAGATTGAGAGGCAGTTTTCAAGTCGGCTTTGGAAGCCTTGATTTTTTTTTTATTATGGTAAAATTGTGCTATAGTATTGCTTTCTATAGTAGCTTGTGTGAAGGTGTAGAGAAGAGTTGGTTTAATCCAGTGCTACATATTTAAACTGGAAAGAATTAAAGAAATTGGAGAAATTGAGTAAGAATACTGTCAAGATTTTGCCTGGATAGCTTAGATGACTGGGGTTAAAAATGAGGATTGGGAGAGTCTGATCGATAAAGGAGAATTAGAAGTATCACTGTTGTTTGAGATTAAAGAATAAGTGAAATGAGAATCAGAAGAAAATTGCAGTCCTTCAGCAAGAGAACATGTTGAATTTAACATTTAAGAAGTGGAGCTGTTCAGGGAGATGACAGAGTAGAGTGTGTCACCATTGGAGTGGGTGGTTGAATTGAAGTAAACGTCCAGGTCGCTGAAGTGCTGCCCAGCTGGGATGGCTGATGAATTATTCTCACTCATATTTTTTCTGACTGAATTAATATTCTTACTGACCCTACCTTCTCTGAAGAATTTCATCTTAGAACTGCCATTTATTTCACTTCCAAACTTAGTGAAACCTCTCGTCCTGCATTACACACTTTCTCTAACAGGCCACTGATGACTTGTTGTCTCCAATTTCTATCTTCCTCATTGATGTCTCCACAACATTGGAAAGCATTGATTTCACCCAGTTAGATATTTTCTCACATTTCCTCCAAAGTAACATACAGTCTCAATCCTCTTCCATCTTTGATGACTATTTCCATGTCTCCTCATTGGTAGCTTTTCTTAAGACCTATTTGTCTATGGTTTTGTCTGTTTCATCAGCTCACAAAGCTACAACAAACATCATTTTCATGAACATTACTGTCAAATCTAGTTTTGCAATGTTACAAATGCTTAAACATAGTTTTGAAAAGTCTAATCTTACAGAGAGATTTGTTTATGTCAAAATAGAAACAAATAGCTGAAGTTCTTTTTTTCAGGTAAAAATTTAATCATTTATTAATTTATGGACATTTTCAAGTATATGATCTCCTGGTTCCTCAAATTCAACATGTCTGAAAATAAACTTTTGTTTAGTCATATCAAACTTCGTCTTTGTTACTTAGTAAACACTTTCTCAATTCTTCCAGTCATTGCAGCTCTTAAGACCTCTGCTTTGGTTTTAACCCTAATCTCCAGGCTGCTTTTTTTTTGCAATTGGAATTTGGGGACCTTTAGTCTTCAGTATCTTCTGTAATTCCCTGTTTTTATTGCTTCCAAATCCTTTTACTCTTGTTATTTTGTCAGCCTGGAATAGCATTTTCATTCTTCTCTGCGTGTTGAAATTGTATCCATGATGTTGAGGACTGGTTCAGATATAATTTCCATGAGGAAACAACCATGAAGCACATATGCTCTGTTCTCTGGATTTTGTTTCAATATTCAAGTTTAGGTACCCACTCTGCAGATCCTAAACCTGTTTTGAAAGTCTTTCATCAAAAGGACTATATTTTCCATTTAAGTATTAGTGAATATTTTATACATATATGATAGTTTAATAAATCCTTTTTGCCTTATTTTTATTTTTTTTAGAAATCCCTGAATATGTTTTAAGTTTAACATCTGTTCTTTAAATTTATATTATAATGCTTCATTGTTGGAGGATTTATAAATTACTAATCGTACTTTTTGAAAATGAAAAAAGCATCTTACTATTGAGTGTCCTGCTGAAGACCTAGTAAATTCAATAGCTTTTTACTTTGAGGTGCGTTGCCTTGTTATTGTCTAGTTAAAATTGTCTTTTGAAATGAAGAGCTGGTATTTACATTTGCCAAATTACCTGTGTGCACGTACATATGCCCACACATAGATACTGAGAATCTACTCAGCGGTGTAACATATTTGCAAATAGTCTTCAAAAATATGATTTGGGTATCCTGATATGTTACATGAATTAATTATTCACCTCTCATCTCAGTTAACCTTGGCTAAATAATCAAGAATGTGGAAGTGTTCATTCTTAAATAGGGAGTGTTACAAATTCAGTACACGTAGAAGATAAATGATGAAGTATAGCCTACTACCTGATTTCTAGATTTATTTTTGTTTACTGTTTTACCAATCCTAGAAATAAAGAATAGAGTTATTTTTATTTACATGTGCTTATATAACTGTCTCCCTCCAAAAAATGAGAAATTTAATGGAAATAAAGTAGCAAGAGTTTAGAAATAGTTTAATTTCACGGTTATTGAACTAATTATACTAGACTGTGATATCAGTTAAAAAATGAGATTTCATCTGGATATTTCTTCTCTAGTCCTAGGGCCTTTGCTATATATTAGATTCTGGCCATGCTACAAAATATTTATCTGTATTATATTTTATGACATTTTATATTAAGAAATATAATGAAGAGTGTCATCCTTTATACATATTTCTTTATTCATAAGTTTGCTTTTCCTGCTCACATCACTGAAGTAGCAATAAAAGTTTTTCTTCTGAATATACAGACTGCTGAGGCCTAGATTAAAAACCTATATTTAGTTAATTTGTTTGCATTTCATTTCTAGTATGTCTAAGGAAATGAATGCTTAAATAAATGACTTTTTAATATGGTTGCTCAAGTGTTTGTTCCTTTTCCCGTCTGTGGTGACAAGGGTCTTATTAAATTTTGTTTTAAAGTGGATACTTTTAAGTGGCTTTTCTTCCTATAAACTGCAAAACTGGCAATTTTAAGGAACATTTTAAGGTACACACAGTTAAAGGAAAACATTTATTTGCATTGTTCTTGGAGATAAGGGTGAAAGCGATTTTAAATAGAGAAGAAACCATTTTTTAGGCTTTTTATTTTTAAAATATATTGTGAGATAGCTGCAGGAAATTTTAACTACACCACTGTAAACTTAACTATTTAATTACAATAATGTAGGATTAAATACAAAAATAAATGTGTTTAATTTCTTCTTACTGTATCATTTCTGATAATGATAAATAAAAGTCTGTTGGGAATAATATGTTTTTGATTTTTAAAGAGCACTGTAACAATACTAATTAAAACTTATTATAAATTTTTATATAGAAAATATGCTTAATTTAAATACATTAAAGGGAGTTTAAGAGAACTTTTTTTTGGAAAATGACAGGCTCTTTGAATTTGATATCACTGTTTATAATAATTGATTAATAAGTAGTACTACTATATCTTCAAAAATCAAGTAATAGAATTTAAAATAGATATGCATCTCTTTATTGATGTTGCAAGACTGGAGAGAAACTTGTCAAAGACCTGAGTATAGATAAGCTTCAAGAACTGAGAGTGAAAAAATCTATTTAGGCATTCATTACTGATTTCAACCTTGAGATCCAAGGCAAATATTGAAATGATCAGACATCTAATAAAGATTCACTGAACCATCAAAATCATTGCAAGGCAGTTTGATAAAATGGCAGCATGAAGGCAAATATACTCTTCTCTGCTATCCTTGAAATTTTCTAAAACCAACAAAAATATTGAAAATAAAGGAAAGAAGTCTGTATTTTTAAAAAGCAGAGAAAGTCAGAATTCCAAACTACAAACTCTGAAGAAAAATAACCCAGTACTATGAATTTAGACATATACGAGAAGGATGTTGATAACATATATGTAACTCAATAGAATTCAGGCAGGTACACATTTCCCTAGGAGTAGTTAAGCAGTTGTTACATCTTGAAGGCTCCATCTACCAATTTTGATTACAGTGAACCTATATAGCAGCTACGGTATGAAAAAGTGTATGTGAGGAGGGATGAAATCATATCAACACTGCATTTTTATTTTCAACATCTTAGCCCTCTATATGACAGAGATTGTTGTGATGAGGCAGGATGAAAAGGGAAGCAGCAAGGATCATACAACTGCAAAGTCATCATAACTGAATCCCTTTGATAAGCACAGTAACTTGCTAATCCCGGGAATCTAAGGACAGAACTCCTTCCAGGGCAATAATCATCTGGGGAGGAGATATTTGAGAAATTTAATATCAAAAATATAAAATTAAAATTAAAGTTTTCTGTAGTTCTCTCTTTTAATCACTTGCCCTGTTGAGTTGATACTTTTTAAAAGAATACTAATCATAAGTAAATCATCATGGAACTAGAGCATATAAACTTAAGAAAAAATGGAAAGGAATTATGCAAAAGATAGGTAAACAATATCACAAGAGGAATTGCCTGAGATTAGACAAATCATGCTCTGTAGTTTCATAGAAACGACAAGCATAATGATACCATAAGATGAGTTCAGGGAGTGATATATAGGAGGAATGCAAGTTTAAAAAAGAGATAAATAAAATAAAATTAAAAAGTCAAAAAAATTGAAATAAAACACTTAAGAGATGATAGATATAATGAAAACAATAAAGGTAGACTCAAAAGGAAAGAAAATTGAGTCAGGCAAGGATAAAATAACTAAGCACAGTGAAGTCATACAAAAGAAAATGGAAAATTATAAAAAACTTTAAAATGCTTTGAAAGATGATAGAAATTAAAGGGAGGCAGAGGAAATCTAACATAAACATACTTGCAAACATTAAGAAGAGAAAAATACAACTACAAACACACAAAATAAAAATATGTAATAGAATAAAACCTTGGTATAGAGATCTCAATGTAAATATTTTAAAGTCATACACTCAACAGATAAATTGATAGAAAATTATCATCACTCAAGAATAACCTTTAAAATATTAAAATTCAGTGGAAAAAAATAATCCTATGGGCCATTAGAGAAAGAAATAAAATCATCACTATGGGAAAAATGTCATTCTGTCTTAAATTTCTCTATACCAATATTTAAACCTAGAAGGTGACTGGGAACTGTATAGTAAATTTTTAAATAAATTTACGTATTACTTAATAATTTTTTATATCTTATTTTTCAAATAAGGTATTTTCAGGTATGCAAAAACTTACAGTACCCATTAGCTCGTTCAGAAAAGAAAATTTTGAATATAAATGATAGAAATCCAAGAAAATAATGAAAATTTTATATTCAACAAAGAAAAGCTATTGTAAAAAGGCAAACATAAAACAGAAAATCATTTTTTATACAGAAATAAGGCTGAACAACTGTGGGGGTTTAATGAAAGAATAGATTGAAAATGAAATAATAAAGAAAACTTGACAATGAAATAGTAAAGTAAAAAGCACAAACAAAACAAAGCAAACACCGAAAACCTAGGAAGAAGAGATGAATTGTGGAATGGAGGCATATTTTTCCTGTTCTTAACTTTTTCTGCACAGAGTAAATAGCTACCCTCCTAGATTAAACAACATACTTAAAAATAAAATATACTGAAAATATTAACCTATGTGGAATCATCCAATAATGAATCCCCTCTACCTCTTTTCAAACAAAGCCATAAAAACAAAAAGGGCAAATGAAACCACACAACCACAGCACCCATAACTTCTTCTTTCTAGGACACAGAGAACATTATATTCTCAAAGTTATCTGTAAGTAGAAAAATAAAACAAACTCCAATAGAGCTCTCACTGCCAAGAACAAAGAATAAAGGCTTACGAGATTCTGTGACAGTAAAGAGAAGGAGAGGATTTAGAAGAAGCACACATGAAATCACCCCCAGAAAATAGAAAGTGAAAATACATGACAAATTACTAAATATGGACCAGGTCTTGGTAGTCCACAGCTCTGACTAGAGGAAGAGACTAGGAGCTGTGTGTAACAAGATCAGCAGCCTCCAAAAAGCATGGTTTCTTAGGGAGAATCAGATATGTAAAGAAATATTGATACTCTTGGAGAGAAGATAGTGAAGGGAAAGAAGAAATAAGATGGGAAAATAAAGGGTGTTAAGAAAGAAAAGAAAACTAGACACGCCAACTCTTCTTTTTCAAGTAGAAAAAAAGCAAGCTTATATCTAAATATCATATTAGATCTGTACCCTGAAAAAAGAGAACAAACCATTTTTCAGGGACTCATGGAATTTTTACAAGAATTTATCATATATTAGAGTTCATATCATCAGAAAGAAAGTCATAAAATATATTCAAATACTGAAATTATAAAGATAACTTCATCTAATTATAGCTCAGTAGCACTAGAAATTAATACCAAAATACAAGAACAATATGCTTTTCTAACTGGAAATTGGAAAAGAAAGGCTCCCCCTCAAACACCACTTGACAAAAAGATGAAGTCTAAATATAAACTTCTGAATATCTACAAAATATCAAATATTGTATTAGAGTTACCTTCCCTTTGGTTTGTTTTTCCTTCCTCCTTGTGAGACTCAAGGAAAGATTTTACAGCTCAATCTAATCATTTCCTCAAAATCTGCCTTTATTTATTTAAAGCGTAGCGCTTGTTCTCTTTACAAAAACTCGTTGTTCAAAAAAAGAGAATGAGGAAGGCAATTCGGTCCTGATGTGTAAGGATCTCCAAGAGATAGTTTCAGGTTATATACTGTGTAATCCTTATGCACATCTTAAAATGTTGTATATCCAGTGACATACTTAAGGTATGCACATTTTTGTAAGGAATAATAAAAATACAGTTTTAACTTTTGAGGATGGGTGGAGAAGAGGAAAAATTTTTACTTTTCATTCTACACATATTTTGTACCATTAGAATTTCCAAGCCATAAATTTATATACTTTTAAATAGAATATATATTTTAAAATGCATTTTAAATGAATATATAGTTTAGATGTGTTTTATATATTTTTAAATAAATATATATTTATAACCTCTATTTAAAAATAAAACAAGTGCAAATGAATAGTTGGATTATCAATCACTTTTTGTTTCTTCTTAATACTGCTCTATATTAATAAGTTATCCTTAAGTTAAAAAATAAATCTCAGGCAAATGTGTAAAAATTACATTTCGTACAGGTAAAGCAATACTATGAAAGAAATTCGTAGACTTAAGTATTCATATTAAATGAAAGAATGAATATAAAAAAATTTCCAAAACCAAAATATTGAATGACAAAATAAAGAAGGAAAGAATTATTTAGCATAGGAGAAGTTATTTAGAAAACATAGAGTCATATAAAAAATAAATACATTCATAGTTGATCAAGATAAAAGAAAATATCAGTACTTCAAATAAGAAATTATAAGAATGAAATAGTCATAGAAACAGGGAAAACTGAAGCAATCACAGATTGGTCAATCTGTACCAATACATTTAAAAACTTAAATGAAATTCATAATTTTCTAGGGAAATATAGCTTACTAGAACTCATGCCAAATGCATTAGAAAGTCTAGACAAACAAAATAATATAGAAAAAATTTCTTTTTTCTTTTTTTTCCCAAAATGTTGGAAAGCAAACCTTTTTAGATTTTTCTGGTGTTCCTATAGATTCCTGGCTTTCTGAGCAACAGAAATTAATGTGCTGTAAAGAAAGATAATGTATCCATTTCCCCAAAACCATTTACTCCCACTCTAAGGTGATAGACCAAGAGACACTTCTCCCCTCTTCTAGGAACCATCTGCTTCCACTCAAAAGTAATAAAACTTTTCCTATTTCAATCTCCCTGGGTCCAACCGCTTATATTTCAGAGTAGAGAACTTCCCCTACTTCCCTAAGGTGTGATTTGTTACTTTCCAGAGTAAAATATAATGTCTATATCTTCCTCATCCATTCATCTTCCTCTATTTCTAAAGGGAAGATGAATGGATGACCGGAAGTCCCTATATAAGCTTTGAGTTTCATAATTTCTGTGTATTTACTATACACACAGATGTAAATATCTGGCTTCTATGTTGCCCTGCGGACAACTGGGTGTGGGGAACCTGCACTATGCACTTACTCCTGCTGTTGTTAACTGCTGTGAGTAAATAAAGGTTTGATGACCCATCCAGCCAGTCTACGTCAGGCTACTTGTTAAACTGCAACTTAAGACTTCACATAAAAGGATCCCACGCACTCCCCCTCCCCCCAAAAAATCTAGAACCAGTCACTTTCACAGAGTAATTCCAAGAAACAGTGAAATGAATAGATGATTCTCGTGCTATTTAAGATATTACAGAATACAACAAAGAAACAAAATGAGCAAATAATTTTCATGGAATGAGCATTATATTAGTATTTACACTCAAGAGGACTACTCACACAAAAGAAAACAACATCAAAATTACTTATAAATATCAATGCAAAATCCTTAACAAATTATTACTAGGCAGAGTATTCCATATACCATAAACAAATGAGGTTAATTATGGGACTGCAAAGATGGTTTGCTCTCTAAGAATTCATATGCAACATATCCAAGAAGAAAAACAGATCATTGGTATAAGTGACAATGCTTTTGATAAAATTCTATGCTTATTATATTTTGACAGGAAACAAAATTATATAGTAGGAATACTTACATGCTTCCATATCATTCTAAACCATCTATCTCAACCTCAGAGTGATGTCGTACAAAAAAGGATAATTTATAGGAATAGTCACATTAAAATTTTTTAAATGGTAGTTATGTCTGTTAATTCCACTATCAATATACAATGGTTTGAACTCTTAGTGGGAAAAATAAAATGAATTAGAGGTATAAAAACTGAAACAGAGGTAGAAAATTACCACTTTATTCAGATAATATGACTGTATACTTGAAACACCACATGAGATCTAAGAGAAAAATAGTACAAATAGTAAAAGAAGTCATGAAGATGTATGGATAAAAAGTAATAATTAATCACTTTTACATTGTGCAAAGAACAATCATTGAAAATATATAATGAAAGAGGAGACCCATTTACAATAACAACAACAAATTAAATGCCTATGGCTAAGACTAAGAATAGTAAAATATTTATATAAAAATAACTTTAAAGTATTTGTAAGATACATTAATGTATCTTGGTCAAATGTAATAACATTCCTTCCTTATATAGGTCTTATTATCATTCCAAATTACAAATGAGAAAATTGATAGAGGAAGACAATAACTGTGGGTCCAAGGTTACACACAGTACCTCAATACATTACAAAACCAGAATTCAGACCTAATCTGTATGATCATAGATCATAGATCTTAGATTCTTAACCACTGCACCATCCTCTCTATCTAGAAAGCCTCAGAATATCAACCAAACCCATTGCAGAACCAGTCTGAGTTCAGTAACACAGAGATGAAGTACTGCACAAATGTAATAGCACAAATCATCATTTAGCAAAAATCAGTTATAAGACACTATAGGTAAATAAAAGATCCCCATTCTTCTATAATAGCATAAATAAATAAGTAAATGCACACATAACGAAATTTAAATGTACTTTAAAATAAGTAGAGTAATGAATATGAGAGTCAAAAATGAAAAACAGGAAAAAAGTTCTGCAACATATAAACTAAGACAAAGAAACACACTTCCTTTTCTTGATGAAAGTTTTTGACTATTGTAAATATGTCATTTTTTCAAAGGTAATTTACAGATTAAATGTAATACCAATGGGGGTTTTAGTAAATATAATTTTAAATTTTCTGAAAAAATGACAGGATACTTAAGATAATTTTTGAATAGATGATGAATTAAGACTAGATGTCTTTGCAGACATTAAAGCATATTATAAATGAATGTGAATGATAGAAGAGCAGACAGTTTGGTCAGTGGGCAAATATAGCCCAGATATAGAACCAGAGTGTGCTGGAGCCCCCTGATAAAAGCCCACTAGAGCCTATTCTGCACATCTCTTATCAACTCTGCTTTCAGAGACATCACACTGGTAGTTTGAAATAGCCCACGGTGCCAGTAATTTATGACATGAAAATTGACTGCTATTTTTAAAACAGTTATTACCACATCACTGAATAGAACTAATGATATGCAGTTGCTACATGAGAAAATTGGCTTCATACATCAGTTAGAGGAGAGTCTCTAAAATGATATTTATCTCATGGTGACAATTGTCTCAATTCCGAACTGTATTCCAAGTGTATTAAATGGTTTTTTAAAAAGTGGACAAAATTTCTGAAACTTTGTAATGATATAGGCGAACATTTAACTTTTCAAGATAAAGGAAAAGCAAACTTGCGCAGGTTAAATTATGTAAAAAGTTTAAATAAATTTGAGAAAAACAAGTACAGGCAAAACTATAACACTAGTATGAACATGGAAAAATGTCTTCCAAAGTTTCAGCAAATTTTTCTTGCTTATAAATAGCGTTATCTAAAAAGAAAATGTCTAAGTGTCTAAAAAATAATTAAACATCATACACATATATTTTATTACAAAGAAACATAATTGCTAAATAAACATGAAAAATCATTCTCATGAATTATCAAAAATTGAAATGAAATACACAAGGTGCCATATTTCCCTATCATATTAACAAAGATTAAAATTTAATACAAACTAATTGTAGGGGAGTTTGTAGTATGATAATAAACCTCTTATAGGATTATTAAAAGGTATAACCTACATAAAAGGATTTAATTATAGGTATTAAGAGTTCCTAAATAGTTCATATGCTTTGAAGCACCAAGTAAAAGAAATAATAGGAAATACATATAAAATTGAATATATTATTATTTATATATTTTATGTTTTATGGTATACATATATTAAATTTTTATTACCAAGGAATTAAGACATGAAAATATCCCACAGTTATGTTCAATTAAATTATAAAATATCATGAATGAATTTATAGTGACCACTAAAATGGTATTTAAGATATTTTAAAATATATTGTATATAAATATAGGATGCGTTAATAAAAAACAGAACAACAACATTTTATATAAAATATGTAAAAAATATATTAACATTTTTATAGCAAAATATTTGAGGGAAAATATTCTGCTGGTAGATTTATTAATAGCTGTTAACCTTGTTTTTATAATTTCTTGCATTAAAAAAATTCTCCTCTGGGCATTTCTTTCTTCACTTTATTTTAGCACATTTTGTCATTTGTTCCCTCCTGCTTTGCTGATTCTTCTTATTCAAAACTCTATTTTCATGCCATTACCTTCAATCCCTCATCCTAGAGCCATGGGTTTGAACCTGACATCATTTCTGCCTCTATTTCTTATTTCTTGGACTTAAACTGATGCTTACTTACCATTTCCCCTACACTGACTCTTGTGTATCTCCTTTGGTACTTGATATTTAGAGAGATATATGTGATATAGCAAATGCTTCATTTCTTTCTGTGGTATCCTTGCCAAGTGCTAATCTAAGTTAAACTTGAAGACTTTGAAGTCCAAGGGAACTCACAAGTTTCTGAGATCAAGGTTCATCTTTGGATGGTATGGCTTTTAGACAGACTTCACATTTACTGAGTTGAAATCACTCTCCCTATAAACGCATTGACCTAATGCCAGTACATAAAGTTACAAAAAGCAAATTAATCATTTTTAATAGTCTGTGGTACACCTCTCAACCTCTCCCTGCAGCCACACTTTTGCTATGTGACATTGTAAATCCTTCTGTTAAAATATTATATTTGATGGGAGAAGTGGAAACAGTAGGACTTCTATGGAATAAGAGGTTTGTTTTAGAAAATGGCCAAAGACAACTATGTGAGCTGGTTAAACAATATACATATACCTATTGCTTCTGCACCTGGTGCCAGGCGGTTAGCAAGATGGACTTGTGTTGGGAGAGAGCCAGGACAAACTTGGAAACTATGAGAACTAATTGGAACCCACAAGTGCAGCACTGTCCCCCCACCACTTCTAGTGTCAATACCAGTGATATAGGTAACCTACAGTAGAAGCTTGTCACTTCACTATGGAGCTAAACATCAAGGATGTTTGTATAGCTAACAGTTGTGAAGACACACCCTTTCCCCAGGACAAAAGGCATACTTATTGCCGAACAATACAGTAAAGATACTGTCTTCCTCAGTTGCAGACTTTGGGAAGTTTTGCTTACGTCACCTTTAAAAGATTAGGCTTTCCTCAGCTCAGTATTTCCTCAATTCTGATGAATTGAGGAAATACTAAGCATCACCCTGGACCATTTCATGTGGCCTCTGTGGGTTTTGCAGGACAAGAGAATAAGCACAAACATGAAGTTCATGCTGCCTGTTGTGCTGTGCACAGTCCTTTGATTCTGACCTAGGGATTTTGTGTTATCTGCCAGCATCCACGAAACTGTGGCAGGCTAATTTGTTAGGTCGCAAGTTGAGTAAACTGAGACTCGTCATAGGTTTTGACAAAGATTCATGGAAAGTGGAGGAGCTGCAGGACCTATTGTGGCCTCGCAAGGTTCAACAAGGTATGCCAGCAGGTCTGTGACATCATGCATGAGCTACAGTAGCGTCTCCCTCACACACACCCACATCCCCATGGCTGCTGCTTCACTTCCACTTTCAAATCTCATGCAGATTTCCCTAGTGGCCAATCTTTGCCCAGATCCATGCAGGAAAGGCAAGTCTGGAATGCATGGTTAAATCAGTCAGCAGAGTGCACAGCCACTACAGAGGTGGAGATTAGTTTTCTCTCCATTCAATCTGAGTTGTGTGGTATAAGGCTAGAAATTAAAATGCAGTATGAATTGCTGCCTTGACATCTTTGCACCTCACAGGGACTCAAAGTCCTAACCATGAGTTCCCTTGCCTTCCCCAGATATGCCTTCCAGCAGATGGGAAGCTGTGCCCAGCTAGTTCCTCTATCAGCCAGACCAGCTTCACTTCACCACTCCTCAAAATAATGGGTTTCATGTCGCTGCCAGCCCTTAAAATTATTCAAACAAGCCAATCAAATCCTCCTGTGGGAATCAGGGGCACTATCCTTCCTAATACTACAAAGTTCTTCTCCCGCAGCCCCTGCTGCCCTCTGTTCCCAAGTACAACTACTGTGTGGACCTATGCGGTGTGGTCTTCTCTTCCCCAAGGATGTGAATATATATGACTGATAATCTGCTGTCAAACTCATCTGTCCAGTCTCAGGTGTTGTGTGCTTGGGCAGTAACTTTGGGCAGGAATCCCTCCCTCACTGACAGTGAAGAGGAGATGAACAAAGCAGCCCAAACTTGAGACTTGTTTTGGCCAAAAGAATTCCAAGGCAGTAGCATTTTGCAGTTTCCTATATCCCATCTTTGTACCTCCTTTATAGTTTCTCAGAGAGTAGTAACATGCCATAGTTACTGAATTTGTAGGTTTTCTTAGACTCTGGGCAAATTATTTTTCTTGACTAAGATGCATAAGTTCTTTTATTACAATTTTTCTCTCTAGTATTGGACTTCAGTTTTCTACAATCTAATTTTGTTCTAATATTTTCAGTCTTACGGTCACTTCTGACAAAGAATACAGAAGCCGATTACCAAAGAGTCTAATAACAGTTACACCTCAGAGCCACTCGAAGCTTGCCTTAAACATACAAAGCCTGAAGATCCTCCATTTTCTGCTTTTTTCCCAATACTTAAATATCCCTGCCTGTCCCTAGAGGAGTGAAGTTTTAAATTTCCTTGTCCTCTACTTGACACTTTTCTCTATCTTTACCTCTTTATCCAAGTGTTGCTTTTTTCTTCCCTTTTGGAGAATTTTCCTCTATCTTTTCTATATTGCTTTATTTTCTGCTGATGGCTTTTCCATGGGCCAAGCCATACCCTGTTATATATTTCCATGGTCCAGATTATTTTTCCTTTTCTATTACTCCATATTAAGTGAAGTCTTACTGAGTCTCTTCCACCTACTAGCACATCTCATTTATTTATTTGCTTAATTATTTATTTCTATTTTTTAATATTTAGGTTCTCTTCATCTTCTCTGATAATTTGAAAGAAAGAAATACTACGAAGGGAATATTTGGGAGATTTCTGAAAGTTTATTTGGGACCTCCTTTAATGGATAAGGCAACAGAGACCGAGAAACAAAGTATTTTATTAAACCTTTTATGGCTGATAGATCCAAAATAGCAATCAAATTGCTTTCTATAATGGTTCTAGGTTATCTTGGAAGAAGGGTTCTTACCACTAATTTGTAACTATTCATGTTCCAATCTATTACCTGCCTAGCTATTCGGATAGACTGAAGTATGAATAAACATACTCCAAGACTTTGAGATAGCTTCCTGACTGTTCAGACCAATCTGCCTTCATTATATTTGCGTGTAGATTACCTCTCATAAGGGTAACAGATTGGTATAAAACTTTTGTATGCCTTTGGAATGATTGCTCAGGCAAACTCCTTGTTTTTTCGTAGGCTTTTATTTAACACAATCAGATCTGAAAATGGCAGTTAATACTACTTGCTCTTCACATGATCTCGTTCAGTTCCATGTGCACTAAGCTACTACCAGATAAATGCAACCAATTACCACCAATTAATGCCAGCTTGCAATAATCTTCAGAATATGAAGAATACAGAAATTAGAAAAGGAGAATTTATAAAACAACATTTTCCCTCCTTTCAATATTTATTCATTTGTTCTTAACTATGAAAATACTGTTAGCTTTATTGGATAAGGTCATTGATATTTACTTATTTAAATAAAATAGTTTTGGTTAAAACAGAAGTATTAAAATCAAGGTCAAAAATAGTAGGTTAAATAAAGTGAATAGGAAATTTATACAAACAATGTACATAGCACCCTTTGGATAATGATTCCCACATTTAAATATATCACTAGAGGGCAAAATATGTAGATTGCAGAATCCTCTCTCCTGATGATTCTTCCTTCCATGAAAAGAAGTAAAGAAGCCACTTGGGGGACCTAAACTGTAAAATTAAATCTGTAAATTTTCAGGTCAGATAGTGCTGTAAGATAAATGTATTCAAGATAAAATGTATTCAAAATCATATTTCAATTGATACCTTTGCCTCATAACAACACTTAGAACAATAAATAAAATAGAATAAATAAATAAGCAATAATAGAGACAGAAAAATAAAATAATAAAAATAATAATGTGGGATTCATATTTTCGCTGAACCTTTACAGCGAAACTTCTTATATTATGAATAAAGAAAGTGTGTCCGAATTTATTAAATAAGTTCCAGAAGGTCACACAGATAGCTGTGTGGGTAGAATTCAGATCCTTTAAACTTAAGTCTGTGTTGCTTTTAACTTAATAAATTAACTAAAATTAAATCCATGAGACATTAAATGTCCCTGTTTTCATTAGTAGCCAAGTTACCATTATTTTTATGATTCAGTATTGTTTCCAGCAAGTCAAAAGTGTATTTGACATGTTATTGTACTGAAGTCCCTACTGGATAAGACTCTGGAAAATGTATTTGAGATCTTTTACAGGTACAAATTATTTGGGTCATTGATTTCATTAAAAATCTCAAATACTTATGTTTGAAAAATGATAGGCTGCATTCATGATAGGAAGAATATGAGTCTGTTCAAATGATCTATTCAGATGGTCACAGGACCGTATTTAATTTATTCTACATTTAAGGTACACCGTGGGAAGGAGAAAGGAAAATTATAGGTCTGCAAACCTTAGTCCTCTTTCCTAAAGGAGGTTGAATATAAAAATAATGTTACATATGGTCATTTATGTGAACTGAATGATTCTTCTGCCTATTTTATGTGAGCTGTGATATCTAAAAATAACTGTCTAGAATATTCATCCATAAGCAACTCTTATAAACCTACATAGTGATATTGATCCCATATGAATTAAGACTGCATGAGAAATATTTCCCTAAACTTAGTATATGGGATCTGATGCATTCAGGAGGCAATGAAAAGTAGCTTTGAAAAAGACAAATTTATGAAGGAAAAAGAAATAAGCACCAAAGATATATTGTAGGTGGAAAGGTGATGGCATATTGGGGAAAAGAATACAGAAGAATGTTTGCTTGGAAAACTGAGAAAGCTTGACTACATTTTTAAAAATCAAGTGCAACTTCAGTAATTAGCATAGAAAATTAGAAGTAATTGCTTTTTTGCTGAATTGTTCATTTTGCCCCCTTAAGTTTGTACCAGTGAAAAATTGTCATATTAAAGTTGAAATTATTTTAATATGATATACTGAATTATAATTAGTATAATTGAAATATGAAATATTTTAGATCTGTTTATTTGATACAATTGTTCCCTTAGGAACAAGGAGAAGAGTTTATTAATGTGTACTTTGCCCATTAATGAATAATATATACAGCATTTACTGTAATATTTTATATGCTTTTCATTAATATATCAGAAAAAATCAATAGAAAACTAAGAATAGGCTATTTCCTGTGGTTCTTTCCTGGGGATGTGACATTGCACTTTTTAAATGAAAAAAAAGAAAAAATCAAATTCTTTCATGCCAGCAAGAACCACAGATGTATTCCAGTATTGATCTCCAGCAATTATAATTTTTAAACAGTGAGCAAATACATATGAAATATTTCTAAAGAGGCCAAAAAGGAAAAAAGCAGGATGTTTTTCACATAGACAGCCAAAACTCAACAATTTTCAGTTTAGGCCACAAGGCCTGTGTTTTCTATACCTTAAAATTTATTGAGAACTTTAAATAAGGGTAACACCATTAAACCCCATACTGAGTCAGTGTTGATCATAGCTAAATGATTTTTGTAAGCTCATTTATTAATATCAAATTACAGATGTTAACCGTGTTCTGATGCAGAAAGGAGCCAGTGAGTAAAGGGGAAGCATAGCCTGCAGCTCTTACTAAGACAAAGAAAAGGTAAGTGAAAGAGAACAAAGTATTAACATATGCATTCAAGTGTTTGTACTGCTAGCCTTACAGCTCAGTATTCAAGCACAAGATCATTGTTAACACGTTTATGTCAGGTAATTTCTCATTCTTCTGAAAGTTCTTTGATATTTTTGTTCTTCTGTTCCTACGTTAATATTTTATTATTAAACATTTAAAATAAGAGATCAGTTTATTTACCTTAACCCATCTTAAGTCAACTTAGTATGACGCTATTCTTCACATGCATATTATATATCTAAATATTTCAAAAAAAGATATTTGAGCCATTATAAAGGCCAAATCGCTAGTAGAATGCTGCTTATACATCACTTGTTTGTAGAAAGAAAAGAAATGGTCGTTTTTTCCCCTTCCTTTTTATCTTTCTTTGCTTCTAGTCTTCCTTCCTGTGAATAAATGCTTTAGGATGTTGGTATATGTTAAAACCATATCAGGACCTTTTACTATTAATTAATACTACTAATGTCCACATGTAAAATTATATGTTAAAATTTCATAACTATATTTGACTTCTTTCAAATCTTGGGAATTCCCTCCAGTAAAGCCAACTGCCGTTCTCATCTTTCTGGGCTTTAGGTAGTGTTGGTCACAAAAGGTGTTCTGGGAAATAACCTTTGAGTCCGCTTGGAGGAACCCTCTGGGAAGCATTTACTGTCTTTTAACTATTAGTAATTAGCAGTAATTAGATCAGCTAGGTGAGTCCACCCTTCAGTAGGCAACTGCATATATATAGACATTACGACAATATTTTTCAAAATATTCTATTTTTGTCTCTCTACTTCTTTCATTCTTTGGCCTATTTCTTCTGATTTCCTGGTTATATTGGAAACTTTTACCTAGCAACCAAGTTACTGACCCTAATAAATATAGAATATGAAAAACCTTTTATGCTTTTCTGTGGCGGATGGAGTGGGTTTTTAGGCAAATTAATTCTTGTGCAAACATGTCTCTAGGGAGCTTAGTTAATGCATTTAATGAGTCCAAATACTTATAGAAATGAAAGCCAGAAATGATCTATTATGTTATCCTTTCTCCTCTTGAGAGTTCAGTACTCTGCACTCCCTCTGGCTTCTCTTACAATATTATCAAAAGTGATTGCTTTGATTTTTTTGTGTTTCCTACCAAATTATAGCAATTCTTGTTTGCATAACATACATTTTATTTTAACAATTTTCCACATAGTATTTCAGTGAAATAATTTACATGTATGGAGAGTCACTACTAAGTTTGTAGGTAAGCAGTGTCTGAATACGTACTCACTCCTCCACTGGTGAAATATCCGGGAGAAATAGGTGAGAAAATAGATAAATTGGAAGATGCTCAAGGTAACGAATATACTCTTAGAAACTGTGTTATGGAATGGAAATATAGAAAGGTGTTTGGCTTGACAACTAGTCTCCTCTTTTTCTTTTTCTCTGCTTCTATAGGGGTCACAATGAAGGTCATTGTGATTGTCCTATGTTTTGAAAGTCTTAGGAGAGAATTAATATTATGCCTCTTCCAAAACTCAGAACTAATTAAGAGGTCAGTATATAATTCAGTCATACCTTTATTACTAAAGAAGTTATTGAAAAGTTTGACTTTAGATCTGTGACCAAAATAGCTCACTGATAATTTATCTGAGAAGAAAGCAGACTTATCTAACCAGTTACAGCCTACGCTGCACAATTCTAGATCTCCTGCACCCTTCCTCAGGGAGCAGAACCTGCTCCCCTAATTTGTCACATACATGAAAGCTGAGTAAAATATACTCTCTCTGAAGCGGAACAGGCTAAGATAGTAATGATGATGGCAGTAATAATAATGATGATGACAGTGATGATGATGAGAAAGAGAGAAAGAGAGATTGATTGAAAGAAAGGAAGGAACTAATTACCTTTTCCCCTTACCCTCCATCCACATATCCATTCCCTTTTCATTCTCTTTTGTCTAAGGAAGAGCAGGAAAGGTGATGTAAAGAGACCAGGAAGGTTATTCTAGTCTTTCATCTGTAATGTGAGTTCCAGAAAAAAATCTCTACCCCACCTTCTGGGTCATAATATATATAATCAGGTCACATGACAATTGAACACAATTGTTAAACTGAATTTAACAGTTTTTGAAAAATTTTCATAAATATTCTCAGGTGATTTGATCTTAAAATAAAATTTATAGATCTGCCTTCTAAATATTAAGATCAGACAGTACAAGATCCAAATTTAAGATTTCATAATCACTCCATAAAAAGGGTAGACAGAAAATTGTCCTTAAATTTGTAAAGTGACAAAATGGAGGTCTATCATCTGGGGTCAGATAAAATCTCATAAGAAGACAGTACCTTGTAAGGTCACTCATCACTTTCAAAAGTTTAATGTTCAACTTTGCAGGTACCTGGAGTAATTTAACAGTTGATCTCCTAAAATGTATTACTTTCCTAGGGATTAAATCATTGTGACCAAATTCACAGGATACTAATGTGTAAAGAATCTCAGATATAAGTGAGAAATTGTGTATCTACAAAATATTTTGGACTATTAGTTGTCACTGATAATCAGTGGGATCCTCTTTATGCTCAATTTCCTCATCTAAAAAAATGACATTACCTCATAAATTAGTTGTAAGGTTAAGAAGATCATGCATACAAAAGTCTACTTTATTACCTGGTGTATAGTGAAAGCTCAATATATATTAATTACTATTTAGTGTTACCTAGCACTTCTTAACTACTTTTTATATACCAGACTGTCTTCTAAGGATTTTGTATGTATTAACTCATTGAATATTGCAATAATACTGGGACTTTGATGCTATTACTACTCTCATTTATACATAAGGGAATTAAATCTCTACAAGTTGAACATTTGTACCACCTTTGGTATTTGGTGGATCTAGATTCAGTCAAACTCAGGCATCTAATTTCACTACTCCTTATAGATAGAAAAGCTAGAATTAATGGTGAAAATATAATTAGAAAAAGCAGAGTTAGATGATCTTAAAGCGTCTAGATGATCAAGTTACGCCAGGTATTTGTTTTTGTTTTGTTTTGTTTTTTGCTTCTAACTTCACTAATATCAGAATTGGATATTTGTATTCATTGATATATCATGATCTCCCTAGGCCAGAGTCAAGATATAATCACTAACTCTTAACTATTTTCTTAGCTTCCTTGAAAGCTATTTCTTTTTTATTAATTTAGTATTTCTTCAGGTAATATATGACACAACTAATTAGACTTGGGTTTCTTATTTAAAATCAAATATAATTTTCCAAGAAAATAATTTAGTTAATGAAACAGGAGTTTGGGAAGAGAGGGACACTTCTCAGTTTTACAGATATATATTTTTTCAATTAAGCTTTATTCCTTTAAATATGAATTTTATCCAGTAAGTGAGAATTTAACTTAAATCTGAGCTGAGATAGTAATTATTTTCAGTTTCTTGTTGCATATTGTAGTTATTTTCATCCTTGTTAATAATTTTATGTCAGCTAGTTAAAATGTAATAAATACCAGATGCTGAATACACAGAAATAATTGTAATGCAACAGCAACACTATATGACTCACAGTTCAGATCATCTGGCCTGAAATTTTAGCTCTGCGTCTTGATTAACTAGTTTGGTCAAAGCACTTAAGGTCACTAGGTCTCCTTTTCTTTCTCTGTAAAATGGCAGAACCTTACAATGTTATTGAGAGTTATATGAGCTAATATATGTGAATATCCTTTATACGTGTGTGTATATATATTATAAAAATATTAAATTCTGCAGAATTTTGCTTTCCTTACAACTTGAAAGTCATAATTTAATTTTTGATCAAGTTAGACAAAAAGTACTCTTTTACTTTAAAAACTTTCAAAGTATTGATTAAATCAAAAACTGTATAATGAAGCAAACATGAAAGATAGTTTATTATTATTTGTTATTATTTTAAATTAATATTTTATTAATATAATCCTAGTTTTATTCAATACCAATTCAATGGAGAAAGGTCATCTTAATAAACTACATGAAATGCTTCCTTTAAAAAGCCAGTTTTAATACTTATCCTCTAAGTTTTAGGTTAGTCAAAGGGTAACAATGGATTTACTGGTGATGATGATGGAGAGACAAGAAGCATATGAGTTCTGCTTTCTTCTGTCCTAATTAAAAAAAAAAAAATGTATGACAAAACTGAACAAACTTTTGGAAAAATAGAATTTCATTCCTAATTTTTTCCAACAACTTTTACATAAAATAAGTGCTCATGTATTTCCATATGCATTGCAAAGAAAACTTGTTTCTAGCATTTTAATAATTTTCAGTTATAATTTTATTTATACAGATTTTTTAATATGAAAGTTTTTTAAATCTTTTCTGTAATATTTTTACCATATCAGTCCTGGTTCAGTGCAAGAAGAAGAAACCACATTTGATATTTTAAGCTGAAATGGACTAAATACAGAGAATGTGATGCTTAAGAAATCATTGGAAGGGGTGTGGAATAGAAGTCAGGGGACCACAGGGGCCACAGGACCTTCTGGGGTTCGAACATACTTCCTTAGCTAGATGCTACTGTTGCCTCCATGGTTGCCATGAATCTGGTGATGACTTTGGAAAGCTGCAACATCCTCTTGACTTTCAGGCCCCCATGGCTTCACTTGTGTGTAGAAAAACAGAAGTAGGCCAGAAGAGAAACTTTATTGACTTTCATTCAAAATCTTGCATGAAATTGTTTTCAATTGAAGAATGAAATTCACTTCCAGAACTCTGGCAGCAAGGGCCTGGAAATAGGGCTTTTAGCTTCCAGACTTTATAGTACAGAAAGGCCTGTGGAAAGAGGTGGCAATAGGGCAAGCAGTCCACAGGATACACTATACATGCTTTCAATATAGTACATATTATAGAACTATAAAGGAGATCAAGAGATTTTCAATGGAGTAATGCACATTATTACATCTGTTAGAATGTCTTAATGTAAATTACTAGGTCCCAGACTTCAGTTATTTCCTGTAACAACTCACGTGACAGGTAAAGTTTACCTTTATGGCATATTCTAATAATAGAACTCAAGCTTGTATTTGATTCAGTACATACATCTAAACTTTCATTTGTTTTCTTCCACTGAAGACAATATGTCAGAATGTAAGGAAGAGGGATATAATTATATGTTTCATCTTTAATCTGATCACATTTGTGAAACAAATCACTCAAAAGCAATGGCAATTTACTATTAATGAAATATTTACACATTTTTGTTAATAATAAAATACATCCTATATAATGCAGTACTGGTTAATTGTTAAGAATCTCAGGCCCAGATGAACTCTTTGGTACAATAAATTACTGTGAATTACAATAAATTACCATGATTCTCTAGTCTAGCCTAATGTTTTAGAGTTGATCTCTCTAGAAATTATCCTCAAAATATGAGCCAAAAACTACAGATATGCTTCAAATTCATTAAAACCTACAAGTTCTTTCTTTGCTTCTTATAGCCAAGCAGCAAGTAGTTAATTTGGCTTTCATTTTATATACATGTAAGAACTATTTATTAGTGACTTACTGAATTGTGAGTTATTATAATTTTTCCATGTGTGGAGAATCTGCTCCTTTTTAGCTCCTCCTGTACTACTCATTGTGAAGAGCCCAAATGGCAGGTGACATCTAAAAACATTACAGGAAAATTAATGTAGATAAGTATACCATTCGCCTTTTCAGCTGCTATTAACGTAAAAAAAATTTTCCAAACATGCACACTATAAGTTTTCACCTCTTTGGAATCTGTTCTTTCTTATGGAAAAGCAACTTGAGTTATGTTGTAGGAATAAAATAATTACTTTTAAACTATTAAAAAGATTAGCCAACAGCAGTATTTCCCAAAATATGTTTTGTAATAGTTAGTGCCAAGGGATGATTTTTAAAATACTTAGTTCAAATGAAAAAGTTTCTGTGGTCAAATGAGTGCAGTATATTCTGATTTGAATAATTTAAACTATGGATTACAGAGCCTTTAACATGTTAATAAGAATGTTAAACTTCCAAGAGGCTTTCATTGTATTTAGCATATAGGTAGCATTTTCAAAGTTTATTTTATCTTGTAATCTTTTAAAACAATTTCTATGAATATATCATGAGATTAGTTCCCAATGCGAACAATATTTGGAAATATTGAGCAAGAATCTCAATCCCTGTGCAGATCTATTCCTTCTCTACCTTCACCTTTCTTGTACCCTTGAGTTTCTATTATTAGGTTAAGGAAGTAAGAATTATGGAGCAAATAATTTAGTTAGTTTTTGCTTGTTTGATTACTTTGTTTTGGTTTTAGTCTCCTTGTCTTTTAGATACATTGGAAATGATCTTATACTTGTTACACAAAAAAACTTCATAAATCGTCACATGTAAATATTAATTTCAACTTCAAACTTGACATATTCTGAATGACTTCTCAGAAATTATTAGCAAGTGTTTGGTAATGCATTGTTATAGCTAAAACTAATTTAGATAGTGTTGAAGTTCCTATGATGAATACAGAATGAAGAAAAAAGACTAAAGTAGAAGCACACATACACATTCACATATATGAAAGGAAAATTGTAAGTGCAAATTAAATTAGGCTATTTTCCTGTTGTTTTTAAGACCTTTCTTTTCTGCAATCACCACTCTCCTTCATGCCCCCCACAATCTTGCTAGATTTTTTTGTAGGTGTTTAGAATTGCAGAAATATAAGTCTCTCTCTACTTTTTCTACATATCTTAATATACATCTAAATAATCCCCATTTTTAGTTCAACTTTAAAAATAGCTCAACCTTGATAAAGCAACAATTCCTGGATTAAATAATTTTTATTTCTCTCACTGGTTATATTAGGTACACTAGTCACATTTTTAGCTTCTACTTGTTTTCCTGCCCGATAGAGTGACAGTCTTGATGTAAATAAATCAGTAGAGCTCCGTGAAAGTTACAAAAATGATATACCTTATATTCCATCTATATTTCTCACAGTAATCTGAGAAGCTTCATACTTAAGTCCATTACTAAAAAGGGTGCTTTTTGTTTGTTTTAGCTTTGATCATGTAATTTAATTCTGGATTTATTGGTTGCTAAATAGCTACAAATTTGAGATAGCCTTTATATTTTATGAATTCAGATTCTTTTTATTCCTGTTCAAAGGGTACCTCAACTAAGGAGCCCAGGATACTCCACCTGTCATTAAATATGATCTCAACCAAGAATGGAATATAAATATAAATTACTGATAAACCTTGAAAGGGCTCTCCATTACATGATCTTATCTGAAAGCCTCACACATGACCATCGATGACATTTCCCTCACAATTGTTTTAACAGAGGAAGGTCTCAAATCTTAAGAAAGAAACTTTCACTTGAAAATTTTAATAAATTTTACCATGCATACTATTGGGTTTTGCAAATAGAGTTTCCCTTTTCTTGCATTGAAAAGATATTTCTTTCAAGAGAAATGAAGCTTATCAAAGATTTTTAAATAGGTATTTCTGAGAATGATTCATAATTAGTCAGGCCTTTTAATAATGTATTTGATTATTTTAAGGACCTTTTTTAGATAATAGACTACATTTCGTTTTCAGGATGGCTTTGACCTTCAAAATGATTGACTTCGTGCGTATGAGTTGATGTGTCAATGGATGGGCTGACCCAACTGACTTAACTTTGTTTAAGAAAAAGCCATGAGAACGTGTGCATGCACACCACACACACATAAATAAAAGTGGTGAATGCACTCTATTCTTTCAGGCAGACAAGCACTGTGAAGTGATAAACATTTGTACCCCTTTTATTTATTTTTTCTTTCCTCAGTAACAACTATTTGCCTTTATCTAAACTTCTGTAGAACTCATGTACACAAATGAGACTAGATGAAAAGTCAGAGATGAGAAGAAAAATGGGTAGATTATTACTTTAACACAACAGCTTCATTGAGGTGTAATTGACAATTATACTACGTAAATATTGTATTTTGACCTATGTGTACAACCTTGATATCATCACCATAAGCAAGAAAATGAACATATCCACCACTCCAAACTTCCTTCATTCCCACTTTAATCCATCCCTACCTTTCCTATTTTTTCCCTCCTTTCCAAGTAACCACTGGCAAGCTTCACTATAGGTTAGTTTCATTTTATGGAGTTTTACATAAATGGAATCATACAGTATGCACTTCCTTATGTCACTTGGCATAATTATTTTGATATTCTTCTGTGGTGTTTTATGTATCAATAATTTATTCTTTTTACAGCTGAGTAGTATTCCATTTAATGAACATATCTGTCGAAGGATATTCTAATGTTTTCCAGATTTTGGCTACTAAAAATAAACCTTCGATGAACATGCATGAACAAGTATATTTTGTGCTTTTGCTTAATGATCTGTTTTTTTCCTCCTGACACAGAATACACGGTCTTTTCCAACACCTTTCTCCGACTCTGACACTAACTAGGTATGCGAAAATTCAATTCTGACACCATCTACCTGGTGTTAACATTAGCTCCCACAAGTTAAAGTGCTCAGTCCCACAAGACTGCTCCCACTTCAGATGCCAATTGCAAATCTCGGGTCACTTGTATTTCTGACTGACCAGCTGTAAATTGGGGCGTCCCCTTCTCAGGTTCAATAATTTGCTAGAGTGGCTCACAGAACTCAGGAAGGCAATTTACTTATGTTTACTGGTTTATTGTAAAGTATACAAATGAATAGCTAGATGAGGAGGTATATAGAGCAAGGTCTAGAAGAGTCTTAAATATAGAAGTTTCTGTGCCCCTGGAGCTAGGGTGATCTGTCCTTTTAGTACATGAATATGTTCACCAACTCAGTAGCTCTCCTTGTTGTTTAGGGGTTGTTATGGAGGTTTCATTACATAGGCATGATTGATTAAATCATTGGCTGCTGGTTAACTCAATCTTCAGCCCCTTCTCCCCAGGGGTTGGGGTTGGAGGTAGGGCTGAAGGTTCCAAGCTTCTGGGGCTTGGTCTTTCTGGTATTCAGCACCTATCCTAAAGCTGCCAAGAGCTGCCTCATTTGAACAAAAAGAGTTCCTATCATCCTTACAACTCAGGAAATTCCAAAGGTTTTAGGAGTTCTGTGCCAGAAAGAAACCAGGAACAAAGACCAAACATGTATTTCTTATTACCTGGCATTTAGCTAAATCCTAAGATGTAAAATGACTAGATCATAGGGTAAGTTGTCAAATTGTTTCCCAAGTGTTTGTACAATTTTACATCACCACTGGCAATGTAAGAGGGTTCTAGTTCCTCAACATCCTTATCAACGTTTGGTATGGGCAGTTCATTTTATTTTAGCTATTCTGATAGGTGTTTAGCGTTACCTCATTTTAGTTTTAATTTGCATTTCCCTAAAGACTAATGATGACGTGCATCTTTTTATGTGCTTATCTGACATCCATATATATTCTTTGGTGAAGTATCTATTCAAAGATTTTGCCCTTGTTTAATCTTGTTATTTCCCCATGTAGTTATCATTTCCAGAGTTCTTCATCTTTTTAAGAAGGTACATACTTCCATTTGGTTTCATTTTCTTTCTACCTGAAGGACTTCCCTTAGTAGTTCTTGTCGTGGAGTCATGATGGTGATGAATTATTTCCAGTTGGTGTGTCTGAAAAAGGTTTTAATTTGCTCATATTTTTGAAAGATATTTTTACTGAGTAAAGAATTCTATTTGAACATTTTTTCTTTTTTCATATTTTAAAAGTAAGGCTCCATTTTCTCCTCATTTGCAGTGTCTCTTACATAAAATATGTTGTCATCCCTATTTTTGTTTCTCTGTATATAGTGTGTCTTGGTTTTCTGGCTGCTTTTTTTTTTCCTGGCTGCTTTTAAATTTCTGTCTTTATCAGTGATTTCGAGCAATTTTACTATGATATGCCTTGGCTACATTTTCTTTATGCTTTTTTCACTTGAGTTTCTTAAATTGGTCGGTTCATTGAGCCTCTTGGTTCTGTAGTTTCATAAATCTAATCACATTTGGATTTTTTTGGCTTTTATCTCTTCAAAATCGTTTAGCCCTCTTTTCTTTCCTCTACTATAGGGACCCTAATTGCATAAATATTAGCAGGCTTGAAATTGTCTCAAATTTGTCTGGTATCCTTTTCATTTTTGTTTTTTTTCCTCTCTGTATTTCATTTTGAATGTTTTCTATTGTTATATTGTCAAGTTCACTAACCTTTTCTTTTTTTTTAATTTTTTTTTTTTGATGTGGACTATTTTTAAAGTCTTTATTGAATTTGTTACAATACTGCTTCTGTTTTATGTTTTGGCTTTTTGGCCACAAGGAATGTGGGATCTTAGCTACCTGACCAGGGGTCAAACATGCACCCCCTTCATTGGAAGGTGAAGTATTAACCACTGGACCACCAGGGAAGTCCCAAGTTCACTAATCTTTTCTTCTCCAATAACTAACTTGCTGTTAGCAGCGTACAGTGGATTTTTCTCCTCAGACATCTCTAAAAGTTTATTTTAGGTCTTATTTATATATTCCATGACCTACTTAACTTTTTAAACATATGGAATGCAGTTTATAATAATTGTTTTAATATACTTGTCTATAAATTCTAGCATCTGTGTGAGTTTAGGTTGTTTTTTACTGGTTGATTTTTTTTCGCATTATGTGGTGTATTTTTCTGCTCACTTGCACACTTGGCAATCTTTGACTTGATGGCAGACATTGTTAATTTTAACTTTTTGTTTGCTAGATTTTTTTGTATTCCTATAGATTTTATTAAGCTTTATTCTGGGACAAAGTTAACTTATTTGGAAACAGTTTGTTCCTTCTGAGTCTCATTTTTAGGATTTGTTAGGGGTGTTTAGAGCAGCTTGTAATCTAGGGATAATTATTCCTCACTACTGAGGCAAGACTTTTCTAAAAGCTCTACTAGATGAGTCTGAACAATGAGTTTTTTTCCAAGCTATCAGTCATTATTTCTGTTCTTGTTTGCAGTGGACATCGTTTAATACTTTCAGATGGATCTTCCTCTAGCCTCAGGCAATTTCCTTACATGCATACAGTGAACAGTGTTCTACTGAATGTTCAAAGGGTGCCCTCTGCAGATCCCCAGAGCTTTCTTTCAATGATGCTCTCTTTTTTCCGGTAATGTGTTCTGCAACTGTTGTACCTTGTTCTTCCCAGACACTCAGCTCAGTCTTCTCAAGGAATCTGTTTTAATCCTCCTGGGTTTCCTCCTCCTGAACTATGTCCTAAAAACTTTCTCAAAAATTTAAGCTGAGATAATTATAAGGGTCATCTTGTTTGTTTCCCACCTCACAGTGATCACTCTCCTTTATTGTCTGATGTGCAGTATCTTGAAAACAACTCTTTCATATATTGTGTCTGATTTTTTATTATTTCAGGCAGGCAGATAAATTTAGTTCATGCTACTGCATCTTGACCAGAAACAAAAGTATGACTAAACTTTTAAAAATCTGTCTATATATGTATTTCAACTTAAAAATAAAGCACATACATTTGTGCAATATAATGATGCATTCAGTCCTGCACTTCTACTTTCAATGTTTCCCTTATTACTGTTTAACTTCCTACATGTCATACATTTTAATTTATATTATTTAGTACAAAGTTGCAGTGGGTAAACTAAGGTAACAGCGAGATGCATTTTACTACAGTTCAACTAGTTAATATTTTTTAGACATGTAATAAGCATTTTTTCTTGGTATGTTAAGTAGTAATTTTTTCATGATAGACTGAAACGGATTGCAACAATATTATTGTGCATCGAAAAGTTAACATGTACAGTTGACCCTTCAACAGTGTGGGGGTTAGGGGCACCAACATCCTGCCCCATCAAAAATTTGTGTACTGCTATCTCTGCCTCAAAAACAAAGGAATTTATAAATCACTCATCCAAGTGCAGGAAGCTGAAACAGTTTAGATAGAATCAGAACTCAAACCCTAGTTCTCAAACCCTATGATTCTACATATTGTGATCTCTAACTGAACACAAACTTTTCCCTATACATAACTAAAGATCTGTAAAATAAAAATACAGATACTATATTTATTGAAAAAATCTATGTATAAGTGGACCCACATACTTCAAAAGTGTGTTGTTCAGTGGTCAACTGTATTTATGTGGGTTTTACATTCTTGTAGCCACTGAAATACATACTTCCAGGGATTCAGGGATTTAAAGAAAAGTTTTAGTGTTCAACTTCACTAAAACCTGTGGAAGGAGTCTGGCTTCCTGGTAGTTGAGACCCATCTTTTTTCCCCTCTAAGATATTTCTTTGGGTGTTTGAGATAAAAACAAGCTAGAATTTTGCAAAGTTTTAAAAAAATTGAGTTTCTATACCATAGCGTATATGAGCATAAGATGAATACAAAATTATATGGTAAAATCCATTAATATTGTTCCATAAGTAATATATCATCTTGTTTCTGTGTTAGATGTAAAGAATTCTAGTCTTTTTTAAAATATTTGACTCTTCCTAAGATGTTATATGTTTGTTTACTTTTGTGGGAAGTGCAGCTCCTCCCTTACACTTTTGTTAAACGTAAATATTTAATTCACAAAGTACTTCAAGATCAGTAGGTAGAAATAATTTATATCATGAGTGTAAATTTGTTCTGCTAATTGCATAAATATTAAAAACATCCTAATGAAGTAGGTCAAGCTTAAAAGTTGTTACATTTCAAGTAATTATTATAATGATGTATAAAACTGAAACATTTAATGCCTGCACTTTTTTATACATGGGGGTGGGTTTTCATTATATGACATGGATTTACATAACTGAGTACTGTACAAATGTGTTTTGAAATCCTCGTAAACCCTTAGTTACAAGTACAGAACAAGTTGGCAACAGGATAAGCTCTATCATGGGGAATTCTGGAAAAATAAGTTGAGCCTTAGATAATTTTTACTCTCTTTAGTGGCTTATGCTTATATATCTAGTGGAAAGATTAGTTTTACTAAGTAAAACTTTAATTCAGATAACTCAGCTCTAATTTCTTTCTAAAGTAATCTATATTATACACTTTAAGTGATACTATCTATTATTTACTATTTAGAATATCAGCTAAGTCTAAATATTAAACATGTAGAATCACATATAATTTTTCTAATTAGATAGGATTGCCTATAAAGAGTTACCAAACTAAATGTTATTTTCACACAAAAATTAATAAATAAGAAGATAAAATATTGGGGGGAAGAAACAAAAATATTTAGGCCAGAAAGTGAATTATTTAAAAAGTTTTCCTGTCACTCATAAGCTAGCTTCTGGTTTTTGAGATTTCTGTGCTCTCTGAGTCAAAGAATAAGATAAATGTTCAAATGGATCTGTTTCATGTCCCCATTCTCACCTGTAGTTTTGGGTCGTTTTGCCAACCAAGACAGTATATTTGACTTTTACAGTTCGTGATTTTTACAGTTCATCATTATTTTGACAACTATAGTCTAAGAGATTGTATTGTCTTTAAAATTTCTCATCTTGTAAGTAGAGCTGTAACTTTTCACTTGAAAGTTATCAAGAGAAAGAGCAGTAAGCACAGTAAAAGGTTCCACTGTTCTTCACCATAATTAGCAGATGTTCTATGTTATTTGTCAATATTGTGAATGCAGTTCCTCCACTTAAATAACTGATGTAACAGGAGGAAAAGATTATCTTCACTGTTCTTTGTGAAAACTTAACTGATGCTATAGTATGGTGCTTTAAATAAGTATATGTGATTTATGGATATGAAGTGGTACATATTTAATCCCATTAGTATTTATTTCTACTTCGTTATTGCAAATGCAATACATAATAGATAAAATAAAATATAGAATGGCTGTAGTTGTATCATATATGATGAAACTCCTTTGTTTAAAGTCCAACTTCATTAATTATCACATTTTTAGCATATTTTCCAGGTTGTATCTTGCCGTGATTATATCCTACTGCTTTTAAATACTGGAGAACATGAAAAGAAATACAATAATGTAATAGTCAAGTACCAAGATCCACTTATAAGTTATAACTGAATTAATAATGGTGGGGAAATGAGAATAACAAAAAAAAGATGTGATATTTAATGTATGTTGTCAATTAATGACATACAGTAATATCAATAAATTGTTGCAGAAATAAGTTTAATTTAAAGGTATAGGAGTCCATTATGTGTTATAATTATTCTGTGTTAATTCTTCTCAGTCTCATATTGTTTTCCAAGTCTATATAAATTAGCAAATTTTATCGTAGTACAAAGGAGGCATGATGTTTGGGTCTGTCCTAACCAAACCAGTTTTTCTGAAATAAATTACAAACTGACAGATCATGCAACATTTGTTTCATACTGAACAATTTAGAAAGTTGTGTGCAATAAACGAATTATTTCTTTATCCCTGATTTATAAGTGTATCAGTGAGAGTTGAGTCAAGGAAACAGAAATCATACTAGTTTTTTCAGTAGAGGGAATTTAGTAAAGAAAAATGTTTATTCAGGTGTTGGAGCACTTAATGAACAAGAAGGAAAAACAGAGTCACCCCAAGATAACTTGAGGAAACAGGTAACCTCCCCTCAGGTTTGGAGTAGAGAGGGAGAGGTTGAGGTTATCCAAATCTACAGTCTCAAAGAGAGACTCTTCAGATCTGGAGCTCAGGTGTTAGAAGGTGAGATGCTACCAGGCTGCTGTGGCACCCCTGAAGGAAACTCATGATGTTGGTTCTAAGTATGTGAAGATAATCTGAAGCCTGGAAGTTACTACTGCACCTGGGTTTCAGTGCCATTGCTGAAGTGATGCTGAAAAGCAGAACCATCTGCAGACCTTGGCAAGGTGACCCCTCTAAGTCCCACTCCCAGTACTTGGGACCAATTAGGGCTGGCAGTGGCATTTGAGAGTAGTGCTCTGAGCCTGGTCCAGGATCTTCTGAGCCCTGTTTTCCATTTCACAGTTTGTTCTCTCTGACCACGTACTAATGCATCAGTTCAACTGTTTGTCCCACGGCACTTGGCAAATTGAGCCTATGAGTTGTCTGAGCCTGTGATTGACCTGGATTGCAGAGGGCATCCTAAGGAGAAGGTTCCTCTCACTGGGTGCTGTGGTGCTTCTTTTGAATGATCACACAAAATTATGCTGCCAGAATGGTGTTGATTTGGATGTTTCTCCCTCATGTTGGACACAGGATGAGTTAAGGGTTCTGGGCTATGGAGGGTTCACTACCAGCCTTTGGGCTTAAGGCACATGTATGGGTCCATGTGTCAGATCTTGCCTGTCTCTGTTCTGACCACAGTGCCTCCTCCAGTCTACAGGCAGTGGGGATGGTGGCAGGCATCCTTCACCCTGTGTGCTTCTTGCCACTGGCACCCAGGGTGGCCACCCTAACCCTTCCATAGTCTTCATGCTATATGTCAGGAATTCTTGTGAGGGTGACCATGACTTTCTCATTTAAGAGCTTTCAAGACTGTTGCTTGACAGTGACAAAAGGCCCTTCAGATCGCTGTCTTCTCTTTCCTCTGATTGATGTGGTGAGGCACTGCTCTTCCAAGCCAGTGTTAAGCCATCCTGGACAGGATGCTTGAGCAAATAAAACTGCGCTTTTTGCTCCACCCATATCCCCTTCCCTTATTTTTCCCACTCATGGTAATGTGTGTAAGACAGGGGTTTAGTCAGTTTTGAAAGAGATTACATTATAGGAATGCATTGATTCTGACCTTGATGGCTCAAGAGAAACACAGTTGGAAAATGTGTTATCCCAACTTAATGCTAGAAAATTCTGAATAGTAAATTTAACATGACTAGAAAGTGAATTATTATTTATGTGGTTTTGCATAATCTGAGCAAGACTTGCTTTCATGCTTATAGTCAATGAAGCACAGTAATAACTTTTGAGAGAATCACTGAAAGCCAATATTCTCAAGTGGCCCAATAGCTAATGCAGCATCATGAACAATAATGTAAGTAGCACTAAATAAATGATGTGTGTCTCAGAGATATTGCAGGTTTGGTTCCAGACCACCACAATAAAGTGAATATCACAATATAGTGAGTCACACAGATTTTTTTGGTCTCCCAGCACACATAAAAGTTATGTTTACATTGTTTGCAATAACATTATTTCTAAATAACAATGTACATACCTTAATTAAAAACACTTTATTGCTAAAAAATGCTAACCATCATCTGTACCTTCAGTGAGTCATTGTAGTAACATCAAAGATGACTGTTCACAGATCACCATATCAAATATAATAATAATGAAAAAGCTTGAAATATTGCAAAAATTACCAAAATGTGACACAAGACACAAAATGAGCAAATGCTGTTGGACAAACAGTGCTGATAGACTTGCTTGATGCAGGGCTGCCACTAACCTTCAATTTGTAAAAAAAAAAAATGCAATATCTGTGAAGCATAGTAAAGGGAAGTGCAATAAAATGAGGGTATACCTGTATTAGGAAATGAACTATATTGTTTCAGTACACACAAGCATTAAACAGGTATGGCCTTGTAAATAATAACAGAGTTACTTTTTTTTCAGGATAGGACATAAGAAATTATCCAGGAATGTCATATTTGAAAATAGAATAGGAGATTTGTGCATTTCAATATATGTACATTTACCTCAAAATAACTATATAATAATGATAATAATTGAGCAAGGTTCTGCAGAGTGAGAGGAATAATATATGAAGTAAAAGGATAGGATATTAATATTTATGGAAGATGAGTGATGGGCAAATGGGTTTACCTTTTACATGTTTGAATTTTTCATGATAAAAATATTTTTAAAAAATTACCGAGAATCAAAGTATGGACAAATATTTAGAAACCAATAGCACAATGAAAATAAACATAAATATTTATCATACTAAATTATGTTTATATTAGGCATGTTAGAATGATTCAATACTTTGAAATCCATTTGTGTAATCCATCATTTCATTAGATTCATTGTATGATCATGTTCATAGACATAGAAAAGCATGGGGCTAGATTCAAGAACACCACCAGAAATTAGAGGTTAAAGGGGACATTAATGTGGTCAATAGTGAACCACTTCCTTGGGCAGATATTACGGTCAAGAAGCATGGTGAAGTGAATCTGAAGGGATAAAAGAAAAGTACTCTGTGAATAAATTTTCTAAAGTTTTTTCTTTTCCCTAAAGTTGTTAAATGAAAAATTGGTCTGTTTAAGCATTATAACTCAAATATAGTTAACTTTAGATATTTGCTTTTCCCTAAGGAATTATCTATCTCATTTAAATGAATTTTTTTTTTGTTGGAGGTCATCAAAGTCGCACTTACGATTTTAAAAAATTTTCTCTGTTTTAATACTTATTTGCCCCCTTTTATTTCCTCTTTTATATATTTTGCCTTCTTTTTTCCACTGATCAAGTTAGTTAGCAGTTTGCCTATTTCATTAATTTTTTTCAATGAGCCAGCATTTTTATTTATTAATTAAATCTACTGTTTTCTATTTTCTGCCTCATTAAGCAATGCTTTTTAACGTATTATTTCCTCCTTTATCCTCTATTTTGATTTCCTTGGTTGTGCCTTTTTAAGGCTTTTTAGCTTAAATTTTGAGGAATTTAACTCTCAGTTATTTTTATTATTTTATTTTTATTTATAAAAGTATTTGGTGCAATGAATTTACGTCTTCCTCTCCCCCCCTTAAATTGCACCCATAAATTGTGATAAGTGCTGTTTTTGTTGTTATTATTTTTATCTTCCTGTTTCTATTTCTCCTTTTACTTTGGAGATGTTTAATAGGAAGTCTATAAATTTCCAGATGGAAGGACAATTCTGTCTTTGTTTTTGTGAGGAAATTCTAGTTTTATTTCAGTGTGATGTTTATGATGTTTGTAAAATTTCTCCAGTAAATTCCTGAATAGACGTATTCAGGGCCATTTTGACTTGTACTCAATCTCCGATGAAAATACGTTTTTTATAATATGAATTCTCATGAAAAAATATTTGCTGTTACCCAGGTTTAGTGGTCAATAAAGTATGCATTTCTATGAAAATTTATGTTAGAAATGGAAATGCATCAATTTCTAATTCAACTCTGGCTGTAATCAGAAATAAGAATAAATCCTTTAAATATACATATATATCGTTAATATATATATAAACCCTATATATGTGTGTGTGTGTGTGTGTATATATATATATATACACACATATTCAAAATGTCTGGGGTGAAGTCTAGACAATAGTATTTTCAAAACTCTGCTATTCTGTTGAAGGAAAGAACATCCTAGGGTTTTTGCAGGTAGTTTTCTCATTTTTATACAGCTTTCTAGATAATTCAATTAATAATGGTGAGCTGTACATGAGAGAAAATATTTGTTGATTAATATGCCAGTTAATTTGTTTATTAGTTTCATATTTAATAGAAAAGTATAGGATGAGTTAAAGTTTATATCAAGTTAGGTGACTACCACTTTTCTAATTAAAGAGAGAAAAGATTCTGGCATCTTATCAGAATATGGAAACTCGTATTGAAAGGAATCTGTTAGATATGTCAGGGATTATCTATTTTAAAGAGTGAATTAGTTGAATTTCCTTTCATAAATAAGAGAGGAGAAAAATATTTTTGGCAAAACATTCAGCATTTCTAAACCTTTATCATCCAATTTAGCAAAATATTATTTTTAATAAGCACCATATAAAATTGGCAAACATGAAATGATACATGCCGATGTTCTTCATTTTTTGCAAATATTAAAAATATGTTTTATGATGGATAATTTTAATGGTCTGGGAGAAAATAAGCATATAAATTAAATATTTATTTATCTTTAATTTGGAAGCAAAACAGTAATATATTATCTAAAATAATTAAAAATCACAAACATAAGTTTTAATATGTACCTTGTTAAAACTTGCAGATCATTATTTTCAATTCAGACCTTTATTAAAAAATTCTGGTTTTAATACCAGTTTTTATTAAGAAAGATCATAAAATTATTTTTCTAAAGTGTCATTCATTATAATATTGATAGGAAACATTTTTTAAAATATTCCTTTATTAGCCTCATAGTTCACATTTTCAACAGTGGCACCAACCAAAAGCATTTCATATACCAGTGAAGAAAAATCTGTAAGAAAGTTAAAAGGACATATATAAACAATTCATATATGAACAATTGACCAAGAGGTCCAATTTAGGTAAAAGGTGAAAAAAGTATAAAAATTTTATTCAGACTTTTCACTTCCATTAGGATAAATAATAAAGCATGAAATATTATATTGGTGGTTGTGCTCATGAGCATTTTTTATTCTTTGTGGATATTTCCTATTTTTCCTTCATTGAGCTTTCATTTTTTATGATTAGAAAAAACTTCCTACCATGGAAGACTACTGCAGTGTGATACCACTAGTGGCAATGGATAATTTGAAAGGAGACATTTAATACAAAAATATGAACTCCGATTTTGAGAGAGTTACATTTATAACAAGACATTTTGGAAGCAATAGTTTGCAAAAAAGAACAAAGCCAAATTCTAGTTCTACTAATATGACTGGTTTATGTGTGCAAAGCCTAGAATTCCAGCTAGATGTAATTTTTGACCAGGAAGTCCTCCACTAAAAATAAAGGAACTTAATGCTTATGTGTCCATAAGCATGCACACACACACACACACACACACACACACACACACACACACACACACACACGTACACTGTGCCTTCTTTATAATATTCCTCATAATCCCCCAATTAAGGACTAAGAATCTCCTGTTTAAACATATATCATTCTGGGTTTTTATGTTATATATGTCAGGTTAGGAACCATATGCATGATGTTCAGATTGCACAGGGTAGGTACACATGTGTTCTTTCAGTGAACATGTTAGCATCCATTACCAGAAAACCATGAGTTCATTTACTACCATGTTTCCACAGGGATAGTTAGGTTAACCTGATAAAGAAGGACACAACACAGGAAAATATTTGAAAGGAAGATGTTGTGTATTTGTTTGATATGAGTTCAAATCCACTTGTTTATAAGTAAAGCTGCTTTAATATAAAAGTGAGCTTGTTGTGTCGGGAGGTCATCGTTGACATTTGTGGTGGCTGATACGTGCTCAGTAGCTCAGCTAATGAGGGGTGCTGCTGGGGACTTATCATTAAGAACCCATGAAGAAGCAACTATGGCGAGGGGACATTTAGTCTATAAATACCCAGAGTTTGAGAGGACTATCTGAGAATGTTCGGCCGGGGCAAGGTGACTCTTGCTCTCCAAAGACCTTGGGGCATTAGCTCCTGTCATGGTAAGGCAAATCTTTGCTTGGAAGTGGTGGAAGCTGTGCAGTGACACCATGAAGGAGGTCATCTTGCCAGCCTGCACTGACACCTTTGTTCGCTAGCAATGTGCTCTAGTGACAGGGACTTTCCTTTTTGCCCTGGCAGCTGGGATTCATTCACTCCATAGATTAAGCCTCTCTCCTGAGAACCAATTCCTAAAAAGGTATACCTCAAACTAAATTTAGGCTTTATTCCTTTTATCTCCCCTTGCCTGGAACAGTAGTACAATTAATCTCTCATTGGTTTGGAGTACATTATTTCTTTATTGGCTTATTAAGACACATTATCCTGTATGCTATAAGCTTGTGAAATTATTATAATTTCCACAGTGAACCTGTGTTAAATAAAATGTGGGCAAAGGCAGTCTCAGTCTCTGAGCATAATTTGCCCCAGAAACAAAACAGAAGAGAAATAGAGTGAGACACCCAGGGGTAAGTATCCTACAGGTAACACAGGCTTAGAAGTGGAAAGTGGTGAATTTGAGCAGTCTTGGAGCAGCATAAAACCTGGACACTGCACAAGTGGCTGCTATTGCAAAGGGAGGCATGTTTGCTGATGGAGTCGAAATACTTAGAATGAACATTTTGAAACAAACGTGGACAGGGCCTTTATCAGCATAAGTCTAGAAGATATTTTACTGTGGTTAGGTGAGAGAGATCATGTGAACCAGAAAGACTGGTTCTTTTTGGCCATTCCAAAAATTCTACCCATTCTGTAAAGTATGGACCATGTCAAGGAGAAGTGTGAACATGTATTTATTTAGGGAAATCTGAAGGTTAGTCAGATTGGAGGGAAAACCAAGGTTTAGCATTTAGTTTGTAGTTTTGTAGGTCCAGAAGCTAGATTTAATCAGGTGTATCCATAAATGATTGTGTTCATTGGTATGTCTCATTCTGACCAACTTAAAAGAATATTTTGTAGTCAGTTAACAGTCATTTATTCATTAATGTGATAAAAATAACTTGCAAAGAAACTTGAAATAGGTACTCTAATAAGTGTATTTTTCCGGTGGCTTGGAGAAAATTAAATTATACTCAGACTTTGCTTGGCATAGAGAGTGCTACACTTTAGTGTTTTATCCAAGCCATGGTGAAGACCAATGTGCTGTTCTAACTCTGAAATAGAATAAGCCAACTATGGAGATTTCTCAGTGCTTCTGAGAAAAGCCCTAGACTCTTTAGATATGGAAATGTATACAACATAAAGGTAAGGGATGTTTACTTTCACTTCTCCTAGAAATATTTTTCTCCTCGCATACCATGATAATTAGAGCTGTAGTCATTTATCTAGTTAATTGCACTGATCCAAAAAGATAATAGAACTTGTTATCTACCTGAGATTGCCATTGGTTATAGCCTGGACTAAGCTCCTAAACTTCCAAGGTGCCAGGAAAACTGAAGCACTGTCCCCCTAGATATTTGCGTATCAATGGGACGAAGCCCAGTTCTTGGAGACATCTCTTTATTTTGACACTGGGGCTTATCTGGCTCTTACATATATGTAGTTATGTTCGAAAGAGATAAAGTAAGATGCTAAGATCCTTCACATCTCATCTGTATAGAGCCAAAGTGATTCCATCTTTTCAGGAGGGAAGAGGGAAGCCTCTGCCTCTTTCCTGTGTGAAAATAGAAGGTCCGTTGTTCTCCATCCCATGCCTCCTCTATAGAGTGAATCCCACCACTCATGCAGAAGGTTTTCATTGGCTCTCATTGCCTTGCCTGCAGGTCTAGATGTGGAGGATGTATGCTAACTATGTCACTCTGGCAGTTGATTGGGTTGTATCAAGAAAGAATTCTTTTCCTTGACTCAAGTGTCTCATGTTTCATGTATAAACATATATACATTTACTATATATGTATTTCCATATGCCATATAGTACATATATACATATATACATGCAAAATGAGGTAATATCTCCGTCCATTCACAGTTCTTGACAAAACACTTACTTAGAATCTGTTATATTTTCATGAGCCGAAAGCTTTTCTCTGAATTCTACTGGATTTATTTGCATCCTACCTAGCTCTACCTACCTCTTTGTTGATATATTATTTCTTTAGCTTATACATCTGAAGTTAACAGTAAGTTATACCTTCACTTTATATCAGGCTTTGATTGCATTTTTCATACTTCAGACTTCTGGGGCCTGAGAAACAGCCAGATTTTAAGGAACTTCCATGGAAGGATATTCTGTATGTGGCATGAAATCACTGAAAATTTTTGAATAGGGCAGTTACATATTCATATAGTGCATAGGCTGGGTTTAAGGTGGCAGAGCTGGAGGTGAAAGGGATCTGCTCAGAGTCTGTTAGTATAGTCCTAATGAGAAATAATGAAGCCTTCAGTTAGGGCCAGTAGCAGTGGTTAGGAACCAGAATGTGAATTAGAAATGCAACTGCTTTATAAAAACCACTTAAAATAAGTGATTTCTTGTGAAAAATTATAATCCAAGTTTAAATTTTAACAAGGAAAAACTGTTATCTATGTATCTGGTTATTTCTTTTGAGTTTTACATGATTAACTACATAAATTGCAATGACAATGCCTGGGCCTCTCTTTAAGCTGTCTTACATACTTCTTAGACGTATAAGAGATATAAAAATTGAATAAGTTAAGGAATAAAAGAATTACTTAAACAATCCTTATATATTCACAATTTCAGATGTACACTAAATGTTAGGTGAAAGCTTTCAAATCATTAAATATTGTCATGAAATAGATCTGTTTAAACCAGAAGCATCTTAATTTTATACAAAAACTTTAAAATGTTTTCTTGCAGTTTTATTGAGATATAATTGAGATATAGCACTGTATAAGTTTAAGGTGTATAGCATAATGATCTGACTTACATACATCATGAAATAATTATCACAAGTTTGGTGAAATCCATTATCTTATATAGATACAAAGCTAAAGAAATAGAAAAAAAATTTTTTTCTTGTGATGAGAACTCTTAGGACTTAACTCTTAACAGCTTTCATGTATAACATAGAGCAGTGCTAATTAAATTTATCATATTGCACATTACATCCCTAGTACTTATTTATCTTTTAACTGGAAGTTGGTATCTTGTGACCACCTTCATCCAATTCCTCCTACCCCCGCTACCCATCTCTAGTTACCACAAATCTGTTCTCTTTTCCTATGAGTTAGTTAGCTAGTTTGTTTTTAAAGTATAATTGACCTACAATACTATGCTAGTTCCTGTTACACAAAATAGTGATTTGGTATTTCTATACATTTCAACGTAATCACCATGATAAGTCTACTTACAATATGTTACCATACAAAGGTATTACATAGTTATCGACTGTATTCCCACCCTGTACATAGCAATATATATGTAATTATTTTAAGTTGCTGGTCAAAAAGGTTCAAATGCAGCATTTTAACAACCCTGCATTTTTACTAGACTCCCCCCCCCATGTTTACTGTTTTTGACATCATATTTTACATCTTTTTTGTTTTATGTATCCCTTAACTACTTATTGTGGATATAGATGATTTTAATACTTTTGCCTTTTAAAATTCCTACTCACTGGTGGGTGGGACTGGGTCCTGAGATTTCTGGCTGCAGGACCTGGGGGTCCTGGAGCTTGACCTGCTCATGGGCAAGGCTGATGCCCAAGGGGTCCTGCAGCTAGTGCCGGCTCACTGGTGGGCAAAGCTGGGCCCCAGGGTCTCTGGCTGCAGGGGTCCCAGGACTAGTGCAGGTACACACGTGTTTGGGGCCAGGTCCTAGGCCCTCTGATGAACAGGGACAGGTCCCAGGGCAGCTGTAGGCTCAGGAGGTCTTAAGACAGTGGGCATGCTGGTGGGTGGGGCTGGGTCTCTGCCTGACTAGTTGCTTGGCCTGAGGTGTTCCAGTACTGGTGCCTCTAAGCTGGTGGATGGGACTGTGTCCCAGTGCTAATAGCTGATAAGCTAGTGGGAGGATTCCAAACTGGCACTTGCCAGAAGCAGTGTTCACATGGTAGAATGAGCTCCCCACAATGGCTGCTTCCAGTGTCTAGTTCCACAGGGTGAGGTCCAGTTACCTCCTGCCTCTCCAGAAGGCTCTCCAAGATCAGCAGGTGGGTCTAATCCAGGCTCCTTTCAAATTACTCTTCTTGGGTCTGGGAGCACGTGAGATTTTATGTGTGCCCTTTAAAAGTGGAGTCTCTGTTTGCTACAGCCCTCTGGCTTCCCCTAACATAGGCCCCACTGGCTTTCAAAGCCAATGTTCTGGAGTCTCATCTTCCCCAGCTGAAGAGCCGAATGTGGGGCTTGGATCCCTTGCTCCTTGGGGAGAACCTCTGCAATTGTAGTTAACCTCCAGTTTGTGAGTTGCTCACCTAGGGGTATGAGTCTTGGCTGTACAGCATCTCTACCCCTCTTACCCTTCTCATTGTGGTTCCTTCTTTGTATCTTTAGTTTTAGACCTTTTCTGCTACTCTTCTGATTTTTGTCATCAATACTTGTTCTGCAAATAGTTGTAATTTTGGTGTTCTCACGAGAGGAGGTAAGCCCAAGATCTTCCTACTCTGCCATCTTCTTATATAGAAGCTTGTGGTATCAGCAATTATTAATATTAGTTAATATGTAATATAAATTGCTTTAAAAGTTTAGTGACTTTTCAAGAGTTCCTGACTGGTCTATTTAAGAATGGAAGCTCCTTGAGAGCAGAAGCATGGCTATCTTATTCACCGTTATATCTTTGGCTGCTAGAACAATGTCTGCAATGAGTTTAGTTTTAATGAATAATTCTTGAGTAAATGAATAAGATAAGATCTCTAGAAATGTCATAACCTGAAAGCTCTTAATTTTGAATATTAATAATTATATAAAAGCAAATAAATGACCATAATATTAGGGATAGGAATAAAAGAGTCAATATTTTAATTTTAGAAGATTCTAAGTGAGTATGAATGAGCTCCTGTATTAGTGTCCTCCAGGACCAAAGGGATGTGTATGTCTGTCTGTCTGTCTGTATACACACACACACACATATATATATATATAGAGAGAGAGAGAGAGAGAGAGTTTTTGTTTGTTTGTTTGTTTGTTTTTAAGGAATTGGCTCATGTGATTGTGGGGTTAGTAAGTCCAAAATCTGCAGATCAGAACCCATCAGGCTAAAAACCCGGGAGAGAGTTGGTGCACCAATCTTGAATCTGAAAGCAGTCTGGAGGCAGAATTCCTTCTTGTTTGGGAGATCTTGGTCTTTTCTTTTAAGGGCTTCAACTGAATGGATGAGGCCCGCCTACATTATGGAGGATAATCTGCTTTATTCGAAGACTATAGATTTAAAGAGTTAATCACATTTAAAAAATATTTTTACAGCAATAGTAGCTTAGCCAAATTAACACATAAAACATCATAACATCATAGCTCTCCATAGTGAAGGAAAGGATTTTTTTTTAGTAGTGTGGAGTACAATGATAAAAATATTATGAGAATGGTATAAACGTGTTAATGCAGTGATACAGATACTTGAAATACTACAAGTGATTCAAGTTATTTTTTTGCTGTTGTACCAAAAATAGTTCATTGTATATCTCCATACCCACAGGAAAAACTACAGTATTTTTTAAAATCTGCAGTTAAATTACTAGTGAACTTGAATCTATACCTTTTCTGAGTACAGCATAGTGGAAATTCTCCACATTTTACTTTATTATAATTCAACCCTTTTCTTTGTTCAGTTTTCTTAAAATCCTTTCTTGTTTTCTGAAGTTCTTTTAGGTGATACTTTGCTCTACCTGTTGATCTCTAGGACAGTTTTACATATGATGACTCATCAGTATGTTTTTCAGTAATTATTAGCATAAAAAACTAAAATGACAGTTGGATGCAGGGAAAATGTTGAAGGCCATCATCTAAACTTTGGACACAATATTTGAAGGTGCAACCTTTAAACTGGTACTTCTTCCCTAAAGTTAGAAATAATAATAAGATTACTATAGCAATTCTCACCAGGAGAATAATTTCTTTTCTGATTGGGCCATGGATTTTTTACTTTGCTACAAGCTTCTGTAGGCATATCTGTGATTAAATGAAAGAACCAAGAATAAAAGTGTGTGTGTGTGTGTGTGTGTGTATGCCATGATAATTTCCCTCCCCCTCCCTGAAACTGCTGCATTGAGCTATTACAGCTATTATTTCCTTCGGCAGAATGTTTTATCCTCAGAGTAAGCTTTTACTGCTAACGTTACTGGATTCTGGGGATGTCAAAAACAAAAGAACTTGTTCTTCATAATGGCATATTTTCCTCCTTGTAAAAGTCTCTGAAATGTATTCATAGTGTTCTATTGCTCAGCGTTCTAGCACTTTGTATTCTCTAAGAAGGTATACTCACCTAAAAGCCAAAATATTCAGCCAGTTCATTTGTGCAATCCCAAGTGAATTTGCTTGGTATGAAAGGGGCAGTTGATTGGGAATGAGTTTTATTTTTTCTAGCAAATTCTTCTTTGAGTGTAGTTATAGAGACAAAAAATTCTGAAAGAAATTGTTTTTCAGCCTCTCTCCTATTCTGATGAAATTGAGATACAGTAAGAAATCTGCCCCCAAAGGCTTTATAAATACGGAATGAGGCTGCCTGTGAGGATTGCTTATGGCTATAAGTGGTTTATAGAGACCAGATACGAAATTTACTGGATCTCTGTCAAAAATAATACTGTTAGTCAGTTGGACAGATCAAAAGTTTAAGCTCACATGAGGCAGGTTTTTTCACCTCTAGGTCAGTGACATGATTCTCTAACCGTTTGTAAAGACGGAGAAGTAGATTTCTTTCTCTGTATATTTCCTAGTGGAAAAACAATATTACTGATGTAAAAATAACATACTAATAATACTGGTTCCAATCACACATTCACACACATAAACATGCAGATACTCATACATTACCTCTCCAATTAGATTATTGGTTATAATCTAAAAATAACTGAAAAATGAAAGTTGAATAAGGAAATTGGTATAAATTCACCAATAAAAGAATTGAAGAATTTTATAAGGAAATTGTGTTTTCTTTTGTGAGGTTTACAAGTGTTTATGTAACCCAGACGTCTGTATAGAAACTTTTATGTATTCTTTATATATCTAAAAAATATAAAAAGGAAAGAAAATATTTCCTTTAAATAATGCTCTATATCTATTCTAATTATTTTTATTTTCTTGGTATACCCTGTGTTGTTTATGAGTTTATTATAATCATCCTGGCTCTTAATCTATAGCAGTATAAATTTCTCAAGAACCTGCTTAGTTCAGCCGCTTGCCCTGTGCTTATACCTGGTCTTACAGATTGATGCCAATCCTGTTATTAAAAACCTTGAAGGAATAAGACTTCTCAGGTTTTTAAAAGTTTCTTAATTAATTCTTCCCAGTAGTTAATAACCTTTACAGAGAAGAAGAATTTTTAATTTATTTTGAGCCTGAATCCTTACTTTGTGATTTAAGCTTAGTTTATTATTCTTTCTTAAGATAAACTTTTATAAGTATGACAGTTATTATGGTCAGTCTCCTTGCTGCCCACCTTTGATAACTTTAATTTAGTAAAATGCTCTTCTTTTTGTTGATATCAGTAATAGTACTACCTATGGTGTACAAATCTTTAATTTCAGGTCCACCTGCACACATGCAACTCTACTCACTAGTTCTAGATATGTTAACTTCTGGCTTCTTAGGTGATCAGTTATATTTTCTTCATTATGTATCAAAACAGTACAGTCCTTTCGTTTTTACTGATTAATGCTTGCTATACTATTTCCAAGTGATTCTAAATGTCCTGAGCTAACTAACAAAAACAACATTTTTTTGAAAAATGTTCACTTCTGAAGCCTTGTAGGTGTTGGTTTGGTCAAGATAAAAAGCCATTAACTTCCCCCCACAATCTCCATGTGTAACTGTGAGTACAAAAAAGAACATTTCCTTTAAAAAATGTAGACTTTGAGAAAAGAAACCAAACTTTGAGCGATATTTTGATTCATCTTTGAAGTTAGGGGAAACAGAAAAAATAATGAGTAATAAAACCAAGAGATGGGTTTTTTTCAAGAAGAATGTGGTACACATAATAAAATCTTGCAAATATGGAGACAGAGGAAAGACTACGACTCAGTCACAAGACAATCACTGATAGTATTACAGCAATATTGGTAAAACGTTGTGCAAGTTAAATAAAGTTTGCATAGGAGGAATAAAGAAAGTTGAAATGGATGAAGTTAAGCAGCATGATTTTTTATTGAATCTCATTAACAAAAAATCTTTAAACTATATCCAACAATAATTAGGAGACTGAATTTAAAGGGAGGAAAATGAATACAAGTGTTGAATTAGCAAGAGAAGAAGGAGATGGGGGTTTTTTAAAAAGTGTAGCCTTATTTTTTAAAAAAAATTAATTTTGTGATTAAAGACCTTGGAGGAATGAGTGATTGGCAGATTTGCTGATAATTAAGGGGTAGTGAATGGGGAAATGAGATAGGTGGTTGCAATCTGAGAGAGAGAGAGAGAGAGAGAGTTCTGTTTTGGGTTTGAGGAAAGGGAAAAAGAAATAATAATGCTGCTCAGAGAAATTAAGGGAATTCTCCTCTTTATCTTTTCTGTTTTCTCATGCCCCACCCCACAGGCAATGTCATTGCTGCAGCAGCAGTAATATTGATCATAGCAGCACTGCAGACCTACAAGAGCGTAAAACTCTGAGGCAGGGCAACCTTCTTTTCTTATCGGGTGACCTATGGTCCCTAGTAGCAGAGCAATCCACATTGCTTTTGTTTTTCTCTCCATCTTCCTGCCACTTGGCCCCTGCCAAAAACTATACAAAGAGATACAATCAAAAACATGATAAGTAAAATGGAATATTAAAATATTTTCAGTAGAGGTGTAAAAAACAGGAAGAACAAACATAAAACAAATAAAATGATAGACCTAAATCAAAATATATTGATAACTAAACCAAATGTAAATGATCTAAACACACCAGTTAGATAAGAGATATTGGCAGAACGGATACAACCAATGATTTAACTATATTTTGTCTATAAGAAACTCACTTCAAATAATGTAAATATATGTAGGTTAAAAGTAAGAAAATGGGAAAATTAAACCATCAAAAGAAAGAAATGCAGACTTGATTATTATCAAAGTAGTCCTAGGGGGAAAAAATTAAAAGGGATAAAGAGGAACATTGTCTAATAATCAATAGGACAGTTCATCACCAAGATGTAATTATCATACATCTGTATACACCTGTAGTAAGCAGAATAGCCCCTCCCAAAGATGTCCATGCCCAAATCCCTCTGTGAATATATTACATTACATTGCAAAAGGGATTTTGCAGATGTAATTAAGGTTATGGACCTTTGAATAGGGATTATCCTGAATTAGCCAGGTGGACTTAATCTAATCATATGAACACTTAAAAGAAAAAACTTTCTCTGGCTGGAGTCAAGAGATGCAACAGAAGAATTTAGAGATAATCCAAACACAAGAAAGATTTTAGCTGATGTTGCTGGCCCTGAGATATGTAGAGGACCATGTGCAAGAACTGGAAAGAGGTCTCTCATACATAAGGGCATTCTCAAGCTGACAGCCAGCAAGGCAATGGGAACCTCTGTTTTATAGCTCAAGAGACTGAATTCTGTCAACACCATGATTGAGTTTGGAAGTAGATTCTTCCCAGAGCCTCCAGTAAGATCCCAGCTGAATAACATCTTAATTTTGGCCATGTAAAACCTGGATCAGAGAAACTAGCTAAGCCAAACTAACCTACAGAACTATGAAAAAAATTCTGTTGTTTAATTCATTAAGTTTTTGGTAAAATGTTACAGCAGCAATGGAAAACTAATACAGTGCCTAATAGAGCTTTAAAATATCTGAAACAAAAACTGACAAACTGAGATGAGAAATAGAAAAATCCGTAATTATATTTGGAGATGTCAAAACTTTCAGTAATAAATAGAACTAATAGACAAAAAATAAACAAATTTATAGAAGATCTGAATAACACCATTAACCAAGAGGATCTAGTTGATATTTACAGAGTATTCCATTCTTTAACAAGTATGCATCCTTTTAAGTGAATATGGAACATTCTCAAACGTTCTCAAAGTATTCTGAGCAATAACACATATCTTGACAAATTTAAAATAATTGTTATTATGCAAAATATATTGATTAATAGAATTAAACTACAAATTAAAAGAATTATAACAGGAAAATCAAACACTTGGAAATTACACACTTAGAAATAACTTAATGATCAATGAGGAAATTGCAAGGAAAGTTAGAATATTTTTGAATTGGTAGAATGTAAAAATATCAAAAGTTGCAGGATGCTGCCAAATCAGATCAAAGGGGGAATTTATTAAATGCTTATAGCAGAGGAGAATTCTCAAAACAGTAATCTAAGATTCTACCTTAAGAAACAAACAGAGTAAAACACAAGAGGCTAAAGGAAATTATAAAGAATAGTAATATATGAAATTGAAAACAGAAAACAATAGAGAAAAATATTGAAACCTAAACCTATTTCTTTGAAGAGGTCAATAAAATTTATAAACTTTGACCCACACTGATAAATGAAAAAGGGAAAAGATACAAATTACCAACATCAGGAATAAAATAGGTAATACCACTGTAGACCCCTGTCTGTTTCCCCAGACTTCAGGCTTATAATGAGGCCATTTTAAAAACTCCATGAACATAAATTCTGAAAAGTAATAAAATTATCCAATTTCTTAAAAACCACAAACTACAAAATTCATTCAAAATAAAATAGATAACCATAAGGAATATATAACTATTAATGAAATTGAATTTATACTAGAAAGCTTCTGAATAAGAAATTTTCAAACTCAGATGTTTTCACTGGCAAACTCTACAAAGGAGTCACATAAAAAGTAATACCAATTCTATGCAATCTATTCCAGAAAAGAAAAGATGAGTGAAAAACTCCTGGTTCATTTATAAGGCCAAACCCATGTGCTAAGCAGAATTCTAAGTTGGTTTCTTTGATTATTGATCCCTTATGTACATGACCTATATGATCCCCTCCTCTGGAGTGTGAGTGGGGTCTGTAAATATGATGGAAGACCATTCCCATGATTAGGTTACTAATCTCTTAACTTTGAGTTATTCAAAAGGGAGTTTAGCCAGTGTGGTCCTGACTTAATCAAATGTGCCTTTTAAAAGAAGGTGTAGTGCCAAAGAGATATTTTTCTGCTGGTCTTAAGGATGCAACCTTTATGAGTTCTGTGGCTGAAAGGAAATTGAATTTGCCAACAATCATTTGAGTTTGAAAAAGAAGTCCATGTTCCAGATGAGAATGCAGCCCAGCTGATACCCTGATTTTAGCCTTGTTAGACCCTGAGCAGAGAAACCAATTATGCTCTACCCAGTCTTTTAATCTTCCACCCCAAATCCCTGAGATATTAAATGGCTATCGATTTAAGCCACTAAGTTTGTGGTAATTTGTTATGCAGCAATAGAAAACTAATACACCCTGATACCTAAACCAAACAAAGACAGTATAGGAAAAGTAAAATTACAGACCCCCAATCCTCATAGATATAGACACAAAATCCTCAAAGATATTAGGAAATAAAATCCAGAAATATACAGAAATAAAAATACGTTATTACCAAATTGGTTTTATCCTGAGAATGACAAGGTGGTTTAGTATTTGACAATCAATCAATGCAACCTATCATACTAACAGAAAGGGGAAGAAAGCATATGATAATGTCAATTGATGCTGAAATTTATGTGACAGAGCTCTATCCCCATGAATAATAAAAACTTGCAACCAGCTGAAATTAGAGGGAATTTACTCAACATGATGAAGGGCAAGTATGATAAATTTACAGATAATATCAAGTTAATGGTGAAATAGTGAATGCTTTCCTTCTCAGATCTGCGAGAAGATAAGAATGTCTGTTCTCTCTGATCTTACTCATCCTAAAACTGGATGTCCTAGTCAGTGCAATACGGCGAGAAATTAAAATAAAAGACAAACAAATTGGAAAGGAAGAAATAAAACTTTTCATATTTACAGGTGACATGAATCTCTTTGTAAAACCCCTCCCCCACAAATCTATAAAGAAAAATTAACATTTTCTAGAACTTTATTTGGAATATAATTTCAGCATACATATTTTAATTGAATTACTACATATTAGTATTAAATGAAATTAGAAATGAAAATTACCATTTATAAAATTACAAAAGTTAAATATTTAGGTATAAATCTAATACTATATGGATAGGATTTGAATGCTGTTAACCACAAAATACTGATGAAAGAAATCAAAGAGTTAAATAAATAAATGGAGAAACATACTATGGGAATGAATTGGAAGAATCAATATAGTAAAGATGTCAAACTTTCCCAAATTGTTTTATGTGTTTAATGCAATTCCAATTAAAATCCAAGCTGGATTTTTGAGAAAACAAAGCTGCTGCTAAAATTTATATGGAAAAAATATGAATTATAATAGGCTCAATAATTTTGATTAAGTAGAATAAAGTTGATATAGTAATTAAGATAGTGTTCTGTTGGTGAAGTTATAAGCACATATACCAGTGGAACAGAAGAGAGGTCCAGAAATAGATCCACACAGATGATGGTTAGCTGTTTAATGTCTCATGAAATTTTCATTAGTAGTCTAAACACAATTGTTAAGAATAAGTAAATTAAATAGATGTAAATAAGGTAAAAGTTTATAAATAAACTTTTCAACAATAATTATGCTTCATGGCATGTCAACTTGAAAATAGTTTCTGAAATCTTTTGGTCACTTGAAACCTTAATGCTATACAGTCTTAAGATGGGGTTATGTTCCAATAAACCAACTGTAAATTGAAAATATAAGTTGAAAATGCATTTAATACCCTTAACCTACCAAACATCATAGTTCAGCTTAGCCTGCCTTAAACGTGTTCAGAACACTTACTTTAGCCTGTAGTTGGGCAGGATCATCTAACACAAAGCTTACTTTATAAAAAAGAGTTGAATGTCTCATGTAAAAAAAAAAAAAAAAAATAGATCCACACAAATATGGCTATTGGATTTTTGACAAAGATACAAAAGCAATTCAATGGAGAAGGGATAGTCTTCAGCAAAGACTGCTGGAAAAATTACATACAAAAAAACCAAAAACAAAACCTCATTTTAAATCTCACATCCTATAAAAATTAACTCAAAACAAATCATAGATCTAAGTGTAAAACAGTATAAAACTGTAGAAGAAAACATAGGAGAAATTATTTTTGCCCTGAGATTAGAGTTCTGATGTGATATAAAATGTACAATCCATTAAAAAATGAATAAACATGAATAAACTACACTTCATCAAAATTATGTTTTGCTTTGTAAAAGATATTTTTAAAAATTGAAGTATAGTTGATTTACAATGTGTTAGTTTCTGGTGTACAGCAAAATGATTCAGATATATATATGTATATATATATTCTTTTTCATTATAGATTATTACAAGGCGTTGAATATAGTTCCTTGTGCTACACAGTAGGATCTTGTTGTTTATCTATTTCATATATAGTAGTTTGTATATGTTAATTCCAAACTCCTAATTTATCCCTCCCCTCACATTCCCCCTGGGTAACCATAAGTTTGTTTTCTATGTCTGTGAGTCTGTTTCTGTCTTGTAAATAAGTTCATTTGTATCAGTTTTTTAGATTCCACATAAAAGAGTTATCATATGATATTTGTCCTTCTCTGTCTGACTTACTTCACTCAGTATGAATACAAATGAGTAGCATGAGAAAATTTTGAGGGGTGGTTGTACTTTTCTGTATCCTATTTGTGGTCATGATTCTATGAATGTATACAAGTATTCAACTTCATAACACTGTACACCAAACACGTCAATTTTAATTTATATTAAATAAAAATACTTAGACTTTTTTACATATAAGTTTAACACACAGTATAGCCACATTATCATATCAACCTTTCTTACTTCTTAATTTATCAATTAACAATTTTTAAATCTTTTAGTATCAAAAAATTTCCTTTTGATATTGAAAATTCAAAAAAAATTGTGCGTGTGTGTGTTAATAGGAAGATTTACCTTAAATGTAAGTATAAGTTTGGAAGAAATTAAACATCCCATTTCATAATAACTTCAAAATGTATAATACTACACCTATGTTTCTTCAAATACATTCCAAAGGCTTCAAATATCTCTGCAGTCAAAATGTTTCTACTAATTTTATTCATCAGAAAAACTTCCCAGAATTTCTAATATATTTGTTAAAAACTTCCAAAGATTTTCTTTTTCTGCTAAAAACGCCCTACCCCCCACACACAAAAAAAAGGCTTAAAGATAGCAAACATTGACATTATTTGCTGTAGTGTCCAATTTATGATAAAACAATCAAGTCATTCAAATATTAGCTTTTTTATATTTGCTGGCAACATAAGAACAGCATCTTTTGTCGTTTCTCCTGGCATTCACAAATGACAGAATAGATGTAACTCAGTTTCTGTTTCTTCATCTTACAACCTCTGGGCTCTCATTCCTTATTTCAAGTCTACTGTTTAAATGCAGGAATATAAAGCACTATATGTGTTGAAGACACAAATTGAACAAGAAGAAAGCTCAGATCATTCTGAACTATGATAAACTCTTGAAACAAACATAGGTACCTGGACATTAGATGATTCTGGGTTCTTCAAACTAAATTATGGGTAAAGTATAATGTTTATTAATGAATACGTAATAAAAAGTACATATGTGTAGCATACGTATGTATTACATAACTGCAGAAATATTTAAGAACATAGATAACATATATTATCACTGATATTTTTAAGAACTGAGAATGCATATAATAATCAAATTGGACTAATTTATAATTAACATTATTATTGTTTTAAATTCTGTACCAGCAAACACACAACCTTATTGCCTGCATTTGGGCTGTATAACTGCCACAATCCCACCCTTGATGCTCTCCTATCACTTGATGAAATGTTCTTAGCATCTGCATCCTTCTCCCTGTCTTCATTTACCCAGCTCCTTCCTACTGGTCCTAAATTTTTTATCTCAATCTTCATCTTCTCCAAGAGACATTTCCTGATTCTTCCCTTGCCTTTTCTCCAAAGCATGTTGCTTTTACATTTGTTTTAGTATTTATCAGGTTATGGCAACTTATCTATTTTCACAAGTGAACATAGTTTTCTTCATGTGGGATCCTCCAAAAGTGACTCTTGAGATAAAAATTCTAGTGTTAAGTAATTTGTTGGAAATGATCCCAGGCCACATTGACAGACAAGTGGGGAAGGGTAGCAAACAATGTCAGTATCTTATTCAATATCCTCAAATATCCTCAAATCTTCTTATTTCAAAATATTTATTATGCTGCTTCACAAAGGACTGTATCTGCATCTCCAGGTATAAGGGCTTTCCCCAATGTGTAGGTGACTCTGCTGGTTCAGTCAGCAAGGCAGGAGTACCAGGGAACTACGTGAACCCCAGAGCACTCAGACAATAACTTGTGGTATTCTGTGTGTAAACCCAGGTCTCCCTTCCTTTGGTTGACACAACTCTGAGTATGAATTTTCCTTTTATCCCATAGTTAAGCAAACCCTTTCATTGCTAGCTTAGTAATGCACACTAAAATGGATTGGTTTCTTCCTTTAATCACTTCCCTATTTCTTTGCCTATGTTCCTTTATACCTCCCAAATAAATGACTTGTGTTTGATACTTGTACTGAGTTCTGCTTCTAAAGGATCTAAGCGAAGACAGCAATAAGAATGTGAAAGGAAAATTGCCAATGAAATGGATGCTATAAAGCAGTTTATACTGAGAAATCATTCTAAGCAATAAGATCTTATTCCCACTGAGGAATTCTGGGAGCCTGAACATGAGCCTCAGACTCATCCCACCCAAAGGAAAAGGGAGTCAGCATACTGATACATTAACTCCTACCAGTCGTTAGTTGAGTGCCACTTCTAGGAAACACCTCTGGCTTGTCCAGCTTGCTTTGGGCAAGGCAGACAGGGACCTTGCTGCAAGAGAAAGCACTCAGGAAAATAAATGCAGGTGCTGACCTCTGTAAATAAAGCCAGTCAGCTATGGAATGGGAGAGACAGCCGAGTTATGGGAGGTATAACTCCTATACCTTCCACGTTGGAATAGCCTTGAGAAAATTACTATTGACCTTAAACAACAAAAGAACCAGTTATTTTACCAGCAAAATGAGTGTATTTGGGAATAGCAGAGAATAGCAATTAGAGACATGCAAACTATGGCAAGCCATAGGAAAGTCCCAGGAGATAAAGGGAAGGCCAGCTTTTATTAGGTTTTAGGAGGACATTGGGAAGGGATGTGATGTTTCTCATTGGCTGCAGGTGGTGGGCAGCTTGTTGTTCATGGAACAGAAGGAAATCTTTCTTCCTGCTGGGTTTGTAAGCTGTGGTGAGTGATACATGCATGAGAGTTCCCCCTTCAGAGCTTCACCACTCCACTTTAAAGGAGGTTTCCTTTATTTATTTTCATATGACCATATTTTACTTGCCTTTCTTCCAAAGGGCTTATCACAATGCCTGATACATAGATGATGTTAAAGTTTATCCAGATACAATAATTGAGAGGATCAAACAACTGTAAGGCTGAGAAATTATTGATCTTCAATACGAGTCTTTGAGGATGATGGTATGGAGGGGGGATTATAAGAAAATCTGAGCTAAGTGTTGAACTTTGTGAATAGAGCATTTCCTGGAGCTTCAATATCAAATGGAATTCAAAAGAGATAAGCCAGTGAGGAAGTTAGTTTGGAACTCTTGTTATGGATCTCTCCCGTAGCTGAAGAAGACCAAAGAGGTAAAGTGAGGAAGGACACACTGTAACTAAAAGAAATCTCATTTTCTGAAAGTTATACAAGGTGAATGGATTATTGTTTTAAAAATCAGATGGAAAATGAACACTGTAGAAAAAGAGAATATGAGTATCCAAAAGACACAGTGAAATATAAAATATTAATAAGTCAGAAAATAATAAAGAGATGGTTTTACTTCTAGGGTAATAATTTTTCATAATGATAAATAGCTCTCAATATATTTCAGAAGGATATTCTGAAAAATAAGTAGGGAAAATTTCACCCATTTTAGGACCAGCGCCGTGAGTTTACAACATTTATTTAGTTAGTCTTCTCATGAGAAATTCAGGCCACTTCACTGACTGAATTTTCTTTGGGAAAGGAAAAATCTCTCCACCTTCTTAGTCAGTAACTACTCTAAGTCTGGAAAGAAGAGAGAACAGGCAAATAAACTTTGATGTGAGGAGAAGCCTGCTCTGTCTTTGGAAAGGGAGAAATACAGGTGATGGAATCAGTGTCAAGCGTCCCATAGCTGCTAATGATAATTTCAGAAGAAGTTCCTGATATGAACAACATGTTAAATTTTCAAAATGCCATGAAATGTGCTAGGAGCAACCTATAAATTATCTTGCCAACTTTATCTCTTTTAGAGTTCTTTGACACCAAAGCTCCAAAGCTCAATGACAAAGTACATCTCACTGTGAACCAGACAAATAATTTTGTTTACCCTTGATTTTTTTATTCCTCATCTTGGTGTTGCCAGTCTTGTTTTTGCCATCTGTCTGTTACTTGAAAGATGCTGGCTGCTTTAAGATCATCGTCTTCTCATAGACATGTCTGGATTGATAAATACTGTGCACCAGCTGAAGAAGACAGTGGTCTTCTTTAGGGATCCAGGTAAAGTGTCAGATTTATTACCTATTCCCTGGAGGAGTCAGCTTCAAAGTGGAAATGAACTTGGTAGCTCAAGATGTCCAGCACACCAACAATATTTAGCCTTCCAGTGGCAACGGCAATAAGGCAGTTTCCTCCTTAAACAAAATCATCAAGAAAATGTAGCATTTGCATTAGAATAACATATTCCCTGAAATATCTCTTCATCAGACAGACTTGTTTTCTCTCTCATTTGCCCATCTATGTAATTGCTCTGTCTGGATTTTTTCTGTGTTAACTTAGCAGATACATCTAATGAAAAAGGAGTTAAGTTGACATTTACTCCCCCAGTACTTTTTCAGAGACTAATGACTAACAGCACAGAAGGAATAGGTACTTTACATGAATGTTTCAAGGATGAATTCCCATATAAATTTTCATTAGTTTTAGTAGAACAATTATTATGATTACAGTTACAGCTCTGATTAAGTGTTCCTTCTGGTGCTGTTTCTTCTGACAGGATTTTCCTAAAGTGCACTCCAGAGGTCTCTGTGTGTGTAGAAGAAGATGAAGCATGAATGGTGACCTTTTTAATTTGCCAAGAAGTCTCCCGGTTCTCACCAAGTTTTCTTGATTTTTAGCTTTAAGTCTCCAAACCAAAATATCACTAAGAGATTTTTTTTCCCCACAAATTCCACTAACCTTCAGAAGTACAAATACTGTTTTAAAAAAAAGGCAGTGTTTAACTCATTGTTCTGCTTTATTGAACCAGCAAAACTAAGCATTTTTATTTCACTGGGAATTTTCTGTCTTCTCTTTTGAATGCAAATTAAAGTAACTCACAATGTTGGCAGATATAGATACAGTAAAATAGTTGGCTGGGTGGTCCTCTTTGAATTATGAGATAAAATCTGTTTGTATGTGTGTGTGCATGTAAAAATGTACATGCTTTTATTCAAAAGTGACAGATGTAGGAACATCTACAAGCAAAGAAATTAGAAAGTCGTGACCTTAAAGCTAAACGGATCCATTGGCCCTCCCAGTAGACCATGTAAGTGAAATAAATTTATGAGTATCAGCTGATTGCTAAGGTTCTGTGGCAACTGAAACAAATGTTAGCCCTGATTTGACAAATATGGGCTCCCTTGACTGAGGAGATTTTTTAACACACTACCTAGTCATCTCCTTGTTAATGCCTCTAAACGTGGCAGGGTTCTTGCCAAAAGTGACTGAAAAAGGAGCACCAGAAACAATTGAGATTAATGTTTTTGTTTCAAGGCACCATTTTCTATGATTTCCCAGAAACTGTCTCAAGATAAAAATCCTGCGCCAGAAACCTTATTTACACAGAGAGAATGTATCTCAATTGGTTACCTCAGTTATTCTCAATTCCTTTAATTACAGTTGCTAAACTTTGGTTGACTGTGCAGAATCCCAAATGCAGTTTTTTATTATCCTGTGATTTAGATAACATCACAATAAAGAAGACCTTCTAATATATGAAGAAAATGGCAAAACCAGACCCAATATACATAAAAAAACCCTGAAATTTATAAATGATTATCCAGTCAGGTTTGAGTTGTGTTTACCCAGCAACTATCAAGATATAGTGGCCTGAATTCTGGGGTATATTAGTTTTCCAGGGCTGCCATACAAATCACCACAAGCCAGGCGGCTTTAGAACAGCACAAATGTGTCTCAGTTCTGGAAGCTAGAAGTCTGAAATCAAGGTGCCAGCAGGGCTGTAGTCTCTCTGAAGGTTCTAGGGCAGGATCCTTCCCTGGATCCTCTTTCTATTGTTTGGTTAGTGGCCTGCAATCCTTGGCATTTCTTGACTTGTAGAGGCATCACTCCAATCTCTGCTTCCATCTTCACATGGCATTCTCCTCTGTGTCTTCACATGGTGTTTCTCCTGTTTATGTCTCTGTGTTCCAATTTCCCCCTTCTTATGATGGTATCAGTCTTGGATTAGGGTATCAGTCTTGGATTAGGGTTTATCCTAATCAAGTATGACCTCACCTTAACTTGATTATATCTGCAAAGACCCTATATCTGCATAAGGTCCCATTTTCAGGTTCATGAGTTTTTGGGGGACACTCTTCAACCCAAGGCACAGGCTATGTAGGAGGAGGAAACAGTAAAGCTACTAGTGTACCACAGAACCAGCTCCACACTGACCCTATCCTGTTTCTAAAAAGATACTGAATTGTTTTTCAGAGACAGCAAAACAAAACAGCAAGTCGTACAGCTAAAGCATACACAGAGGAGAAAATTTTAACCTCAAACAACACCTGGAACCAAAGTTTCCCCCCTACCCACAGAACCAAAGGACAGGGACATGAATGCAGAACGCTTTCAGAAAGGAAGGGTCCATTGTCCAGGAATATCTGGTGCTGAAGCCCCTTTACCATAGCTTACCATAAATGGTCTAGTTCCAAACCCTCCAATAGAAACCTGCCCCACCACTGCTTCTGCATACCAACCCTCCTCCCCTAACTCATAATAGTTTGACTAAACCCCAGACTGGGGAGACAGATTTGAGCCCTGCCTCCTTTCTCCTTGCTAGTTGACCTGGCAATAATACTTTTTCTTTTCTCAAAAGCTGCTGTCATATTGGCTTTGCACAGCATAACACTAGGAATAAATTTTGGTTCAAGTGACTCACTGGGAATTCTGGATTATTAAAGGAATCAAGGGTGTAAGATGGTTATAATGAGGCAACAGTAAGATGTATAGGGTTTTTGCGTTTTACTGTAAATGATTCGATTTTCTTGAAGGTAACACAAAGCCATCAAATGGTTTCTAATCAGTGGAGACAAGGGTTGAAGCTTGTTTTAGTAAATTTATTCCTTTTTAGCAAGCAATTTAGAAACTTTGTTGGAGGTCTTGATGGTGAAGGAAAAGAGAGAGGGCAGTACCTCAACAAAAATATAGGCTCAAGGGCAGATATATTTTATAATCGAGAGAACTTCAACAGTTTATATTCTGCAGTATAGAATCTGCTAGAAAGAAAGAAAAAGTTGAAATACATGACAGAAAGTGAATAGCCAATGTTTAGTCAGAAGCATATCAAAGCAAGAAGCCACATGGTTGACGTAGACTGCAAAGCAAACAGGACAGTCTGTTTTTTGAGAATGAAGAAAATGACAGAGGGTTACTGCAGATGTGAATTTTTATAGGTAAGGCCCGGAGAAATTGAGAGAATTATGTCTCTGTAAAGCAGAAATCAAGGTTGAGTGCTTAATAAGTGCCAAGTTTGATGTGGCTCGAGGCAGACAAGAATGAACAAAATAGACATAGCTCTTACGATGTACAAATTTACAATTTAATGGGAGATATAAGGAAAATAAAGGAGATAAGGAAAGTGGGGTATGCTGCAGAAGTACGTAGAAATCAGATGCAGTTTTACATAATCAATGATGATTTAAACTGAGACCTAAAGAATGAATAGGAATAATTGTCAAATCCATGTATATAGGGAAGTGTATTCTAAACATGGGAAACAGCATGCTTAAACCCAGGAGAAAAATTATATGGCAGTTTCAAGGAAGTGAAAGAAACTCAGTGTGGCTGAACTGCTAACTATATGGGATAAGTTGAGAGGTAAATAATGCTAAAGTGAAAAAACAATGACCAGACAGTCTTAGCAGCTACTTTGTTTAGACTTTATTCTAAGGAGAGAAGATGAACCATTGATATGTTTTAAGTAGGAGAGTAACATGGTAGGATTAACATATTAAATGGTGGCCCTTGTTGCTTGTGGAAAAGGGTTAAAGAGGAGAGAGGAGAACAATATGGAGCCCAGGGCAGTAATGCATGTGAAAGGTAATGGTAATGTAAATAAATTTATAGTAGTGAGGGTAAGAACTGATAAATTCTAGGTACATTTAGGAAGAACAGTTCACAGATTAGATGAATGAGGGAAAAAAGAAGGATGAATCAACATCACACTCAGAATCCTGACCTGCATAGGTGGATTAATGCTGGAGTCATTCACTGATACATGAAATTGGGGGGATTGTAAATTCCAAGTGTGAATCAGGGCATTTGAATTACGTGAGAAATATCCAACATTAGGAATATGTAAGGAAGACCCAAGTGAAGTTGTCCTAAACTTTAGGAGGATGATGTAGGCTGGCATTCATATTTTGGTAGTCATCTAGATGAAGGTAGAAACTTATGCTATAGAAAGACATGAGATGAGTTTGTAGAGTGATAAGAAAAAGGGGCAAAGAACAGAAGCTTAATAAGTTTAATACTTAAAACAGAGTAGATGAAAGAGAGAAAGCAAATACATGGAGAAAGATCAGACAGAGAAGCAGGAAGAAATTGTGGAAGATGTAGTATAATAGCAATAAAAATAACATCTTCAAAAAAGAGATATGGTTAGCTAAGAGGCTAAGCAAAATAATCCATGAGAAATGTACACTTGGATTTTGAAACTGAAGAGGAATTCAATGTCAACAGATGATGGAGGAAACAAATATAAAAGTTGGGAAAGCTCATATAGGCAACTGTTTCAAAAAGTTTGACATATAGTTTGTTTTCCCTATAATTCATATACTTATAATGTCAGATGCTTTTTCTTCATTATGTATATTAACTAGATATGGCTGATATGAATGAGCACTATTGAATTTGGTATATTTGTACTGGTTTTGACTATTTTATTAAACTAATTTATCAATTCTAATTCCTTTCACTTTTTCAGGTATGTATCATGCCATCTGAAAAAAATGACTTTATGGACCTTTCATTTTAATATTTGCTCTTCTTAGTTTCATTTGATAAAGTACTGCATTGATTATGACTTCAAAAACAATATGGAATGCCAGTGAGAGATGGTTTCTCCAAGACAACTGGTTCACTGGCTGATTGATTGTCTGCCCTGGGAGGAAGGGAAATTATTGAACTTCCTGATTACAGTCATAAGTCTTACAAGCCTTTGACATAATATAGTTCTTCCTTTTCAGGGCATTGTCTGGTTACCTGCTCCCTACACTGAGAAGTCACTGACAACCTGTTATTTCAGGAGACTTTAAATAACAATCTGGACACTCTTGAGATAACATTCTTCCTTTACTTATTGAAACATTATTTTTCTCTTTTATTCATTTTATAAATCAATTTATTTTTTGAGAAATTCAATAGTACTAAAGAATTAATAATAAAAATCAGTTATTCCTTGCTCCACATATCTCCAGCCATAGAATTTCTGTCTAGAAGCTGTTCCTACTAAGCATTTTTGCTATTCTTTAAATTTGTGCTTGGGTTTATCGTCCTAAATAATATGGTGTCACTATTATTTTTGACTTTAAATAAACACCTGATATAAAAAATAGAAGTATAATCTTAGTTAGACATTATCACCCCCAAGCGCTTCCTTCATTTCATCTACGTTGAGCTATATTGTATATTTATTTTGTTTTTCCACTGCTTATACTTATACATTAATATGCTCAATTTCTTTTTCCTTCAATTACATACAGCTTTCTTGCCTCTCCATGCTATGATACAAGGCTGGTAATTTATCTACTCTTTCCTAGCCTCTCTTTCTCCACCTCTGCTACCTACTTCTAAGAATGGTACTTTTACTTTTATATTGTCAAGCTTGTCCAATTTACATTCTCTCTCTATCTGGCTTTTCTTAAATAATGGTGTCTTTCACTTCTGTCTATGGGTTCATTCTAAACACTGAAAATCAATTTACATTTATATTATGATAATTCTTTATTGCAGAGACAATTAGTGTTTAACAATTATTTTTCCTTCTTCATAATTTCATGTCACAATATCTGTTCCACTTGGACAACAATGATGCAGGTTAAATGAATGACCTTTACTTGAATTCCACAATTTGCTCAAAATCATGCCATTATTTTTTTTGCTTCATATAGAGACCTTTTATCCTGGAGTTTTTAATGAAATTTCATTATTTTTGATATTGATAGAAGTAAATGCCTAATTTTCTATTCTCTATTTGATTTATCTCTATTCTAACCTTTATTATTTTCTTCCTTCTGCTTTGTGTTTAGTTTCCTCTTCATAAGTTAGTTCTCTAAAATGTACAATGAGTTTATCCATTTGAGATCTTTCTTCTTTTTTAATGTAGGCTTTTACAGCTATAAATTTCCCTCTGAACACTGCTTTCACTGCATCCCACAAATTTTGGTATGTTTTGTTTCATTCATCAAGGTCTTTTAAAATTTCCCTTGTGATTTCTTCCTTGACTCATTCATTGTTTTAAGGATGTTGTGTAATTTCTACACATTTCCTGTTTTCTCTCTGTAATTCATTTCTAGCTTAATTCCATTGTGGTCAGAAGAGATTCTTTGTATGATTTCAATCGGAAAAGAAGAAGTAAAGCTGTCACTATTTGCAGATGACATGATACTATACATAGAGAATCCTAAAGATGCTACCAGAAAACTCCTAGAGCTAATCAATGAATTTGGTAAAGTAGCAGGATACAAAATTAATGCACAGAAATCTCTTGCATTTCTATACACTAATGACGAAAAATCTGAAAGTGAAATTAAGAAAACACTCCCATTTACCATTGCAACAAAAAGAATAAAATATCTAGGAATAAACCTACCTAAGGAGACAAAAGACCTGTATGGAGAAAATTATAAGACACTGATGAAAGAAATTAAAGATGATACAAATAGATGGAGAGATATACCATGTTCCTGGATTGGAAGAATCAACATTGTGAAAATGACTCTACTACCCAAAGCAATCTACAGATTCAAGGCAATCCCTATCAAACTACCACTGGCATTTTTCACAGAACTAGAACAAAAAATTTCACAATTTGTATGGAAACACAAAAGACCCCGAATAGCCAAAGCAATCTTGAGAACGAAAAATGGAGCTGGGGGAATCAGGCTCCCTGACTTCAGACTATATTACAAAGCTTCAGTAATCAAGACAGTTTGGTACTGGCACAAAAACAGAAATATAGATCAATGGAACAGGATAGAAAGCCCAGAGATAAACCCACACACATATGGGCACCTTATTTTTGATAAAGGAGGCAAGCATATACAGTGGAGAAAAGACAGCCTCTTCAATAAGTGGTGCTGGGAAAATTGGACAGGTACATGTAAAAGTATGAAATTAGAACACTCCCTGACACCATGCACAAAAATAAACTCAAAATGGATTAAAGACCTAAGTGTAAGGGCAGACACTATCAAACTCTTAGAGGAAAACATAGGCAGAACACTCTATGACATACATCACAGCAAGATTCTTTTTGGCCCAGCTCCCAGAGAAATGGAAATAAGAACACAAATAAACAAATGGGACCTAATGAAACTTAAAAGCTTTTGCACAGCAAAGGAAACCATAAACAAGACCAAAAGACAACCATCAGAATGGGAGAAAATATTTGCAAATGAAGCAACTGACAAAGGATTAATCTCCAAGATTTACAAGCAGCTCATGCAGCTCAATAACAAAAAAACGAACAACCCAATCCAAAAATGGGCCGAAGACCTAAATAGACATTTCTCCAAAGAAGATATACAGATGGCCTACAGACACATGAAAGAATGCTCAACATCATTAATCATTAGAGAAATGCAAATCAAAACTACAATGAGATATCATCTCACACCGGTCAGAATGGCCATCATCAAAAAATCTAGAAACAGTAAATGCTGGAGAGGGTGTGGAGGAAAGGGAACACTCTTGCACTGTTGGTGGGAATGTAAATTGATACAGCCACTATGGAGAACAGTATGGAGGTTCCTTAAAAAACTACAAATAGAACTACCATACGACCCAGCAATCCCACTACTGGGCATATACCCTGAGAAAACCATAGGTCAAAAAGAGTCATGTACCAAAATGTTCATTGCAGCTCTATTTACAATAGCCAGGACATGGAAGCAATCTAAATGTCCATCGACAGATGAATGGATAAAGAAGATGTGGCACATATATACAATGGAATATTACTCAGCCATAAAAAGAAATGAAATGGAGGTATTTGTAATGAGGTGGATGGAGTTAGAGTCTGTCATACAGAGTGAAGTAAGTCAGAAAGAGAAAAACAAATACAGTATGCTAACACATATATACGGAACCTAAGGGAAAAAAAAAAAAGGCCATGAAGAACCTAGTGGCAAGATGGGAATAAAGACACAGACCTACTAGAGAATGGACTTGAGGATATGGGGAGGGGGTGGGGTGAGATGTGACAGGGTAAGAGAGTGTCATGGACATATATACACTGCCAAATGTAAAATAGATAACTAGTGGGAGGCAGCCGCATAGCACAGGGAGATCAGCTCGGTGCTTTGTGACCACCTAGAGGGGTGGGATGGGGAGGGTGGGAGGGAGGGAGATGCAAGAGGGAAGAGAAATGGGAACATGTTGTATATGTATAACTGATTCACTTTGTTATAAAGCAGAAGTTAACACACCATTGTAAGGCAATTATACTTCAATAAAGATGTTAAAAAAAAAAAAACGTATTACTACTTTTCTATCCAACTATTATTGTAGAACTGTCTATTTTTCTCTTCATGTATTTTTGGAGGCTCCATTGTTAGGTCTCTATTTATGAATGTATTTAAATGTAATCCACCAAAGAGTTCTTCCTTGAACAAACAACTCCTTACCCTCTGTTCCCCATTAGTCAAAATGTGGTGAACAGTCCAGCAACATCAGCATCCCCTGGGAGGCTATTAGAAATGGAAATCACAGCCCTCACTCTAGAACTGCTGCATTTTAATACTGCATTTTAATACTCTTGCTAGATGATTCTTATGGACACTTAAGTTGAGTGGTATTCTATCTCTTTACTTTTTTATTCGTTTTAATAATACGTATGACTTCTTCATATTTTATGTATTAATCTGCAATTTTGTAGACTATTATCCTTTACAAGAACATAAGCTTACTAGGACAAGAGCTTTGTTATGTTCCCTGCCATATCCCAATATGTATCCCAATATGTAGTATAGTCTGTTCCTTAGTAGGGACTGAATAATAAAGTAACTGGGAGAAAGAAAGAATAAATGAAAATATTCCTGAATAAAGTCTTCAAGTGACCCTTCTCTGTCTTAGGGTATAGATCTTAATTCTTCTTCAAAATTATTCTGTCACCCTTCATTCCTGTTACTTTTATTCCAAAACAAAAAACAACAAAACAAACAAACAAAAACCACTGGACTTTTTGGTTTCTTGAATATACCATACCCCTGTCTCTCTCAGGTCCTTTGGAAGTGTTGGTCCCTTTGCATAGTGGGCTCACCTCTCCCCTATTCACATAGCTTATTCTTATCCATCCTTTAGCTTCAAACATCTTTCCTGGTCAGATCAGACTGGATTATGCTATCTATGCGTGTTTCCCTGAATTTATTCACTATAGAATTCATCTCAATCAAATTATGTTTTAATGTCTGAACCTCCAGCTCTAAAAGGCAAGCAATATGTTTACTGAAGTTACTAGAGTAATAATCTTTACTAGGTTAAGGATGTATCTTTTTATTATACTTTGAAAATAGTTATAAATGGCTTATATTTAATAATATATTACTATTGAAGATATTTTAATTTTGATGTAATGTATAATATTTATAAACTGTTTTCTTTATCTTGAACTATCCTGCTTTGGGAGGTGCTTCTTAATTCTATCCCTGAGTACTTGATTTGATATGTTTCCTGTTATGAACAGCAACCCTAAGTATATCAACATGTACTTGTTATTCTCGTTTTGTTTTTTGTATAAATGCATTCTTTCTTCCTATAGGTAATAGATGTTTATACATGTAACAATTTTTCCTTCAAATAGATTGCAAAGATAAGAATTGTGTCTTTTTCTCTAGTGCTTCCCACTATTTAGCTTATTAGATTTCTAAACTTCCATTTTCCATTATGAATAGAGACAAGTATTTCATTAAGTACACAAGCTTGAGTTCAAGGAGACTCAATTTAAACACCCACACTAAGAAGCAGTGTGACCATGAGTGATTACTTAACTGCTCTAAACTTGTTTCCTTCTCTGTAAATAATACTTATCCTGTTATGTTGTCTTCTGACAATTCTGTGGGATAATACACATACGTTCCATTTTTGGCACAGAGCGAGCAGGCATCCAATAAATGGAATTGTTGTTATTTAGTGGTGTTCTTTAATAGGCAATATCTTATTTATGAGTTTGCCTGAAACTCTTTTGAAAGTGCTGTCTCTATTTGTACTGCAAAGTCAAACAGCAGAATTCACATTCTTTTATTTCAAATAGACCTTGATGAGCCATGGCTGAGCCAGGTAGACTTTGCAAGTACCTTCTTACTGGTTACCTGCGTTCCTTACAAATTTAGAGCTCTAATATGAGTAAGTCTCAGCATGGTCCTTGAGGTGGAAAAAAAGTAATAAACATATGCAGTGTAAAACCATATCTACCTTTGCATTACTTAGGAGAACAGAAATGTGGAGAAATATCCTGGAGACAAGATATGAAAGATGTCTTGTTTTATCTGGTAGTCAGCGCCAGTCCCTTTTTCAATTTCACTTAACTCGAAAAGATAATAATTATTATTTGACTAGAAATTTTCATATTCTGGTTTTCATTAAATGGGATTGAAAAATCAAATGCCATAATTGCACGAACATCATAAAAGTATAGTATGTGTTTAAGCTATTTAAAATAGTTTAAAAGTGTTTCTTAATGCACTTAGCATGTATTATGTAGTTCAATATGCTATCTTTGTTCTTGATTCCTTTTCTAATTGAATTAGTACAGATAATACATGAAACTTATGAGTGAAAGGTATCAGAGGTACACATTTATAGATTTTCTGATCAAATGTCTAAATTATCTTATCATGTGGGAAGACGTTTCAGTGCTTCTCTATTTTCACAAGAGTCTCTCTTCTCTGACTTGCCCCCAGTGTTGGAGTTTTTATGCTTTCTTTTTCATTTGGTAATTTTCTTCTGGAAGTTTGAGCAACCTAGAGATAGGGAGCCAAGGCACAATAAAGGAGGGTGTGACAATGGCTATGGACCATATGACCCAGCAGCTCCATTCCTAAGTATTTATCCAAAAATAAAATAGGTATACAAAAGACCTGTACACAAATATTCATATCCAGCTTATTCATAATAGTAACAAAAGAAAAGAATCTCTCTACACTGAGTAAAAGAAAGAGAGAAACAATATTCAGCAATAAAAAAGAATGATACAGAATACATTTTACTAACTGAAAGAAACCAGAAGCAGAGCATGCATTTATACAAACTACAAAAGATAAATTTAATCTATTGTTAGAGGAGTAGATTGGTAGTTGCCTAGGACAAATAAGATGGAGGAGTGGGTGGGGCAAGAGAAATAGCAAGAGATTCTGCCTTCCTTGATATCATGCCGGTCTTCTTATTGGACTGACGTTGTCTGCCAGGCTCCTTTAGAATAAGTCACCCACTCAGGAGGCTCCTCGATTTGCATTAATCTGTCCTACAAGCTTTCTAGACACATCTTAGATAAATTTAGATTCCAGCAGTGAATGCACCTTAAGTTCAAATTGACATAGTTACATAACAGTGTTTTACTTAAGAGAAGTATCCCAGGACAGCTTGAACATTGCTCTGAGTGAGCATTAGGGAGCAAGGAAATCTACCACCTAGTAGGAAGACGAATTCTTATAAAACGACTGTGAGCAAAGAAGCACAGAGGAAAGCCTTAGCACACAGAATTGATTTACTCTTTTAAAGAAGGGAGAGGGATTTTTATTGCAACAACCTTCACATTCTAATACTCTAACTCCATATTAATATCTTAAAGTAAGTTTCTACTATAAAACTAAAGTTTGGGGAATATTGCAGATTATATGTGAAAAGCAACTTCCGTCTTAATTTCTATTGAAATAGTCTGATTTCTAGTGACCAATAGTTTATATTAGTAGGTTCTGTCAGGTAGAAATTACAGTAGATTCTTAAATGCATAAAACCATTAAAATAATTCTGTTTAAGATAAACTGAAATGACATGTCTGCAGTAAGACAAATATAATTGATTTCTAAATTAATAAAAACAAATCTATGTTAGCAATACTAATATGTCACAGGATTTTTATCCTAATAACTCCCAAAGAAAACTTTTTTTCTTTGCTGGTATAATGTGTTTTCTAAACCTTTCCTCTAGTACCCAAAATTCAGTGGAAAACAATGCATGTATCAACTGATCTTTCTTCCTGAAACCTCTTCATTGCCTAATTTTGTCCTTATCATCAATATTGTCATTAGCCTACCATTTTACTAACTTCAGTTTAAAACACATGTTATTTTCTAAATCCTATTGTTTTCATTTCACATATCTTAACTTTGCCCTTTCCTTTCTTTCCTTTCTTATCATCAATAAAGCACTCAGTTCCCTTACCTTCACATAATTAGCTCTCAAAATTCCCCTTGTTTGGTCATTTCTGTCTAAAGTTTGCCCTTAGCTTTATTCACAATTATTTTGTATGCTCACTGTTTGGGCCCAATTATTTTTCTTCCTGAAATCCCATCAATGACAAATTATTACTATTGAGTCTTACTACATGCAGTCTTCTGTCAGTAAATGTCAAGAACCTTCTGCACTTTTATATTTTATATCCTATTCCATATTTGACTTTCAAAAGTCCTACTTCATACACAACTCAGCATGAAGCTTCCTTTCAAGGTGAGTACTCATGAGCTGTCTCCTCATCCATCTGTGTCATCTTCTTCATGAAGTCATTCCTCATTTGGACTAATTCCTCATAATATGGCCACAGTGAACTGACAGATTTGGTATGTTCAGGTTTTGGCTTTTCATGGCAGCTCTGACAGAAGTTCAAACTTTGAGCAGCCTGGGAAAAGTAGAAGTAGCGATTTGCAGTTCAATCTGGAAGAAAATTGGAAGTAGTTGGAAAAAATTCCTTCATTAAGACATGCTCATATAAGACAGAACAATTAAATCACTTATAAACTTTCAGTTCTGATTTTATTTTGCTTTTCAGGGTATATTTAATTTTAAAGACAATATTCTAATTAATTGGGTGTGATTTTCTTTTTTTCCATTTGTCGCTTTTCTCTCCCTTCAACCCTTTCTCATCTTTATTCAGCAGAAAGTAGGCTGGAAATGTGTACTCTTGCACTACTTCTAGATGTATTTCTGCTTCATCTCTTAAGGAATGGTAGGATTTTAAAAGGTATTTTATACAGTTCACTTTCTCCTTCTGGCATAAATGAAAACAATACCTATAATGGACTGTATGTTTATGCTCCCCCAGCAAATTCATACACTGAAGCCCTAACCCCCAGTGTGGCTGTACTTGGAGATGGGTCATCTAAGAAAGTACGTAAGGTTAAATGATATCATAAGGGTAGGACTCTGATCTAATAGGATTTGTGCCTTTAGACACCTAAAAGCCCTCTCTCACTCTCCCTCTTTCTCCTTCACCCTCTCCCTTCCCCTCCCCACACCAAGGAAAGGCCCTGTGAGCATGCATCTGGAAGCTGTTCATCTACAAGCCAGAAACAGGGGTCTCACCAGAAACCAATCATGCTGGTACCCTGATATCAGATTTTTAGCCTCCAGAACTGTGAGCAAATAAATTTCTGCTGTTTAAGCCACACAATCTGGGGTATTTTGTTATGGCAGCCCAAGCCAACTATGAGAGTGCCTGAGTTCCTGTAAGCTATTTTTGGAAGAGTGGTATTTGGTTAGGACCTAGAATCCTTGACCTTGTTTACTCATTCCACACCCTGTCCTCATCATTCAGGGGAAAAAAAAAAAAAAACATATATATATATATATACATATATATATATATATATATATAGTGTTTCAGAAGCTATTGAAGCCTCTTGTTTACCTGGCTTGATCACAGAGAGGACCATTCAGCCTTTTTCTGTGTGCAGACCTAAGCAGTCTATATAGGTAAAATAGGCTAAGCAGATCCAAGCAAGCACAGAAGTCATGACTTTACCACACAGGTGGCAAGGCAAGGAAATGAAGATTAAAGGAAAAGGATAATATGCAGAGAAGGGAGTATTTTTATTGCTATTTAGTTAAGGTCACGCTTTGATAATATCATACTGACTAAAGTTATACTCTGCCCCAGAGCTACTCAACAACTTCATTCAGCCCACTCCTTCCAAGAATCCCTTACCAGACAGGCCTGGGCATTTATAAATCCTTGTTACACGTGCACTCTTCTGGTTCCCTAAAGTTTTCTGGAAAGTCATTTTAGACAGGTAGGAATTAGCAGATTGAAAATGAATTACCCAGTGTCTAAGTATCCTTGCTTTCTTTGAAAAGTAGCATAGTATGTTGCTCAGAGATATTCTCAGTGGGTATTTCCTGATAACAAAGTTCACATTGTTTACATACAAGGAGTTGTAAGTAAATCATTGTATTTGGACAAAGTTTAGAGGTATTTAATTCAGTCCATGTGAGCTTGTTGAGAATTTTTGGTAGAATACAACTAACTTTGCATACTGTAGGATTCCAGGAAAACTTTAAAGGTATTGGAATACTTTTTTCCTTGTTCATAAGTTTCCAGTGTGTTTTTCTATTTGTAAGACTCCAGTTCTTTTTCATTTATCCCAATCAATTTTCTTCAGTGTCCCTGTGGATTGGAGCTTAATTAGTGAATTTTTTTCCTTTTATAAAGTATTAGTGTCTGCTTTCCTGTATGACACAGCCTAGAAAAAGAAACAGTACAGATAATCTCCTGGAAAAAAATACTTTGAAAACATAAATGTTTGGTGGAATTATTTAAAAATTGATATATAGCTTTTAATATTAAACATAATTTACTACAAAGTAAGTTAGGTTAACTGGATACATTTTTTAATGCACCTCCTTTTGTAAAACAAGCAAATTCTAGCTGGCAACTTGTGTGGTTTAAGTTTCAAGAAGTGATAAAAATTGCTTTTTTATTCAAGATATTTTATTGCTTATATAGTTTCACATTTTACGAACGAACAGTACAATATTATACCTCGACAGTAAGAAATTTTAAGGGAGTGAAAACTTAATATGCTACAAAATTAAAGTATACAAAATTATCAACTTTAGGAATTCACAATAATTTATCAGTGTTGCTAGTATGTAGAATTGCAAGTAATGAAATAACTCAATTTTTGTGTTATCTCAGGTTTCTTATTCTTGCTGGTAAATAGCTAGATGAGCAATAAATTTTATCTAGGAATACAAGGGAAATTAGAAAACATTTTGGCAAAATTTTCCAGAAGGGAAAAACAAAAGCAAGATAATGCTGTAGTCTTAATTCAAATTCAAAGAAGGTCACAATTGATGTAGTTTTTAGAGATGTTTATAGCAAGCATCACTTCTGGGCTGAGGGTATAGAAGAGAACAAGGTAAAGAATACTAAAATGCTCACTTCTGGTTCACTGGATTAAGTGCTCATTTATTCAAGACAAAGTGAGACCCATCATAAATGCTACATTTTTTTCTTTCATCTTCCTGGGATTCAGATAAAGTTAACCTTGGAACAATATTATCGGTGAAGCCAGCTCTGACTGTGCATTCTCTGCTTAAGATGGTCACATGGAAATTAGAACCATTTTCATGTGTCATTTCTTTAGTAGATGAGATGGAAAATTAATTTAGAAACAAAATTGCGTAAAAGCTGGATTCACCACTATTTTATTCTATAAGTTAATATGTTTAAAATTAATCTAATTCCTTTTATGAATTGATACTTCTATCTGAATTGTATCAGGAGTTATTAGAGGACATCTTGTCTACTTTTCTATTATGATTCTCTGGCAATCTATAATTATACAATCATACTAAATTTGTTAAATGTTTTCAGTCATAAATTTAGTAAAGCAAAAAACACAAAAATATTCTTCATCTCTGTAATAGCCTTATGCAATGTCTGGATGAATTTCCTCCTTTTGATAAGATTTTACAGGGGAAATTAGTCTGAAAGAAGACAGACAGTGGCAAATATGATATACAAGAATAAACATTCTTAATTGAACCTGTCACTTGAAACTGGTAACCAAATAAATTCACTTATTCTGTAAAGCATCATAATTTATGTGAGATCAAATTGACAAAAGATATTTTCTGTAAGTAGAAGAGAGGTTAAGGTCCATAGTCTACAGTGATATGGATGAGATAAGCACTAATTTGTAATGACAAGGAATATTATTATTGTATCAAAGCTGTTCTACAGTGGGTATACTGCTGTTTATGTTAAGATCTTCTCTCATAATTTAGACGGTGATAAATGTGTCAGTAATAACCAAGTGATATGAAGGAGAAATGATCAGATATATATGACTAGGCTTGCAATATGTTAACCAAGTGGCATCCAATTGGCAATAACTCATCCAAACAAATGGTGAAATGTCAAAGAACTAAATATCTATAAAACAAACCTCTTCCAAAATCCTCTTGACTTAAAATTTCTATATTAGTCTACTGCATCCTTGATTTTTTTCTTTTGCTTGTTTTTGATTTCCTAAACAAATTATATTCTCCTTTCAGTAACAAATGCAATGAACACTCAGCATAGAACTCAAAGGCAGTTTCCTTTACTATCACCCAGAGAACCCCAGCCACACACCCATAATATATGCAACTCAAAGACCATGAGGGAAATGGCCCAGGGGATACACTTGTCAAACACTTCAAGCGACCCAGAAAATTTAGGAAAGGAGTTTTTCATAAGCCAAAGTTTAAAAAAATTCCTGCACTTCATGATTGTAATCTGAATGAAGGAACACTTAGACTTAACTAAAAAATCCTTAATTCTGAGAAAAGCAGTATCCAGAGAAGTGCTTAGAAAGTGTTGTAACAAAAAACATGACGACCCAAAACCTATGGGATGCAGCAAAAGCAGTTCTAAGAGGGAAGTTTATATCAGTACAATCCTACCTCAAGAAACAAGAAAGAAGGCAAATACACAACCTAACCTTACACCTGAAGCAATTAGAGAAAGAAGAACAAAAAACCCCAAAGTTAGCAGAAGGAAAGAAATCATAAAGATCAGATCAGAAATAAATGAAAAAGAAATGAAGGAAACAATAGCAAAGATCAATGAAACTAAAAGCTGGTTCTCTGAGAAGATAAACAAAATTGATAAAACATTAGCCAGACTCATCAAGGAAAAAAGGGAGAAGACTCAAAACAATAGAATTAAAAATAAAAAAGGAGAATTAACAGCTGACACGGCAGAAATACGAAGGATCCTGAGAGATTACTACAAGCAGCTATATGCCAATAAAATGGACAACCTGGAAGAAATGGACAAATTCTTGGAAAAACACAACCTTCTGAGATTGAACCAGGGAGAAATAGAAAATATAAACAGACCAATCACAAGTAATGAAATTGAGACTGTGATTAAAAAACTTCCAACAAACAAAAGCCCAGGACCAGATGGCTTCACAGGTGAATTCTATCAAACCTTTAGAGAAGAGCTAACACCTATCCTTCTCAAACTCTTCCAAAATATAACAGAGGGAGAAACACTCCCAAACTCATTCTATGAGACCACCATCAACCTGATACCAAAATAAGACAAAGATGTCACAAAGAAAGAAAACTACAGGCCAGTATCACTGATGAACATAGATGCAAAAATCCTCAACAAAATACTAGCAAACAGAATCCAACAGCACTTTAAAAGGATCATACACCATGATCAGGTGGGATTTATCCCAGAGATGCAAGGATTCTTCAATATACGTAAATCAATCAACGTGATACACCATATTAACAAATTGAAGGATAAAAACCATATGAACATTTCAATAGATGCAGAAAAAGCTTTTGACAAAATTCAACACCTGTTTGTGATAAAAACCCTCCAGAAAGTAGGCATATAGAGAACTTACCTCAACATAATAAAGGCCATATATGACAAACCCACAGCCAACGTCATTCTCAATGATGAAAAACTGAAACCATTTCTTCTAAGATCAGCAACAAGACAAGGTTGCCCACTCTCACCACTACTATTCAACATACTTTTGGAAGTTTTAGCCACAGTAATCAGAGAAGAAAAAGAAATAAAAGGAATCCAAATCAGAAAAGAAGAAGTAAAGCTGTCACTGTTTGCAGATGATATAATACTATACATAGAGAATCCTAAAGCTACCAGAAAACTACTAGAGCTAATCAATGAATTTGGTAAAGCAGCAGGATACAGAATTATTCCACAGAAATCTCTTGCATTCCTATAAGTAATGATGAAAAATCTGAAAGAGAAATTAAGGAAACACTCCCTTTTACCATTGCAACAAAAAGAATTAAATACCTAGGAATAAACCTACCTAAGGAAACAAAAGACTTGTATGCAGAAAACTATAAGACACTGATGAAAGAAATTAAAGATGATACAAATAGATGGAGAGATATACCATGTTCTTGGATTGGAAGACTTAACATTGTGAAAATGACTGTACTACCCAAAGCAATCTACAGATTCAGTACAATCCTTATCAAACTACCAATGGCATTTTTCACAGAACTAGAACAAAAAATTTCACAATTTGTATGGAAACACAAAAGACCCCAAATAGCCAAAGCAATCTTGAGAAAGGAAAACAGAGCTGGAGGAATCAGGCTCCTTGACTTCAGACTATACTACAAAGCCACAGTATTCAAGACAGTATGGTACTGGCACAAAAACAGAAATATAGATCAATGGAACAGGATAGAAAGCCCAGAAAAAAACCCACGCACATATGGTCACCTTATTTTTGATAAAGGAGGCAAGAATATGCAATGGAGAAAAGACAGCCTCTTCAATAAGTGGTGCTGGGAAAACTGGACAGCTACATGTAAAAGAATGAAATTAGAACACTCCCTAACACCATACACAAAAATAAACACAAAATGGATTAAAGATCTAAATGTAAGGCCAGACACTATAAAACTCTTAGAGGAAAACATAGGCAGGACACTCCATGACATAAATCACAGCAAGATCCTTTTTGACCCACCTCCTAGAGAAAGGGAAATAAAAACAAAAATAAAACAAATGGGACCTAATGAAACTTAAAAGCTTTTGCACAGCAAGGAAAACTTAAACAAGACGAAAAGACAACCCTCAGAATGGGAGAAAATATTTGCAAATGAAGCAACTGACAAAGGATTAATCTCCAGAATTTATAAGCAGCTCATGCAGCTCAATATCAAAAAAAACAAACAACCCAATCCAAAAATGGGCAGAAGACCTAAATAGACATTTCTCCAAAGAAGATATACAGATAGCCAAGAAACACATGAAAGAATGCTCAACATCACTAATCATTAGAGAAATGCAAATCAAAACTACAATGAGGTATCACCTCACACCAGTCAGAATGGCCATCATCAAAAAATCTACAGACAGTAAATGCTGGAGAGGGTGTGGAGAAAAGGGAACCCTCTTGCACTGTTGGTGGGAATGTAAATTGATACAGCCACTGTGGAGAACAGTATGGAGGTTCCTTAAAAAACTAAAAATAGAACTACCATACGACCCAGCAATCCCACTACTTGGCATATTTCAAAAAGAGTCATGTAACAAAATGTTCATTGCAACTCTATTTACAATGGCCAGGGCATGGAAGCAACCTAAGTGTCCATCGACAGATGAATGGATAAAGATGTGGCACATATATACAATGGAGTATTACTCAGACATAAAAAGAAACAAAATTGAGTTATTTGTAGTGAGGTGGATGGACCTAGAGTCTGTCATACAGAGTGAAGTAAGTCAGAAAGAGAAAAACAAATATCCTATGCTAACACATATATATGGAATCTAAAAAAAAAAAAAAAGAAAAAGAAAATGGTCAGAAGAACCTAGGGGCAAGACGGGAATAAAGATGCAGACCTAGTAGAGAATGGACTTGAGGATACGGGGAGGGGGAAGGGTAAGCTGGGACAAAGTGAGAGAGTGGTGGACATATATACACTACGAAACGTAAAATAGATAGCTAGTGGGAAGCAGTCGCATAGCACAGGGAGATCAGCTCGGTGCTTTGTGACCACCTAGAGGGGTGGGATAGGGAGGGTGGGAGGGAGGGAGATGCAAGAGGGAAGAGATATGGGGACATATGTATATGTATAACTGATTCACTTTGTTATAAAGCAGAAACTGACCCACCATTGTAAAGCAGTTATACTATAATAAAGATGATAAAAAAAAAATTTCCTGTATCTTAGTGAGAACAATGGGAGGGCATGACTATGTCCAGTATTGTTCAGCAGCTTGTATGTAGACCCTGTGAAGATGGACATTTGGATAGATCCAGAGTTTTGGATTTGCCAAGAAAGTGAGACAGTAAACCAGTAGGAAACAATGAGATGTGTTTGGCCAGATGGGGTTTAAAATGATGGTTCATTTAACCTAAGGGAACAAAGTAAAGACAAAGAGTTATATTCTACAGAGAGCAAGTGGAGGAGTCAAAGGAGTGGAGACTCCACTACTTACAAGAGAGCAAAGAAGACGAAGAAGGAGGAGGAGGAGGAGAAGGAGAAGGAAAAGAAAGAGAAGGGACAGAAGAGGGGTACGGAGAGGAGGAAGAGGAGGAGGGAAGAAAGGAGGAAGAAGAGTAAAAGAAGGAGATGGGGAGAAAGTAAAAGAAAAGAAAAAAAGCTGTAGTGCAAGTAATTGGGTAAGAAATCTGAAAGAAAAATAAGTATGGACGGAGAGAAGGATGTCTCAGTCTGATATCTTACAGGTGGTTCAGAGTCCAACTTTAGCCATCAGTGAGGGAAAATGAAGGGCTGTGTGGAATAACAGATTCCTGCAAATGAGAAAGTAAACTAAGATTCTAATGTTCCAGATTTCTCCAGACTTAATTTGTCATAGGGAAGACAGAGGCAAGCCAGAAAACTAGTAAAACCAAAATCAGGAATGCTGTGGCTAATATCTGGAACTGGGATCTGGGAGCCAAGCAAAGACTGCTCAGAACTGGTACTAGCAATGTTCTTTGAAAGCATAAGTCCACTTGCCTACACTAAGAACAAGGAGCATTATATGGACATAGGGCCATCTTTAATAACAAATCAGAGCTATATGGAGGGACTCAACAAAATTAGAAATTATCATGTCATCTGGAATCTCCTTCATACCATTTATACCCTCCTCTTTGTGTTTTCTCTAATCTCTTCAGGAGGACTGTGTTTCTCCACTTTCTTATCCAGCAGGCAAATCCCCTGTAATCAAGTAATTAGTCCTGAGCAATAGGACAGGAGATGCTATGTAGCATTAAAAAATCCCTCTTTAAAAGAAATCTAGAAATAATAAATTAATACTAAACACACTTTTGAATTCATAGCTAAATTTGAAGTAAATTTTTTAAAGTTCTCAACAGCCAGTTTAAGAAGGAGTTGAAATAAAAGGGATTGCTGTGATCCTAAAGCTGTGGGTGGCCTGGGGCTTTTGTGATATCATGTGAGGTAGGTGTTGAAATGAAAGCATAGCAAACATGTAGGTTTTTGCAGAAATATACCTTCAGTACAGAGTGTGTGTGTGTGAGTAGTACAGAGTGTGTGTGTGTGTGTGTAAATTTCACCAGCTGGCTATTTCAAAGAAACTTGTCTGATACTGATCTCCGATCCAAGTAGGAGACAAATCACTTCTTTGTGAACTCAACAAAATTTCCTACCTCACAAATCTTGAGGGTTTAAATATACACTCCCTGTATGGTACAGGAAATGCTGGCCAAGAGTTAAATTAAAGTAGTTATAGATTGCTATCTTGTGAAGTACTTGGAAGAAGCAAAAACCCAGTCTCCCTGTAGAAACACACTTTAGGTCTCATAGAATGTCTACAAATGAAGTCCAAATTAACATGGATTCAGAGTAAAGAGCACAGGCAAAACTAATGCACCATGAGCAAGAGTTATCAATAAGACACTCAAACAGATTGAGATTCACAATAACCCCAACATATTGAGATTTCAGACACAGACTATAATAATAAAGAAATAAATGAGGAAATAGGAACAGAAAAACAACTGACTTCCAAAATGACTACCAAGATTAAAAAAAAAAAAAAAGAATCTCTAAAAATAGTACATGTAATCACTGAAGTTAAGAACCCAAAGAATGGGTTAACAGTAGAATGCACATTTATGAAGGGGAAACTTGTGAATTAGAAAATAATTCTAAATAAATCACTGTTAAGCCAGTTCAGATAGACAATGAGATAGAAATTATGAAGGATATATTAATACACATGGAAGGCACAATGAAAAGGTATAATCTATATTCTCCAAAAATATTTAAAAATAAGAACAAAGATGGAAGACTTACCCAACCTAATTCCAAAACTTATTATAAAACTTCAGTAATCAAGCAGTGTGATATCAATAAAGGGACAGAAAATGGGAAAGAATCAAAGTCAGAAATAGACTGACACATGTGTGGGCTTTTCACTTTCATAAAAGGTGCAAATGTATGTCATTCAATGGAGAAAGAACTGTCTGTGTATAATAGAGAAAGAATAGTCTGATCCTGCTGGAAACCCTAGCCTCTCAGTTGAGACACCTGGAGATGTATTAATATATGTCTTGGAATTGATTCAAACCAGTAACAGAAATAATCACTAAATATATGGTTAAAGATCAGCTTGGACACAGCAGGAGACTAGTAAACTAGAAGTCATTAGAAAATATTCTGGCTGAAACAGACAGATGAAAGAAAAATAATACAGAATAAAGCAAAGAGACACATAGGACACATAAAATGCCTACAATATGTACAATTGAAGCTCTAGAAAAAGATGAGGAAACAGAAGCAATATTTGAAGAGCTAGTGACTGAGAATTTTCAAAACTAATGAGAGATAACAACCCACAGATATAAAAAGTAATATGAACTCTAGTAGAATAAATGTAAAGAGATCCTAATTTGACACACTGTAGTAAAACTTCTAAAAACAAAATACAAAGGGAATATATAAAGATCAACCGGCCCGCACCAATTAGACAGCTGGCTTCCCAACAAAAACAACAAATAAAAGCAGAAGGTAATTGCATAGTATATTTAAAATGCTAAATAAAAATAACTGCCAAACTGGAATTGCAAACCAAATGATAATGTTCCTCAAAAGTGAAGATGAAACAAGATAATTTCAGACAAAAATTGAGAGGTTTCATTGCTAGCATACTAGCATTAGAACAAATAACAAAGAGAAGTTTTGTTGTGGTTGTTGGTTTTTTTGGTTTGTTTTTAACCTCAGAGACAAGGAATTTTATCCTAGAAAGAAATATAAAAGTAAATGAAAGAATAGCTGAAGAGCAGTGAAACTATTCATTATGTGGATATATCTTGATGACAAGTAACTGTATAAAATATATCAAAATAAGTAACAGTGTTGACATGCACATACACATGAAATACATTTTAAATGCAAAGAAGTAATATCACAAGAAGCAAGAGGGTGTAAAAGGCACAGATTTTCTGTATTCCTAACATTGTTTCTAATATATTAAGCATGCATAACATAATCTCAAGGGTAACAAATAGAAGAAGGATAAAATAATGATTTCTTCATAAGCTAACAGCAAAAAAATACTAAAGATATCTGAATATTGCAAATGAGGAGAGAAAAGAGCATAAAATGGAGGACAAATAGAAAAAAAAACCTGTTAAAGAGTAGATATAAATCTACATATGGTGTATTCAACTTCTCTATCTCTTCATGATGTCTACCAACTCTTAAAATATAGTATCTGACTTAAAAATAACAATGATAATCCTGATGTGGATGTCACAGCCATCATATATTCATGAACTTTTCTTCCTGTAAGAGTCTTGAAACCTATTAACATAGGAATTCATTTTTAATTATTTGAGATATTAGTCTTCTGAATTAACAGCCCTAGTTATGGTATAATAGAATACCAACAGAGGAAGTAGGAATATTGTTGGAAGATGAAGCTTTGAAAAGCTACCTTAGCAGGGCTGGCCTTTGAAGCTCAACAGCTCCATAGGGTATTAATATATTGCAAAACAGGGCATCTTAGAAAATGAGTTTTGGATGGACTTTAGGATTAGCAATTCACTTTTCCTCACTTGAGGCCATAAAGGTCAAATACGTTGTTCAAGATCACAAAGCTAAATAATAGTATATAACTAGTAGGAACAGATGTTCTTAAGATTTACTTTCAATCCTAGAAGATAAATTGTTATATAATAGCATAATAGGGATTTTTCCTTAAAACTTAGTATAATATTAATTTCCAGTAAAATTATCAGAATGGATTCAATTGCTATTTGAATGAGGTCATCTAGGAACTTTTCTTACATGTAAAAATGTACTTCTACAGAATACAAATAGTTTTGAAACATTTTTACAACAATCTCAGGAAAGAAATACATTACACATACACATGTCCAAGCAAGCATCCCTAAATAAAAGTTTCAAGTGAAAATTCTTACTCTTATAATATATTCTGCTATTTTCAATTCTATTCTATTGTGCTATTTTATTTACACAAACATGCTTGTTATGGTCCACTAAATTCATTTAAGGATGCACTGAAGGATTTGAGACCTACAATTTGAGAAATAGTGCTTTAGATATCATCATTTCTCAAATTGTTTTATATACTCAAATGGTTTAGAGTGCCTTTTTTCAGTTTTGCAGTTTAGGCTTAGATGCTAACATAAATTACCAACTATAAAAAATAATCTGAGAAAAAAAAAGTTTACAACAAAATAGTGAAAATTACAACTTATCGTATTAGCTGTAAGCATAAGTTACTTCTGTAGGTGACATTATAATGGGGTTAGAGGAACTTGATTATATATATAAATAAATGTATTTATACATTTATTTATGTATATTTATATATATATATGATGTCCCTTTAAGATAACGATTTATTCAAACCATTTTTATTAACTAAGCTTTAAAATTTCATATTTGGCCAATACCAAATATTCCAATAAATGTAAATCATTACTAATTTCTTTCATTAAAAAATGTTTTTCATGGATTTCAATTTACTCTAATATAGAAAATACAATAATAAAGGCTATTTGGAAAACATTACTTTGGACTGAGATAGAGATGGGAACTAACATTAATAGCTTATCTGTGATGTGCCAAATATCACTTGACAAGTGAAGGATATCATTACTGTAATGTTTGGATAATGGGTATGGCAAAACTGGTAAGATTATCACTAAATCCCTTTCCTTTTCTTCAGAGCACAAAGCTAAATTACATGTTCTAGTTCTTTTGCATCTAGATGGTGCCACATGAATAGTTCCCTCCAAACAAATTTAAGCAAAGTGATTTGAGTCACTTTAATTTTAGAACAGTAGAGAGCAGATGTGCTTCCTTTATCCTTTCTCTGTTTATCCTTACTCTGCTCTTCTTCCGGCTGGATAATGCTCAGAAAACCTTCAAGCCACTTATTAAAGTTCAGTGGAACCTGGGCCTTTGAATGACTGCAGAACCAGAATGCCCCTGACCTGACTCTCTCCCTGCTCCTCTCTCTCTTTTCTCTCTCTCTCTCACACACACACACACACACACACACACACACACACACACACAATCAACCTGCAATGGACACTTAGGTAAATAAGAGGAAAATTTTTATTTCTAAATAAAAGTAACGATCTTTAGCCTTTATGTGTTATAGCAGCTAAGTTTGTTAACTAACTAATAGAAGGAAACAAGTTCTGAGAAGCTAAGTCACTGGAAATTTGAGTAATCATAACCATTGCATTATCATTGGGTTTGTGGTCAATTAAATAACGATTATCTGCCAATCTGATAACTTTTTGAGGAATGCTTGTAAAGAAGAATTTTTGGTAATCTTTCTTTTAATAAAAGAAAGCTCAATCAATGCTTAATTTTCATGTGTAAATTCCACTAACAACAAGGAAAAGGGCATTTATTAAACTGTAATGAATTATTAAAGGTGTATTCACAAAGCATTTCTAAAATGTCAGTTAGATAAATCCTGCACATTATGAATCAAAGCACAAAACTCTTTCTTGATCTAAATGTGATTGACCTTTACAATGGCAACAAAAATACTGAGAGAAGTGTCATAAAGGTAATTTTAAGGAACTATAAGATTGTGTAACATTTTCATGAAATTCAATTTTATGATTCATATATCTGACCTCACTAGCTTCACATTTCAGGTTATTGATGTATTTGTTTACAAATTTTGTTAAAAATATTACTTGTTTAATGAATTGTAAAGTGATGAATCTTTGCTAAACTGAAACTTAGAAAATAATGGAATTAGATTTTCCTCAGCTATACCATGTGATTAAAGCTGTCCAATGTGACCCAAAACTCTATTGTTAGCAACTCAGGAAAGCTCAGTCACTTGTTATCAATTAAATATTAAATTTTAAAGCTTGTTTTCAAAATTAGAATCAGTTAAAATAGGCTCTTGCAGAATTTTTAAGACTAATAAATGAGACTTTCATGAGATCATAATAAATGTATTTTTTTTAACTTGGTATCTTTTTATAATATTGGTTAGAAAAACAGTTTTAGAGATGATTATCTGTACTTCACTCTCTAACAAAGTTGCTGAGAAAAATTCAGAGAGCTTTCTATTTAATTTCCAGAACAAACACTGTGCTATGATTTCTGTGTTTAACAAGGTCAAGACTTGTAAAACAGACACAGCTTTTAAAGAAATATAAACATGGCTCTTCTTTAACTAAGTGTCCAGAAATGAGTATGATCATTTTGAGAGAAGAAAGGTGATACACATTTTTTTCCTTGCTGAATGCCAAATCATTGTCTGGTTATTGCAGTTCTGGAGGGTAAGATACTTGAAACTGAAGCCCAGTGTCCTGTAAGTAAGCGACATTTGTATCATCTTGGAAATTTTCAACTGTGTTTAACAGAAAGCCCAACATTCAGTGGACTAATCATTTAAAAATAAAAACAGGAATTATCCATTATAAATAATAAATCCAAACATAGAGCACTTCCAGGACTGTTTATTTCAGTGGCCCAACAACATCAGTGTTCCAGGTGTTTCCTATCTTTCTATTTTATCATCTTTATTCTGTTGAGGATTGTTCTCAAACTTGTCCCCTAATGATCACAGGTTGGCTCCATGAAACTCCAAGCATTTTACCCTTGCGGGGAGGGGAGAGAAAACCAGAAGAGGAAAAGAAAGTGCAGCAGTTACTTCTCTCTGTTTTTAAAATTATTAAATCTTAACAAGAATGCTCACTAACAGCTAATTGACCAGAATTTTGTCACTGTCCAATGTTAACCTAATCACAGCAAATAGATTAGGATTAACATAACATGACTGGCTTAGACTAATCAAGACTCATCCCCTAAAGTCTGAAAGTGACCAATCTCTCTTGAAGTTTATGGATTCTAAAGCCAAATGCAATGGAGATTCCATTAGAAAGGAAGAAGAGGAATGATAGTAATGCATACAGCCAGAATTGCCTGCCGTAGTATATAATCAACATTGTCTGAATAGATAATCTAGAATTTTGGAAGATACCAACATCTTGTATTTTCTCTTTCTTAGTTAATTCAGGTTTATTTTAAAGGAGAAGTAAATATTCAAAAGAGCCCTTTGAATTGGGTTATGGCCAATATTATCTGAATAAACATTTGATTTCTCATTGAATTGATTCATGAGTAGCATAATTCAGAATAATTAGAGATTTTTTTTCATTTTTCCCCATGGTGAAATAGGAGAATTCTTTAAAATTGGTACAAGTAAGGTTAGGAAGAATATATATTATGAATAGCCTCTCTAAATATGTCTTCAATGGACCTAATGATAGTTTAGCATCCAGAAAAATGCTTATCTCAGTGTTAGAGAGTGTCCTGGACTTGTTTCAGTTGCTAAACACTGGAAATCAGTAGAATTGTTGTAGTAGAGATTGCTAATTGCAGTCTGAATTTCATTCTTGTGAGCAAATTAAAAAAAAAAACAAAACACACAGTTAAAGTTTCCATACCCCTGTCTCTCTTGTAGCTCTCTGTGCCCATGTGAGAAAGTTTTGGCTGATCATGCAAGCAGAAATTATTTGGTGGAACTTAACTCCTCAAATTGGGAAACTGGGGCAGAAAGTTTGTGAATGTCTTTTTTTTAACCTTTCTTATATTAAATGCATACATGGTGGCTAGAATTCCCACAGCTGTGTGATACGGGGGGGCGGGGGGGTGGTGGTGGGAGGCTGTAAATATAAAAGGCGAAGATGGAAGAGCAGAAAGATAAATGGGACCCAATAATAGTGGGACTCCACTTGAATAGTGGCCTGCCTATGTGGAGGCATTTTTTATTCAGGTAAAGAGAATGAACAAACAACTTCTATATTTCTTGTTATTCCTTATTTCTGGTCATAACAGATAAATGCACTTCCTACCTGTGTTTCCTGTAAATCTCTGGGAATGTACCTAAGACAAGTAATTATTATATTAATAGTAACAGCAATAATGACAAAAATAAACATTTCTGTGAACTATTTGACTTAAAAATAACAAGTTAATGGAAGAGAAATAAAACTGTATATGCTACTTATATTTGGCATTTGCAAGGACTTCAGAACTTGAACATTAATGTTGTTATTCATTATTTGCTTTGAACTGTCCAGTTTAATATAGAATAAGAAAACAAAACAAAGAAACCTGATATATAAATTAATAATTTTTCTCTAAGTTCTTCCAAATTTAAGATCCAGTTGCCTTAAAATTAATCCATAAATAATTCAATGATTCTTTATCACCTCATGTTATTTTAATAATGTTTACTTTTACTTTCTTTATAATTAAAAATCAAAGAAAAGGTCTTTTATTTGTATGTTTTAGTGATCACCACAATACTTATCATAAGCCACAGACATTTTTTGAACACTCAATACATTTATTAATTTAATAATAATAAATTTATTGGCAATTCTGAATAAATCTGCTATAAACATCTGTGCTCAAGGTTTTGTTTGGACATGATTTCAACTACTTTGGGCAAATCCCAAGGAATGTGATTGCTAGATCTTATGGTAACAGTGTGTTAGATTTTGTAAGAAACCAGACTATCAGACTATCTTCCAAAGTGGCTGTATCATTGTGCATTCCCATCAGCAACAGAAGAGAGGGCCTGTTGTTCCACATCCCTGCCAGCATTTGGTGTTGTCAGTGTCCAGAACTTTGGACATTTTAATAGGTGTGTAGTGGCATCTCACTGTTGTTTTAATTTGCATTTCTCTGATAACATATGATGTAAAACAGATTTTTCATATGCTTAATTTGCCATCTGTGTATCCTCTTTGCTGAGATGTCTGTTAAAGTCTTTGGCCCAATTTTAAATTGGGTTGTTTGTTTTCTTATCATTGAGTTTTAAGACCTCTTTGTGTATTTTGAGTAGTAGTCCTTTATCAGATGTGTCCTTTGCAAGTATATTCTAACACTTTGTGGCTTATCTTCTCATTATCTTGACATTGTCTTTTTTCTTAGGTAGTGAAATTAGAGGAAGCTTTATTATTTATAGTATTCTTCCATTAATCTAATTTATACCATGCTAATTGTAAAATAAATTGCACTCATTTTTTGAAATATGTGAACATTAATGTTCATCATTTATACATTTCATTATACCTGGAATATAGAATTAGTAAACTAGAAAAGAGAACTTGTCCAATGCTTGTTCATCCTGTTTGGAGAAAAAAGCTGGGGAAAGGAATTAACAGTTATGAATGCTATTTTATTATGAGCTAGATATTGTCCTTGTTCACAAAATACATCATCCCCTTTTAACTTCATCACTCCATGAGAAAATTTTATTACCGCCTTTTTTTAAGACTATTTTTTAGAGCAGTTTGTGGTTTACATCAAAATTGAGAAGAAGGTACAGAGATTTTCCAAATGCCTCTGTCCCTACATGTGCATAACTTCCCCCATTATCAACATCACTCACCAGAATGGTACATTCTCTAACAAGGATGAATCGATATTGACGAATCATCATCACCCAAAGTCCGCAGTTTACCTTAGGGTTCACTCTTGGTGCTGTGCACTCTGAGGATTTGGACAAATGTATAATGACATGTATCCATCATTATAATATCATACAGAATATTTTCACTGTCCTAAAAAACATTGTCTTTTGCAGAGCAGGCTTTAATTTTAATAAAATCCAGCTTATCAGTTATTTCTTTGATGCATCTTGCCTGTGGTATTCCAACTGAAAACTCATTGCCATACTCAAGGTTATCTAGGTTTTCTCCTATATCATCTTCTAGGAGTTTTATAGTTCAGCGTCTTACATTTAGGTCTGTGATCCATTTTGAGTTATACATTAGCTTTGCAAGGTCCTTTTTGGTTTATTAAACTCTGCACTATTTAATTTTGTGCCTTCTTTCTCTACATTTCTCCCAGAATTTTCCTCCTTTTTCTTGAACTACTCTTAGTTATCTAAAATGAACCACTTACCTTAAGTCATTTAATATGATGACATATTAGTCAGAAACCTGACTGGAACAGATGAGACATTCAAAGGAGTATTTGAAAATTTATAGCAGTGTGGGCAACAAAAATAAAAAGATGATGATGCCTCTGGGACCCAGCAACAGTGGGGAATGATCACCCGCCATAGGCCTGGAAGGGGAAAGAAAGGGACATTTGCTGCAACCCAGTGAAGGCTGTTTTCTTGGGAGTGGGACCCAGGCAGAAGCTATGGCTTGGGGAGAAGAATGCAGCAAAGACCATAGTGTAGACTGAAAGGCAAGAAGCAAAGAGAATGAATACCCAACCTCTCTCTCCCACCAGAGTCTCCCATTAATTGAACTCAGATGGAAGCCCCAGAGGTCAGGCCATCTTGTATACAGAGAAGGGCAGAGAAGGATGAAGACTAGATCTAGAGGTACAAACATAGAATACACAGTACAATACACAAATTATGCCCCTTACTAACCACTCTAGCTCTTTGTTTGGCTGAGGAAAACTGAGCCCTCAATATAGGAAAACACAAATCCTGAGTAGTCATGTATTTGTTGAGTTTCCACAGTTTTCCATTGATAGTATTATTAGGCATGGGAATACTAAGTGGCAATGCAGTCAATATTCTGATTTTTTTTTTTAAATTTATTTATTTATGGCTGTGTTGGGTCTTCGTTTCTGTGCGAGGGCTTTCTCTAGTTGTGGCAAGCGGGGGCCACTCTTCATCGCGGTGCGCGGGCCTCTCACTATCGCGGCCTCTCTTGTTGCGGCGCACAGGCTCCAGACGCGCAGGCTCAGTAATTGTGGCTCACGGGCCCAGTTGCTCCGCGGCATGTGGGATCTTCCCAGACCAGGGCTCGAACCCGTGTCCCCTGCATTGGCAGGCAGACTCTCAACCACTGCGCCACCAGGGAAGCCCAATATTCTGATTCTTGACATTATTCCTTCTTGCCCCCATTTTATATCATGACTGGTAGTTAGGATCACTCACTCACTTCTCTTTGGTTCAGTGCTATAATGATCTAAAAAATTGTTAGGTGGCTCTCTCAATTTTCCATTTATTGGAAACAACTCTTTGCCCTGATAGAAGCATTTATATCTTAAGTACCCAATGATTGTGAGGAAAAAAAATCCTTATGTGAATTATTATTATTATTATTTATAATTGTGAGAGGGCCATCCCTACTTCTACCGCTTGGTCCCTGGACCTGGGCAATTTGGCTATGTGGGAAATGGCATCACATGTTGACCACTGATTTAAGGCATACAAAGTATCCTATAGCACAGTGCTACAGGCTTCTAATGGCTTTTCTTCTAGTGTATTATTCTGCAGTTGAGCCTGCATTCGTCTGTCTCATCATTCTATAAAGCTAACGGCTTTAGAATAAAGGGCACATGGTAAGACAGTTGAATATTTTGAGTATCAACTCATGCATGTACTTCTTTTATATAAAATATGTCCTTTAGTCAGCAACAATATTGTGTGGTGAAGACGCAGGCATTCTGTAGATCCACCAATGGTGATTTTATATGCACTTAAGCAAAAAGGCAAATTCATGTTACAATTATATGTTTCCTTGAGTACAACATCTGCCCCCTCCAAGTCAAAAACCCTTTTGTGTAATCAGCCTGCCAACATCAGCTTGTCACAGAGTGGTGTTTTGCTCCGCTTCCCCACAGTGAAGAGTGTCATGCAGGGCTCAGCGTTGGCCCCTTCTATGAACACAGACTCTCTTTACACTCTGTGACAATTCTGAGATGTCCATCCTCATATCTCTCTCTTAAACTGCCTTGTGAGCAAATTTTTATTTCATTTTATCCATTACCCTGACCAGTGTGGAATATTTTCTCAACTATTTCTTTTACTCAAAGAATACAACCAGATATATATACTTAAAGTCACAAGACAAGATGAAGCATACGCTAAGGTTTCTCCTTCCTTCTCTTCTCTTCTTCCAACCCTACAGCCTGTATACGTGTCCTTCCTCAAGTTCCTAAAGCAACTTGACTTTGTGGAAAACTTGCCAAAATATCTGTTTATTATATCTGAAACTGTTCTCCTATGAATAGCAAGATTCTCTCCTCACTCTGTTTTACAGTGTGAAGACATGATTGAATCCCTGAAAGTAAATGTTAGTTACATTTTCATAAGACATTTTACCCAGAATCTGCTTGACATTAATTGCAATATTTCTTTGTCATGCAGCTACAGCTGCTGTATTCTGATCTCATCATAGCAGTGGATGAAGTGAGGCAAAATTTGTATGTGTTTAACTGATTAAACTTTGCTGTAAAGATTCAGGCAATATGCGCTGTACACACTGATTTATGAATTTATCTGCACATGGAAAATGTGACATTTGCTGTGTAAACCCCTAAGGGCTGGGAGCCAGAATTTCTCCGGGATGAACCCTAATCCATAACTATTGCCTGAGGACAGTTGCTAAGTAAAAAGTTTACCAAATTATACTCACAGAAATGAATAAATTTTTGCTTTTCTTTTCTGCCAATTATCATGTTTCAGTGATGAAATTAGGAAGTATTTGAAATGAACTTTCCCTGTTACATAAAATAATCAGTAATACTAGAAGAGGATTAGAAATATAATATTCATAGACAGTTTTACATTTGCTTATCTTTAAAATTATGACTTCACTAGTTATATAAATTTTTATTAGGGATGTTAAATGGTCTTGTTAGGCTTTTTTAATTGCTAGTAAACACATAGTTAGATTAATGGGAAATCAAAACTTTCATTAGACATTTGAAACCTGGCATTTAATTTTGTCAGCAGGAAAAGAAGGAGATGTGCTTCCTCCTTTTCATCTGTAGGTATAGAAATCCTGAAATTTAAACAGCTTGGATTGTGAAGTTTTGGCAACTGTTTTTTTTTTATGCGGTATTGCCTCTGGTTAACAGTAGTAAAATGTTAATTTAGTCTTTAATAGGACATATTAGCACTATAACTCAGAACAGTTTTGGTATGCCAGTTGTGAAATAAAGTGTCCCTGATTAATGCATGAATAAATATTAAAACTACTAGATGTCTGAAATGACAAAGTGGATCAAAGCTGCCAAAATGGTATGACGATGCCATCAGTGTTAAATGCATTCCAGTTCTATATGTTAAGTGATTTCAGGGAGTTATAAATGAAACCTCTAATTTATAACATCTGAAAGCATGCACATTACACTGTTTTCCATGCTATTACCTGGTTGTACACGTTTTTAAACTATGACAATGAATATTTTGAAATTTATCTTTCTAATATGCTGACTTTATTTCACAGGTGATAAGAAAAAAAGCCTGATGAAAAGCATCACATATTTTCTTCAGTATTTTCTGGTTAAGATCATACAAAACATTTTCAAAATAGACTGTTGTAATAAGAAAACATGAAGATAACAGTTACATATTTTCTCCTGCTTCTAGTTAGTTGGTAAGCTAAGAAAGGTTTATTCAACCTATTTTTATTACCATCAAATTGTCTCATAAAATAGAAAAGCTTAGGAGGAATCCGATAGCCATCATATTCATTTTTTTTTTTCTTTATCATCTTCTTCTGGTTCACTCTTACATTTACTGTATTTTTCCCTGTTCAATCTTATGAATTTGGAAGGGTGTCACAACTTATATTCATGGTTATTTTTTTATCACTCAGAATATTCCTCAAGCCTAGCCCATTTCCTGAAATATTACAACCATTGGTGGTTGCTAGCCCTATTTACTTTGAATTCTACTGACATGTCTTAAGTCTATACTTTTTAAAAACTTTTCACTTTGGATACTTTGTATGAGGCAAAATGCTTATATGACATTTAAAATGTAGTGTTCCTGGTACATTTTTTATCAGAGCTTTTCATTGGGTTTATAGATTTATGTTAAAGAGTTATCTCCACAACAGCCACTACATTCAATTCTACAATGTCATACTTAATCTTCACAGCACTCTTGGTAAGGGTATTCTAGCCATTTAAAGTATTATTCAATCTGTTTGTCAATTGGATTCACTGTCAGAGACAGTTAAGATCTCATTTCTCTTGTCAATGTCCTCACTAAGAGGAATGTAACAGAGGACAATGATAACTGCATCTGCTCAGAGGAACAGGGGCATGGAAAATGAATGGGATATCTAATTTGTGAAAGTTAAACAAATTAATGAGCTATGAACAGAACTTAACAGTCTGTACATGCATTCTTCTTTTCTGGTGTTGGGGCTTATTGCATTAATGAAATGGTACTCTGATTTACTTAGTATCTTTTTCTGAACAGCTCAAGAAATTTTAAATTTATGATCTTATTTACTATCTGAACTTTTTATTAGTTTCTACCCTCCTCATAACATAAATTCCACTCTCCTCATAACATCTAATAGAATCATATGTTCTTTGTAACATTTTAAGATTCTATGTGATATTTTCATACTCTATACTTACTTTCTGTATGATTTTATACATGATTATCTATTTTTAATTTTAAATGTTACGATTGAGGACTGGAAGAGTAAAAAACTATGACTGTATATTTTTCTTCATTATTATTTTCAATTTCTCTACCGAGTGTCCACCCCTTCGGAAAAGATTATCTTCTTCCCTATTCCATAAATAGCTGTGATTTCCCAATCCTTCTGAAGATATTATATCCAAAATACTGGCTCTTGTAACTGTGCCACAATGTTACATTTGTCACATTCCTATCTCTTATCTGTTTTTATTAAGTAGTAACCATGAATAGCAACTACTAGGACAACTGAATGAGGCATAAAGAAGATATACAAGTCTTCAGTAGGAAACTGACAGTAAAAAAGTTGTCAGTGTCTTACACAGAAATTACACCTTCATCAAAAGTGGCCAAGACAGTTTCTGATATTGAATAGGATGCTCAGAGAAACTATTTCTAACCACAGACTGCTAAGTTTTGACCAGACTTAGGCCAAAATAATCAAATTTATAGGAAATAAGCCATTAGAAACATCTGCCATTGAGTATGAAAATATCCTTGCTAAATTCTTAGATATGTATGTTGAGACAGAGAGAAGATATTGAAGATGTGTTGGTATTTCTCACATCATCCCATATGTTAGTGCCATCCTAGAAATGCCTTACAGATATCTCTTGCCAATTTGAGATCAGCTAGTTCTCTGTACTTGTTAAAGTATACCACATGAAGTTGCCTAAGGTTATGGAAAGTTAATTAGCAACATGACGGGTAGTACTGGATGCCAATCTCATGAGCATATTTAATGTAGATGATAAACTTGAATTAAATACCTGCACATTTATGCATCACTTCATTTTGGTTCCATATCGGTATGGATATGGGCTGAGAAGTGGCCAAGAGTTACATCATGTACAGTGTGCCTACTTTTCAAAACCCTACATGAAGCAATTTTAAACCAAGTCTCATGTCATGCAGTTCAAGGGTATGAAAATAGTATCAAGGATCATCTGAATGTATTTGGATATTTTATGACAAGTTATATTCTGCTTAGTTTAAAGCTTAAGTAAGCTTCAAAGAATTTTGATACACTCTACATATGTCTATTAAGATTTAAAAGCTACAGTAGAATAAATTTTTTTTAAAAATTTGGATTTAAATGACAAGTCCAAAATTAGAAACTCATTGCTTTGTCTCTCATAAGTCATATTATGTGTTACAGGGGAGAGCTGGAAATTCAGCATCATCTATGATTATGCCCTTTCCACTCTCATTCATTTGAAGTTATTGAAAGTAATAGACATATCCAACACCTCAGAGTTTCTTACGTCACTTTAGTGTTTTTGGTTTGTGTTTGTTGTAAGAACACTGAACATGAGACTTACCCTCTTAGATTTTTAAGTGTACAACACTGTATTGTTAACTACAGTCCCTAACTTATAATGTTTCGACTTACGAGTTTTCAGTTTTTCCATGGTGGGAAAGTGATACACATTCAGTAAAAACCAATTTTTTTACTTCCAATTTTGAATTGTGATCTTTTCCCAGGCTAGTGATATGCAGTAGTACTCTCCCATGATGCCGGGCAGCAGCAGTAAGCCACAGCTCCAGTCAGCCGCATGATCACTAGAGTAAACAACTGATACACTTAACAACCATTCTGCACCCACACAACCATTCTGTTTTTGACTTTTCAGTACAGTATTCAATAAATGTCATGAGATATCCAAGACTTTATTATAAAGTAGGCTTTGTGTTAGATGATTTTCCCAACTGTAGGCTAATGTTAAGTGTTCTGAGCATGTTTAAGGTAGGCCAGGCTAAGCTATGATATTCAGTAGATTAAGTTTCTTAAGAGCATTTTCGATTTACGATATTTTCAACTTAGGATGGCTTTATCTGGGCACAAATGCATCATAAGTCGAGGAAGATCTGTATAGGCACTATGTTGTAGAGTAGATCTCTAAAATTTATTCATCTAACATAACTGAAAATGTATGCCCATTGAATGACAATTCCTTGTTTTACCCACTCCCTAGCACCTGGCAACTGCTATTGTATCCTATGTTTCTATGAGTTTGACTGTTTTAGATATCTCATATTAGTGGAACTATGCAATATTTGTCCTTCTGTGACTGGCTTATTTCATTTAGCATAATGTCCTCCAGGTTCATCATGTTGTTGCAAATGGCAAGATTTTCTTATTTTTTAAGGATGTATCATATTGTATTGTTAGAGATATATACCAAAATTTTCTATTCATACATCTGTCTATGAACGTTTGGGCTGTTTCTGTATCTTGTCTATTGTGAATAGTGTTGCAGTGAACATGGGAGTGCAGATACTTCAAGATACTGATTTTTTTTTTTTTTAAAGCCTTTGTTTTTCCCTATTGGAAACTTTTTTTTTTTTTTTTAATTTTATTTATTTATTTTTGGCTGTGTTGGGTCTTCGTTTCTGTGCGAGGGCTTTCTCCAGTTGTGGCGAGCGGGGGCCACTCTTCATCGCGGTGCGCGGGCCTCTCACTATCGCGGCCTCTCTTCTTGTGGAGCACAAGCTCCAGACGCGCAGGCTCAGTAGTTGTGGCTCACGGGCCCAGTTGCTCCGCAGCATGTGGGATCTTCCCAAACCAGGGCTCGAACCCGTGTCCCCTGCATTGGCAGGCAGACCCTCAACCACTGCGCCACCAGGGAAGCCCCAAGATACTGATTTTATTTTCCCTTGGAAATATACAGACATACCTAGTTTTATTGCACTTCATAGATGCTGTATTTTTTACAAATGGAAGGTTTGTGGCAACCCTGAATCGAACAAGTCGATCGGCTTCATTTTTCCAACAGAATTTGCTCGCTTAGGGTTTCTGTGTCACATTTTAGTAATTCTCACAATATTGCAAACATTTTCATTATTATATATTTGTTATGGTGATCTGTGATCAGTGATCTTTGATGTTTACTATTACAAATGATGGTTAACATTTTTTAGCAATAAAGCACTTTTAATTCAGATATGGGCATCTTTTTAAGGTATAGTGCTATTGTACACTAAATAGACTACAGTATAGAGCAAAAATAACTTTTATATGCACTGGGAAATAAAAATATTTGTGTGACTCACTTATTGCAATATTTGCTTTACTGGGGTGGTCTAGAACAAACCCCAAATATCTCCATGGTATACCTGTACTCAGGAGTAGAATTGCTGGGTCACAGGGTAGATTTTTTAATTTTTGGAGGAATATCCATACTGTTTTCCATAGTTGCAGTGCCACTTTACATTCACACCAACAGTGTACAGCGATTTGAATTTCTCTAAATCCTAGCCAACATTTTTTTTTTTTTTTTGGTTAATGGCCAACCTAACAAATGTGAGTTAATAACTCATTATAGTTTTGACTTGCCTTCCTCTGATAATTAATGATGTTAGGCATCTTTTCATGTACCTACTGGTTATTTGTATGTCTTCTTAAGAGAAATGGCTGTACAAGTTCTTTGCTCAAATTCAAAGGGTTACTTGGTTTTTTGTTATTGACTTGTATGAGTTTCTTATATATTATTAATATTACCCCTTATCAGAAACCTGGTATACAAATATTTTCTCCCATTCTGTATGCTGCCTCTTTTTTAATTTCCTTTAATGTGCAGTTTTTTAGTGGTTTTTTTTCCTACCCACAGAGGTCATGATTTACTTGATCTGGGATATATCCTGGGTAGGATGACTCTTATATTTTTATTTTTTAACATCTTTATTGGAGTAGAATTGCTTTACAATGGTGTGTTAGTTTCTGCTTTATAACAAAGTGAATCAGCTATACATATACATATATCCGCATATCCCCTCCTTCTTGTGTCTCCCTCCCACACTCCCTAACCCACCCCTCTAGGTGGTCACAAAGCACCGAGCTGATCTCCCTGTGCTATGCAGCTGCTTCCCACTAGCTATCTATTTTACATTTGGTAGTGTATATATGTCCATGCCACTCTCTCACTTCGTCCCAGCTTACCCTTCCCCCTCCCCGTGTCCTCAAGTCCATGCTGTACGTCTACATCTTTATTCCTGTCCTGCCCCTAGGTTTTTCAGAACCTTTTTTTTTCTTTAGATTCCATGTATATGTGTTAGCATACAGTCTTTATTTTTCTCTCTCTGACTTACTTCACTCTGTATGACAGACTCTAGGTCCATCCACCTCAATACAAATAACTCATATTCGTTTCTTTTTATGGATGAGTAAGATTCAATTGTATATATGTGCCACATCTTCTTTATCCATTCATCTGTTGATGGACACTTAGGTTGCTTCCATGTCCTGGCTATTGTAAATAGAGCTGCAGTGAACATTTTGGTACATGACTCTTTTTGAATTATGGTTTTCTCAGGGTATATTCCCAGTAGTGGGATTGCTGGGTCATATGGTAGTTCTATTTTTAGTTTTTTAAGGAACCTCCATACTGTTCTCCATAGTGTCTGTATCAACTAACATTCCCACCAACAGTGCAAGAGGGTTCCCTTTTCTCCACACCCTCTCCAGCATTTACTGTTTGTAGATTTTTTGATGATGGCCATTCTGTCTGGTGTGAGGTGATACCTCATTGCAGTTTTGATTTGCATTTCTCTAATGGTTAGCGATGTTGACAATCCTTTCATGTGTTTGTTGGCAATCTGTATATCTTCTTTAGAGAAATGTCTATTTAGGTCTTCTGCCGATTTTTGGGTTGGGTTGTTTGGATTGAGCTGCATGAGCTGCTAGTAAATTTTGGAGATTAATCATTTGTCAGTTCCTTCATTTGCAAATATTTTCTCCCATTCTGAGAGTTGTCTTTTTGTCTTGTTTATGTTTTCCTTTGTTGTGCAGAAGCTTTTAAGTTTCATTAGGTCCCATATATTTGGTTTTGTTTTTATTTCCATTTCTCTAGGAGGTGGGTCAAAAGGATCTTTCTGTGATTTATGTCATAGAGTGTTCGGCCAGTGTTTTCCTCTAAGAGTTTGAGAGTGTCTGGCCTTACATTGAGGTCTTTAATCCATTTTGAGTTTATTTTTGTGTATGGTGTTAGGGAGTGTTCTAATTTCATTCTTTTACATGTAGCTGTCCAGTTTTCACAGCACCACTTATTGAAGAGGCTGTCTTTCTCCATTGTATATTCTTGCCTCCTTTATCAAAAATAAGGTGACCATATGTGTGTGGGTTTATCTCTGGGCTTTGTATCCTGTTCCATTGATCTATATTTCTGTTTTTGTGCCAATACCATATTATCTTGAATACTGTGGCTTTGTAGCATGGTCTGAAGTCTGGGAGCCTGATTCCTCCAGCTCCGTTTTTCTTTCTCCAGATTGCTTTGGCTATTCGGGGTCTTTTGAGTTTCCATACAAATTGTGAAATTTTTCCTTCTAGTTCTGTGAAAAATGCCATTGGTAGTTTGATAGGGATTGCATTGAACCTGTCAATTGCTTTGGGTAGTATAGTCATTTTCACAATGTTGATTCTTCCAATCCAAGAACATGGTATATCTCTCCATCTGTTTATATCATCTTTGATTTCTTTCATCAGTGCCTCATAGTTTTCTGCATACAGGTCTTTTGTCTCCCTAGGTAGGTTTATTCCTAGGTATTTTATTCTTTTTGATGCAGTGGTAGATGGGAGTGTTTCCTTAATTTCTCTTCCAGATTTTTCATCATTATTGTATAGGAATGTGAGAGATTTCTGTGCATTCATTTTCTATCCTGCTACTTTACCAAATTCATTGATTAACTCTAGTAGTTTTCTGGTAGCATATTTAGTATTCTCTAGTATAGTATCATGTCATCTGCAAACAGCGACAGCTTTACTTCTTTTCCAATTTGGATTACTTTTATTTCTTTCTCTTCTCTGATTGCTTTGGCTGAAACTTCCAAACTATTTTGAATAATAGTGGTGAGAGTGGACCACCTTGTCCTGTTTCTGATCTTAGAGGAAGTGGTTTCAGTTTTTCACCATTGAGGATGATGTTGGCTGTGGGTTTGTCATATATGGCCTTTATGATGTTGAGGTAAATTCCCTCTATACCTACTTTTTGGAGGGTTTTTATCATAAATGGGTGTTGAATTTTATTGAAAGCTTTTTCTGCATCTATTGAGATGATCATATTGTTTTTCTCCTTCAATTTTTTAACATGGTTTATCACATGGATTGATTTGCTTGTATTTAAGAATCCTTGCATCCCTGGGATAAACCCCATTTGCTCATGGTGTATGATTCTTTTAATGTGCTGTTGGATTCTGATTGCTAGTGTTTTGTTGAGGATTTTTGCATCTATGTTCATCAGTGATATTAGCATGTAGTTTTCTTCTTTGTGACATCTTTGTCTGGTTTTGGTATCAGGGTGATGGTGGCCTCATAGACTGTTCCTCCCTCTGCTATATTTTGGTAGAGTTTGAGAAGGATAGGTGTTACCTCTTCTCTAAAGGTTTGAAAGAATTCACCTGTGAAGCCATCTGGTCCCGGGATTGTTTCTTGGAAGATTTTTAATCACAATTTCAATTTCATTACTTGTGATTGGTCTGTTTATATCTTCTATTTCTTCCTGGTTCAGTCTTGGAAGGTTGTGCTTTTCTAAGAATTTGTCCATTTCTTCCAGGTTGTCCATTTTATTGGCATACAGTTGCTTGTAGTAATCTCTCGTGATCCTTTGTATTTTTGCCATGTCAGCTGTTAATTCTCCTTTTTCATTTTTAATTCTATGGGTTTGAGTCTTCTCCCTTTTTTCCTTGATGAGTCTGGCTAATGGTTTATCAATTTTGTGTATCTTTTCAAAGAACCAGCTTTTAATTGTATTGATCTGTGCTATCATTTCCTTCATTTCTTTTTCATTTATTTCTGATCTGATTTTTATGATTTCTTTTCTTCTGCTAACTTTGGCGTTTTTTTGTTCTTCTTTCTCTAATTGCTTCAGGTGTAAGGTTAGGTTGTTTATTTGACTTCTTTTTTGTTTCTTGAGGTAGGATTTTATTGCTATAAACTTCCCTCTTAGAACTGCTTTTGCTGCATCCCATAGGTTTTGGGTCGTCGTGTTTTCATTGTCATTTGTTTCTAGGTATTTTTTGATTTCCTCTTTGATTTCTTCAGTGATCTCTTGGTTATTAAGTAGTGTATTATTTAGCCTCCATGTGTTTGTATTTTTTACAGATTTTTTCCTGTGATTTATACCTAGTCTCATAGCATTGTGGTCAGAAAAGATACTTGATACGATTTCAATTTTCTTAAATTTACCAAGGCTTATTTTGTGACCCAAGATATGATCTATCCTGGAGAATGTTCCATGAGCATTTGAGAAGAAAGTGTATTCTGTTTTTTTGGATGTAATGTCCTATAAATAGCAATTAAGTCCATCTTGTTTAATGTATCATCTAAAGCTTGTGTTTCCTTATTTATTTTCATTTTGGATGATCTGTCCATTGGTGAAAGTGGGGTGTTAAAGTCCCCTACTATCATTGTGTCACTGTCGATTTCCCCTTTTATGACTGTTAGCATTTGCCTTATGTATTGAGGTGCTCCTATGTTCGGTGCATAAATATTTACAATTGTTATATCTTCTTCTTGGATTGATCCCTTGATCATTATGTAGAGTCCTTCTTTGTCTCTTGTAATAGTCTTTATTTTAAAGTCTGTTGTGTGTGATATGAGAATTGCTACTCCAGCTTTCTTTTGATTTCCATTTTCATGGGCTATCTTTTTCCATCCCCTCACTTTCAGTCTGTATGTGTCCCTAGGTCTGAAGTGGGTCTCTCATAGACAGCATATATACAGGTCTTGTTTTTGTACCAATTCAGCCAGTCTATGTCTTTTGGTTGGAGCATTTAGTCCATCTGCATTTAAGGTAGTTATAGATTAGTATGTTCCTATTACCATTTTCTTAATTTTTGGGTTTGTTATTATAGGTCTTTTCCTTCTCTTGTGTTTCCTGCCTAGAGAAGTTCCTTTAGCATTTGTTGTAAAGCTGGTTTGGTGGTGCTGAATTCATTTAGCTTTTGCTTGTTTGTAAAGGTTTTAATTTCTCTGTTGAATCTGAATGAGATCCTTGCTGGGTAGAGTAATCTTGGTTGTAGGTTTTTCCCTTCCATCACTTTAAATATGTCCTGCCACTCCCTTCTGGCTTGCAGAGTTTCTGCTGAAATATCAACTGTTAACCTTATGGGGATTCCCTTTTATGTTATTTGTTGCTTTTCCCTTGCTGCTTTCAATATCTTTTCTTTGTATTTTATTTTTGATAGTTTGATTACTATGCGTCTTGGTGTGTTTCTCCTTGGGTTTATCCTGCCTGGGAGTCTGTGCTTCTTGGACTTGAATGACTATTTCCTTTCCCATATTAGGGACGTGTTCAACTATAATCTCTTCAAATATTTTCTCAGTCCCTTTCTTTTTCTCTTCTTCTTCTGGGACCCCTATAATTCGAATATTGGTGCGTTTAATGTTGTCACAGAGGTCTCTGAGAGTTTCCTCAATTCTTTTCATTCTTTTCCTTTATTCTGCTCTGCGGTAGTTATTTCCACTATTTTATCCTCCAGGTCACGTATCCGTTCTTCTGCCTCAGTCATTCTGCTATTGATTCCTTCTAGAGAATTTTTATTTTCATTTATTGTGTTGTTCATTGCTCTTTATTTCTACTAGGTCCTTGTTAAACGTTTCTTGTATTTTCTTGATTCTATTTCCAAGATTTTGGAGCAACTTTATTCTCATTACTCTGAATTTTTTTTCAGGTAGGCTGCCTCTTTCCTCTTAATTTGTTTGGTCTGTTGGGTTTTTACCTCACTCCTTCATCTGCTGTGTGTTTCTCTGGCTTCTCATTTTGCTTACCTTACTGTGTTTGGGGTCTCCTTTTTGTAGGCTGCAGGTTCATAGTTCCCGTTGTATTTGGTGTCTTCCCCCAGTGGTTAAGGTTGCTTCAGGGGGTTGTATAGACTTCCTGGTGGAGGGGCTTGGTGCCTGTGTCCTAGTGGATGAGGCTGGATCTGGTCTTTCAGGTGGGCAGGACCGCGTCCGGTGGTGTGTTTTCGGCTCTCTGTGACCTTATTATGATTTTAGGCAACCTCTCTGCTAATGGGTGTGGTTGTGTTCCTGTCTTGCTAGTTGTTTGGCATAGGGTTTCCAGCGCTGTAGCTTGCTGGTTGTTGAGTGTGGCTGGGTCTTAGCGTTGAGATGGAGATCTTCAGGAGCGCTTTCACCGTTTGATATTACTTGGAGCTGGGAGGTCTCTGGCGGACCAGTGTCCTGAATTCGGCTCTCCCACGTCAGAGGCACATGTCTGACATCCGGCCAGAGCACCAAGAGCCTGTCAGCCCCACGGCTCAGAAGAAAAGGGAGAAAAAAAGAAGAGGTGATTTGTTCTAGATGGCAGAGTACATGGACGTGCTCACACTCTCTCTTGCGAGAGCACCAGAATCACAATTAACTGCTGAACAATCATCGACAGGAACACACTGGAACTCACCAAAAAAGATACCCCACATCCAAAGACAAGGGAGAAGCCACAATGAGATGGTAGGAGGGGTGCAATCACAATAAAATCAAATCCCATAACTACTGGGTGGGTGACTCACAAACTAGAGAACACTTTCACCACAGAAGTCCATGACTGGAGTGAAGGTTCTGAGGCTCACGTCAGGATTCCCAACCTGGGGGTCCAGCAATGGGAGGAGAAATTCCTAGAGAATCAGACTTTGAAGGATAGCGGGATTTGATTGCAGGACTTCGACAGGACTGGGGCGAACAGAGACTCCACTCTTGGAGGGCACACACACTGTAATGTGCGAATCGGGACCCAGGGAAGGAGCAGTGACCCCATAGGAGACTGAACCAGACCTACCTGCTAGTGTTGGAGGGTCTCCTGCAGTGGCGGGGGGTGGCTGTGGCTCACGGTGAGGACAAGGAGACTGGCAGCAGATGTTTGGGGAAGTACTCCTTGGCGTGAGCCTTCCAGAGTCCGCCATTAGCCCTCCCAAAGAGCCCGGGTACTTTCCAATGTTGGGTCACCTGAGGCCAAAAAAAACAACAGGGAAGGAACCCAGCCCCACCCATCAGCAGACAAGTGGATTAAAGTTTTACTGAGCTCTGCCCACCAGAGCAACACCAAGCTCTCCTCACCACCAGTCCCTCCCACCAGGAAAATTGCACAAGCCTCTTAGATAGCCTCATCCATCAGAGGGCACACAGCAGAAGCAAGAAGAACTACAATCCTGCAGCCTGTTTAACGAAAACCACATTCACAGAAAGAGAAGATGAAAATGCAGAGGGCTCTGTACCAGATGAAAGAACAAGATAAAACGCCAGAAAACCAATAAAATGAAGTGGAGATTGGTAACCTTCCAGAAAAAGAATTCAGAATAATGATAGCGAAGATGATCCCAAAAGCGAATGGAGGCAAAGATCAAGAACATGCAAGAAATGTTTAACAAACACCTAGAAGAAGTAAAGAAAAAACACCTAGAAAAATTAAAGAACAAACAAACAGAGAGGAACAATACAATAACTGAAAGGAAAACTGCACTAGAAGGAATCAATAGAATAACTGAAGCAGAAGATGGGATAAGTGACCTGGAAGACAGAATGGTGGAATTCACTGCTGAGGAACAGAATAAAGAAAAAAGAATGAAAAGAAATGAAGACAGCCTAAGAGACTCCTGGGGCAACATTAAACGCAACAACATTCGCATTATAGGGGTCCCAGAAGGAGAAGAGAGAGAGAAAGGACCAGAGAAAATATTTGAAGAGATTATAGTCGAAAACTTCCCTAACATGGGAAAGGAAATAGCCACCCAAATCCAGGAAGCACAGAGAGTCCCATACAGGATAAACCCAAGGAGAAATACGCCGAGACACATAGTAATGAAATTGGCAAAAATTAAAGACAAAGAAAAATTATTGAAAGCAGCAGGGGAAAAATGACAAATAACATACAAGGGAACTCCCATAAGGTTAACAGCTGATTTCTCAGCAGAAACTCTACAAGCCAGAAGGGAGTGGCATAATATACTTAAAGTGATGAAAGGGAAGAACCTACAACCAAGATTACTCTACCCAGCAAGGATCTCATTCAGATTCGATGGAGAAATAAAAAGCTTTACAGAAAAGCAAAAGCTAAGAGAATTCAGCACCACCAAACCAGCTCTACAACAAATGCTAAAGGAACGTCTCTAAGTGGGAAACACAAGAAAAGGACCTACAAAAACAAACGCAAAACAATTAAGAAAATGGTCATAGAAACATACATATCGATAATTACCATAAACATGAATGGATTAAATGCTCCAAACAAAAGACACAGGCTTGCTGAATGGATACAAAAACAAGACCCGTATATATGCTGTCTACAAGAGACCCACTTCTGACCTAGCGACACATACAGACTGAAAATGAGGGGATGGAAAATGATATTCCATGCAAATGGAAATCAAAAGAAAGCTGGAGTAGCAGTACTCATATCAGATAAAATAGACTTTAAAATAAAGAATGTTCCAAGAGACAAGGAAGGACACTACATAATGATCAAGGGATCAATCCAAGAAGAAGATATAACAATTATAAATATATATGCACCCAACATAGGAGCACCTCAGTACATAAGACAACTGCTAACAGCTATAAAAGAGGAAATCGACAGTAACACAGTAAAGTGGGGGACATTAACACCTCACTTACACCAAGAGACAGATCATCCAAAATGAAAATAAATAAGGAAACAGAAGCTTTAAATGACACAATAGACCAGATAGATTTAATTGATATTTATAGGACATTCCATCCAAAAACTGCAGATTACACTTTCTTCTCAACTCCGCAAGGAATATTATCCAGGATAGATCACATCTTGGGTCACAAATCAAGCCTCAGTAAATTTAAGAAAATTAAAATCATATCAAGCATCTTTTCTGACCACAGCACTATGAGATTAGAAATGAATTATAGGGGAAAAAACGTAAAAAACACAAACACGTGGTGGCTAAACAATACGTTATTAAATAACCAAGAGATCACTGAAGAAATCAAAGAGGAAATCAAAAAATACCTAGAGGCAAATGACAGTGAAAACACGACGATCCAAAACCTATGGGATGCAGCAAAAGCAGTTCTAAGATGGAAGTTTATAGCTATACAAGCCTACCTCAAGAAACAAGAAGAATCTCAAATAAGCAATCTAACTTTACACCTGAAGGAACTAGAGAAAGAAGAACAAACAAAACCCAAAGTTAGCAGAAGGAAAGAAATCATAAAGCTCAGAGCAGAAATAAATGAAATAGAAACAAAAGAATAGCAAAGATCAATAAAACAAAAGCTAGTTCTTTGAGAAGATAAACAAAATTGATAAACCATTAGCCAGAATCATCAAGAAAAACAGGGAGAGGATTCAAATCAATAAAATTAGAAATGAAAAAGGAGGCGTTACAACAGACACCGCAGAAATACAAAGCATCCTAAGAGAGTACTACAAGCAACTCTATGCCAATAAAATGGACAAGCTGGAAGAAATGGACAAATTCTTAGAAAGGTATAACCCTCCAAGACTGAACCAGGAAGAAATAGAAAATATGAACAGACCAATCACAAGTAATGAAATTGAAACTGTGATTAAAAATCTTCCAACAAACAAAAGTCCAGGACCAGATGGCTTCACAGGTGAATTCTATCAAACATTTAGAGAAGAGCTAACACCTATCCTTCTCAAACTCTTCCAAAAAATTGCAGAGGAAGGAACACTCCCAAACTCATTCTATGAGGCCACCATCACCCTGATACCAAAACCAGACAAAGATACTGCAAAAAAAGAAAATTACACACCAATATCACTGATGAATATAGATGCAAAAATCCTCAACAAAATGCTAGCAAACAGAATCCAACAGCACATTAAAAGGATCATACACCACGATCAAGTGGGATTTATCCCAGGGATGTAAGGATTCTTCAGTATATGCAAATCAATCAATGTGATACACCATATTAACAAATTGAAGGATAAAAACCATATGATCTTCTCAATAGATACAGAAAAAGCTTTTGACAAAATTCAACACCCATTTATGATAAAAACTCTCCAGAAAGTGAGCTTAGAGGGAACCTACCTCAACGTAATAAAGGCCATAAATGACAAACCCACAGCAAACATCATTCTCAATGGTGAAAAACTGAAAGCATTTCCTCTAAGATCAGGAACAAGACAAGGATGTCCACTCTCACCACTATTATTCAACATAGTTTTGGAAGTCCTAGCCATGGCCATCAGAGAAGAAAAAGAATTAAAAGGAATACATATTGGAAAATAAGAAGTAAAACTGTCACTGTTTGCAGATGGCATGATACTATACATAGAGAATCCTAAAGATGCCACCAGAAAACTACTAGAGCTAATCAATGAATTTGGTAAAGTTGCAGGATACAAAATTAATGCGCAGAAATGTCTTGCATTCCTATACACTAATGAAAAATCTGAAACAGAAATTAAGGAAACACTCCTATTTACCATTGCAAGAAAAAGAATAAAATACCTAGGAATAAACCTACCTAAGGAGACAAAAGACCTGTATGTAGAAAAGTATAAGACACTGATGAAAGAAATTAAAGATGATACCAACAGATGGAGAGATATACCATGTTCTTAGAAGACTCAACATTGTGAAAATGACTATACTACCCAAAGCAATCTACAGGTTCAGTACAATCCCTATCAAATTACCAATGGAATTTTTTACAGAACTAGAACAAAAAATCTTAACACAAAAGACCCCGAATAGCCAAAGCAGTCTTGAGGGAAAAAAACGGAGCTGGAGGAATCAGACTCCCTGACTTCAGACTATACTACAAAGCTACAGTCATCAAGACAATATGGTACTGGCACAAAAACAGAAACATAGATCAATAGAACAAGGTAGAAAACCCAGAGATAAACCCACGCACCTATGGTTAACTAATCTATGACAAAGGAGGCAAGGTTATACAATGGAGAAAAGACAGTGTCTTCAATAAGTGGTGCTGTGAAAACTGGACAGCTACATGTAAAAGAATGAAATTAGAACACTCCCTAACACCATACACAAAAATAAATTCAAAATGTATTTGAGACCTAAATGTAAGACCAAACACTATAAAACTCTTAGAGGTAAACATAGGAACAACACTCTTTGACATAAATCACAGCAAGATCTTTTTTGGTCCACCTCCTAGAGTAATGGAAATAAAAATAAACAAATGGGACCTAATGAAACTTCAAATCTTTTGCACAGCAAACGACACCATAAACAAGACGAAAAGACAACCCTCAGAATGGGAGAAAATATTTGCAAACGAATCAACGGACAAAGGATTAATCTCCAAAATATATAAACAGCTCATGCAGCTCAATATTAAAAAAACAAACAACCCAATCCAAAAATGGGCAGAAGACCTAAATAGACATTTCTCCAAAGAAGACGTACAGATGGCCAAGAAGCACATGAAAAGCTCCTCAACATCACTAATTATTATAGAAATGAAAATCAAAAGTACAATGAGGTATCACCTCACACCAGTTAGAATGGGCACCATCAGAAAATCTACAAACAATAAATGCTGGAGAGGGTGTGGAGAAAAGGGAACCCTCTTGCACTGTTGCTGGAAATGTAAATTGATACAGCCACTATGGAGAACAGTATGGAGTTTCCTTAAAAAACTAAAAATAAAATTTCCATATGATCCAGCAATCCCATTACTGGGCATATACCCAGAGAAAACCATAATTCCAAAAGACACATGCACCCCAGTGTTCATTGCAGCACTGTGTACAATAGCCAAATCATGGAAGCAACCTAAATGCCCATCGACAGACGAATGGATAATGAAGATGTGGTATATATATGCAATGGAATATTACTCAGCCATAAAAAGGAACGAAATTGCATCATTTGTAGAGATGTGGATGGACCTAGAGACTGTCATACAGAGTGAAGTAAGTCAGAAAGAGAAAAACAAATATCGTATATTAATGCATATATGTGGAACTTAGAAAAATGGTAAAGACGAACCGGTTTGAGGGCAGAAATAGAGACACAGATGTAGAGAACAAACGTATGGACGCCAAGGGGGTAACGTAGTTGGGGGGGGCTGGTGGTGTGATGAATTGTGATTTGGGATTGACATATATACACTAATTTGTATAAAATGGATTACTAATAAGAACCTGCTGTATAGAAAAGTAAATAAAATAAAAATCAAACATTCAATCCAAAAAAAAGAAAAAATAAGTAAAATAAAATAATTAAAATAAAAAAATTTAAAAATTATTAAAAATAAGAAAAAAATAATTTAAAAGAAAAAAAGAAAGAAGAGAGCAACCAAACCAAAAAACAAATCCACCAATGATAACAAGTGCTAAAATCTATACTAAAAAAACCCCAAAAAAACCAGACAGACAGAACCCTAGGACATATGGTAAACTCAAAGCTATACAGACAAAATCACACAAAGAAGCATACACATACATACTCATGAAAAGAGAAAAAGGAAAAAAATATGTAGATGTCTATATATAAAAAAAAAAAAAATGGAAGAGAGCAACCAAATCAATAAACACATCTACCAATGATAGTAAACTCTAAATACTAAACTAAGGTAAACGTAAAACCAGAAACAAATCAGATGCAGAAAGCAAACCCCAATCTACAGTTGCTCCCAAAGTCCAGTGCCTCAGTTTTGGGATGATTCATTGTCTATTCATGTATTCCAGAGATGCAGGTTACATCAAGTTGATCGTGGAGATTTAATCCTCTGCTCCTGAAGCATCTGGGAGGGACTTCCCTTTCTCTTCTTTGTTCACACAGCTCCTGGTGTTCAACTTTGGATTTGGCCCCGCCTCTGCATGTAGGTCGCCTGAGGGCATCTGTTCCTACCCAGACAGGATGGGGTAAAGGAGCAGCTGATTCATGGGCTCTGGCTCACTCAGGCTGGGGGGAGCGAGGGGTACGGAATGCTGGACCAGCCTGCGGCAGCAGAGGCTGGCATGACGTTGCAACAGCCTGAGGCGTGCCGTGTGTTCTCCCAGGGAAGTTGTCCCTGGATCGTGGGACCCTGACAGGGGCGGGCTGCACAGGCTTCCGGGAGGGGAGGTGTGGATAGTTACCTGTGATTGCACACAGGCATCTTGGTGGCTGCAGCACCAGCCTTACCATATCTTGCCCGTCTCTGGGGTCCACACTGATAGCCGCGGCTTGCGCCCATCTCTGGAGCTCTTTTAGGCGGTGCTCTGAATCCCCTCTCATCGTGCACCCCGAATGGTCTCTTGCCTCTTAGGCAGTTCCAGACTTTTTCCTGGACTCCCTCCTGGCTAGCTGTGGTGCACTAGCCCCCTTCAGGCTGTGTTCACGCAGCCAACCCCAGTTCTCTCCCTTGGATCTGACCTCTGAAGGCTGGAACCTCAGCTCCCAGCCCCCACCTGTCCCGGCAGGTGAGCAGACAAGCCTCTCAGGCTGGTGAGTGCTAGTCGGCACCTATCTGTGCACGAATCTCTTTGCTTTGCCCTCTGCATCCCTGTTGCTCTGCTCTCCTCCATGGTTCCACAGCTACCCCCTGCCACTCCCCGTCTCTACCAGTGAAGCGGGTTCCTAGTGTGTGGAAACTTTTCCTCCTTCACAGCTCCCTCTGCGAGGTGCAACTCCTGTCCCCATTCTTTTGTCTCTTTTTTCTTTTGCCCTACTCAGGTACGTGGGGAGTTTCTTGCCTTTTGGGAAGTCTGAGGTCTTCTGCCAGCGTTCAGTAGGTGTTCTGTAGGAGTTGTTCCACTTGTAGATGTATTTCTGATGTATTTGTGGGGAGGATGGTGATCTCCATGTTTTACTCCTCCGCCATCTTCAGGATGACTTTTCCAGTTTTTTAGTTTGATGTAGTCCTACTCTTCTATTTTTCTTTTGTTGCCTGTGCTTTTGGTGCAATATCCAAGAAATCATTGCTATGACTAATGTCAGTTAGTCTAATGGCAATATGACTAATGTCAAGAAGATTTTCCCCTATGTTTTTTTCTAGGACTTTTACAGTTTCAGGTCTTGTGATTAAGTCTTTATTCAATGTTGAGTGAATTTCTTTTGAAATTCAAAAGAGGTGTAATGAAGGGGTCTGATTTCTTTTTCTTTTACTTTTTTTTTTTTTTGGCATGTGAATATCTAGGTTTCACAACACCATTTCTTGGAGATTATTCTTTCTCACTGTGTGTTTTTGGCACACTGTCAAAGATAAATTGACCTTATATGCATGTATATTCTAGGTATGTGTGTGGGTAAATTCAGTTTCTTCCTTATATTAAGACTTATGCATCAAAGGGGGCCAGAGAAGAGGAGGTGGTTCAGTGACCTAGAAACAGGCTTATCCCCTGAGACAGTTAAAGACACTGAGAGGGCAGACTGAGCTATGCCACTGGAGGGAAGTTCAGGATACCAACAGAGTACAGTATCTGTCTGAATGTTGTCAGGGTAGAAGTTGGCAGCTGGTATTGATAAATCTGTTAAGACTTGAGGGTGGGATATTGATAAGCAACAAGCAGACAGAGCTCTGTGATGTCAAATCATGGGGATGCAACACTGGACTACTGAAGCAGACAAATAGGCTTTTCAAAAGTATGCTGTTAGTAGATAGAAAGGCCTCATTCTGGGTTGGAATTAAGAGGAAATATTTCATGTGTTTTTGAGAGGCTGGCAAATCGAAGACTAGGTTCTAAACCTTTGTGCCTTTTGTCCAAGACAGATTGTTCAAGTGAAGTTCATACACAGGAAAATACAGCAAAACAGAAATTCAAAGCCATAGCTGGATTAATTACTTGATAAGATGACTTCATGCTAATGACAGTGATAAGTTCCTTATGTTGACCAGGTCTAATTTTCCCTAGAAACTGAGAAAGAACTCTGTGAGGAGAAGGTGGAAAAACTGGGGAACATTTATTAAGGTCTCAAAATTTTCTCAGCTGCAAAATGGATATGATAATGCTGCACTAACTAATGAGAATTTAAAAATTTTAACATGATCTATACACGTGATTCTTCATTCATGTTGTCTTATGATGAAGACTTCTCAGTGTTTATCAAAGTCTATTTTCCCCTTCTTTTTGAGATTATAAATGCATTGAGTTTCCCATCCCCACTCTGCAGTTATATATTAGTAATGAATCCCGTGAAGAAGGGATATGTGCCATTTGTGGACCATAAATTTAGGAAATAGGTATTCCTTCTACAAGATCTCTTTTCTCTTCTCTTAGGTGTGTGTGGATTGTAACCACACACTAAAAAATGGTGTATGTCCCTGACTCACCACATGTAAGGAAGCCACCCACCAACCTTCACATCCATACTATACTGTGTGTAAATACATGAGCAAGGAGACTATTTTGTTTGATTCAGTACCCATTTTATTTTTTTTGTTAGAGTGGTTTCAGTGCAACTACTTAAATTGGGCTCTGAGTATTTCACACTCAATCGTTAATAAAATTTTCTATAATTGCCTTTCTACTCTATTTTTCTAAAATGCTGTATCTTCTATCATCACTACACTAGCATTCTTGTCACTGAATTGCAGCCCTTTACTGGTCAATCTCATAATAAGGAGTTTAAGCATATGCTACTGATTATCATTAAATTTTACAGAGCTTTATTATTTTATATTATTTTGCTTATTTATTATTTTATTTATTGTTGTTATAATTAGTAATTTATATAAATAAAAGTAACAAAAACTTTGACTTCAAGTCATATATTTGTTGATTATAAATATTTTTATTCATGGGATCTATAGGTATAAAAATATCTATTTGTCTATAAATATTTATCAAGGAAGAGAAACGTTAATATTAGTAAAGGTCTTGGTTAAACCTTTCCAAATATCACTAGAATTTATTGGGTGTGGCTAGGACTTCCCTCTTCTAGTAATAATTTAATGCACTTTTATATAGCATGCCTCTCTTACTGCCCTTATAACTAGAAAGAGACACAGGTAAAAACAACTATTTTTAATAAATTATTCTTCAGGATTCTGACTGGTAGTATTCATGGTATCCAAAACATTTATTTAGTGTCATTTAAAATACACCTTTACCAGGTATTAAGTTAAAAACAAGAACTCTTAAAAAATCATTGTTTACAATAAACATATTAAGATTCTATAATGGTTTAGGAAATAGGATGCTAAATAGTGCCTACAAGTATTTTATATCACAGACATCTCTTTCAGCTTCCTTCCATGAGGTTGGGAAAGCCTCCATTTAGAAAATAGCTCAACTTGGATATTTCATGTCTTATAACCTGAGGATATGCTATAAAAGTCCTATTCCTCAGGACTCAAAAGAATAAATATCTTAGAATATCGGGTAGAAAGATGAGATATCAGATACCTGCTCCATCTCTAAAGATCCATTTAAACGTGATATCTGAGATAGTTGTCCAATGGCCACTACAATGATTAATCTATCTCTATAATCTCTCTCCAATATATTTCATAAAAACTATGTAACTTGACTATATCCTTTTGACTCCAAGGAGATATGCTTCCACAGAAATATAATTTAATTGTCTATCCACAAATGTTACTGATAATTGATACACAAAATGTCCACATAAAGCCAATCTTTATTTTTTATGTAATTGCTCCTGAGGATATTGCAAAGCATCCTTTACAGAGAAATAAATGCCAAAAATTCCCTTAGCATTTAGATAAAAAAGCATTTCCCCCCTAAAAAATAATGATAGCCGGCAAACTCAAGATTCTAGTATCGCTATCTATGAATCATCTGTCTACCTATTTGTCTATCTATATCTATATCTCTCTGTCACTATATAGCTATGTCTACCTATCTATAGATATAATTGAAAACAATTATATACAACTGTTTTTAGCAAAGTAGATTTATAAAATAGTTATTTTACCTTTATTCATAGAACATCACCTCCAGAGAATTTTTAATATTTTAAATTCAATTATACTGATTTCATTACATTTCATCACATGAATGAATGAAATCATTTTTATTGCAGCAGTTTCCAGACTACTAAATATTTAGCTTTCTTCACTTTTGTGTTATATGAAATGTAGTTATGGATATCACCATTCCTCATTTTATTTGTGTGTGCTAGATTATTTCTTTAGATACATTGGTTAAAATACTGGGCTGAAAACTTTCAACCATTTTGAAGTTCTTGAAACACAGTGACAAATTGTTTGATATAAAAAATCAACTCATATTCCAAGGATTATGAGAGTTACTACCTCACCACATTTTCAACAACCTGATTATTATAATTTAAAAATATCTCGGGCTTCCCTGGTGGCGCAGTGGTTGGGAATCCGCCTGCCAGTGCAGGGGACACGGGTTCAAGCCCTGGTCCGGGAAGATCCCACATGCCATGGAGTGACTGGGCCCGAGCGCCACAAGTACTGAAGCCCACACGCCTGGAGCCCGTGCTCTGCAACAAGAGGGGCCACCGCAGTGGGAAGCCCACGCACTGCAGCGAAGTGTGGCCCCCACTCACCACAACTAGAGAAAGCCCGTGTGCAGCAGTGAAGACCCAATGCAGCCAAGAATAAATAAATAAATTAATTAATTAATTTTTAAATATCTCTAATTTTATAATTTTAAAATACTTTACTGATTTTTTTAATAATGTTTTGTCAACTGCTAGTAACATTGTACGTGCTGTCAAGTGTTGCTGGAGATCTTTCACCTGCTTCTGTGAATCCCTGTGCATTTTTTTGGAATTTTCATTTGAGTTTTGCTCATATTTTTAAATTTACAAACATATTTATGTATTATAGAAATTAATCTTTTTTCATATTAATTATTATTTTCCAAGCCTGTGATTTGTATCAAAATGTTGATATTATTTCCAGTGCAACAATATTTGCATACTTACATTAATTATATATATTATATTACATACTACATAAATACATAAATATATTACATATATTAATTATGTTTATACTATTGTCCCCTCAAAAGTTTCCTGTGCCTTGAAGTCCTTCCAGGATACTCCAGTTTCCAAAGATACTTCAATATTTAATTGAATTCATTATAAACATTATAGTTCATTTATACCTCTTTGTAACGTCATATCTTTATATATCTTAGTTACCTTTCTTATTTTATTTAATATATTGTACCTTGATTTTACAATTAAATATGCAATTTTCTTAAGAATATAGATTATTCTATTGTATTTTATCATTATATTTTATTCCTCTCACAGTGACTAGCACATGACCTTGCACATGAAGTTATTTGGTATTCTTATTTGAGTATTTCTTTCGTTATTTTGTACAAAGTAGGTAAAAATAGCTGTTTTATACACGAAGTTTCTTTTAAAAACTCTTGATTACTATAATGTAATCCTTGTATGACATTACCTCGTTCAATATTTTTCTGTACAAATATATCGATAATTGTATTTTATTTTTAATCCATTAGAGATGATATGCTTTAGTATTATCCTTAAACATGCATTACACTTGCTTAGATGGTTCCTAGAGCAATAAAATAGCAGACTTTTCCAAAATATAATATGATCTTACACTTTATCCCAAATAAGATAAAATAAGTATTTATAATGAAATTGGAGCTTAGAATTTAAATCCTCTAAGTCATTTTGTGAATCTGTGCAATTAATTTTGTTTAGGAAACTTTGTTGCTTTACACTGAATACAAAATTTGAAATTTTCAAGGTTCAGTAGCTAAACCTTGAGGGTAGTAACATATGCAGTCTGTGCTTACTATGCAATAGTATTACTTTTTAAAAAAATCTCTATTTCCTCTAGGGTACTTTTTGATTGAGATATCTCTTTCCTTGGGGGAAAAAACTTTCCTGCTAAAGAAAACCTAGCTTTTCACGACTAGCTCTTCTTTGAAAGCATGTAAAGAAATTAGCTATTAAGGTTAAATAATATATTTGAAAGGAAAATTAAAAGACTGCCAACAGGAGTAGACTGCCTTTACACAAACCCTCCAGTCCTGAAAAATGTTAGATAAGACCCTAAGGACTATGGCCAGTGTTCTTCTTGATTAAATTTGAAGTGAATCCACTTAATCTTAATGTCTAGTGTTCCTGTATTATCTCTTTCATTCTCATAAAAAGTAGAAATTATAGAAGTAAACATTTATGTATATTATTCAAAACTAAAAAAAGACACCAACTGATAAAATTGTTTTTAGAAGTGGAACTCCTATCCTAATATTTGGGATATATTCTAGGATATAGATCATGTTTTCAAAATAAAACCATTCTACTGTTATGAGATTGAGAAGACAGTCTTCTTCCAAAGTTATTATTATTTTTTCCTTTACTGCTTGAGTGAGAAGAATTATTTTAAGGAATTGGCTCACACAGTTATGGGGGCTGGAAATTTCAAAGTCTGTAGTGCAGGTCAGCTGGAGACCCAGGGGAGAGTTGATGTTGCAGTCTTGAAGCCAAAGGTAGTATGGAGGCAAAATCCCTTACTCTTCTGGGGACACAGTCTTTTCTCTTAAGGCCTTCAACTGATTGGATGGGCCCACTCACATTATGGAGGGTAATCTGCTTTACTCAAAGTGTACTGATTTGAATGTTAATCACATTTAAAAAATACCTTTGCCATAACATCTAGACTGATGTTTGACTAAACAACTGGGTATCTTAGCCTAGCCAAGTTGACACATAAAATTAATCATCACAATGATTCTTCTTAATTTTAAACCAATTTAATTTGGGATTTCTAATATTTCCAAAAGCATCATAACTAATACCACAGACAAATGGGAGACAAACTGAAGAAGCAAGCAAGAGTAAAAATGGATGGACAAATACGAGACCAAAAAGGAATGAGTGGACTGGTGGTTTGCAGTCTGTCACAATATCCCCTGTATTATGTTTCTGTGAATTTCACAAGACTGTAGATTTCTTCTTCAAGTTATTGTACAACTTCATAATTCCTATTTATTCAAGCATTAGAAAAATGAGATTCTCTTGTCTCATATTCATATGTGTAGTTCTGTCAATTTAGGCAGGGATTTGGTTCAATAGAGTCTGATCTTTAGCTCTCATATTAAGAGTTCTCATAAATTGTATGCGGCTTGATCTACACAGAAGATAGACATAGGTAAAATGACCATGTTGCTATTTAATCCACTAGATACTTGTTCTGTACACTTTTTTATTTTCTTAATTTTAAAAATATGCTTTTTCTATGGGAGAGCAATAATTCTGACTCGGTTTCTGAGAAACATCCCTAGAGCAGAACTTGATGCTACAAGGTGAATGAAATCTAGTCTATAATGAAGTATCTGAACTACATCACCTTTTGAAATTATGAGCTCCAAATAAAGCAGGAGAAAAATAATGTTCTGTCTTTCAGGTATAAATCTTCATTATTGTTAACAATATCCTCCCTATACATACAGTCATAATATGCTATAGAAAGCTGAGTTTCGTATATAATATATGTAATCAAGAAATAGTTTCTGAATATATTAACATATGTTTATCTTTGATTTTCAGTCACTAACTCAATTTATTTTTATCTTATCCTACTATAAATTTCTCCCTTTTCCATAATAAACCTATAGAACACAACTTAGGTCAGTTTTTTATCAGCATAACTTTTTTCCTTTAAATTTCATAAACCTATAAATCTGAGTTTGTATAAAGAATATATAGTCCACTTTCAAATATTTCTCTTATGTGTCTTTGGTCTATAATGTAGCTATTTCTGGACAAATACAGATTGTTTCTACAAGGAATAGGAGCAAGAAGTTGGATTTCCCTTGGAGGATTTCTTATGCTAGTCATGAAAACTGATCAATTATACTTTTAAACTTATACTTTTTAAAGAATATTATTAGAAACTACTATGTCCTATATTTGCCCTATTTTCAAAAAATAGAGTCACAAATTAAGTACCCTACTTGAATGGGTATTCAAGGGCTCTTTCATCAACGAGGGTCTTCTAAAAACAAGAGGGATAAAGGTTTCCTATGATAGATGACACACATAAAAGACTGTATTCAGGTTTGACATAACAGGTCACAGTAAAAATATGACGGTTTCCTTCTGTGGGTGGTTTTTATATTAAGGCAACTTTATTGTTCCTGGAAATACTTTAATTAAGAAATTTGAATAACCTTCTTAACTCCTTTTGAAAGTAATATGATATTGGCATAGCAAAAATCACAGGCCAGTTATCATCACTTAGCATTTCCTGAGCTAAATATTTTACAGAGAAGGAAGGCTTTTGTTTGTAAGGGAGGTCGTTGCCTAATGTGCAAATTTTATGCTATAAATTTCCTACAAGTACTGACTCCTTAGTCTTTTAATGTATAGCCATTCACTATCTATCACAATTATTTTTAGTTATATAATTCTTTTTTTGCAGTTGAAGTAACTTGAAGTTAAATGACTTGTCCTAGATGAAAGATCAACTTGACAAATATCTAAAATTAGATTTTGGTATTCCTAAGGTAATCATTTTCAGATGTATTTTTATTTTTAAAGGCTTTTTTGTATTTATTCAAGTGCTAGGCATGTTATAAAATTTTAGACTTCCAATGCATTCTAAGTCAGACATTCTTAACTTTGGTCTATGAGCTTTTAGTAATATTGAAATAAAATAGTTCATAATGCAGATGCCTCTGATTACAAAATATAAATGTTGACTTTTGAAATTTTAGGTGATCTGAGTCCTTTATAAGAGGGAACTCTGCAATCTGCATTCAGTTCAGTAACACTTAAGTAGTTGGGTTAGTTTTATAACAGGCAGAATGAAAAGTATCTTGCTAAGTAGCATTGGAGGAAGTGTCATAACACTCAAATTGGTTTGTTTTTTTTTTTTGGTTAAAACTTTAATAACTTCCATAAAATATCCCTAACAATGTTGGGGAATGATAATTTTCCCACATCAGTTCTGTCAGCATGGACGTTAGAGATGTCAGTTACTCAGCTCTCCCCTCCTAAGTCAAATGGGCATTAAACGTTGTTATGGGTGGTTTGATATTCCACAAAGAAAAGGAGCTCCCTGTTTGCTGGACAGGAGTATAGAGACTAAAGTGAAAAATTTGCTCTGGTCCAAACTTTGGAATTAAACTGTGGAGAGAGTTGAGCTTGCTTGCAAAGTAGATTCAGAGTTCACATGTACATACTGTGTGCCTCAGAAATCCAGTGGCCAGAAGCACAGAGAGTACAAAAACAAAACATCCAGAAATAGGATTTACTGTTGTATGGGATCATGTGGGAAATGTATCTCAGAGGACATCAGACTCTCCCCAGTCAAATTAGAATAGCTATTCAGTGAGAGGGAATGGGTGAACAGAGAGAACATAAAGGTCTATTCCAATATCCTCTTCACTCTCAGCAGCAATCTCTACTCTGTCCTGTGGAAACATCTTAAAAACTTTAAAATAATAATAAAACAATAATAATAACATGTATTATTGTCTTATTATTTTGTACCCGTTGGGCAGCTTATAATCAGACCCTGAGAGAAATCAGCATAAGCTACAATTTTAATAGAAATGTCCTGAGAAATAAAATTGGCTGCCCACACATGTGAGAACAGAGCAAAATCTAGACTAAAATAAACCTTTTTCCATCTCTACTCTTTGCCACTTAAAACTTACTAAGATAATTAAAATCAAGAGTAGGTAGTAGAATGACCAGAACTGACAGTGCACAAAAGCAAACCAGTGATGTGTAGAAAAATGTTGAAACATTTCCCAGGATTCAGAGGGCCTAGACTATGAATTTGAAAGTATGAGACAGAAGATAATAGATAAAATAATAAACTAGTTGTGTTTAAAATGGAACTGAGAATGTGGAGCATAATTATCCATGGAATAAATTAAAGAAAACCCACAACATTATGCATGTTGACACAATTTTGAAATTCAAATTCTACAGAAATTATACTACAAGCATTCATATTGAAAAAAATAATTAGGAATTACCAACTTTCAGATTTTCCCATTTGAACAATAAATATCAGAAGACAGTGATACAGTTTTTATAGATGAAAAGTTTCTAACATAAGAAATTTATTTCCACATAAGTTTCCATTTATGAAAGCAAGAAAAAGATGTCCTCAGACATCTTTAGTGGTCAGAAACTAAAACCACAAAATATGCTTCACAAGAAAATTAACCAAAGGTGTTCCCAGATAACAATATGATAAATCAAAATAAGAAATCCAAGGAGAATATTTTGTTTTTCAGGAACTGCCAGGGAGAACTAAACTTGGTAAAATAGAAAATTTTGTAAAACATTGTGAGATTAGAGATGGTTTTACTGTGAGAGGAGATACTTTTAAATAATAATTTGATAAAAAGTACTTGTTTTAACATTTTAAATGAATTTTCAGTCACACTTTACATACAGTTAAATGGTGACATTAATTAATGAATTCTAATAAATATATAAACCTGTTGAATCCACACTTCAAACATGTTATAGAAGATTCTATCATACCAGAAGTTTCTCCTGTGCATTTCCAGGAAATCCTCACCCCTGAACAATCAAATTTCTGATTTCTACCATAATAGCTTTGCTTGTTCTTGAACTACATATAAATGGAATCATATATTAGGTACTATTTTTATTTCTGTGAGATTCATGTACATATTACATGTTTTCTCTTTATTGCTGAGTAGTAATCCATCATATTAAATAAAGAAATAATTTGCCCAATTTTATCACTGATGGGCATTTTGCCTTTTCCCCTTGTGATTATTAAGAATAAAGATTGTTCCACATCCTCACCAAATTTTGGTAATGCAAGTTTTCTGTTTTAAAAATTTTATCCATTCTAGTGAAACTGAATTCACATCTCATTGGGATTTTAACTTACTTCTCTCTAATAACTGTTGATGTTGAGTATCTTTTCACATGCTTAATGGGCATTCATATGTCTTCTTTATTGAGTGTTGCTTTATGTATCTTGTACATTTTTTTATTAAGTTGTGGATGTTTTTGTCATCAATTTGTAGAAAATAAGTTCTTTTTCAGATATATTTTTGGTTATATGTATTGCAACAATGTTCTGGTACACCACGACTTACATTTCATTTTCTTGATAGTGTCTTTTGTGAAGCAGTTTTTAATTTTGATGAAGTACAGTTAATCGATTATTTTCTTGTCCTTTTATGATCTTCTGTTTTTGTCCTAATAAGGAAATCTTTGCTTACCACATAGTCATGAAAATATCATCAGATGTTTTCTTCTAGAAGCTTTGTAGTTTTAACTTTTACAATCGGTCTTAAATCGTTATCAGAGTTACTATTTTTTTCATGTATTTATTCACTTGCTAATGACATTAGTGAAAAGACTATAGTTTCCACCTTTGCATTGCCCTGATGCATTTGTTGAAAATCAATTGACCATGCAAGGTATGTCTATTCTAGACTGTTTGGTTCTACAATATTCACTATTTGACAATGCTTATGTCAACTTAAATGAACATACTATTTTGATTACTGTAGCATTATAGAAAGTCTTGGAATCAAGCAGGGTCATGTGAGTCCTATAACTACACTTGTTATATTTCTGCAGAAGCACTTTGGGAATTTTATAGGGATTATTTTTGATTCTATTGACCAATTTGTGTAGAATAGACATATTAACGGTATTATTCTAATTCATGAACATGTTCTATCTACATTTATTTTGGTTTTCTTTAATTTCCTTTGGCAATGTTTTATAGCTTATTTTTTTGTGTGTAGAGTTAGACATAGAAGAGAAAACATATTTCATGTTTCTTAAGTTTATTCTTATATATTTTTTATTTTGGAAGTTCCTGTAAATGGTATTCTAACATTTTATTTTTTGATTGTTTTTTACAGTTTTTAGAATTTAGAAATGCAATTGACCCTTAATAAATTCACTTTTGATTCATATGAGGTTTTTTTTTTTTTTGTATTTTCATCAGGATCTTCTGTGTTATGCCATTTGTGAAAACACATACTTTGATTTTAATTTACCAATTCTTTTGGTTTTTAACCTCTTTCTTGCCTTATTGAGCTAGCTAAAACCTCTAGTACAAGGTCAAATATAAGTAGTGTGAGCATATATCCCAGTCTTGTTCCCAATTTTAAGGAGAACACATTCATCATTATTTATGATACTAACTGCAGGTTTTTGTTTTTTTGTTTTTTATTTATTTATTTATTTATTTTTTGGCTATGTTGGGTCTTCGTTTCTGTGTGAGGGCTTTCTCTAGTTGCAGCAAGCGGGGGCCACTCTTCATCGCGGTGCGTGGCCTCTCTTGTTGCAGAGCACAGGCTCCAGCCGCGCAGGCTCAGTAGTTGTGGCTCATGGGCCTAGTTGCTCCGCGGCATGTGGGATCTTCCCAGACCAGGGCTCGAACCCGTGTCCCCTGCATTAGCAGGCAGATTCTCAACCACTGCGCCACCAGGGAAGCCCCTAACTGCAGTTTTTATCAAATCCCTTTTTCAAACTGATGGACTGCGTTTTCATTATATATTGTTTTTATTATTGCTGAAATTATTTTTTATCATAAATGTTTGCTGGACTTTGTTAAAGGCTTTTTCTGTGTCTGTTGATATGATCATAATTTTCTCCTTTATTCTGTTAATGTTTTGAATTACATTGATTAATTTTTAAATGTTAGACTAAATATCTGTCTCTTGAATAAAACTCATTTGATCATTATACACTAAGATCATTTATTATACACTAAACAACCAACTCCTGGTTTATCATACACTCTGAGTTACTTTTCCCTGAGGTACAAAAAGTAACTTTCTCTGATTAATGACTTTGGAATGAAATCCAGTTAAGTGTTATTCAAAAAATCTTTCCCCCAAGCAAGTTAGCTATCTTAATAAAGCATACATTGTTCCTAACACTTTATTATACTAATTTATAGGGACAAGGCCTGCTTGGTGAGTTTAACTATGAGCTTCAGAATTATGAAGCTCACTCTCCCACAGGTATAAGCCATGTTCTCCAAATAAGTTTTATCAGTAATAAAGATGATATCTTGACCTATAACTACTTACTCTTTTTTCTTATTTCTCAGCTGACTTAGCTCTTAGAAGAGGAAGAAATATGCTATTCATTGAAGCCCCACAAACATCCCCATGGGCACTGTATTTTTTAATCAGAACTCAGTGGAACCCAAAAGGGAACCTATAGTCAAATTAGACAGATGGAATTGAGCGTGATGGAATTGATCCCTATACACTGGGTATCAGTAGAGATTTAATCTGGCAACAACAAAAAAAATAAGGTCCTCTAAGAATTCTTGTTTTTAATTTGTACAGGAGCAGGAATTTCATCCTTACTCACTGATTGGTTTTCATTTAAAAGATGAAAATAAAAGTGTCTCTGGCTTATAAAAAGGACACAATTTTGTAATTGGCATATGTTACTTGTCTAAAATTGAGCAAAGAATACTCTTTGGAGTTATTTTGGAAATTCTGCATATACCTGAGACATAAACTATGGGTCATTACTTTAGTCTTACACTTATTTTTAGAGGCACACATACGTAATTATTTTATTTATTTAAATTTCATTTTAATTGTAGTGCAATAAACCTAAGCACATTCTTAAAATGAAGACATGGATACATACTGAATACAAAGGGGGAGGGGTTCTGAGTTCTTTAGTCCACTTTTTTTACTTAGGCTTCACAAATGTAGGATTCCTCACACAAAGTAGTTGTTCAGTTGTATCTTCCAATGATTAGATGAATTGTTGTTATTCATGGACTTTTACCATTGCAAAGTTTCAGTAAATTTAGGAAAGTGGGGATCATTGTACCATTTATAAATACTTCCAAATTCATATAATTACAGTAGCCTATAAAACAAAGATAGTAGATGATCTCACATTATAAGAAGTCTGAGAGCAAGGGAGTAAATATTTCTTCCAGTGTCTGACTCCTTTTATTGGAGAAGAAAATTTTTCTAGAAAGCTTCCAGGATGCTTTTGTCTTCCATTTCATTGACCATAACTTACTTTATGGCTATTAGTGATTATAAGGAAGCCTCAAAAATGCGCTCCAAGAAAAAGAATATGGAATTACCATGGTTTAGTTGATATTTCTCCCTCTTTTAGAAGCTACTGTGTCCTCTTAAGTCTGCACCACAAGTAATGCTTTTTCTACTCTTACTAATCTTTTGTGTGAGTGTTCTACAGCACAATGGGGTCTACAGAGAAGAAACATCAAGTGACTGCAAACTCTGTCTATATCTGTGGCTCTCAAGGACTCCACAGCTCTTGCTAGCGCATGCTTAGACTCTGAATTATTTCACAACTCTAGCTGAGTTCTAACAAATGTCTATCTGTGTCTGCTCAAGTTGAGCAAATGTGCAGTTCTCCTCTCTATCTGCAGGTATCTGCCTCTCTGTAGATTATAGTTTACTTGGTTGCCCTGTGACCTTAGCTCTCTGATAGATTCAAGAAAATTCATGGACTAGCAGTTTATATGGCCATTTTGTTGTAAGACTGAAGACAAGATAATTTTGTCCTTACAAAATGTCCTTCTTAACCTCTAATAACACTTTAACTTTTTTTTTTTTTTTTGGTATGGCTACTTCAGTTATCTTTTGGTTACTATTGACATGATACATTTTTTTCATTCTTTTACTTTTTTACTTTCAATTTGTGTCTTTGAATCTAAACTGTCTTGTAGATATAGCTGGATCATTTTTCTTTTTAATTCAGTCTGCCAATTTATGCTTTTTGATTATAGTGCCTAATCTTTTTACATTAAATGTAGTTACTGATAAGGTAGAATTTAAGTTTGATTTCATGCTCTCTGTTTTCTATATGCCATGTCTTTTTGTTTCTCTATTCCTTCCTCCTTCCCCTTTTGTGTTAAATAGACCCCTTCTAGTGTACTATTTTAATTCTATTATTTTTCCTTTTACTGTATTTTGTAGTTTTTTCTTAGTGACTGCTCTGGGATTATAATTAACATCTTAAAATAATCTTGTTTGGAATAATACCAACTTAATTTCAATAGTGTTCAGAAACTTTATACTAATATAGCTTTGTTCTCTCCCCACTCCTTTGTGCTATTATTGTCAATCATATCACAAATTGACAATAAGCCCATCATCACAGTTTTATAATAATTGCTTTTTGCAGTTGTCTTAAATCAGATAACAGAAGAAAAGAGTTGCCAAAAAAATACAATTATACTGTCTTCTATATTTGCTTATGTAGTTCCATTTACCAGAGCTCTTTATTTCTTCATGTGGATTTCAGTTACTGTCTAGTACTTTAGTATCTCTTGTAAGGCAAATCTGCTAACAATGAACTCTCTGTTTTTGTCCTAGATTACCTTAATTTCTCCTTAACTTTTTAAAGGATAGTTTTGTTGAATATGGAGCACATGGTCAGCAGTCTTTTTCTTACAGCTCTTTGAATATGTCATATGTACTGCTTTCTGGCCTCCATGGTTTCTGATGAAACACAAACTATTAATTTTATTGACAATTTTTGGAAAATAATGGATTATTTTTATTGTCTTTTTTTCTATTTCTCAGATGGAATATCAATTGAACTAACTGTTCAAGTTAACTTTCAAGTTAATGATTCTTTCTCCTGCCTGCTCAGATCTGCTATTGAGCCCCTCTAGTGAATTTTTTTATTTAGTTATTGTACTTTTTAACCAGAATTTCTATTAGGTTCTGTTTTTAAATATCTATCTTTTAATTGATATTCTCTATTTGGTGAGACATTGTTATCAGACATTCTTTTTTTCTCGCAGTTTTATTGAGATATAATTGACATACAGCACTATATACGTTTACAGTGTACAGCATAATGATTTGACCTTTATACATCATGAAATGATTACCACAGTAAGTTTAGTGAACATCCACCATCTCATACAGATAGAAAATAAAAGAAAAAGAAAAAAAATTTTTTTCCTTGTGATGAGAACTTGTAGGATTTACTCTCTTAACAACTTTTATACATAACATACAACAGTGTTATTTATATTAATCATGTTGTAGCTTACATCCTTAGTACTTATTTATCATAACTGGAAGTTTGTACTTTTTGACTTTCATCCAATTCCCCCTCCCCCCACCTCCCACCTCTGGTAACCACAAATCTGATCTATTTTTCTGTGAGTTTGTTTGCTTGTTTGTTTGTTGAAGTATAATTGACCTATGTATAACACTAAGTTAGTTTCTGGTACACAACATATTGACTCATTATTTCTGTACATTACAAAATGATCACCACAATAAATCTAGTTACCATCTGTCACTATACAAAGATACTACATTTTTATTGGCTATACTCCCTATGCTGTACCTTTCATCTCCATGACTCATTCATTTTGTAAGTGGTAAGCTTGTACCTCTTAATTTCATAGAATATCATACATTCTTTTACTTTTTAGACATGTTTCTTTTGGTTCTTTAAATATATTTATAATATACTGTGACAAAAGATGTTGCTTGTCATTTCAGTAAACAAAGGATGTTGCAGCCATTAAGCTATCAGCCACTGCAGCCACCCCCTACAGTGTGCCCTGAGGGGATTAAGATAGAGAAAAACAGGATACTGGGCCTACATAATTAAGGTGTATATCTGAGGAATAATTTCAGTAAGCTCAGACTCTTGTACCTTCCTAAAATAGAAAAGCGCTAAAATCTTAACTTGAGATGTCTGAATTTTTTTGTGATTAGCAGTAATCTTTTGATGTTCGACTACCTTTTTGGTTTGTTTGTTTGCTTTTTGCAAAAACTCCTTTATATCCTGGTTCCTCCCTTACCTCTTTGGAACAATCCCTCAGAGCTATTTGAGAGGCTGCTTTCCTGGGCTATAGTCCTCAGTAAGGCTACCTAATAAAACATAATTCTCAACTTTTATGTTGTGCATTTTTTCAGTAGACAGTACAATATAGATAAATACAATTAATGTATTTGTGTAGTGAATCCAGTGGTCCTTAAAAACAGTTTTTAATGACTGCTTTGTTTCCTGTGTATGGATCACACTTTCTTGTTTACTTATATTGTCTTAATTTTTTCATTGAAAACTGGACATTGAAAATGACATATTGGAAAAAATGTGGAAATAAAATTCCCCGTTTCCCCAGGGATTGTCGTTGTTGCCTTGTTGTTTTCTTGTCTGTTTAGTAACTGTCTTGGACTAATTATAAAATGTCCGTATTCCCTGCAAATGCAGCCACTGAAGTCTCTGGTTTGCTTAGCAGTCATCTGAACAGATATTTCTTTAAATGCCTTGAACAAATAAGGCTTCCGCCTTTGAACAGATGGACTGTGTGTGACTTTAGCACACCTTCTATCCTCCAGTGGCTTAAAACTCTTCCTTATTCTTTACTTCCTGCTTATAAAGGGATTCAGAATCATCCAGAGATGAGAGATTAGGGCCTTTGCAGATTTTTCCTAGGTATATGCTCAGCCCTGCATATATATGTAGTGATCTGCATTTAAATGATATGTCATAGTTTTTCACAATCCCTCGTGGACATCTTATTCCCAGATCTTCCTTTCATATATGAGATTTTTCTTGTTTCCTGAGGTAAGATTGTATTGCTATAAAGTTCCCTCTTAGAATTCCTTTTGCTCCGCACCATAGATTTTGTCACATTTCATTTTCACATTTCATTTTCATTTGTCTCTAGGTATTTTTGATTTCCTCTTTGATTTCTTCAGTGATTGGTTCTTTAGTAACACATTGTTTAGCCTCCACGTATGGAGGAGTTGGAGGAGGTTATGAGCAGGAAGGGACACAAAGAGGTTTCGGGGTAGCTTCCAGTGTTCTATTTTTAACCATTCTGGTAGTTACCTGGAAGATCAATTTAAAACTATTTGTTAATCTGTACATAAATATTTTAAGCAGATGTGTTTTTTCTGTGTATGTTGCATTTCACAATAAAGTTGTTAAAAATGAAACAGGAAAACAAGTTTGTAAAACTAGCTGACTTGCAATCAAACTATAATAATATGAAAGTGTTTATAATATTATTTCATGAAGAGAAAACTGGATGTGTAGGTATTAGTAGTCAACTCAAGTGATTTAAAGGATAACAAGAGGTCTTTCTTATGAAATCAATTTTATTTCCACTGTTTTCTAAATTGGTGGCTGCTCCCTGATCCTGTATAATCTCATGCTCTCTTTTGTCTGTTGACACTTTTTATGCAGAAATTCTAGCTTTCCCTGCTTCACTCATCTTTTGGTTTCCCATCTTTTTTCACCTGTGGCATGGCTATTTCAAACTTTTTCACTTTCCTTTATTTAATCAACTTCTGTCATTACCTATCTGCTTTCAAGCATTTCCAGTGATCCTTGAAATGCTTCTGTTTGACTTATTTACCCTTCTCACTTATTGTTCTCATTTGGTTTTCTTTTCAGTTCTAAATACTTAGAGTGTGTAGCCTTTTCCTGCTATGCCCTTAGTTTTTCCCTGGGCCCACTCTAAATTGGTTTTGTCTGAGGCCATACATGTTACACGTCCAGTGACCTCTTCAAAAGCATCTCCAGACCCTCTTCTAAACTGCCTTAATATTCATGCTGTAAACAGCATGGTGAGTCATTCTTCCCAACTTTTAACCTTTCTCCCTAGGTTTAGTATTTACCCACTATTCTTTCTGACAGACTTTTGGATTTAAATATAACTCTTCCTCTGTACATTTTAATAATTCTTCCTCTATACTTTTAAATTAAAATGAGAAGCTCACCAATGTTCTATCTTAAAATCTCAGCTCTCTTCACTACACCTACTCCTTTAGTTAATGTACCTTTGGATTTTATCAATAAGAATGATTTGTACTACTTATTTCCTTTTAAATCTGTAGAAAATGTATTCTTCTATGCCTGCAAAAAAAAAAAGAGAGAAAAGAAAAGAAAAAGAATTTGTATTTTGTACTGTATCTTCTTCTTTTATACATCATACACAAGCTGTAGCTATATTTTCCACTTCTTATTACCACAGTACTCCCTTATTATAGCCTGATTAAACCATGAAATGACTGAGTGAGATTGTATCAAGATTCAGGCTAAACTTCTTCAATTAGCCAAAATAGGATACAATATGCTGCAGGAACAAACAACCTCTAAACCTCAGTGGCTTGTAATAACAAAGGTTTATTTCTTGCTTACACACTATCCAGAATAGATTGGCTTAGGCATCACTCCATGTTGTCTTTGGTCCAGAAACTAATTTGACAGAGAAACCTCTATTTGAATCATTGACATTATTGTGACACAGAAAAAGTGACATAATAGACAATAAGCTGACTCTTAAAGCATCCTTCCTGAAAGTATTTCATCTCCACTCACTTTTCTTTGGCCAGAGCAAGCCACATTGACTTCAGTGGACCACGGAATTGCAATCCAAACTAATGTAACAAAGTAATCTAAAACAAAAATAACTTAGAGAAAAGAAGACTTCCTTACATAATAGTTCCAAGTTAAGCAACTCCGATATGTTGGATGGTTCTGTATCCCGTGGTAAATTAGGGTCCCCCAGGTTGATTCTATTTAGTTATGTAACAAGAGTATTGTCATCATCCACATAATTAAAACTGAATTACCGTGTCCAGATTCCAGGCAGTGGAAAGAGGAACGTGGGCTTAGAGGGACACAGTTTTAAGACCCAGTCCTGGAAATGGTTTATATCATATCTGTTCACATTTCACTGGTATGAAGTTTGTTACAAAATTTTCACAAAACATTCTTGGGATTTTGATTGAGATTGCATTGAATCTGTACATCAAATTTTATTTGAGGTGAGGTATTTACAATAGTGAATCTTCCAACCATTAATATGGCATATCTCTCCACTTACGTACATTTGTTTTCAATAACACTCAAGAATGTTAGGCTACACCTAACTCCTAAAGACTGGCTTGGAAGAAGGAGAGAATGAATTTTTAGAATTTTACCATCTCCAGCAAAAAATCAGGCAAAATTGAAAAGTAAACTTTATTTCACCGGAATGGACAACTTTAGGTCCTATAGTTTCTTAAACTGTGTTTTCAGTATTATATACCAAGGAACCTGAATGCTTTAGTGTATGAAACATTAAAATGTTATATTCAACTCATCATTTTCATTTGCATCTCCAGATAGTCTTCTCATTAAATATAATAAATTATTAGGATATATACCTTTACTATTATTATTATTATTTTTTTGGCTGCACCTTGTGGCTTGCAGGATGTCAGTTCCCCGACCAGGGATTGAACCCGGGCCACGGCAGTGAAAGAGTCAAACCCTGACCACTAGACCACCAGGGAACTCCCACTAATTACTTTTAAAAACCACATTTGCTTATCTTTCTTAGTTAAAGAAATAGTGTATTTTAAATATATATTTAGTTAGATTCACCCTTTACTAAAGTTTAAACTTTGTTTTAACATTTGGATAATAAAAATAAATTTATAATAAAAAAGATAAATGTCATTAAAACTAAATACTTACTGAACGTGACTACATAATTGTCTTTTTTTCCTGTCTTTTTTTTTTTTTCCTCAAGAATAAACAACCTGAAAGTTCTATGTGGCTAAGATTACTTTAAACTCTGTTTTTCCTCTTAATATTTTTGCTAATTCTCATTGTTCTCATAATTTTTTATCTTGCACTTTATATTTTACATCCTGACTTCTTGTACACTTGAAATAACTGCTCCTTCTAGAGTTCCAATGCTCCTGTCTCTCAAGTTAGAGAGATGTTATCTAATTAAAATCTAAATCTAATCTCTCAAGTTATCTTATTAGTCTTTAAAACATCTCACTATTAAGATTTTATATTTTCTCTTTTGAGACTTTCAAAACAAAGACTTTGACATATTATTTAACTACACTTATGATTCCACCTATACCTACAAATTTGGAAATTGTGAGTTTTGTTTCTAAACTGCCACATAAATTCACAATAGAAACTATTATTTTTTTAAACTGAGTGCAACCACTGAAAAGAAAGGGGGTAACAAACAATTAATAAAATGAAAACATTTATTCTTCTACCACACAGTTTTGCATATTAGTGACAAATGTCCCTCAAAGTTAATATCTTGAACCTTCCATTAGTGTTTTTATAGCCCATTGCCATTGCTATTGACAGTTTCCAGAAAATGCAGTGTTGCCTATGTAATACAATTATAAGCTAGAGTACAAATCAGCATAAACACATTTAGAATTTATCATAAAAGTACTTAGTAATACATTAACTCCAAAAGCCATTCCTCTAAATGTAGTTCTGTAAAAGATGCAAGTGGCAGGGAACATTATCTAAAGCCTTTGTCCCTGCCATACTCACTTACCCTGAAAAACTGCAAAATGAGGACACTAAGGCAGCTTTTCTGTATTTTACAAGAAATAAAAGGTCCATTGAAAGTAATAAACCTTTGTGTTTTTCTAATCTAATTGCCATCATTGTGTGGAATTATTCCAAAAGGGGAAATGATTTAATAAAGGTTTACATGTAGCTGAGACGGAACAATTAAAATTGTCAAGAAATATTGGAACAATTCTCTTGGTGGATAATTTTGGGAGGACTCTATGTGAGCCAATATAAATACAGTGATTGTTCTGTGGAAGCATCTAAATTCTAGCGAGATCAGAATCAGATATTGCTTTCCCTGCAAAAAGTAGTTAATTTCAGGAATAATTAATAAGCATCCACTCTGTGCTGACCTCTAGAGAAGGCTTGAGAAAAGGATAGAATTGAGATAATAAAGAGAAATCAGAGCATATTATTTTCTTCTATTCTCCATTTTTTATTTGTCAAGTATGTGAGAAAGCCTAAATTCAAAGAAACATATTAAAACATTGAGTGTTAAGATGATATAAGCAGATGCAAATGGTCAATAATTACTTTTTTTCCTCCTCAATTCTCTTTAAGTGGATTTTTCTTGAGATGGGATTTCATTAAGTCTGAAAATAAGCTAGTAACAACGCATTATGTTATTGTGTTTATCTTTCATCTGTTGCCATTTTTTTCTCCTATTCTCTTTGTCTTGGGATTGATATATTTTATTTATTTTCTATAATTTTTCTAGTCTAGTCTTCTGCATAAACATGGGCTTCCTTTATTTCTATTTTCAGCGTTGTCTTTCTCTCTCAGTTTATGTCTTAACCATTTTCTGTATATCTTCACTGTGTTGTAGGCAAAAAAAAAAAAGCATCATGTGCAAAGTCAAGAAAAGTATGTATCACAGAACATTTGTTCCACCAAATAGTTCTGTAAGGGTGAAAAATGACAGAGGTTGAGTGGATATAGGTGAAGTGGACAGCTAAAGAGACTGTGTCAGAGGGCCGGTTTGTGAAGGATCTTAGGTATCATACTAAGAGCCATGTAACTTAACAATGGAAAATAAAATAATTTAGTAATGCAAAGGCAATGAAGGATTCTAAGCAGCCATAATTTTGTTTGTATTTGGAAGTTTCAGTGCAGCAGTTGGAATCAAGAATAGGAGAGAATGGATAGAAGCCAAAAAACATTTAGGGAAGTTTACAGCAATCAAGAGGAGGAATTATGGAACAATAGTGGGAGTGGGGATAGAGGAGAAACAAATTTGATGGATGTATGTTATATAACTGGAAGTTTTAATGGAAGTTAGCAATTGACTAAACATGTAAGATGAATGAGAGAGAAAACTGAAGATTAGTTTAAGCCAGAGGTCCTCAAACATTTTTGTAAAGGGTCATAGTTTACAATGCCTGGTTTAAGCAATTGAGTGAGTTATGGTGACATTACCTATTTTCTTCTAGGAGTTTTAGGGCTTCAGGTCTTAAAATTGAATTCAAAACTCTCAGGCAATGCATGGCAATTCAACCAATTAGATAAAGAATATTTTGACAAGTAATAATAAAATAACTGAAAAGGCAATACATAAAATGAGAACATGACTTCATGCTTTTAGAATCCCAATTTTAATGTCATTTTCAGAATTTTCATAATGATGTCTTTCAAGAAAGGGTCAAATAAGAATACGTACTGTAACTTTTTAAATCATAGAAGCCCTTTTATTTCTATATGCTACAAAATTAGTGTCAACTAAAAGGTCTGTTCCCTGTGGTCATGCTGTCGAGAGTATTAACTTTTACAGATTAGTTTCCTTTTTGTGTTTCCTAGTGCCTGATAAACACATTCATTCTCCCAAATAACTTAGTTTGTGATGTCAAAAATAGTTGGTGGTTTTTCACATCAGTCATGCTGAATATTCATGTTAGATTTGTTTTGTTTTCGTCTAATAATTTTTAATTAGTTTAAGTTTTATATAGGTAAAATATTTAGAGTTCAAAGCCTAAAAATATGTTCTGCCCCAATTGTATGGGAGATGAGATTTTCTAAAATGTCTTCACAGTGAAAAACAACTAAATCTTGAAAAAGTATTTACAGTCATCCCTAGGTATCCACAGGGAATTGCTTCCAGGTCCTTACAGATATCAAAATCCGAGGATGCTGAAATCCCTCATGTAAAATGATGTAGTATTTGCATATAATCACACAAATCCTCCCATATACTTTAAATCCTCTCTAGGTTATTTATAATACATAATACAATGTAAATGCTATGTAAATAGTTGTGAACACAATGTGAATAGTAGTAAATAGTTACTGGTGCGAGGCAAATTCAAGTTTTGATTTTTGGAACATTCTGGAATTTTTTTTTTTGATCCAAGTTTAGTTGAATCCACAGATGCGGAGTGCACAGATTCAGAGGGCTAACTCTACTCATTTATTATACCTAGACTTCGAGGAAATAAAAGACTACTCTGAGCCTCCCTACTGCCACAGTATGACTTAAACTGAAACTCTATAGAGCTATGAGCAGTGAACAGTAAGAAAATGGTAGCTGGCGATATCCTTTGGGCAAAGGCAATACTGACACTGTATCGGGACTTTGTCATAGTGGGGAAATTGAACTCGATACTCCTTCACTAACCAAGATTAAGGGACTAGAGAGCCACATCAACAATTACCTAGAGAGGTGGACAGTATCCCCTATGCGTATCTTCTGAATTCCTACAAACAATTTTACAAAACTAATTAATAAAATGGGTATAGGAGTACAAAGATATGTCTATTTTTTAAATGCTACTAAAATTTCTGAGAGAAAAATATGTTCTGGTTTATAAGTCCTATTTATAGGCAATCCTTATCCTGGTAACTTCTCCTTGATTTCTAATTTTAAGTTTTTTGTTCCTGTTCAGAAAGTGAAATATGGGAGGAGCACATTTTCTTTTGAGTTATTAAAACAATTTCAACTATTGTCTCTTTTTTCTGTTAGTTCCAAATAGCAAAATGTTTAAAAAGTGTAATGATGGGTACCATTAAATTCCTGTGATCTCTTCAGGAGTTTTAATTATTCTTCATTTAACCTGCCGGACTTGGAACAAGCCACTGCACAGAATCAGCTCTTCGGTCCATCGTGTCACACTGTTACTGTGGTTCTACCCAATGAGTTAAGATAAATTGTGCTGAAAATACACAATTTATAGACAGTAACCATTCAGTTGCCTTGATTTTTTTAATTGAAAATTTTAAATCATTCATTATTCAGGAAGAAATAGTTTGGCAATTCCCACATTACTTTGATAGGATTTTGTTTTAAATATGAACTGACAAATTTCTTTGTAATTTAAAATATTCTGGGATTTATTTGTGTATGTGTGTATGTATGTGTGTGAAATTGTAATAGTATCATGTTATAACATTCACACTTCAAACTTTCTGATCTGTTGTTTTTCATAACATGAAATTTTCTATTCCATGTCTGTTCAGTTTGACCAAAGGAATCATTCCATGTAAACTACAATATGAACACATATTTCTCCCTATCCATTTTTTTCTTTCCTAAATTGTCATATTTTTTTCTCTATATATAATAGGTTAAAAATTGTCATGTAAAATGCAACAAGATTCCTTAGACAATATAAAACTAATCTTGACTTCTTTATGGCAAAATTTATCTCATAATCATTTCTATACCTTCTGAATCTGTTTTATAATGCTCAGTCAATGGACATTTAATGAATAAAAGGAAATATAAAAATGACTTCATGAAAGCCTTATAATATTGAATCAATTTTATCAAAATATGTTCATTTAAATCTATCATCTTGTCCTTGATACTAAATACAAGCTCAGTAAATGCAAACCTCAGTGGTTAATTTGGAAAAGAATTTCACACTATGTAGATACATGTTAATATTTGTTTCACATTTTAATATTTAAAATAACCATAAAATGAAACAAGGAAAACTAATTTTATTTTATTTTATTTTTAAATAGAGCCTGTGTAAGGACGGATGAAAGGAGTGATACATCATTTAAATATATAGATTACAAATATATATTTATAAAGATATTATAGTTTTGAACCAAACAGATGTGTGCTGGGTAAAGTTGTATTTATTTACTCTACAGGCATTTATTGAGTACTTCATATGTGTTCATTAGCTAGGTACTGAACATAAAAATGATTTTTAAAATCATGTAGAGATGTGTAGATGAAATCAAAGAGGTTTTTTTTTCCATAGGAGAATCTAGATAAGGCTGGTAGGAAATCTAGATAGGAAAAAGAGCATTTATTTTAGGAAACATTTCAATCATGCTGAGTTTGAGATGTTGTGGATTATTCAGATGAAGTCATAGAGTTTAATGGTTAGCACTGTGATAATTAGTTTTATATGTCTATTTGGCTAGGCTCTAGTTATTTGATCAAACATCTAATATAGGTGTTGCTGTGAAGGTATTTTGTAGATGTGATTAAAGTCCATAATCAGTTGACTTTTTTTTTTGAATTTTTTTAGTTTTTTTTTTAACAGCAGGTACTTATTAATTATCTATTTTATCCATATTAGTGTATATATATCAATTCCAATCTCCAGATTCATACCACCACCACGCCCCACCCCCACTTTCCCCCCTTGCTGTCCATACGTTTGTTCTCTACATCTGTGTCTCTATTTCTGCCTTGCAACCTGGTTCATCTGTACCATTTTTCTAGATTCCACATATATGTGTTAATATACAATATTTGTTTCTCTCTTTCTGACTTACTTCACTCTGTATGACAGTCTCTAGATCCATCCACGTCTCTACAAATGACCCAATTTCGTTCCTTTTTATGGCTGAGTAATACTCCATTGTGTATATGCACCACATCTTCTTTATCCATTCGTCTGTCGATGGGCATTTAGGTTGCTTCCATGACCTGGCTATTATAAATACTGCTGCAATGAACATTGGGATGCATGTGTCTTTTTTAATTATGGTTTTCCCTGGGTATATGCCCAGTGGTGGGATTGCTGGGTTGTATGGTAATTTTATTTTTAGTTTTTTAAGGAACCTCCATACTGTTCTCCACAGAGGCTGTATCAATTTATATTTCCGTCAGTGGTGCAAGAGGGTTCCCCTTTCTCCACACCCTCTCAAGCACTTATTGTTTGTAGATTTTCTGATGATGTCCATTCTAACTGGTATGAGGTGATACCTCATTTTAGTTTTGATTTTCATTTTTCTATTAGTGATGTTGAGCAGCTTTTCATGTGCCTCTTGGCCGTCTGTATGTCTTCTATAGAGAAATGTCTATTTAGGTCTTCTGCCCATTTTTGGAGTGGGTGGTTTGTTATTTTAATATTGAGCTGCATGAACTGTTTATATATTTTAGAGATTAATCCTTTGTTGATTCATTTGCAAATATTTTCTCCCATTCGGAGGCTTGTCTTTTCATCTTGTTTATAGTTTCCTTTGCTGTGCAAAAGCTTTGAAGTTTCATTAGGTCCCATTTATTTATTTTTGTTTTTATATCCATTATTCTAGGAGGTGGGACAAAAAAAATCTTGCTGTGATTTATGTCAAAGAGTGTTCTTCCTATGTTTTCCTCTAAGAGTTTTACAGTGTCTGGGCTTACATTTAGGTCTTTAATCCATTTTGAGTTTATTTTTGTGTATGGTGGTTGGGAGTGCTCTAATTCCATTCTTTTATATGTAGCTGTCCAGTTTTCCCAGCACCACTTACTGAAGAGGCTGTCTTTTCTCCATTCTATATCCTTGACTCCTTTATCAAAGATAAGGTGACCGTATGTGAGTGGTTTATCTCTGAGCTCTCTATCCAGTTCCATTGATCTATATTTCTGTTTCTGTGCCAGTACCATATTGTCTTGATTAGTGTAGCTTTGTAGTATAGTTTGAAATCACAGAGTCTGATTCCTCCAGCTCCATTTTTTTCCTGCAAGATTGCTTTGGCTATTTGGGGTCTTTTGTGTCTCCATACAAATTTTAAGATTTTTTTTCTACTTCTGTAAAAAAAACCATTGGTAATTTGATAGAGACTGCATTGAAACTGTAGATTGCTTTGGGTAGTATACTCATTTTCACAATATTGATTCTTCCAATCCAAGAACATGGTATATCTCTCCATCTGTTTGTGTCATCTTTGATTTCTTTCATCAGTGTCTTATAGTTTTCTAAGTACAGGTCTTTTACCTCTTTAGGTAGGTTTAATTCCTAGGTACTTTATTCTTTTTGTTGCAGGGGTGAATGGGATTGTTTCCGTAATTTCTCTGTCTGATCTTTCATTGTTAGTGTATAGGAATGCAAGAGATTTCTGTGTATTAATTTTGTATCCTGCAACTTTATCAAATTCATTGATTAGCTCTAGTAGTTTTCTGGTAGCATCTTAGGATTCTCTATGTATAGTATCATGTCATCTGCAAACAGTGACAGTTTTACTTCTTCTTTTCCGATTTGTATTCCTTTTATTTCTTTTTCTTCTCTGATTGCTATGGCTAGGACTTCCAAAACTATGTTGAATATTAGTGGTGAGAGTGGGCAACCTTGTCTTGTTCCTGATCTTAGTGGAAATGGTTTCAGTTTTTCACCATTGAGAACAATGTTGGCTGTGGGTTTTTCATATACGGTTTTTATTATGTTGAGATAAATTCCCTCTATGCCTACTTCCTGGAGAGTTTTTATCAGAAATGGGTGTTGAATTTTGTCAAAAGCTTTTTCTGCATCTATTGAGATGATCATATGCTTTTTATTTTTCAGTTTGTTGATATGGTGTATCACATTGATTGATTTGCATATATTGAAGAATCCTTGCATCCCTGGGATAAATCCCACTTGATCATGGTGTATGATCCTTTTAGTGTGTTGTTGGATTGTTTGCTATTATTTGGTTGAGGATTTTTGCATGTATGTTCATCAGTGATATTGGTCTGCAATTTCTTTTTTTGTAGTATCTCTGTCTGGTTTTGGTATCAGGATGATGGTGGCCTTGTAGAATGAGTTAGGGAGTATTCCTTCCTCTGCAATTTTTTGGAAGAGTTTGAGAAGGATGGGTGTTAGCTCTTCTCTAAATGTTTGATAGAATTCACCTGTGAAGCCATCTGGTCCTGGACTTTTGTTTGTTGGAAGATTTTTAATCACAGTTTCAATTTCATTACTTGTGATTGGTCTGTTCATATTTTCTATTTCTTCCTGGTTCAGTGTTGGAAGGTTATACGTTTCTAAGAATTTGTCCATTTCTTCCAGGTTGTCCATTTTATTGGCATAGACTTGCTTGTAGTAGTCTCTGATGATGCCTTGCATTTCTATGGTGTCCATTGTAACTTCTCTTTTTTCATTTCTAACTTTATTGATTTGAGTCCTCTCCCTCTTTTTCTTGATGAGTCTGGCTAATGGTTTATCAATTTTGTTTATCTTCTCAAAGAACCAGCTTTTAGTTTTATTGAACTTTACTACTGTTTTCTTTGTTTCTATTTCATTTATTTCTGCTCTGATCTTTATGATCCCTTTCCTTCTACTAACTTTGGGTTTTGTTTTTTCTTCTTTCTCTAGTTCCTTTAGGTGTAAAGTTAGAGTGTTTATTTGAAATTTTCTTGTTTCTTAAGATAAGATTGTATTGCTATAAACTGCTCTCTTAGAACTGCTTTTGCTGCATCCCATAGATTTTGGATCATCGTGTTTTTGTTGTCATTTGTCTCTAGGTATTTTCTGATTTCCTCTTTGGTTTCTCCAGTGACCTCTTGGTTATTTAGTAACGTGTTGTTTAGCCTCCATGTGTTTGTGTTTTTTACATTTTTTTCACTGTAATTGTTTTCTAATCTCATAGTGTTGTGGTCGGGAAAGATGCTTGATATGATTTCAATTTTCTTAAATTTACTGAGGTTTGATTTGTGACCCAAGATGTGATCTATCCTGGAGAATGTTCCGTGCGCACTTGAGAAGAAAGTGTAATCTGCTGTTTTTGGATGGAATGTCCTATAAATATCAATTAAATCTATCTGGTGTATTGTATCATTTAAAGCTTGTGTTTTCTTATTAATTTTCTTTCTGGATGATCTGTCCATAGGTGTAAGTGAGGTGTTAAAGTCCTCCACTGTTATTGTGTTAGTATCGATTTCCTCTTTTACAGCTGTTAGCATTTGCCTTATGTATTGAGGTGCTCCTATGTTGGGTGCATATATATTTTTAATTGTTATATCTTCTTTGTGGATTGATCCCTTGATCATTATGTAGTTTCCTTCCTTGTCTCTTGTAACATGCTTTATTTTAAAGTCTATTTTATCTGATATGAATATTGCTACCCCAGCTTTCTTTTGATTTCCATTTGCGTGGAATATCTTTTTCCATCCCCTCACTTTCAGTTCGTATGTGTCCCTAGGTCTGAAGTGTGTCTCTTGTAGACAGCATATATATGGGTCTTGTTTTTGTATCCATTCTTTTGGTTGGAGCATTTAATCCATTCACATTTAAGGTATTTATTGGTATCTATGTTCCTATTACCATTTTCTTAATTGTTTTGGGTTTGTTTTTGTAGGTCCTTCTCTTTTGTTTCCCATTTAGAGAGGTTCCTTTAGCATTTGTTGTAGAGCTGCTTTGGTGGTGTTGAATTCTCTTAGTTTTTGTTTGTCTGTAAAGCTTTGATTTCTCCATCAAATCTGAATGAGATCCTTGCCAGGTAGAATAATCTTGGCTGTAGGTTCTTCCCTTTCATCACTTTAAATATATCATGCCACTCCCTTCTGGTTTGTAGAGTTTCTGCTAAGAAATCATCTGTTAACCTTATGGGAGTTCCCTTGTATGTTATTTGTCATTTTTCCCTTGTTGCTTTCAATAACTTTTCTTTGCCTTTAATTTTTGTCAATTTGATTACTGTTTGTCTTGGCATGTTTCTCCTTGGTTTTATCCTGGCTGGGACTCTCTGCACTTCCTGGACTTGGGTGGCTATTTCCCTTCCCATGTTAGGGAAGTTTTTGACTATAATCTCTTCAAATATTTTCTGGGGTCCCTTCTCTGTCTCTTCTTCTCTGGGACCCCTATAATGAGAATGATGCTGTGTTTATTGTTGTCCCAGAAGTCTCTAAGGCTGTCTTCATTTCTTTTCATTCTTTTTTCTTTATTCTGTTCCACAGCAGTGAATTCCACCATTCTGTCTTCCAGGTCACTTATCCGTTCTTCTGCCTCAGTTATTCTGTTATTGATTCCTTCAAGTGTATTTTTCATTTTAGTTATTGTATTGTTCATCTCTGTTTGTTTGTTCTTTAATTCTTCTAGGTGTTTGTTAAACATTTCTTGCATCTTCTCGATCTTTGCCTTCATTCTTTTTCTGAGGTCCTGGATCATCTTCACTATCATTATTCTGAATTCTTTTTCTGGAAGAGGCAAGGTTGCCTATCTCCACTTCATTTAGTTGTTTTTCTGGGGTTTTATCGTTTTCCTTCATCTGGTTCATAGACCTCTGCCTTTTCATTTTGTGTAACTTTCTGTGAATGTGTTTTTCGTTCCACAGGCTGCAGGATTGTAACTCTTACTGCTTCTGCTGTCTGCCCTCTGGTGGATGAGGCTGTCTAAGAGGCTTGTGCAAGTTTCCTGATGGGATGGACTGGTGGTGGGTAGAGCTGGCTGTTGCTCTGCTGGGCAGAGCTCAGTAAAACTTTATTCCACTTGTCTGCTTATGGGTGGGGCTGAGTTCCCTCCCTGTTGGTTATTTGGCCTGAGGTGACCCAGCACTGGAGCCTACAGGCTCTTTGGTGGGGCTAATGGTGGACTCTGGGAGGGCTCACACCAATGGATACTTCCCAGAACTTCTGTTGCCAGTGTCCTTGTCCCGGTGGTGTGCCACAGCCATCCCCCGCCTCTGCAGGAGACCCTCCAGTGCTAGCAGGTAGGTCTGGTTCAGTCTTCTGTGGGGTCACTGCTCCTTCCCCTGTGTCCTGATGTGCACACTACTTTGTGTGTGCCCTCCAAGAGTGGAGTCTGTTTCCCCCAGTCCTGTTGAAGTCCATCTCATTGCAGCTTGTCCTTTGTCTTTGGATGTGGAATATTTTTTTGGTGTGTTCCAGTGTCTTCCTGTCGATGATTGTTCAGTAGCTAGTTGTGATTCCGGTGCTCTTGCAAGAGGGAGTGCCATAATCAGTTGACTTTAAATAAGGGAGATTATTGAACAAAATCTCTGTGGGCCTGATATAATCAGGTGAAATGCCTTATGAAAAAAGTTGAAGTTTTTCTGAAGTTAAATTCTACCCGTGGACAACAGCTTCAGCTCATGCCCAAGAATTATAGCCTGCTTCTGGACAGCCTGCCTTACAAATTTCATACTTGTCCAGCTAGCCCTCATAATTGCACAAGCAATCAATCTCTTATACATCACCTACTGGTTTTATTTCCCTAGTTAAACTTTGATACAGTGGCTTCAGAATCATAATGCCTGATTCAAATTCATAATCTACCACCCACTAGCTAATGTCAAAGCTAATTAAACTCTCAAAGCCTATTTCCCCATGTTTTAAATTCTAATAGAAAGAGTATCTACTTCTAGCATTGCTTTGAAGATTAAGATAATCCATAGCAGAGCTTATTGCATAATGTAATACTTAGCACAAAGTACATACCTGATCAATGCTAGCTACTTTATTAGAACATTATTACTTAAAATGAGACCTACAAAAAATAGTTGGACAAATGCTTCCAGCTCAAGAGAGATATCCAGGATGTGGTTGAATTTAAGGGTCCTCATCATTTAAATGGAAGTGGACCCCGTAATTTATATGAAGTCATGAAAGGATGCACTGGAGAATGCATAGATGATAACCAACAGTGAACAAAGAGAGTTATAAGTATATCTATTCCTTTTACATGAAGATTTATGTTCTGTCTTCTAATCTTTACTGATAAACATTTTTCAGTTTCTTAGTGAAACTGTAGAGAACATGATTATCCAATTGTAAATAAAAGAAAACCTGGAAATATAATGTAGTTAGCAGAAATATTGCAATGTTTTGTGGATTTAATAGATACAGGAGATGCCCATTCACACTCCTTGGACTTTGCCTTATACTCCACTGAACTTTCAACTGCCACTGTCTGTGTCTTTGTTCCTTAGTGCTTTGTTTCTCCAGTTATGGAAGGTCACTCTGCTCACATGCTCTTGGGAGTCTGGAAGTGCTGTGGAATTAATACCCATTTCCTCACTCCAGTAGCATCACCCAGTGCTCTCTAGAGTTGCTATATTAATCTCCAGCTCCCTTACTTTGGTTCGGGATAATTCTAACGTGTGTGTTTTAGATTGTTTCCCAGAGTTTCACCATGGAGTTAAGCTCCATTTGACTAATGTGGTGCTGGCTTGATAGCACACACTTTGTTGGCTGAATTTCCTTGTCTGTTTCAAATCTCTCCTACCATTCCCCTTCACCCTTTTAAATAATCTCTCTGCCCTTGAATACACTTGCCTCAAGGTCCGTTTCTCCAGGAACGAATACAGTTAGCCCTCCCTATCTGCGAGTTTGGCATCTGGAGATATGGAGAGCCCACTTTATTCACTGCAGTATGCCATTTTAGACAAGGGATTTGAGCATCTGAGGATTTTGGTATCCACGAGGACTCCTGGAATCAATCCAAGAGCTTTTGTTGCTCTAACTTCTAGTTGATTTAGAAAAACTTTATGAATGTGGACATAGCTTCTTGCCATTTCATAAGTAAGCAATAACCTTATGAGTCACTTTGTGTAACCAAAGAGTAAATTAAAATATTTGATTCCGGTGCTCTTATATACAATAACTGAACAGAGGGACTAAGGTCCTCAACTTTGCATACCCTTGGGCTCTCTTACCATAAGAATACTCCTCTATTTCCTAAACCTCCACAGTCACTCCCTGGGGAGGGCATTCTCACTCTCATCTGAGACAGAAGATTCCACAAAGTATTCGAGGCAATCTGAGGGTTGAGGAAAGATGGAAAAGTCAGGGAGTCAAATAAGTTATGAAGAAGCCCTAGCACTTATCACTGTGATTGATAAACTGTCACCTTGGAAATTGAGTTGAAGGTAATTGCTTCCATTATTTTTCAAGATAGGGACAAAATTTAAATAAGTCAAATTTAATAAATTTTGAGTTACCAGTAAAGGAAGCTAAAAAATCTATATGAAATATTTTCCCAGGAAAAGGCATTAGACTTTAATGACTGCACATGGGGTGATTGAAAGCTTAAATTTACCTAAGAAAAATGTTTTTTAATGACTTCATTTATTTGTTTTATAACCCTGTGAAATTGTCATGTAAAATCTCAAAGATATGCCTGGGTGTGATGCTGAGAGGCAATTTCCACACCTTAGAACTTCACAATGTAGTATAACCTGTTGTGCCTCACTGCTTAACCACATAATGGCATTTAGAAATGGGATATGTATAACTGATTCACTTTGTTATAAAGCAGAAACTAACACACCATTGTAAAGCAATTATACTCCAATAAAGATGTTAAAAAAAATAAAAATAAAAATAAAATAAAAAAATAAAAACAAACAAGAAATGGTTCAAACTGCCTGGCAAAAATGTCTTGCCGTACGCTATTATGGCAACATGTATTTTTATTTTTATGTCATAAGAAAAAATATTAAAGAGCTCAGGAAACATCTTACGTGAATAGCCATAGCAGAATCACCAAGCAGAGCAAGAACTTTAAGAGTATACCTAATAAGGATTACTTTTTCATAAGGCATTGTTATTATAAAACATGCATAGTTTTAAGCTCTTCTAAAACTGTTTCAGAAACATTATTACTAAAACAAAGGCCAATGAGACCACTTAGTGTCATATTATTGTATATGTTCAGAGAAATAAATTGATAACTTTTTTTGGTATCCCTGACATAACAGGCAATTATTTATTATATCTCGTTATGGAAGTGGTAAAATATGACAGGGTTTAACAACAAGTTGCCTATCTTTATATGTTATGTATACCTCATATTCTTAATTAACCATAAAATGAAGTTATAAGCAAATTTCTAAAATGTTAAACAATAAAACAAAAGCTTGCTATGTGGTAATATAAAATGGTTCATGATTTCATTTATAGGAATAACATGGATCTGAAGAAGTCTACATATCAAAAATATGTTGAATTAATTGTCAAACATTTGTATTTAGATTAAGAAACACACAGAGTAGAAATCACTTTTAGGAAAAAAATATTTTCATTCAAAAAAGTATTTTTTAATAAAAATAATGTCAAAACAGTAAATGGTCAAAACAGTATAAGATATAGGATAGTATAAGAATGCTCTCCTGCTTAAGATTGACTGCATTTGGGGGAATACTTTGGGCACAACTAAGTAAAGTTTTCAAGTAAGTGGCATTTGTCTTTGGCTGTTTTCTACCTCCTATACCAGAAATTTTCAATTCTGCAACACAATGGAAACCACATTCGCAAAGAAATTTTCTTATCTAATTGCCAAAAAAAACCCCATCTAAGTTAGGAAATCAGCTTTCACAAATGTAAATGAATTATTTACACATTTTTGTGTTCATGACTTCTTTTATTCAACATTATTTTTTGAAATGACTCATGTCATTATATGTAGCAGTAATTTAATTCATTCCATTATTTAAATACCACTTTTTATCCATCATACTGCTGGTTGTCATATGGATTGTTCTAATTTAAAGCTGTTGTATATAATGCAGCTATAACTATTCTTTTAATGGACACAACATTTAAGTACCTACTCAGATTCCCTCAGCTATGTGGCATGCATTTCTCAAGTTTTGAACTGGACTTTGATATCTTTCTTAATGTGGTAAATTTTGCAACACAAGTTAAATTTTTCTTAACAATTATGGGATGATGATTACATGCTTACTTTTGGTTCTGTGTTGATGTAAGATTTTCTATATATTTGCATTTTTTATACAGTTTGTGGTTTTGTGTGGGTCAATTAAATTGGCATTTACCTTAAATATTTTTGGGGAGTTTTTTTTTTCTTTTCCACTATAGTTTAATTACAAGATATTAAATATATAGCTCCCTGTGCTATACAGTAGGACCTTGTTGTTTATCTATTTTATATAGAGTAGTTTGTATCTGCTAATCCCACACTCCTAATTTATCCCTCCTCCCTCCCTTTCCCTTTTGTAACCATAAGTTTATTTTCTATGTCTGTGAGTCTGTTTCTGTTTTGTAAATAAGTTCATTTGTATCATTTTTCTAGATTCCACATAAAAATTGTATCATATTATATTTGTCCTTCTGTGTCTGATTTACTTCACTTAGTATGATAATCTATTGGTCCATCCATGTTGCTGCAAACGGCATTATTTCATTCTTTTTATGGCTGAGTAATATTCCATTATATATATATATATATATATATATATAAATAACACATCTTCTTTATCAGTTCATCTGTAGATCAATATTTAAGTTGCTTCCATATCTTAGGTATTGTAATAGTGCTGCTGTGAACATCAAGGCGCATGCATCTTTTCAAATTAGAGTTTTCTCAAGGTATATGCCCAGGATTGGGATTGCTGGTTCATGTGGTAACTCTATTTTTAATTTTTTGAGGTACCTCCATACTGTTCTCCACAGTGCCTGCACCAATTTACATTCCCTCCAACAGTGTAGGAGGGTTCCCTTTTCTCCACACCCTATCCAGCATTTACTGTTTGTAGATTTTTTGATGATGGCCATTCTGACTGGTGTGAGGTGATACCTCATTGTAGTTTTGATTTGCATTTCTGTGATAATTAGGGATGTTGAACATCTCTTCATGTGCCTGTTGACCATCTGTATGTCTTCTTTGGAGAAATGTCTATTTAGGTTTTCTGCCCATTTTTTGATTTGTTTGTTATTATATATTTTTTGTTATTGAGTTGTATGAGCTTTTGGGAGATTTTTGAGATTTATTATTACAGTCTCACCTACACTCAGTATACACACACACATACACATACTTAGTCACATCTAGTGTATATATTATATTCAAAGTATTTATTTAACGACTACACCTTGACTGATAACAATTACCTAAAAATAGAGAAGCTGTGTGTATCAAAGGGAGTATTCCGGAAGGAATAGAAAGGAGTAATCATCCCTGATCTCAAAAAGCTCCTGCTCTAGTAAGAGAAACAGATATATGAACAAGTGAGCACAATCTAGTGTATTAAGTGTTATGAGTGGGGTATGCCCAAGGGGCTATGGAGACATACAGGAGAAGTATCGTTGATAAACTGGTGTGGGGTTTGGGACCAGAAGAGGCAAGATTCTCTGGTAAAAGTGATAACTGAATTCGCTAGACTAAAGGGGAAGTAAGAAAATTTTAGTGAAAATTAGCAATATTTGAAAAGATATGAAATAGAGAGTGAGAAAGACTAATTGATTCAGGAGAATCTTAGAGTTAATTAATCACTTTAAAATGAAATATAGTCAATATAGGAATGCTGTAGAAAGAATGTAGCATCCAGAAGCTGTAGATTTTACATCTGACTCCATGGGAAAGCCCCTTCTGAAATTTTTAATAGCATGCTATTGCGCTGCATTAACAGTCATGTAAACATCATTACATAAGTATGTATAAATGCTGACTGTCATCAATTATATTAGTTCACCTTAGGCCCGAATGTCACACTGATAGTACTTTGTAACAAATCAACTGTAATGGTTGTGATTTTTTCAATTTATTTCATATTCATTTGTATTAATGATACTTCAAGTTTTTCAATCATATTTAAACTGACACATAGTGAATAGCTTCAATGTTCTGTTTTTTAAAGGGATATTTATAGCAGAAAATAAGGATATGTCTTATATTACGCTAGCTACAGAGATGTGTTGCTATCTGCCTATTTTCCAAAGCTGTATTTTCAGAAAGTAGTAGTACACATATAGAATTACTATTGCAAACTGATAAGATCTGAGTTTTCTTGCTGAATATGATTATCTGAAGAATTTTTCAGAAAAGAAAATTTTATTTTCTTTCAAATGACTGTCAGAGGTGTAGAGGGAGAGAGGGATAAATAGGCTGAGAACAGAGGATTTTTAGGACAGTGAAACTATTCTATATAATTCTACAATGGTGGCTACGTGTCATTCTACATTTGTCCAAACCCACAGAATGGACAACACTGTGTTAGCTGGAATGTAAACTATGGGCTTTGGTAGGTAATGGTGTGTCAATGTTGGCTCATCAGTTGTAACAGATGTACCACAGTGATATGGAATTCGATGGTGAAGGAGGCAACGTTGGGTGTGGGGGAGAAGTATATGAGGACTCTGTACTTTCAATTTTTCTGTGAACCTAAAACTGCTCTAAAATAAAGCCTATTAATTTTTTAAAAATTAAACCTCTGCAGATGAAAATTTCAATATTTAAGGTGAAAATGCTGTGGATGGAATTAAAGGAGGATTATATATAGCAAAATAAAATTTTAGTGAATTTGAATACATAACAATAAAAACTATTCAAAATGAAACACACCTACTAAAAAGATAAACTGAACACAGTGTCAGTGAAATGTGGGACAGGTTATTCTGCAGAGGCTCAGGTGAGGTGGAGGAAGATTACTTGAAGAAATAGTGGCTCAACATTAAAAAATATGAAGAAAACTTCATGAAAGAAAATCACAAAATAATTGCCCAAAGCTAGTGATTTTAACAAATGCACTAAATAATAAACAAGTCTTTTAAAAAGACTTTAGTACAAAGTATGTTCTCTAATAATAAAGAAATTAAATTAAAAATAACAAAAAACTATCTGAAAAATCTCCACATTTATGAGAACCAAATACCAAACTTCTAAATAACCCATAGATCAAGTAAGATATAAAAAGGGAAATTAGAAAATAATTTGAACTGAGTGAAAATGAAATCATATGTTCAAAGGAAGAAAGTTCTGAAATCAATGATGTCAGCTTCAAAAACAAAACCCAAAATACAAACAAAAAAATAAACAAAAAAACTAGGAAAAGGAGAGCTCATTGAATCCAACATAAGCAAAAGCATAGAAATGATAAATATCAGAGTGGAAATCAATAAAACAGAAAACAGAAAAAATAGAGAAAATCATTGAAACCAAAAACTCATTTTTTGAGATTAGTAAAATTGATTACTCTCTAGCTAGACTGATTAGGAAAGAAGAAAGAAGGCACAAACTTCCAATATCAGGAATCAGAAGTCTGGCATCCATAGACATTCTACATATATGAAAATATAATAATGGAATAAAGGAAATTTAGCCAATAAGTTTAACAACTTAGGTTAAATGGACAAATTCCTTGAAAGAGATGAACTGAAACTCTTTAAAGAAAAACCAAGATAACCTCAATAGTTCTATACTGATCTTTTTTTTTAAACTGAATTTATGGTTAAAAAGTTTTCTGTAATGAAACCACCAGACCACACAGCTTTATTGGTGAATTCAAACAAATCTTAAGGGAGAAATAATACCAAATTTTACATAAGTTCTTCCAGAAAATTGAAAAGGGAGGACTACTTTTTCACAGCTTATTCTATGGAGTCAGCATTGTCTTGATACCAAAACCAAATAAAGACATTACAAGAAAAGTAAACTATAGATGAGTATCTATCATGTGTATAAGTGTAAAATTTTTCAACAAAAATTTAACAAATCAAATCCAACATTAAATAAAAATGGTAACACATCATTATTCAGTAGGGTTTATCTCAGGAATGTAAATATTTGAAGATCAATCAATATAATTCACCATATTAACAAACTAAAAAATAAAGGTCATATGATCATCTTCATGGATATAGAACATATTATCTGACACAATTCAACGTTCATTCCTGATTTTTAAAAATCCTCTCTGTAAACTATAAGTAAAAGTAATTCATTCAACTTGATAAAGAGCATCTGTACCTAAAACTTACATCACGCTTAATGCTTACAGATTGAATGCTTCTTCCTAATGCATGAATAAGGCAAAGATATCCACTGTCAACACAATTCAATAGTGTTGACAGCCATGCAATAAAGCAAGTCAAATGAATTTTTTTAAAAAAACTTCTAAAAAAAATTAAAAAAAAAAAAAAAACTTCTAGATTGAAGAGATGAAGTATAACTTCCTTTATTCACAGATGACTAAACCTTTTTATAGAAAGTCTAAAAAAATAGTTACTAGGACTAACAAGTATATCTAGCAATGTTGTAGGATTCAAGACTAATGTACATTCAAAACATGAAAATCAATGTATTGCTAATACGGCATATCAACAGAGTAAAGGACAACCCATGGGATCATCTCAGCAGATGCAGAAACAGCACTTGGCAAAATCCAACACACTTTCATGATAACACACTAGGGATAAGGCACCTTCTCGATCTGAAAAAGAACATCTACAAAATACCCACAACTGACAACACATCGAATGGTAAAAGAATGAAAACTTTTCTTCTAAGATCAAAAGCAAATCGAAGATAACTTCTCTAACCACTTCTATACAACTTTGTACTGGAAGTCCTAGCCAAGGCAATTAGGCTATAAAAAGAAATAAAAGACATCCAAATAGGAAAGGAAGAAGTAAAACTGGCTCTATTTGCAGATGACATGAACTTGCCTATATAGAATCCTGAGGAACATGTCCACATACACATGCACATCTAAATCATTAGAGCTTACAAACAAATTCAGTAAGGTTGCAGGACACAAAATCAATATACAAAAATCAACTGTATCTCTATACACTGGCAATGAATAATCTAAAAGTAAAATTAAGAAATCAATTCCATTTATAACAGCATCAAAAAGGAATAAAATGTTTAGGAATATATTTAGCAAGAGAGAGTCAAGACTTGTACAGTAAAAACTACAAAATGTCAATAAAGGTAATTAAAGAAGACCTAAATAAACAGAAAGAAATCACATGTTCACAGATGGGAAAAATTAATATTGTTAAGATACAGCAGTATTTCCCAAGTTGTTCTATAGATTCCACCCAATTTCTATCAAAATTCCATCTAGGTTTTTTTTGTTGTTGTAGAAACTGACAAACTGATTTTAAAATTCATATGGAAATGCAAGGAACCCAGAACAGCCAAAACAATCTTGAAAATAAAGAACAAAATTGTAAGACTCATACTTTCCAATTTCAAAGCTTACTACAAAGCTGCACTGGTCAAGACAGTGTGGTAGTGACTCAATGATAGATATACAGATCAATAGAATCATATGGAAAGTCCAGGAATAAGTTATTATATTTATTATCAATTGATTTTTGATAAGAGTGCCAAGACCATTTCAATGGGGAAAGAATATTCTTTTCAAGGAATGGTGCTGGGACCACTAGATATCTATGTGCAAAATAATGAAGTTGAAAATTTACCTCACACCATATGCAAAAATTAGCTCAGAATGCCCTTAATGACCTAGATGTAAAAGCTAAAACTATAAAACTTTTTAAGGAAAATATAGATGTAAATCTTTGTGAACTTGAATGAGGCAATGGTTTCTTAGACATGACATCTAAAGTACACACATCCAAAAGAAATAGGTAAATTTGACTTCATCAAAATTAAAAATGTATGTGCCTCAAAGGATAGTATCAAGAAAGTGAAAAGAAAGTCCAGAGAATTGGAGAAAATATTTTCAAATCATATATCTCATAAAGGCTTATTATCCAAAATATATAAATAACTCAACATTAAAAAGACAAATAAATATAATTAATAAATGAGCAAAGGATTTGAATAGATATTTCTCCAAAGAAAATATGCAGATGGCAAGTAAGCTCATGAAAAGATGCTCAAGATTGTTGTTCATTAGGGAAATGTAAATAAAAACTACAATGATATACTACTTCATACCCACTAAGGTGGCTATAATCAAAAAGTGATGATGACAAGTGTTAGTGAGATTGTGGATAAAATGAAACCCTCATACATTGCTGGTCAGAATGTAAAATGATGCAGCCACTTTGGAAAACAGTTCAGCAGTTCCTCAATGAAGAGTTATATGACTTAGCAATTTCTCTCCTAGTTATATATCCAAGATAATTAAAGACATGTTCACATGAAAATTCACAAATGAATATTCATAGAAGTATTTTCATAGCAGCCAAAAGTGAAAACAACCAAAATCTTCATCAGTGGATGAATGTATAAACAAAATTTGATATGTCCAAATAATAGAATATCATTCAGCCATAAAAATGAATGAGGTGTTGATACAGGACCACTTGCGTGAACCTTGAAAAGCATCATGCTAAGTGAAAGAAGCCACAGACAAAAGGTTGCAAGTTTTATGAGTCTATTCATATGAAATGTCAAGAAGGCAAACACATAGAGAAAAGAGAGTAGGTTAGTGGGGAAGTGAGGGTAATTGCTAATGGATGCAGGGTTTAATGATTGTATTTCTATATGAAAAACAAACAACTATAAATTGAAAAAATGTAAATATCATTTACAGTAGCATCAAACATGAAAGAATTAGGGTAAATCTGACAGAAGATATGTAAGACCTGTGCACTAAAAACTAAGAAGATTACGTAGAAATTAAAGTAGATCTTAATAAATGGAGAAAAACACCTCATTAATGGGTTGGAAGACATATACAGTAAAGATGTTAATTTTCTCCAAATTGATTTGTAGATTCAATGCAATCCAGATCAAAACTGCAGCAGACTTTTTTTAAATATAGAAATTGTGAAAGTGATTTTAAAATTCATATGGAAATGCATCAAATTTATAATAGTTAATACAATGAGAAAAATAAGGACAGTGTGGCAAGAGCATTACCTGATTTCAAGATTTATTATCACGGTAATCAAGACAGTATGGCACAGCTGTAAAGAACTGTTGGAAACTAAACACATAATTAATGACTGAAATTTTTTCAGGAGATACCAAAAGTATAGTAGGGAGAAAAAATTATAGATGATGAGGGGTCACTCTTCCAGTCCACTGGAGAATGTAATGTACAGAACTTTAAAACAAGTGTGAACAGGAGTAAGGACTTTTCTTTTTACTAAAATTACCAATATAGAAATGATTATATAGAATTAATAAGTAATAAAATCATGTGTCTGCTTAATTTTGAATTATGTACAAATATTTTCAAAAGAAATTACACAATTATTTTTTTATTATGTTTTATGAATGCTGGTCAGGTTGGCCTGTTGTGCTTTAGAACACGTTTCCTTCTGGTAAGTCAGTCAGGAATGCCATCCTTCTTTTTTCTTCTTCCTCCACCTTTCCCATTCCTCTTCCACTTCTATATCCACTCCCACTTCCTCCTCCTCTTCTTTAACTCAAACTTTGTTAACTATATTTTTCATCCTTTTACTTATTGACTGGTTAATAATATCATAAATCAAATATTGTTTTACCATGTGTATACTTTAGGGAAAGATGAATCAATTAAAAACACTGTGAGTTGGTCAAATTTTATACATTCCTGCAAGATCAATGTCTTCTTGGTAAATTAGGCCTCCTTCACAAAACGTAGATGAATCACTATCTAATAAATACTTAAGGGATTGCTGCAGTACTCTGTCTTCATTAAATTGCTCTTTGTGATGGGCCCTTGAGATCTGTGATTCTAAGAATGTCTATTAATTTAGAAACATTAAGAGCTTTAATGTCAACAAAAGTAACTAAAACATTTTTGCTTAGTACTGCATACTGAAGTAAGCAGTTAAATGATATGATTTAAAAAAAATAGTTGCCGTAAATGTAATTGGAAATATTCTTTTAATATGTGCAAGGTACTTTGCTAGAAACTACTAGCAAACACTGATCATAAAGATAATACCTTCTAGAAACATGGTCAAAGTGTTTTGTTATGCTAACTCATTTTGTCCTCTTTACAACCATTAGCAACCATTATTTCCATTACTTACGGGGAATAAGGAACAGAAAGATTAAGTGACTTTCTCAAGTTTATACAACAGATGTACTGAGATTATATAAAGAAATAAAAGCAGCCTTATTATTAGATAGATTGTGTCCCTCTTAACTGTTATTCAAATGTGACTGGAAATGGTGTAAATAATGACCATCTCAAAACTCATATATCTGAAATAAGGATAACCTCTTTTGTTTTGTTCAGCAGACAGCAAAATTAGCTCAGGCTGGTTTTTTTCTTTGAAATAATTGTAGAGTTAAAGAAAGTTACAAAAATAGTATAAAGAGTCTCATATATCCTTCATCCAATTTCTCCCAGTGGTGACACTTCATACAGATGTAGTACAACATCAAAATCAAGAAATTGACATTGGAACATTACCATTAACAAGGCTTTAGACCTATTTAGTTTTCAACATTTAAAAATCTGCATTCCTGTTTTTGTGTATATATGTGTGTGTGTAGATCTATGCAATTTTATTCTGTGTATAGTTTAATTTATTCCATGTATTGACTCATGTGCCACGTATAAGTTCATGATTCATATCAATGATATGACAGGCTACAACCAATGTTTTCTTTTTATCTTTATCCATTGTATACAAGTCACCCGACTAGTTCCATCACCTCCAAATGAGGAAATGTTTTGCAGGAATCTCATTGCTCAGCCCTGCTCTTGGACTCATCTGTCTTGGTTTACTAACTTGGAACACAAGGCAGAAGTTGGGTTTCCAAGTCCTTTTTAGGAAGGGAAGCCCTCTTCTTTTATGCAAACCAGGGATAGAAATTCTTAAATAGTGGGAAGAAGAACTTTGTCCAACTCAATCATATAGCATGTGCTCATCACTTCCCCTGTATACATCAAGGGAACTGTTCCAACTCTACTTGAGTCTGAGCACAGTCAGATGCCCTGCATATCCAACTACACCTGGAGCACTTCTGTTTGGATATCCTAAGCCACTCTCAACTCACCATTTACAAAACAATACTTCTCAACTTTGCTCTTATGCTTCCTTTTTTTCAATATTTTCCATTACAGTGAAATACACTATCATAGAGTTAACCACAAACCTTGACAAATAACAGATTCCTTTTATTTCAACCTCTGCTTCTTCCAAATCTAATTCATTGCCAAATTATGGTAACTCTATGTCCTTATTATCTCCTAAGTCTACTCCCTTGGCCACATTCTCTCAGCTACTGCCATATCTCAGGCCCTTCAAATTTTTTTTATCTATATGATATCTTTTGCCTTTTAATTGACCTTTCTGTTTCCACAAAGATCTAATGTTTCTCTTATATTCCACTCTGCTTTCAGACTGAATTTGAATAATACATGGCATTGGACACATTCTCCTATTAAATGTCAGTCATTAAGTTCACCGTAAATATAAGATACAGTTCAAATTCCTTAGAATCATATTTACGGCTCTTTATAATTTTACCATGCCTATCTCTTCAGTCTCATTTCCAACCCACTCCCTTCCCAGAGCTAAGGTGCCTATGAAAGTCAAACTACCAGATGTTCATCAAATGTGGAATATTCTCTTGCACTCTAACACCTTTGCAAATACACATTCAGTTCTTCCCTCTACTTAAACACCTCCTTAAATAACGGACTCCTACTCATCTTTCATAACTAATAAAAACTCTTCCCCCTTCTAAGAAGCATTTCATTGTTCCCACTCCACACAGTTAATTCACAATGCTTTTGATACATTTTAGAATTACCATACTGCATTATACTTTTCACCTTACCATCTGAACTGGAAGACCCTGAGAACTATCTTTTATTTCATTTCTATATTTCAAGTTATTCTAGATATAATTTTCATGAATATTTGTTGAATGAATAAAGATGTTATAACTAGCAACTAAAATTATAGAGTGCAACTGCTGCCAGTCTCTACAGTGACTACGTGAATAATTTGAGCACTTAGCAAAGATATTTTTCTGCCTCTGTTGTCTCCCATCTCTCTGTCTGAATATGAATACTGTGGAGACTAGTGAAGGAGACATTTCTAAGCTCATGATTTGTATTCTCCTAGGGTCCCATCCGCTTGAATATTACCAAGAGGATAATATTCAAGGCTAGGGAGAGGGAAAGACATATTTAGTTTTTAGATTTTTCAGTTGCAGTGTCTGTTCACCATTTCTGAAACATATACTAAGCCATAAGTGTACTTGTTTAGGTGAGTATTTGATTTTGGTTTTTGAAGCTGTAGTTATATGAGAAAGAGTAGAAATTGTGATGTTGGAGAAATATAGACCGATAACTCTTGTTATGCTAAGCCGAATAGAATTTTTGCAAATTTGTCTTAGTTTGACAACTTAAATAGCTAGAATGTAAGAAATAATTACAAAAACCCTATAATATATTTAAAGTCACAACATGCAGTGTCCTTACCAAAGAAATTAGAAAAGTAGAGTAACTAGTACTAAGATTTACCTCCAACTTTCTCCTCCACTGTGACAGAAAATCCATTTTAGTGTGATTATATTAAAAGAGCTATACAGTCTAACAAAATAAGTTATTCAGTCCCCAAGAAAAAAAATCTAATGAGAATATATACAAATAATTTTCAAGTGATAAAAGTTTATTTAATGAAATGCCAGTTTCTCCTTTCCTAAGGCACCAGTGAAATACCATTAACCTTTGAAAACTGAGTCCAAAAATGCTAACCTTTAAGATTCTTTGAAAATACAGTTGGAGGATAGCTAACTAGCTAGGTACATGGATACTTTGACATGTAGACAGACTACACACAAAAATTGGTTCTAACATGCAAACTGTATTCATTTTTTTGATTTGATTTTTATAACTTTTGTTTTTTTTATATCTATTTGAGAAACCACATTGGGAAAAACAAAAAGAAAAACAAACAAACCTGAACTGAAAGATATCCTGGAGTGATGGGGAAAAAAGTGATTTGTAGTTAGACCCAGGCACAAAGCCTGTCTCTAACCCAATTCTACTCTTTTACAACTGTGTGACAATGGGAAAATCACTTACAGTCACTCATTCTCTTTAATTATGTTTAATTATGAGCAAAATAAAAGAAAATATTTACCACAAAAGAATTCCAAAAAGAAGACTCAAAATCAATACAAGTCCTCTCTCCTCTTCCTTTCTAATTCTTCTATTTTCTTTTTCAATCAATAATTTGAGTGGGCTGAAGTTTCCTTTATCCTGCTCCACCCAACAAAATAATGTAAAACATGGTAAGAGAATTGAAGAGACAAGAAAAGAGTGAAATAAAGTGTCCACTTTTGATATTTGATTGCTAATAACTTTCAAGATTCAACTTCCGCTCCCTCCATCCACATCTGGACAAAGTAAAGCCTAGCTGTTTCCTGCTTTGGCACCATAAGGACGTTTATACCACATAAGCTCAACCCATACTTGTGGGAAACCCTTATTCCAGCCCCAACCCCTAACCACCATAAAACTCTAAGCCAGTTGCTCCTCCTTACTCTTTCTCGCTCAAGCCATTTTTGTACCAGCCTGGGAACACACTCTGCTTTGCCCAGAAAGCCTCAGTGTATGAGTAATAAATCTTTTCATACCCTCTTGTTATGCATGTGGCTTTGTCAATCCCTACATTCTAAACCAAACTTTGGATGGAGGGACCCATCCCATATCCATGGGATGGCCACAACAATGGACATTGTGAGCAGAGTGTCTGTGTGATGAGAAACCTTCACCATGGGTCTTTCTTCTCTTGCCTTGGCTTGTTGATCTGGCTCTGCTGCCTGCTGGTCAGCATGTACTTTGAGATGCTGCCTGCTGAAAAGCTTGTGCTTTTTGCTGTGCTGCTTTGTGCTGCATCTGCTGAGTTGTATGGAGCATCTGTTACAGATTAACCAACCCAAGACAAAATTTTCAAACATTTAGAAACAAGAATATGTGATGAGAGTCCACTTTAAAGTGCCATTGGGTTAAACGTTTCATTCCAGACTCATATATATTTCATATGTATGTATACATGTATATATGTATTTCTCTTTAATTATGTTTAATTATGAGCAAAATAAAACTTATCTATATTTCTCATATATTATCTCCTTTAGGAAGGCCCAAACCTTCTTGATAGTAACCAAGGCACTCATTTCACTTGTTAAAATGCACAATGTTGGATTCATAAAAAAATAATTTATCAGCCTCAGGCTACAGGGGTCATAGAGTGCCATAATGCTTTTGTAAACAAATTCAAATTTAATTAAATTAAACATGATGTATTTCATTTATCAGTAAATCTTCAGGAGTTAATTGTAATAAAGAATCTGACTCCAGTTTTGATGTTTAACTCTTGACAGGTTTCAAGCCTATCGCTTCTCCTTCCCTGCTATACCACATCTGGGCAAGCTGATAAGAAAGCCTCAGTGTGCTCTCTTTTGGCATCAGTGGGAAGTTCAAACCATACGATATGAGTTTGCACATGTGAGAACATTTATCCCAGCCCACTTCCTCACCACTATAAAACCCCAAGCCAGTAGCCCTTCCTTGATTTTTTTTTTTCTCAAGCCATTTTGAGATCAACTTGGAAGTCAGCTGAGCTCTCCCTAGAAAGCCTGGTTATGTGAGTAACAAACCTTTTCATACCCTCTGGGTGTGTGTGCAACTTGCAAATGAAATTTTGAGTGGAGAGTCCATCTCACTTCTTTGGGCTAATCACAATAGGATAAATAATATCATTTTCATAAAGTGTACTTTGTTGGAAAGGGAATGCTTGGTTGCTTTTTACATTGTTTTACTTTACTCCTCTTTTCTCTTTTCCTTTCCGTTCTTCTGTTTCAGGAAGAAGATTTAGACTGATTCTTTCTTGACTGCCCTTGTCTTTTCTGCTGTTTTCCCTATCCCACCTCAACCCCATTAGTGGAAGACATAGAACAGCATTTTTAAAAATTGAAGTATAGTTGATTTACAATGTTCTGTTCATTTCTGCTGTACAGCAAAGTGATTCAGTTATACATATATATATTGTTTTTTATATTCTTTTCCATTATGGTTTTTCTCAGGATACTGAATACAGTTCCCTGTGCTATAAAGTAGGACCTTGTTTATTCATTCAATATGTAATTGTTTTCATCTACTAACCCCAAACTCCCAGTCCATCCCCCCCCTGCCCTTGGCAACAACAAGTCCGTTCTCTATGTCTGTGAGTCTGTTTCTGTTGCGTAAATAGGTTCATTTATGTCATAGTTTAGATTCCAAAGATAAGTGATATCATAGTATTTGTCTTTTTCTGACTTACTTCACTTAGTATGATAATCCCTAGTTCCATCCATGTTGCTGCAAATAGCATTATTTTGTTCTTTTTTAAGGCTGAGTAATATTCCATCGTGTGTATGTACCACAGCTTTATCCATTCATCTGTTGATGGACACTAAGTTGTTTCCATGTCTGGGCTATTGTGCTTAGTGCTGCTATGAACTAGGGGTGTATGTATCTTTTTGAATTACAGTTTTGTCAGGTATATGCCCAGGAGTGGAATTGCTGGGTCATATGGTAATTCTATTTTTAGTTTTTTGAGGAACCTCTATACTGTTTTCCATAGTGGCTGCACCAACTTACGTTTCCACCACCAATGTAGTAGGGTTTCCTTTTCTCCACACCCTCTCCAACATTTGTTATTTGTAGACTTTTAAATGATGGCCATTCTGACCAGTGTGAGGTGATACCTCACTGTAGTTTTGATTTGCATTTCTCTAATAATTAGTTATGATAAGCATCTTATCAAAGCACAGTGGTTTTAAGGTGTGATCCAGCAGCATCCGCACCACCTGGGAACTTAGAAATGCAATTTCTTGAGTTCCACCCTAGACCTGTTGGAGCAGAGATTTGAGGGCAGGGGCACTTATCTTTCTGTGTTTAAACAACTCTTCAAGTGATCCTACTGATCTTGAAATTTGAGAACTAATGATCTCAGAGTACAAGAGAGGGTCTTCTGAAAAGATAAGGAGTGTGTCAGACTGGCTGTGTTTCAGGGTTCTCACGTGGCTTGTGGGATCTTAGTTCCCCCACCAGGGATTAAACCCATGCCCTCGGCAGTGAAAGCACAGAGTCCTAACCACTGGACTGCCAGGGAATTCCCCTGGAATTTTCTTTCCATGTTTGTTCTTAAGATGTCAAAGGTAAAGTTTGGAGGGTAACTTTGTTTACCTTGAGATCTTAGGTTATAATAAAAAGAAGTTTTGATGAAAATGATATATTATCTACCACAGATTTGTTCTGAGTGTAAAAACTAATGATGCAGGATAAGAGATTGGCTAAGAAAATGCAGCCAAAGCCTCCACTTATAATAAAGAGTTCTTTGGCCTGGACTGCCCTTTGTGTGCATTTTGTGTTGTGTATGGGTACAAACAAATGCACACATATACAGGACACACCCTGGGAAATAAATTGGCAGGAAGTGGTTGATTTGTTGTCCTGCCAGCTCTCTTTCCATCAGAGACACAATTAACAAGCAAGATGGAATAAATTATTTCTAATATCCTCTCCAGGTTCAAAATTTGAGGGCCTGTTCATAGTATTGAAGTTTTCATCCTATGATAAGAGAGAAGGTCTCAGTCCTTTTTGCTTTCCCACTTTTCTGCGGGTCAGGTTTTCTGCTACAGATATTTTTTAAAGAAAACTTTGGTCATATGTTTACATATTTTTTCCATTAGCAGAATCTTCACAATATTGGTATAAATGGAATTTTTTCTACTACTTTCTGTAATTGGATTCTTAGGGGAAAAACTGCATTATAATTAGAAGATTAATCCAGTGGTTATCAGAAGATATTCTTTAATATGAATAAACATGTTGACATTTTCTTTGTTTGTAACCTTATATTTTCATGTAGTTTTATATTCTCTCTGCCAGGATTTTATGAAGATCAGGATTTTTCCAGCATATACTTTCTTTCTTTAAATTTTTGGTTTTGTAGCGGTCTACAGTATTACACTAATTTTGATAAGTAAAAAATAAACTTCTGAGAAATAAAATACCCTAAGCCTTTGACAAATTTTGTGTATGCAGATTTTTTTGGCTATCAAATTATCATGATTCACGGAAATTAAAGAAGTTTAATTTACCAAGAACTGACATATCCAATGATCTCTAATTTTAATGTTTTTTTAGTGGATAGTTGATGTGATTGTCTTTTTTTTTTTTTTTTTTTTTGCTTCTTTATATTCTCCTCTCTTTATTCCTTGATTTCCTAGTGAAAACTGTGATAATTTTAAGGAAGCATTTTTTCCTCTATAATATCTCATTTATCTTTCTATTTCCAGAAACTTAAACACAAGCACTGTACATAGTTGACCACTCATTCCTTTATGGATGAATTCTTTTAGATTATCATATTAGTATAATGGGATAGGGGACTATTTCCTTAGGCTGTGAAATAATATTTCTATTCATTCTGAAAGTCATTTTTTCCTACTAGATTCTGTAATTTTTCAATAGTTATCCATTAAATCCCTGGATTGGGTGTCAGAAATTCTTAGTTTTTTTTTTTTTTAATTCTGTGTGAAGATGAAGTTTAAGTCTCATTAAGGAGGACTCATGTGTTCTAAGAGTAGTGAAGAATTTGCACTCAATTCTTGTTGACTCTCACTAGAATGGTCCTAAGGCCATGAGAATGGAGCCAAGCTAACTAGTCATCATGGAATTGAATTGTATCAAAGCAAGCCCCCTCCTCCAGGCTAAAGAGCAGCAGGCCTAGAGGCTGACTCAGCTTGAGCCAAGCTGGCATTAATTAGTTTTGAGCTTTTCTGGACCAGATGATCTCTGAAGTCACATTCAATTTTGAGATCCTTTTTTGAACTTGTCATTGTCATTGATAATATTTTAAAGTATCTTAATACTATTAAAATATTATTTATAAATAATTGCTTACTTCAGGTTATTTCTGAAAGATGGTTAATAATTTGGATTTTGTTCTGGTGCTTGGCTTCATTTGTAATTAATGACATGAATAGAGAGTGCATTGAGCTTCTAATTGTCTTATGTGCTAGGAATAAGATTAAGTATAGCTAATGTAAAATTAAAATTACAGCCCTTACCCTTAAGGAGTTTACCTGTTGACAATTCCACTTGCAATAAAGAGCTAATTTGGGTACTATTTACACTTAATGCTAGTAGTTATTACTAATTAAAGATTTTTCTTCTCCCTACCTAATCTCTACCTCTCAGGCCTCTGCCACACACCTTCAAATTAAGATTCTGTGTTTTTCTCATCTTGTCCTATAGTATTCACTAACAGGGTATTAATTTCTAGAGCTGTTTTTACTTCTCTACCTGTAGGGCATAACTATAGGGTTTACATTCTAAATATTGTGTGTATATGTGTATAATCTCTAAAATTCTCTCTGAGATAATTTTCATTTAAAAATGAGGGAAGTGTTAATTACAATCACAGGATTTATCAGAGTGCATGTAATTGAGGCTTACCTTGTGTATGGAAAATGTATGGGATAGAAACCATGCCTATTGTCTTCATAATTTTACCTCAGACTTCTTGTATAGGGCATTATGCCTAGCAGGAATTCATTAATTATCCACTGAATCGATTCTGTTTGTTTACTTCTCATTTACTCTGTAACTCTGTGCAGTGTGCTTCCCTAGTCCATAATACCATTAAAAGTATTCTTGCCATGGTCATTTTTCTAAATCCAAGGGAAATTTTTAAGGTTCTAAGTTATCTTACCTTAATTAAAATGGTTTGAAAGTGTGCTGAGGGTGTCTGCCTTGAAATTTTTACTTCTTTGATTTACATAATGATACTTTGATTTTCTAGCTCTCATTTTTCAATAATCCTTTATCTTCTTCCCCTCTTTCTCTGAACATGCTGATCATGTTGAAGTTCTACAGAGTTCCACTTCCAGTCCTCTCCTCATTTAATCTCACCAAAAGTATGCCAAAGTTTTAATACCCTTCGACATGGTGATGAATCTTAAGACAGTAATCTTCAACCTAATTTTCCAAAATTATATGTCCATCTCCCCACTAGATATCTCCAACCAGATAATCCAAAGTATAGTATCATAAGTGTAATGTGTATAAAACCAAACATTTTATCAATTAATAACCTCCTTCTCTACTTTAAATCTGTTTTAATTCTATGTTCCCTTTATCAGTGAATGTCCCAGCCTTTCACTCAGCTTTAAACATCGCAAAATCAGAAACCATCATTTAGTTCTCCTTTTTACTCATGTAATTAGCTACCAAATCCTACTGATTCAATCCATTTAGACCTCCTTAATTTGCCCAATTCTTTTTATCTCCTCCAAAATGTTAAGGACTATCATTCTCAATTCTCACTGAGATTATAAAAACAATCTCCTAATCAATCCCATACCTCTAGTCCTTACTCCCTTCAAATAAAAAAATATATGATATGCCACGCCTGTTTAAAATCCTTTAGCTATTTCTCATTACCTGTAATAAAAGGTAATGAGACTCAGTTCTTAGACTCTTGCCTAATTGGTGACTGGTTTCTCCACCACCCCATCTCACCACTAATTTCTTCTTTGTTATAGCACAAGGCATGGGAACTATTCCCAGTCCCAGAATGTACACTATACCAGTCTCCTCTCCAGTGGTTGCATGTGCTTCCTTTCCCCACTTGGATGACTTCTGTTTATCCTCCAGAACTGAATCATCACCTCCTCCAAGAAGCTTCCTCTAAGGTTGTTCTGCCTCTGGGGTTCAGCTTTGGGGAACCCTTTATATGTTCCAATATCATCTGTTGTAGTTCTACCTTAGAAATTATTACACTATATTGTATCGTCTCTGTTTTTACCTGACCTTTCCAATACCCAATTATATTGAAACTACTTGAGGTAAGAATGATTTAGCATTTGTGCCGCCCAATTCTTGACAGAATACAACTCCTTAATGATTTTGAATGAACGAGTGAATGAAACCAGAATCTGTGTCCCATCAGAACTTCTTTCTTAGGAGGTATATTCTGGTTTCTCAGTATGCACATTGTACGCTAGCATCTGTGGTTCTTATTGTTTAAAATTCACTGTTTTCTTTCCATGTGGGTGCTTGATTTATGCTTTCAAAACTTCCCTGGTAGTCCAGTGGTTAAGACTGGGCTTCCAGTGCAGGAAGGGTGGGTTCGATCCCTGGTGGGGGAACTGAGATCCCGCAGGCCACAGGACATGCCCAAACAATAAAAAATTTAAAAAAAGGAAATCTAAAATGTGCTTTCTATGGATACAAGGTAATGTAGAGGAAAGTTTTTAACTTTTCCAGATGAGTCATGTTCTATTTTTTCTATGCCGTGGCCATTCATTAAATGACCTCTTTTTCTCTGAAAATGTTTATGCTCCTACATACATATTCCTTACTCTACCTAGAAGTTATATGTAGCCTAGTAAATTGTGTTTTGTGAAATTCATTTAATTGGCTTGGGAAAGTTGGAGGTGACTGTCACAACGCTTTAATTTAGTTTCTACTGGATGTTTTGGCTATAATGGAAAAGTTAACAAACTCAAATCTCAATATTTCATTACCGTGTGGTGGACAAATTTATGAAATACAAGATTAGGAATACAATGGAGAGAGTCAGAGGTTGATTCTAGATTTAGGAAAGGGAATTCATGGCTGTCTAAAATTATGACATTAAATTTGAGGTTTCTCTCATCTCTCTTTTTTATGTGGGCTCAACAAAACAATTGCTTGGGCACGCACAAAGCATTATAAGCTACTCAGTACACAAAAAGTACAAAACATGAAATCATAATGTTTTCTTGTTTAGTATAAATGATTGAGAGGTATTTAAAAATGTTTCAAGTTACTGTGAAATTCACTACCATTATTGTCATCACCTGTTTAATGTTTCTTACTTTTGGGAATGATCCATAAATTATAATATTTAAACAATGATTCCACTAATATTCTTAGCAATTTTCTATTTTAGGTGCATTAGACTGAAATTAATTCTCTGGAAGGGATTTACATGTATATATTTATACATCTTCTCCACATATATTTCTCTTTTAGGTGGTCAAAGTAGGAGCATTTATTTCTGACATGGAGCATATTGAGCCAAAATTTTAAATGACTCTGATATTTAAAAATGTAACTTATTCTATATTTAATTTACTGAATCCTAGAATAACTGGAAGATCGGATATAATGGAGAGAATTAGTGATTATAACTTCTGAAAAAGATGTAAATGTTCCTTTTTTTTAATTATACAGAATTCTGGTACATGAAGCACTTTTAATTTATAGAGTTATTCTTGGGCAATACATGTCACATTAAATCTGTTCATTCCACACAGGAATTATTGTTATTATTACATTGTCTTCATAAAGAATGTCACTCATTATTTCACTTAAAGTTTACTCCCTGAGAATACTGAAGGCCATGATCTATAGACAGACAATGAGAATAGTTTAAGAAAGTTAGTTTTCTTTTAGATGATATTTGAAAAGCAGAAACGAAAGAAAATAAGGGTATTTTTATCTAAGTTACTTTGTTTATTGAAGTGTTTAATTGTGGTTGTTATATCAACTTATATTAGACCTTTTCTTGTGTGTTTGTTAAGTTCCAGGAAACATTATTGGTTCTTTAGCAAAATCTTTATATCTTAAAGCTTATTTGAAGATTATTGTTTACTTTTTTTAATGTTTTACCCACAGTCTTCCCACCTTCAATTTTATAATCTTATATGCATTTATTCCTCCTTGAAATTAAATCTGTCAGTTTCTGAGCCATATGCTTTGGATAATTCATTTTTAGTGAGTGCTAAAAATTGTAAATGTTAACTACAGTAGAAAAAGACATTTTAACATGTGCTAGCAAATATCCTCAAACATCAGCAGTAGAAAGAATCTCAACTAAAAATTCCTACCAGAGATGATTTGATCATAAACCTTTCAAGCAGAAAATTGGCAATCACTGTAGAAACAATTCCTCAGGAAGGTATTCAGCTTTCAAATAACCCTGAAACAAAGCAACCCAATGACATTTGCTTTCTGAAAAGGAAACCTCCCTGGTCCCTCCATCTCAGGGTCCTCTGGAAAGCAAGCCTGGAGGAAAACATGACGAACAGAGACGCTTGGAAGTGTGAGCCTTCTGTGATGCACAGGAGGTAAAAATATTTTCCTTTTTTCCTGAACCTTTACGAGCCAATTAGCTCCAAAGTCTTTTGGAAATGGTACAGGTTTGAATGGTATAGATTATATAAAGATCATAAAAATAGACACCAGGGCTCATTAACCTATTGGTGAGCTGAAATATGCCCCTAGCCTTTTGTACAACTCAATTCAACCAGTCTGGAAACATTCTGGAACACAAACAAAACTCAGTCTGGAACCACTCAGAACAGAAAGAAACATAAAGATGAATGCCTTGTGTTTCAGTTTTCTTTTAAAGATTATCTTTAAAATTTAAGATATTCGGTGGGTGTACTCTGCCCCTTGGACTTTATATACACAGAAACATTATTATACGTGTGTGTGTGTGTGTGTGTGTGTGTGGGTTTATTCAAACCCTACTTTTTCTTTTACTTTAACGCAACTTATAGATTTACACATTTTGAATAAATTTATATGTATATTATATATATATATATATATATATATATATATATCTCTCTTTTCAGCCACTAATAATTTTCAGAATAAATTTGAATTTAGGAAAGGCATTAGGAATTACAGAAAATCTATTCTAACATTTGACTTAAAACATCATGACAAAACTTCACCACAAGTCTCTAAAATGACCATGTCAGAATTGAGAAATTAAACATAATATACAATTTTAATCTGCTAATATGTATTCCCCAAAGTAGGCAGAGAGGAAAACATGTATTTTATTGTACAGGATACTCTTAGTCACTCATTCAAGTCCTATTTTGTTATATTTAGCTTATACTCAATTATAAAATGCTTGCTTATCTAGTTTGTCATTTCTAACCTACTATTAGCATCAAAAGGAGGCTTCTAGGCTACAATGTTTTAAATGCAATCAAACATAGGAAATGATGCCAAGGTAAAATACAATCATAAAGGCTGAAATGTACTAAAGAATTCAACACTATAGTGTAGACTGATGGACAAAAGTTTCCATTCACCTCCACAACTGTAGAGGGAAGAAAGGAATCTGGCAAATGAGGTGGGTAGAAGGAGCCCCTACACCTGGGTTAGAGCCCTAGGCTTTCCGGTCCCTTGCGAAGATGATTCTCTTACTGAGCCTCAGTTTATTCTTTTACAAAATGAAGAGGCCAAACCAGACTAGATTTTTTCATCACTAAAGATCTATTATATAATTATGAGCTGGATTCCTCAGGAAACATGTAAGATAGAGTTACTATTTGTTTAAGGGGACAATGTCATGCAGAAAGGATTCTAAAAAAACTCCATTAAAATGCATAAAGTATAAAAAAGCATTAGTGATTAAAGTGGGTTAGCTCTGATTATTTGGAAACCTTTATATCTGTATAATAATTTATGTCTAAAAACAGGGAGCAAATTAAGAGTTCCTGCATTTCAACCAAAATTTAAGAGAGATATTACTAATTTAAGAGTAGAAGTATACATTATTGACACTAATTCATATACTTAATATAAAATAATATTTTAGATTTCTAAAAATTAGGTTATTGAGTCTAATTAGCTATGTACTCCAGCAAACCCAATTCACTCATAAAATTGAACAAAATAGTATTAGACTGGAAATGCTAACTCAAAATACATCTGCAACAATAGGATGTGTAAGGTGATAATAAATTTTCTAGAAAGCCAAGTGGGTTATAAAAGAATAGTTGCATTGATTGATTAATTCAAATTTGGGTATGTTAGGTACACAATTTTTATGCTAAAATAGTAGTGTGCAATTTAGGAATAGCAGGGGTTGACAATTTGAAATAGGTTTCTTATTGAAAAATACATTGAATAGATGTTTGATCACCAGTAAATCCTATCATATCGTATTTTTATTTTGTTTTGTTCATGTTTACTTGAGGCAGGAGGAAAATCAGATTGGAGTGGTATTAAAATACTTGAGTTCTCTTTGGCTCTACCTTTAATCGGCTTGGTGGCCCAAAGCAATTCAGTAGGTTGAATTAGAGGTTTTAACTAATGACTATTAGATCCTTTCAATCTCTAAAATAATATAGGCTTATGAAGAGTATTTGGGGAAAAAATGGCTAGCAGAATAGTCTGGGATAAATTCTTTCCACAAGTGAGTGTTCCTATTTCTCTCCTATCTGAATTTGCCCCATTCCAACATGACCACTTCTCCAGTAACTTCTGATTCTCATTTCTCTACTACAACTTCACACTTTATTCTCTCAATTCCCTGCCTACTCAAACATCAATAATTCTTCTTTTTGAATTCCATGTCTTATAATTCCTATTTCTAATTCTTTTGTCTCCTGTGTCTTTATATATTTTCTTTGCTTTTTTATTTTTAATCTGAGCACAAATACAGGAGTTGGAGTAGCACAAATGTAAATGCGCAGCATGTGTATTAGCAAAACTTTTGGTTCAGAAACAAATATGATGTGTACTTTTTTTTTTACTACATAGTGATGCTTAGACTCTGAGCATCACAAACTGGATGATCTAATTAATTTTCCCAATTTAATGAGCATATTGTGTCAGGTATAGACATGACAAAGTCAATCTGTAAAGATTGTGTCTGTATGTAGTGCATGTGTCTGTATGTGTTTGTTTAGCTTAAACTCACATTTTAATTATATGTCTACTGATTTTCTAGAAATTATTGTTAGTTTTAATGAGTTTTAGTTTTGGAAAAGGTGACTTTTGTAATTTTAAGATTTTTCTTTATGTAAACTTCATAAATCAAAGTACTTAGCTTTTGGGGGGATTCTGACCTTCTATTAAGGTAACACAATACTGCTAATACTCCTAATAACAATCATATACATTAATGTAACAAATAAATGCCCTGATGGTAAAGAAATCAAGCCAATTTCCTGTATATTGTTTTTAGAAGGTAGTGTCCATTTCTAACTAATAGATGGAGAGAACTTTGATGTATGTAGTGTGGTTTGAAGTGTACTGAAAACACCACATTTCAAAAATACTTTCTATGCTATGCAGTTCCTGTGAATTACTAAGGATTGCTCCTATATTCCAGGAGACACACAACCATGAATGGGAAGTCCACTGTCTTTCAGTTATTAATTTATACTTACAATGGGTTTGAGTTTTCAAGTGTGAGAGTTCTGATCTACAACTTATACTATTGGAATAGAAAAGAAGAAATATTTGCAAAGGAGTTATAAGTATCAAGGAATTTCTGAGGGAAGCTGACCCACCTGTAATGTCAGGGCAAGTTGGATTTTGCAAAGCCAGTAGGACAGCATGAGAAGAAAAGGAAATATAAAAAGGAATTGAAAAAGCACATAGACGGGAGATGTGAAGGCAGTGTTCCTGACTTTAGGGTGCTGAAATTAAAACTTCATAGCAAACTTCATTAAAAAATTATAGATCTAAATTTTCCTCCTTAAAATTGGGTAGTGAATATTATAGAACAAATTTTAATATACCAATCAGTTGATAATTCATATTTGGAAGGGGAAACTCCAAGTTACTTTCTGAGAAAATTTATACTTTTTCTTGCAATAATTTCTGTGTACAAGAGGAGAAGTGGTACATTCTTTTTTAGAAGATTCGTTAAACTTTAATTTTCATAATGCAGCTACAGACTCATTCTGGGTTTTAGAACATTTGAATTGTCCCTTATTTCATAGTAACCCTATACTTCTAGTAGTAAGAGAGTAAAGAGTAGTGAGAGAGCAAATTGGAACAGTCTTCTATCTAGCTCCTGTCAAAGGCAAAGTGATGCTTGAAGAAAATTTTGTTTATGTCATTTGTGCTACTCAAAAATATCTTTGTATTAAAAGATACCATACAAAATATAACTTGGTCTAAAGATTTTAGTACAACATAAAACCACTTTGAATGAATTCAGTTTTGAAACTCACAGTGTGAAGCAAGGTTATGCTGAATAGTAACTCCCTAATCTCAGAGACTACAGATAGGTTTTATTTCTTGTCCATGCCTTATGTTCATTTCTACTCTCAGATGTCCTGCTCTGAATTATTCTCACTCTGGTACACAGGCTAAGGAATGGCTACAATCTTGAACATCATCACTGTACCATGACAGAAGGAAAAGAGTGCTGTGGAGAACCCACATGGGCAGTTAAGTAACACATGGCACTTACACTTAAGAACCATTAACTAAACCGTTCATATGGCTGGACAACCACAGTGAGCAAAGAAGTGCAGCTGTCATCTCTGTCTAGAAGAATGAGAATTGGAAATATCCAGGGAGTAGAATATATAATCAACACATACATAAATACCATAAACAAATATTAAAAAATATTTTTACATGGTCTTTTCCACCATGTTATACATATATTTGTTATACATATATTACTAAGAATATTTTTTATAAAAGTTAGAGTCTACTATATAAGATCCACATGAAGACTTATTTTAGATTATAAAATCAAGGAAAGTTTAATTTTTGTTACTTTTTACCCTGAGATTTACTTCCTGTCTGATAAGCTTCACTGTATAATTGAGTTTTTTTCTTTTGTGTCATGATTGTCAGGAAACTTGAAATTTGGAAATTTGAAATTCAATCAAGAGTAATTTTTCTGAACTTTAGAATTATAAGGTTTTGTTTGTTTTTTCCTTAAGAAGCATTTGCTATTTGTATTTCTAGTTTAATATTTAGGTTAAACATTTAAAAGAATGAATGAAATAGATCATTCTGGAAAAATAGGTCATTATGATTTTGTTCTACAGTGAACCCTGATTTCTTTTTAAAAAATTATTGTTTTTAATGTGGTAAAATAACTTAATCTGACATTTACCCTTTTAACTGAGTTTTAAGTGTATGATACAATATTAACTGTAGGCACAATGTTGTACAGTAGTTCTATAGAACTTATTCATCTTGTATTACTGAAGCTTTAAACCTGTTCATCAGTAGCTCCCTATTTTCTCCTCTTTCCTGCCCCTGGCAACCACCATTCTTTCTGTTTCTATAAGTGTGGCTATTTTAGTATCGTTTAGAAGTGGAGTCATGCACTATTTGTCTTTCTGTGACTGGCTTATTCCACTTAGTATTATGTCTTCAAGTTTCATCCGTGTTTTCACATATTGAGAATTCCTTTCTTTTTTTAAGGCTGAATAGTTTTCCATTGTATGTATATACCACATTGTCTTTATCCATTCAGCCTTCAGTGAGCATTTAGGTTGTTTCCACTTCATGGCTATTTTCAATAATGCTGCAATGAATGTAAAACTGCTAGTGTATCCTCAAGATCCTGATTTCAACTCTTTTGGATTAATACCCAGAAGTGAGAATCCTGGATCATACAGTATTTCTATTTTTATATGTTTAGGAAACTTGATACTGTTTTACATGGTTTCACTATTTTTCCTTACCACCAATGGGAAGGGTATAAGGGTCCCAATTTTCTATATTTTTGCCAACATTTTGTCTTTTTTTTTCTTATAACAGCCATCCTGACATCCTGTGAGGTGATTTTCATTGTGGTTTTGATTTGTATTTCCCTGATGATTAGTGATGTTGAGCAGTTTTTCATATACCTGTTGGCCATTTGTATGTCTTCTTTGTAGAAATGTCTATTAAGTTCCTCTGCCCATTTTTAAATCGGGTCATTTGTTTTTATGCTATTGAGTTGTGGAGTTCCTTATATATTTTGAGCTCAACCATTTATCAGATATATGGTTTGCAAATATTTTCTCCCATTCTATACAGTGTCTTTTCATTCTGTTGATTATTTCCTTTGCTATTTAGAAGCTTTTTGGTTTGATGTAGTCCCACTTGTCTCTTTTTGCTTTTGTGGTCTTTGCTTTTGGTATCATAGTTGTGAAATCATTGCCAAGACCAATGTCATAAAGCATTTCCCCTGTGTTTTCTTCAGGAGTTTTACAGTTTCAGGTGTAATGTTTAAGTGTTTAATGTTTAATGTTAATGTTTCATGTTTAATCCATTCTGAGTTGATTGTTGTGTATGGTATAAGTGTCTTATTTCATTCTTTTCACGTGGATATCCAGTTTTCCCAACACCATTTATGAAAAAGACTTATCCTTTCCATACTGTGCATTCTTGACACTCTCATTGAAGATTAATTGACCTTATATGCATGGGTTTATTTCTGCACTCTCTATTCTGTTTTATTTGTCTGTATGTCTGTTTTTATGCCAGTACCATCCTGTTTTGATTGCTGTAACTGTGTAATATATTTTGAAATCAGGAAGTGTGATGCCTCCAGTTTTGTTCTCTCTCAAGTATGATTTGGCTGTTCATGGTCTTTTGTGGTTCGATATGAAGTTTAGATTTTTTTTGTACTTCTGTAAAAAAATATCAATGGGCATTTGATAGAGATTGCACTGAATCTGTAGATTACTGGGTATTATGGAACTTTTAATATTGTTTCTTCCAATTCATTAACACAGAATGCCTTCCCATTTGTTTGTGTCTTCTTTAATTTTTCATTAATTTTTTTGGAATTTTCAGTACATAAATCTTTCACTTTTTTTAGTTATTTATACTTAAATATTTTATTTTTTGTGTGCTATTGTAAATGGGATTTTTCTCTTCACATAGTTCATTGGTAGTGTGTAGAAATGCAAATGATTTTTGTATGTTGATTTTGTATATTGCAACTTTGAGGAATTTGTTTATTAGTTCTAATAGTTTTTTGCAGAGTATTTATGCTTTTCTACATATAAGATTATATCATCTGGAAGAGGGACTTCTTATCAGATTTGGATGCTTTTTAGTTCTTTTTCTTGCCTAATTGCTCTGGCTAAGATTTCCAGTACTATATTAAAGAGGAAAAAGTGGCATCTTTGCCTTCTTACTGATCCTTTTTAAAAAATCTTTTATTTTTTCACCACTGAGTCTAATGTTAGCTGTGGGCTTTTTATATATGGCCTTTATTGTGTGGAGGTACTTTCCTTCTATTCCTAGTTTGTTGAGATTTTTATCATGAAAGAGTATGGAATTTTACCAAACACTTTTTTTTTTTTTTGCATCTATTGACAATCATGTGATTTTTATCTTTCATTGTGTTAATGTGGTGTATCACATAAATTGATTTTCTATTTTGAACCACCCTTGAATTCCAAGGATACATACTTGAAATTTATCCATGGTGTATGATCCTTCTAATGTATTGTTGGATTCCGTTTGCTAGTATTTTGTTGGTAATTTTTACATCTATATTCATCAGGGATATTGGCCTGTAGTTTTTCTTTTTCATGGTGTCTTTGTCTAGCTTTGGTATTAGGGCAATGTTGGCTTCATAACATAAGTTTGGAAGTGATCCAAACTCAAATTTTTTGGAAGAGTTTGAGAAGTATTGCAATAATTTGTCTTTAAATGTCCTGTAGAATTCACCAATGAAGTGAATGGAGTGTTTTAGAGCATATTTCTCAAGGAAACAAACTGAAAACCTCTAACATGGTTGAGTCACCTTGTGATGCATCATCTGCATCAGAGGCAGTCAATTTGCATATATACTGTGAACATTTTCTAACAGAAAGCTATAAAATATCTTCTTTTTATAATGTTAGTATATTCTGACAAATTTCTGACATATGGAAATAAAGTATTTTGCAGAAGGATCTCGTCTTGATAATTTGTGTAAAAGCACTATAGAGGCTAGTAGTGGCCCTGTTGGCAGAAGTGTCACAATGTATTTTATTTCTTCAAATAAAGTGAAATGTTGACTTGATATCCTTGATGGAGACTCTTTAAACTTGGTCAGATTTGACAATGATGTTAATATTATCGAGTTATCTTTCTTAACATGATGCATTAGTATGCTCAAAGTACATAAACATATAGCAATTAATAAAAGCATTTTCTTGAGTTAGTAATATATTACATTTAGATAATGCTTAAGAGTGATTTTTTATAATAAATTCAGCTTGAAGCTAGTTTATCTCCTATATACAATTATATAATCTTTTCAGCTCAGTCTTCACTTTAAGTCCTTGCATCATATAATACCAAATTTATATGATTTTCTTGCAACAGTTACTTAGGAGTTGAGATTTCTTTTCTGCAAAAACAACTTTCTCATTATATGGCCAGCATTATGCTTATATTTTAAATTTTCTTAATCACTCTATCTCTGTAAAGTTCATAATTAATATTCAGAAGCCAGATTTAATTAAGACGGTGCCAAAGAAGTGTATGTTGGTTCTGAGTGATTTGGGAGTAGGATTGTTTTCTGCCTGCATTTCAAGTTTGTAATTAAGCAAAATAGCTTTAGATGGAAAGATGATTTAGCATCCTTAACTAAACACCCACTTTTTTAAGCAAACTTGTAATTTGCATATTCTAGGTGATTTGCATTTGCCGAGCTTATGCTATACCAGGCTATTTGAATTTAGGTAAGTGGGCAGGCAAATGGCACAATGCATCAATATCTATAACAACAACAACAACAACAAAAAGAACAGCTGAACACTGTTTATAAAGTGCCTTTGAACTTCTTTATAGTGATCTGCCAATGATCATGCCAGCTGCTTCAGGTGTAATTGGTATGATCAAAGAAAAGCTACCATGTCAGAGATAAGAAGGTAATAAGTGAAGGGAGGTGGAACCAAAGGAAATAATTACATTTGTGGATTTCAAAATGTATTTGATTGGAATATAAATTAATAAGCCTTCTTGAACAGGTAGGACTTTATTATTATATGTGAATAACTTTGATTTCATGCATTTACTGTTGAGAAATAATGTAATATAGTATTTTTTTTCTTCAGGTTTTAATTAAACATGACCCTAAGATAGAATCAAAAACCAAGGAATGAAATCACACTTTAAAACATGATCAAAAAATATGTGCATAATTAATCAAACATTCAACCCAACTGGCCCAGGCCAAAAATAAAGCCACAAAAAGGGAATTTTAACATAAATTTTAAGTAATTATTTATATTCATAAAAAATACTTCTTAAAATAATATGTGTTTTTCAGTTATCTCTAAGATCTTTTTGGCTGGTAACTAACAATTTTTGTAACTTTGGAAGGTTGAATACACTTTCATTATTAAAAATATGTTCAGTAATAATCCAGTCAACATGATGTAGTCTTTGCTGAATTATTTTTATTACAGAGCTTAAATGAGACATTAAATTGAAAGATTTGTCTTTGTCCTTTTCTCTCTGTCAACCCCACCTCCACATCAGCAACTCTCCCCTCTGGAGAGCCTATTCCTCCTTTCTGCTTGTTTTGCCTTCACTGAAGCTAGTTTCATGTATATTACATATAACGTAAAGTTGTAAGTAAACTGAAGTACTAGTGTACCCTTCTTTTAACCTCTTCCAGAATGAAAAGTTCATCTTGAAAAGACTTAAAGGTAATTTGGATGTAATTAATCATATTTTCCCTTCAGTTTTCATTTAAAATTAAAAGTATATTATCCTCAAATTTGAGGGAATCAAGTTAAAAATCACCCTTAGTAGCAATAAGCTGTTTTGGGAGAAAACTGATAAAATATCCTGATATATATATATTTATAATAGCATTCATATTGCAGTGGCAGAATTTAAACATTCAACTGACTCAATGCCTTGAAAATAGAGTCTTAGGAAAGACAAACTGTTCTTTCATGCATTCACCATTCATTTACTAGCTTATTATCCAGTAGAAGAGACTAGAAGTTAATTATTACCCAATTAAATGTAAAATTACAATCTGAAATAATACTGATGAAATGAAAGTTTCTTCGTGAACAAGTAGATTCTGTCATATATTTTTGCATTCATACTAAAGTAAATAAATATTTCTTTTCAAATCCCAACCATTTTAGAATTTTTTATAAACTAAATTTATCTTATGGGTAGCATGCTGCTTTTCTTTAACAATCTTAGATAGTAGAAATATTTTTCATAAATATATGTGCTATATTCTTGGGGATTAGAACCAATTTAACTTTTTTCATGCAGAGATTTTAAATGTTATTAAAAATGTTAACATATTTCAGGATTTTGGTATATTTATTACATTTGTGAATTTTATAATATTAACTTTTTGACAAGTTAATACATATTACCATTTTGAATTATTTTTTTCTGAGTGTGAGAGACCTTCAGGGAACTCCTAATAAGTATTTATGTACACACATATATAAATAGTATAGAATATAATTTCTGAAACTTTATTCTTTATTTTGTTTTATGAGGGAACAAAGTAGAAGGCTTGGAAGTTTTTTTGTTTTTTTCCTTCTCATGTTAAAATTTGGATTTTTACATTCACTGTGATAGTTACAAATAGTTCATTTAAGAAAGCAATGCCACTGGCAATATTATTAACTCCAGGGAAGAATATCAACACTATTCATTTACTTATCATGACCATAATTTTCTCTACATTTATTGGAATAATGGATAAACAATTTATTGGGAAAATGAATAAATGAAGTCATTAAATAATGTTTTACATATTTTATTAACTATTTATGTATATAGAAATAATTATTATATCATTTTCATTTTTTACTTACATCAGACTTTCCAATTATTTCTATTTCCTATTCCTTACATTTATATCTCCAGGTATGATTTGAAATTCATCTAGAAAGATGAGCAATTATAATGACCGCTCACACATTTATAGAAGCAATGTGTTTATTGGGAAAAAAATGGAAATGTAAATTTAACCAGAATTAAAGCTGTGTATATAATTGTGAGGTAGGAAAGCTTTTGTTTTCTTTAGCAGCAGATTTTTTAAAATTTAATTTTATTTATTTATTTTCTTACACAGCAGGTCCTTATTAGTCATCAGTTTTATATACATCAGTGTATACATATCAATCCCAATCTCCCAATTCATCACACCACCACACCCACCCCATTTTCCCCCCTTGGTGTCCATACGTTTGTTCTCTACATCTGTGTCTCTATTTCTGCCTTGCAAACCGGTTCATCTGTACCATTTTTCTAGATTCCACATATATGCGTTAATATACAATATTTGTTTCTTTCTGACTTACTTCACTCAGTATGACAGTCTGTAGGTCCATCCACGTCTCTACAAATGACCCAATTTCGTTCCTTTTTATGGCTGAGTAATACTCCATTGTATATATGTACCACAACTTCTTTATCCATTCATCTGTTGATGGGCATTTAGGTTGCTTCCATGTCCTGGCTATTGTAAATAGTGCTACAGTGAACATTGGGATGCATGTGTCTTTTTGAATTATGGTTTTCTCAGGGTATATGCCCAGTAGTGGGATTGCTGGGTCATATGGTAGTTCTATTTTTAGTTTTTTAAGGAACCTCCTTACTGTTCTCCATAGTGTCTGTATCAATTTACATTCCCACCAGTGGTGCAAGAGGGTTCCCTTTACTCTACACCCTCTCCAGCATTTGTTGTTTGTAGATTTTCTGATGCTGTCCATTCTAACTGGTGTGAGGTGATACCTCATTATAGTTTTGATTTACATTTCTCTAATAATTAGTGATGTTGAGCAGCTTCTCATGTGCTTCTTGGCCATCTGTATGTCTTCTTTGGAGAAATGTCTATTTAGGGCTCCTGCCCATTTTTGGATTGGATTGTTTGTTTTTTGAATATTGAGCTGCATGAGCTGTTTATATATTTTGGAGATTAATCCTTTGTCCATTGATTCATTTGCAAATATTTTCTCCCATTCTGAGGGTTGTCTTTTCATCTTGTTTATAGTTTCTTTGCTGTGCAAAAGCTTTTAAGTTTCATTAGGTGTCATTTGTTTATTTATTTTTCTAATTTCCATTACTCTAGGAGGTGGGTCAAAAAAGATTTTGCTGTGGTTTATGTCAAAGAGTGTTCTTCCCATGGTTTCCTCTAAGAGTTTTATAGTGTCCGGTCTTGCATTTAGGTCTTTAATCCATTTTGAGTTTACTTTTATGTATGGTGATAGGGAGTGTTCTAATTTCATTCTTTTACATGTAGCTGTCCAGTTTTCCCAGCACCGCTTACTGAAGAGGCTGTCTTTTCTCCATTGTATATCCTTGCCTCCTTTGTCATTGATTAGTTGACCATAGGTGCGTGGGTTTATCTCTGGGCTTTCTATCCTGTTCTATTGATCTATATTTCTGTTTTTGTGCCAGTACCATATTGTCTTGATTACTGTAGCTTTGTAGTACAGTCTAAATTCAGGGAGCCTGATTCCTCCAGCTCCGTTTTTCCTTCCCAAGATTGCTTTGGCTATTTGGGGTCTTTTGTGTCTCCATGTAAATTTTAAGATTTTTCTCTTCTAGTTCTGTAAAAAATGCCATTGGTAGTTTGATAGGGATTGCATTGAATCTGTAGATTGCTTTGGGTAGTATAGTTGTTTTCACAATATTGATTCTTCCAATCCAAGAACATGGTATATCTCTCCGTCTGTTTGTGTCGTCTTTGATTTCTTTCATCAGTGTCTTATAGTTTTCTAAGTACAGGTCTTTTACCTCTTTAGGTAGGTTTAATTCCTAGGTACTTTATTCTTTTTGTTGCAGTGGTGAATGGGATTGTTTCCTTAATTTCTCTTTTGATCTTTCATTGTTAATATATAGGAATGCAAGAGGTTTCTGTGTGTTAATTTTGTATCTTGCAACTTTACCAAATTCATTGATTAGCTCTAGTAGTTTTCTGGTAGCATCTTTAGGATTCTCTATGTATAGCATCATGTCATCTGCAAACAGTGACAGTTTTATTTCTTCTTTTCCAATTTGTATTCTTTTTATTTCTCTTTCTTCGCTGATTGCCATGGCTAGGACTTCCATAACTATGTTGAATGATAGTGGTGAGAGTGGGCAACCTTGTCTTGTTCCTGATCTTAGTGGAAATGGTTTGTTTTCACCATTGGCAATGATGTTGGCTGTGAGTTTGTCATATATGGCCTTTATTATGTTGAGATAGGTTCCCTCTATGCCCACTTGCTGGAGAGTTCTTATCATAAATCAGTGTTGAATTTTGTCAAAAGCTTTTTCTGCATCTATTGAGATGATCATATGGTTTTTATTCTTCAGTTTGTTAATATGGGGTATTACATTGATTGATTTGCATATATTGAAGAATCCTTGCATTCCTGGGATAAATCCAACTTAAACATGGTGTATGATTCTTTTAATGTGTTGTTGGATTCTGTTTGCTAGTATTTTGTTGAGGATTTTTGCATCCATATTCATCAGTGATAGTGGTCTGTAATTTTCTTTTTTTGTAGTATCTCTGTCTGGTTTTGGTATCAGGGTGATGGTGGCCTCGTGGAATGACTTTGGAAGTGTTGCTTCCTCTGCAATTTTTGGTAAGAGTTTGAGAAGGATGGGTGTTAGTCCTTCTCTAAATGTTTGATAGAATTCACCTGTGAAGCCATCTGGTCCTGGGCTTTTGTTTGTTGGAAGATTTTTAATCACAGTTTCAATTTCATTACTTGTGATTGGTCTGTTTATATTTTCTATTTCTTCCTGGTTCAGTCTTGGAAGGTTATACCTTTCTAAGAATTTGTCCATTTCTTCCAGCTTGTCCATTTTATTGGCATAGAGCTGCTTGTAGTAGTCTCTTATGATGCTTTGTATTTCTGCGGTGTCTGTTGTAACTTCTCTTTTTTCATTTCTAATTTTATTGATTTTAGTTCTCTCCCTCTTTTTCTTGATGAGTCTTGCTAAAGGTTTATCAATTTTGTTTATCTTCTCAAAGAACCAAGTTTTAGTTTTTATTGATCTTTGCTATTGTTTTCTTTGTTTGTATTTCATTTATTTCTGCTCTGATCTTTATGATCTCTTTCCTTCTACTAACTCTGGGTTTTGTTTGTTCTTCTTTCTCTAGTTCCTTTAGGTGTAAGGTTAGATTGTTTATTTAAAATTTTTCTCGTTTCTTGAGGTAGGACTGTATTGCTATAAACTTCCCTCTTAGAACTGCTTTTGCTGCATCCCATAGGTTTTGGATCACTGTGTTTTCATTGTCATTTGTCTCTCGGTATTTTTGGATTTCCTCTTTGATTTCTTCAGTGACCTCTTGGTTATTTAGTAACGTATTGTTTAGCCTCCATGTGTTTGTGGTTTTTAGGGTTTTTTCCCTTTAATTGTTTTCTAATCTCATAGCGTTGTGGTCGGGAAGGATGCTTGATATGATTTCAATTTTCTTAAATTTACTGAGGCTTGATTTGTGACCCAGGGTGTGATCTATCCTGGAGAATGCGCTGTGTGCAGTTGAGAAGAAAGTGTGATCTGCTGTTCTTGGATGGAATATCCTATAAATATCAATTAAATCTAAATGGTCTATTGTATCATTTAAAGCTTGTGTTTCCTAATTAATATTCTATCTGGCTAATTTGTCCATTGGTATAATTGAGGTGTTAAAGTCCCCCACTATCATTGTGTTACTATCGATTTCCTCTTTTATAGCTGTTAGCATTTGCCTTATGTATTTATGTGTTCCTCTGTTGGGTGCATATATATTTATAATTGTTATATCTTTTTTGTGGATAGATCCCTTGATCATTATTTAGTGTCCTTCCTTGTCTCTTGTAACATGCTTTATTTCAAAATCTATTTTTTCTGATATGAGTACTGCTACTCCAACTTTCTTTTGATTTCCATTTATATGGAATATCTTTTTCCATCTCCTCACTTTCAGTCTCTTTGTGTCCCTAGGTCTGAAGTGTGTGTCTTGTAGACAGCATATGTATGGGTCTTGTTTTTGTATCCATTCTGCAAGCCTGTGTCTTTTGGTTGGAACATTTAATCCATTCATATTTAAGGTAATTATTGATATGTATGTTCCTATTACCATTTTCTTAATTGTTTTGGGTTTGTTTTTGTAGGTCCTTTTCTTCTCTTGTTTTTCCCATTTAGAGAAGTTCCTTTAGCATTTGTTGTAGAGCTGGTTTGGTGGTGCTGAATTCTCTTAGCTTTTGCTTATCTGTAAAGCTTTTATTTCTCCATTGAATCTGAATGAGATCCTTGCCAGGTAGAGTAATCTTGGTTGTAGGTTCTTCCCTTTCCTCACTTTAAATATATCCTGCCACTACGTTTCTGGCTTGTAGAGTTTCTGCTGAGAAATCATCTGTTAACCTTATAGGAGTTCCATAGTATATTATCTGTCATTTTTCCCTTGTTGCTTTTAATAAATTTTCTCTGTCTTTAATTTTTATCAATTTGATTACTATGTGTATTGGCATGTTCCTCCTTGGGTTTATCCTTCCTGGGACTCTCTGCCTTTCCTGGACTTAGGTGGCTCTTTCCTTTCCCATGTTAGGGAAGTTTTCGACTATAATCTCTTCAAATATTTTCTGGGGTCTTTCTCTCTCTCTTCTCCTTCTGGGACCCCTATATTGAGAATGTTGCTGCGTTTAATGTTGTCTGGAGCCTACCTGGCTCTCTGGTGGGGCTAATGGTGGACTCTGGGAGGGCTCACACCAAGGAGTACTTCCCAGAACTTCTGCTGCCAGTGTCCTTGTCCCCGTGGTGAGCCACAGCCACACCCCGCCTCTGCAGGAGACTGTCCAACACTAGCAGGTATGTCCGGTTCAGTCTCCCATGGGGTCATTGCTCCCTCCCCTGGGTCCTGATGTGCACACTGCTTTGTGCATGCCCTCCAAGAGTGGAGTCTCTGCTTCCCCCAATCCTGTCGAAGTCCCACAGTCAAATCCTACCAGCTTCAAAGTCTGATTCTCTAAGAATTCCTTCTCCCGTTGCCGGACCCCCAGGTTGGGAAGCGTGACATGGGGCTCAGAACCTTCACTCCAGTGGTGGACCTCTGTGGTATAAGTGTTCTCCAGTTTGTGAATCACCCACCCAACAGCCATGGGAATTGTTTTTATTGTGATTTCACCCCTCCTACCATCTCATTGCAGCTTCTCTCCTGTTCTTGCATGTGGGGCAGTTTTTTGGTGAGTTCCAGTGTCTTCCTGTTGATGATTGTTCAGCATTTAGTTGTGATTCCGGTGCTCTCACAAGAGGGAGTGAGTGCACATCCTTCTACTCCGCCATCTTCAAGAGTTCTTTTCCAGATATTTTTTTTCTTTTAATTAAGAATTTTTGTGCTAAATAAGGGCTGAATAAATGAATCCCAAGTATCTTAAGTAAAAGGGATTGGTAACTCCAGGTATAATTGTTATTTATCTTCTTGTGCCTATTTTCTTCTTCTTTTCCATCTGCCGCATTAATCTCTTTCTATAAGAGTGGAATTTAACCTGAATACATCTTCAATAACTCAAAAAATATGTAAATTTAGCATACTAATAAGTTATCTTAATAAAGATTTACTAAAGGGACGACTATAGAAGCAATATGGATCTTAGGATAAATTTCACTGTATGTTTAGTAAAGATAAAAAATAAGTGACTGCTTTGTGTGAAATAACATCTATATTCTGACCTGAGGAATTAAACATTTATATCACAAACCCTGGCAGTTCCTCTGACCGCCAGACTCGCATATTCAACTGCTCATTCCACCTCTCTCTACATATGAACAGGAGTCACAAAATTAATATATCTAAAACTGAACTCCCAACACTTTTCTCAAAAAAGAAGCTTTTTTTTTCCACGACATTTTACTTCTCAGTAAATGGCCATTTTATTCTTCCCGGTTCTTCAGGCTCTTTCTCTGACACTCTGCCTCTGATTTATCAGAAAATTCTATGAATGCTATCCTCAAAATGCTAACAAACCATTTAAAATAAAAGGAAGGGAACTTAATAGTAAAAAACCGTAGCTCTTTTCATTGGAACAGTTTTTCCTAGTCCTTAAATAATTGTAAACTGCCAAGTAAAGAATGTCTCTCGCCATCCAGTTCTACAGGGATTGAGTCCATAGCCACTGCAGTCACTGACCTTCAACACACCCTAAAGGAACTCCGGGAGATCGGGAATGAGGCACTCTGTGCTCTGGGAAAACTGGCTAAAAAGGACTTCAGATAATTAGGTATTTTCAGGAGAAAATTTTGTGAACCCCAATTTTTGCATCTTCCCATACTTGGAAAACACTAAAACCACTAACTAAGATACCTGTTCTCTGTGACAAGCAATAACCTTCTAACTAGATGTGTGCTTCATCACACTTACCCCCTTTGCCTAAATCACATGTATACTGACCTCACCCCTTACCTCTTCTGAACAGTTTCTCAGAATTATCTGATAGGCTCTTCCTAGGCTATAGTCCTCAGACACTGAATCAACTTGACCTCACACCTTTTACATTGTGTGGATTTTTTTGATTCAACGAAACATAATAACAATTATTATGTTTACAAAAGCATAGGAAATTATTTCAGTAGGTCACTGAAGTTCTGATATGAAGGCAGATTATACAGATGATTACATGCAGTCTTTCATAATATCAATGAAGTCACTAATCAGTAAACCAAGGAAGCATGTCCATCAAAACTAAGCAAAATTCATCAGTCTTAATATACTTTATAACCCCTTCACAGATTCAGGTATCATAAATCTAGAAAAATAAAATTTAATTTCCAAATTTTATCTTTCATTATGCTATTTTATATTCTGGAAAATGCTGATTACTTTAAGGCAGCAATTTTTAAAAAGCATTCATTTTTAAAAATAAATCATTAAATATTTTTAACATTTTCAATTTTTATTTCTCATGTAGTAAAATAATGAAGAAAATTTGTGTCCTTGAAAAACAAAAAAGAAAGAAAATTTGTGTCCTCAGTGATTTTAAGAATGTAAAGTGATCCTGAGTCAAACAATTTGAGATCAGCTGCTTTAAGGACAAAACTACTCTTTGACCTTAGACACACACACACACACACACACACACACACACACAGTTTCGGAGTTTTATTGTTATGCCACTGTTGATGCTAGTATAGTCTCAACTACTCATATTAACTGCTACCTTTACCCACACTAACTGATTTCTATTTCACAGAGAAAACTAAGACATGGATAATTGAGAACTGTTTGCAACGTAAGCCTTTTAGCCAACTATCTAAGTGTTTGAACACACACTAGTCTCATTCACCAAAGATTTACCTTAGTTATTTGAACTTAAGTTATTTAAAATATTTTGAGAGTTTGCATTTACTGAAAGAATATATTTTTTGTAGTCCATAGCATTTAAAGTATTAGAGATTTAGTTTCCTTATTTCCGGGAAATTTTAGGAAAATTCTATTTAAATAAGTGCTTAATTACTTTTTAAGCTAATCAGAATAGATCTCTTTTAATTTAAGGGACTTTATAATCCAATTTATTAATACTCTCTGGAGAAGGGAAAATATTTTATCATCACACAAGTGGTCAAGACCTCTCTGAATTACAGACACATAGATACATAGATACATAGAGAGCTTATAACTTCATTTTACAATTTCAGCAATAGGTCAAGAGTACAAACAAACACAAGCATTCCTTCCAGACTTCAAAGAGCCTGTCTCCTTCTCAGTAGACATAAAATTCCTCATCGATTTGATTTTAAAACAAACAAATAGACAAACAAATACAAAGGACTAACAAACTAGCTCTTTACTGTCTCTCACCCAACAGATAATGTATCTGTATCATCCATCTCACATCAAATACTCAGACGATAAAACCAAAATTCCAGTCATCACTGACAGCAAGGGGAATAAGTTATCAGTCATGATCCATGCATGAACCAAAAACACAACAAAACACTATGTGAAATCAGTAAATAAAAAATTCTAAAGAAGCAGTTACAAAAGTTGAAGTTCTACTGTTGCTTGATATTCTGTCTGGGAACCATATATATGATATATATACACATACCTAGGCTTAATCTATCATAAGTAACACTTTATGACCGTGCGGTTTACCTCTCTCTATCAGGTGAATCTCTTTGGGGATATCAGTGGATAAACTCTAAAACTGTTGAAACAATTTTTTAAGGTAACTTGCATACAAGTATAAATTTAATGTGTGTCAAGGACTTTAATTTTGCCTTCACGAGGGAAGCAGTAAAATGTAAATATTGGTTCAAGGGAGAATTCAAAGAATACATACATGTACAGGTAATCAGAAGGGCTGAAATGAACCTGCAACTAAATGCAAAGCTGGCCTCTTTCATGGGTGGACGTCAACTGCACCTTCACTGGGAAATGTACATTTGAATTATTTTGAACAGGCTTATTTGCACCACCATCAGCCCTCTCCAAGTAACTTCTTTCTCTACGAAGTTACAAAATAATCAAAGACAGTGAAAGATTCAGATCCCTACAATATCAGATAAATCTGGAAGGTGCATGTGGATGTAAACAGTGCCTAGCATTTTACTGAAAGGATACCCATTTATCTTTTTGCCCCTTTTAAAATGTTTCACTTTTTTCCCTTGACATAATGTCTGCAAAAAAGAGGCTCTGGATTTGTTAACAGCCCTGCATCTGGGAATTAGGTATACAAATATGAATCCCTCTTATAAGAATTGAAATCAGTTTTATGTCTAGCAGACTCAGAATTCTTCTATTTACATGATTCACGTAGCCCTTAATAGACTGCCCATCTGTTTAATTCCTTGAGACTCTGAGATGAGTTAGCCATCCTCACAGACCTCTGAAGAAAAAAGCAACCTGAACACCAACATCAGTGTAGCTTATTATGCCAGTCATTCCCAACTTATGCCCAAGGTTTAGCAGTCTCATTCACCTCTGTCTGGGATCTCATTTCCATTGAAATCAGGAGCCCAATAGCTCTGAAGCGTGTTTTACTACTATTTCCAGACTATAGTTGGAAAACACCACAAAATTTTATGAGGATGTTGTTGGACCCCTCTCCTATCAACCTATATAGGTAGATTTCTCTATTCTGTTTTTTCCTGTTATATGTTTCTGGTACAGCAGCTGATTTATGTAGGACATCTGATGCCTGTTATTCCTAATAATGAACTTCTCTCTGATTGAGTCATCTCAATTTTTCCTCTTCTGTGGATTATTTATGTCATTCTTTCAAACCTTTACCGTACCTTTTATAGACTTTCTAGAAGTTAATTATTTTGCTTATTACTTCCTTTTAAAGTTCTCTTATAGCAATATTTCCCTCCTAAAGATTTTATTTTATAGTCGTTATTATTGTTTTGTTATATTTGGTCATTTATCTCCTATTTCATGGTATATGGAGTGTATGTGCAAAATAGCATTCAAAATTATATTATTTTTACTGTATTTAGACTTCTTCCAAAATGTTTAGTCCAATTTTAGACATTCACTCTCAGAATATTACTCCTATTTCTCTTTTTGTTTTTACCTAAGTAAAGAATATTACCAAAACTTTTGAATTATTCAGATTTATATTCCCTATATGTACATCACCTGGAATAAAATAAGCTCTCAGTGTTAATAACATCAACAACAGAAAATAATGGAGTGAATTAAATATAGAGATCAAATTTAGAATTACATAATTCTAAAGAATTTTAAGTCCTAAAAAAGTCAAAAATACTCATCATGTTAACAATAGAAATATATCATGTTAAGAAAGATCTATTATGTATATATTTCAGTAAATTATAATTTAAAAATGAAGGATTTATTCATTGATGCTACCTAAATCCAATTGTGCAGACTTAACTGTACATGGCCATTGTTTTTATATCCAAGGATATCTTTGACTACTTCTTGCTACTTCTTACTTTCTTTCATTCAATAATATTTCTCACTAAAGTAATTTTTATGCAGAAAATCAAGAGGCTTTATAATCTTTGCCTGTAATTCCCACTATTCCTGTAATTTTTATTAAAGAATAAAAACTACTTCATCACTGATGCAGTCAGTGAGAAATGCTACATGCTGGTTATGACACAGCAACCCTGGCTGTCAACAGCTCACATCTGAAGTCAATGATATAAAGGCTTTAAGAGATTTTAACATCACATACTCTAATCTTTTAGTTATATATAGAAAGGACATGAAACTTGGAGATAAAAGTGATTTGTCTTAGTCACACAGCAAAGGTCAGAGCTGGTATGCTAAAAATTATATTCTTTTAACTCCCAATTACATATGGAAGGAAGAAATAGTTCAAAGTTTAAATTTTTCCAGGAAACATACTGAAGAGTACATACATATCTCTTTTTATATTTGCATTCTTTATTGTGACTACATATAATAGATGAGAATGTATGTATGATGTGTATTTAAATAATAATAATAACGAACAATCTCACTTCACATCAAAAAATAGAATTCTACCAATATCTTGGAAGCCCCTTGTCTCTCTCTCCTCAGTTGTAAACTCCTACCTCATCACTTCCTTTTCAATTTATGATTTCATCACTAAAGAGATGAAATGATGCCATGGAGAACAGTGTTTTAAGAGAGTGGATTGGAGATAAAAAGGAAGGACTCATGTTTTTCAAGGACTCATAAAAAATAAAAATAGCTTGTTTTGCCCAAGGAAAATTGTTAAATTACAATCAACACCAAGACTCATACTCAAATTCAAGGTTAGAGAAGAAATCCTACAATAATACTAGCAAAAGATGTAGGAAAAAATCAACCTGGCATGGCTTTCACTCGGCAGCGTTGGTTTTCTGAAAATGGAATAATGCTTACAAAGCTCAGAAGGGAAAACTGTGTTACACAAGTAGTCTATATCTTAATTATTATTAAGAAAAAATCTGGAGATGTAAATAAGTCTTATGGAATTCAAAAATGTGAATGGAATTTACAGTAATAAATGTCAAGTAAGGAAATATTTAATATATTCAACAAAAATAGTCCTACAATTCAAAATATTGCCGACGTATATAAATAAGTTTTACTCAATTTATAACAGCTTATGTAAATTCTATTTCTAACTTTAACAACTTCCTTATAGCATAGAATAATCTCTAGAGTTCAGAGAGTAATAAGTTATGTGAATGAACAGAGGGGTTTTTTTGTTTGCATTAATGAAACTTGTGCTTTGATTCCAACAGGACTTTTTAAATTTGCATTTTATACAGAATATTTTTAAAGGAATCCAAATCATTGCTATATGATTTATTTTTTTTATAAGTATTTTTAAATTTTTATTGGAGTATAATTAAATGATTTATTATCGGTGTTACTTATGGGGGGAAATTTGGAAACAAGATCTTAATGTAAATTAAGTTGTTCATGGGAGTTGCAACGAAATGCATATTTACCTTAACCAGAAAGAGATTACACCTCATTGTCGTAAACTGAAGATGTTATGATTGCAAAGCTCCAATTGAGAAAACTTGGTTCAGAATTTTTCCAGTGGGCTCATTAATATTGCTAATAATGGATGAAGAAAGATGTATACTTTGCACTCATCTTAAATCAGGTAAATGGAGTTGTTACTGGCTATCATCAATACTAATTATATTTCCCCTCAAAAAAGGTTATAAAAGGACTCAAAATTCCTTTCCTTAGAGCCAAAAAGTTTGTATCGAACTCCATAAAATGTAGGAAGTCCATATCTACATAGACTATTCATCCTACAAACAAAGGTCAAAAACTCTGTGATAATACTGGAATGTTTTGAATGTTTTGTGTTTAATTGTTTAAAATTAGTGGATATGAAGCAGCAGAATAATATCTGTCCGCCTATGTCATAGGTTCCAAGTATACTAGGTTTTCCAGCTCTTTGATTAATTAAATAGTACACCAAGCCTAGAAGGGAGTCATCCTCACAGTTGGCAAGTATCTATTATGTGGTATTTACAATTAAAGAGGAAATTTGACACATCTGTGCCTAAGGAATCATGATATTTAAAGAGCACATCACTTTTTTCCCTTTCAATTCATCAAGATGTTAATTCAATTAGAACATTTAATTTAGATATCTGATTGATGTCAACATATATTAAAATATTAGAATAAACTTTGGAAAGCTTGATGATCCTCTGGAGTTTATTTGAATGATGAACTGTGTACATGTTCCATACACAGTAGCATGGAGATTTAACTTTATGATCATATGCTTTATCTGAAGGTGATTATAAATTCATGAGGAACCTCTCTTCGTTGTGTTGGTTTTCAACTTGTTCATCATCTATCTTTTGAAGAATCCCGTAGACTTTTAAAACCACACAACTAATCAATATAATAAATTCTGAGTCCTGGAGGAATATACTCATGTTAATAATCATCTTATACTCAGTTCTTCTTTGTCTTTCACCCTTAGATTCCATTTGCTTCCATGCTCTTGGGATTCCTGCCAGGAAAACTGGCAAACCCTGCAAATCCTTGGTGTGTAATCTATCTGCTCCCAGATAAATTCTTATACAGGAGTATATAGGGATTTAGCTCAGGAGACCTAAAATGAATCGGGGGCAAAGAGGGGTGATGAACCATTCCAAGGAAAATAAGCATCCTCTGTTAGACAATGAAACACGTAAAGTCCTTAAGACTTTTTGTTCCTAACTAATAAGGATCTACTGTATGACACAGGGAACTCTACTCAATACTCTGTAATGGCCTACATGAGAAAAGAATCTAAAAAAGAGTGGATACATGTATTTGTATAACAGATTCACTGTGCTGTACACCTGAAACTAACACAACGTTGTAAATCAATTACACCCCAATAAAAATTTTAGAAAAAAGAATCAGATCAAATTGTACTCTTGTAACCTATGGTACAGTTCCATGTACATAATAGATTCTCAACAAAAATGCATTGTATTGAAAAATTTAAAAAGAAAAAGACTTTTTGTTCCTGAAAAGATGTTTCTTTCAGGTACTTGTAAGGATGGGAATAGGGACATGTTGTTTCTACTTTCAAAAAATTTTGTGATATATTAGGGAGTACAACAGTACCAAATTTATGTGTGTCTTCGAAAGTTCCGTTTAGTGAGAATTGTTCCAGTGCTTCACTATCACTGCCCTTTTTTGAACATAAGATGCCTGGTAGCGCTGTGTATTTATTAGGTTCTTCTAATCTACAAGTATCGCATTCATGTTCTAGGATTAATTTCAGCCATGTCTGCCCTTTACATACTTCAGATAAGGTATTACTTTAAAAATATCAAGGAGGCTCTCTAATCTTTCTAATTTTTTAATCAGGTTTATTGAATTTATGAATTTAAGACATTAAATTTGTACTTTACTGTATATACTCTCTAGGGCAGCAGAAGATTTCAGAATGCCCAATAAGCTTTGTAATTGTCATTGATGCCATATGTCTGGTGCTAAGTCCACTTTTTCTACCAATGTTCAACTCTCCATCTCTCTTTAACCCTATGCCGCTATTGTTTATAACTAAAGCGATCATAGTACCACTGCCTTGGATTATTACTGTTTCATTTTTTTTTCTCCAGCAAGGAAACTGTCCATAAATTAATTAAATATATGACATACCAAGTTCCAGAATCCTATTTTGAGGGTCCTTTTCCTGGGCCTACTCATGGTACTAATTACTGTGTCAGTTCTGGTCCCAGAAGGATGGCTTACTCAAAGAGAAAATTTAAAAGAATTTAATAAGGAGATCATGTATAAAAGTATGGGTAGAATTAAGGAAACTAACAAAGGAAGATTAGGTACCCAGTAACTAGCAGCGATGTGAATTATTATTCATAGGTCTAAATGGAGAAGAACTTTGGTAAATTGAACCTGAGGAAAATTTCAATTTGGCAGAGGATGGCCAAAAAGGAGCTATGGCTACAGGTAGAAAATTGATGCCACTAATTCAACCACAGACTGGTGGGAGAGAACCAAGAATATAATTCCCCCCAAACTTCCTTCCAACCCACAATCTCCTGCCAATACTTTGCATTATCTGAACCCAACTAGAAATCAAGAGGAAAGGAATCCCAACTAATGCAATAAAATAAATTATCCTCATAGAGCACAGAGAAGGACAAAGAAGGGTAGAGAGTGTTTCAGAAGTGATAAATACAGAATAAACTTCCCACTGTATCAAACTTCATTGGCCTAAAATAATAATTGTGTTCCCACTGTTTTCCTCTTAGTTTACCAAATTGAGAACTGCTATATCCATTGACATAATTCCAGGAATTTCTGTGGCCTCAAAGAGTAGTAACTCCACACCTTTATCACCCTCTTCTATAGATTTCTCATTATGTTCATAAGACTGGACTTTTGCTATTACATTCCTCTGGTTAGAACCATGGGCCTCTCAACGACTACTCACCATGTCCTATCCATAAAGTGGAATCCACTGCTGCCTCCATTTCTTATTGAGTCTCAAGAGATTTTTTTTTTTTTTTTTTTTTTTTGGTTGAGTTCAGATAACTTATCTGAGGTCAACTGGATATATTCATTTCTCTGTAACTCAAGGTGAAAGAAGGAAGGATGGAAGGAAGGAAGGAAAAGAAAGAAAAGGAAGGAAGAAAGGGAGAGAGGGAAGGAAGAAAGGGAAGGAGGGAGAGGGAGAAGGAAGGAAGGAAGGGGAGAGAGGAAAAGAGGGAGGGAGGGAAGGAGGAAGAAAGAGAGACAGAAAAGAAGACTACACATCTAAATTTGAATTCATCGTAAATCACACCATTCGAATCTGTTCCTCTGTGCGTTCTCCATCCTAGTGAAAGACACTGCTTTTCTTTTAGTTGCCAGCATCAGATATCCTTAAGTTAGCACTGACTTCTTTCCATTATGCACTTTAACCTACTTCCAGTTAGTGTCAATATCCTGTTAATTTGACCATCTAAATATTTCTCAATCAGTCCTTTTTCCTGATTCACTAATGTTAGCTAAATGTCTGCCTTTCTCAATTTGCAACTGCATTGCTTCAGTAGCTTCCTAACTCATCACTTTGCCCGTAGATCTGTCCTTCCTTCTGGAGTGCTGTCTAAGTGATCTGTACAAAACACAAATCTTGATAGCAGTGACCTAAAAGTCATTCATGACTATTCTCATATTGGCACACAACCTTCATGATCTGGTCCCTCCCTGTGTATGAAGCTGATTGTCCTTCATTTCGTAAGTAACTAATGATACAGCAATGTTTATGGTTCTTTGGATATCTGTTTCTTCAATATGGAATACTATTTCAATTCATTCTTCTGAATTTATCTATCTCCAAACTTACTTAAAGTGTCCATTCCCTTCAAGAATCTTCTCTTACTTTTTTTCTGAATTGTTACTCTCTGCCCCCATAATTACTTTGCTTGCTTCTGTCATACTGTATTATAAGTATCTGCTTTTTCCACTAGTCTGAGATACTTGACTGTTAGACTGAGTCTTATTTATGTTTTGAGGTTTACAGCTCCAGTATCCAGCAAAGTATCTGAAACCTTGTAGATATGAAAAGAATATTTAATGAATAATGAATGAATGTTTGGATCTTTAAAAGATATATTCCTGAATAAGGATCACTCATTTGAATTCTTAGACCTGAAGAGTCCCCAACATTTGACGGGATTGGACTCCGTGGAGCTAAGAAGTAACAAATCGTTATTTCCACTAGTATAATGCTGGCCCCTGACTGATGTGGCAACACTGCCTGGCTAGTTTCTTGTAATCAGGTAAATAACTCTTTATCTTTCTCCTGTCCTGATTCATTGACCTCTAGCTAAAGTACTTTATACTTTCTTTTCTCTAACTCCTATGTGTTGCTTAATATATCAATATTGACTTATTTCCAAGTCATGAATTTTAGCATTTTTCTAACATGTTCTTATTGCCCCAACATATATGGAAATTCTAATTTAGATTTACTTTCAGAGCCAAAGAAATAACAGCTTTACATATTCTCAACAACTACAAAGATTTCTCCTAAAACACTAATTGTATTTGAAATTACTAAAAATTATTTAGAATCAAATCTACCAAATAAGGTGAATTAGAAGATTGGATAAAACAGTTTTGACCAAGTACACAAAGTTCATATAAAGTAACATCACTAATTTATTCTTGAAGATACCACATAGATGTCTAAAAAGTATAAGACAAAAATAAATAAACATGTAAGAGGCTGGCATCAAAAACACAAAGAACCACAAAATAGCAATCACATTTTTTCAGTGTATTTTTATTTAAACTGAAATTAAATATTTTTTCAGTATAGTTTTAAAGTTTGATTTTAAGCATGAGAAAAAATATGATGGAAAATTATTGAAACAAACAAAGCACCTGCATCTCCCAGACTTGGATATGCTTGATCCCAGTCATCTGGTCACAATGTGTTCTCATGTATTAGTTTTCCTGGGCTGCCATAACAATATACCACAGACTGGGTAGCTTAAACAACAGAAATTTATTTTTTTCACAGTTCTGGAGGCTAGAAGTTCCAGATTGAGGTGCCAGAAGATTCTGTTTCTGGTGAGGCCTCTCTTTTTGGCTTGCAGTCACCTTCATGCTGTGTCTTTACATGGCTTCTTCTCTCTGTGCACATCAGAGAGAGAGAGAGAGAGTAAGATTGCTAGTGTCTTTCCCTCTTCCTATAAGGACACCAGTTCTGTTGGATTAGGGCCCCACCCTTATGACTTCAGTTAACTGTAATTACCTGTTTAAAGTCCCTATCTCAAAATACTGTCACATGGAGGGTTAGGATTTCAGCATGTGAATTTTGTGTGGAGGGTGGGCACAATTCAGTCCATAACATCTTCTCAGCAAATATCATACCCTAAAACCAGATCTGATAAATGTAGTATCAGGAAAGGAGGCAAGTATACTTACATTGAGGAAAGCTTTACTCAAACATTTTAGGGAAAAAGTACAGATGAGGGGGCATTAATTTCCATCTTCAAAACTAACTTCTACAGTCTGAAGTTGAAAACATAGCAGAAAATAACAGATAGTTCTGAAAGAATAAAACAAAGTATCTTTTAAACCAATCACAAATTAAAATGCAGAACTAAAGCCCACCAAATGTCTGTTCTCTGCTAACACCTATTCCTCGGCATTATAAAAGGAAATTTTAGTTGTATATTTTTAGTCATAAAACCTGTCATAATTCATCTGTGATGAACATGCTTTGCAAGTTTATTATAACTGATAGGGTTTATGTAAACATAAGCTAAACCAAGTGACATTCAAAGAAGGTGACAGGAGAAAGATCAATCTTTATCATTTGGAAATTCTTTAGTGTAAGCAAAAAGATCTGTAGCACTTGAATATGCATGAGTATTTTGAATATGCATGACTGTTATAATGAGCGAAGTTTGCTGACCTCTAGTTGTAGGGTCACAAGAAAGTCAAAAACAACATTCTATTAAGAAAAACTTTACTGGTTAAAGAAATAATCTGAAAATTAATAACTGAAAGTCAGTTTTATGCAAAATAATCATGTCATTTTCTAGGAATGAAATTATTCTCCAGTTTCGAATAGATATTAAATCTTGCAAGTTCTTGTAGTGTTATTTACTACTTACGTAAATAAATGATATTAAATTTCTGTCTTTCTTTTATTGTACATAAGATTTGCTAGATGGACCTTTCAGAATCTATTTGATAAGTCTAAACTGAACCATCCTACTGGCTCTCTTTCTACATTTTATTCTTTATTGCCTGATTCTGTTTTTCTGCTAGATCTCTAAATATTGGCATGCTAGGGCTTGGTTAAAATTGTGCATTTAACCAGAAAAAAAATCATGTAAGAAAATAAAGCTCACTATACTTTTGACATGAAGAATAAATTGATCTTCTTACACATACTCAGATATAAAGCAGAGAATCTATATATACTTACCAGGAATTAAATATCTAAATGTAAATAATCCAGATAAATTAGAAATGAATTAGCTGGCATTTGGGAAAAGAATGTCTGTGCCTTGTTTCAAACTTAGGGTTAAAATACTCAAAAGTTTTATGATTAAGTGTGATATTACATGTAGTTTTTTCAAGATGCCTTTCATCAGATTGTTGGGATTTCTTTTTCATTCATATTACTGAGAGTATGAGAGTTTTTCCAAATCTTTTTTTATCTGCAACTATTTAGATAGCCATATGATTTATTTATTATTCAGTTAACATGTTGAATTATATTGAATGATTCTTGAATGTTAAACTGACTTTTAATTCAATTAGTTGTAAAATGTTATCCTTTTTACATATTGCATGACTCAATTTGTTAATATTATGTAAAGTATTTTTCCATCTATGTTTATAGTTTGCATATCAGTTTGAGTACCAGGTTTCCATGAGTCTCATAAAACAATTTATATAAAAAAATGATTCTGTTTATTTCCTGAATCTCTTATTGAATTTACTAGTGAGGTCATATGGCTGGAATTTTCTTTGTAATAACTTTTTTCCTAATAATAATTCTCTAACAATAGTATTTAAATGACCTAATAGGTTATTCAAATTATCTACTCCTTTTTTGTGTCAGTTTTTATAAGTTGTGTTTCTCCAGAAATTTATAAATTTCATCAAAATCAGAAAGTTTATTGCCAAAAAGTTTTCATAATATATTCTTACCTATTTAATGTCTGTATTATTTGTAGTAATTTTCTCTCTTTCCTTTCTAATGTCTATCGATCTGTTTTCTGTTATTTTTATTCTTGACTACTTTGGCTAGGAGATAATTAATTTTATTACTCTTTTCAGGAACCTACTTATCACCATGTTTTTCTCTATTTCTTGTACATTTCATTGATATCCACCATTATTCTTATTCACTTATTTCTTCTACCTAACTAGGTTTAATGTGCTCCTTGTTATCTACTGTTCTAAGGTGGAAGCTAAAATGATTGATTTTATACTTTGTATGACAGAAGCATTTAAATCTATAAATTTCTCTCTAAGGGGTGCTTCATTTTTGACAGTTACTTTTGCTGTCAAAGCAATTCTTGGATGACAATTTTATTCTTTCAGCACTTTAAAGATAATGTCCCATTATCTTCTGCCTTCATTGTCTGTGATGAGAAGACAGCTGTCATTCTTAACCTTTACCCACTGTATGAAATGTGTTTTTTATTTTTTTTATTCCTTTACCCACTATATGGAATGTGTTTTTAAAATAGTTTATTTTTTATTTTCAGCAATTCACCTCTGATGTGCCTAAGTGTATCTCTATTTTTGTTTTTTCTTTTCTTTTTTTTAAAATCTAGCTTGGACACATTAATATTTCCATATCTTTGGGTTGATGTCTATTTGTAAAATTCTCGGATATTATCTATTCAAGTATTTCTTCTTCTCCATTTTCTTTCTGTTTCCTGATAGTATCATAGACTATTTGGCATTCTTCTATGGATCATAGGTACCCTGCTCCATTTTTGACTGTTTTTTCTCTTTGATTAACTCAATGATAATTTCTGTTTATCTGCCTTTATGTTAATAATTATTGGCTATGCAATCAATTTTTAAGATCTTAAGTTGAATTTGTCACCTCAGATATCACATTTTTTTAATTTCTAGCATTTTCAGTTGGCTCAATTTTTATAATTTCATCTCTATATTGATATTACTCATTATATATGCACATTTTCCATTCTTTACACTAATCTTTTATCATATTTATCATAGTTATTTTGAAGTTTTTTGATAATTCTTACATTTTATCCATCTCTTAGTCTGCTTTTATTGAACTTTTCTTCTCTTAATCCTGAGTCACCTTATGCTTCTTCACCTGCCAGACAATGTATGCTAGTAAATAGTACAAGTGAAGATAAATAATATTTACACCCAGAACAGGGATACCTCTTCTTCTCTAAGCCCACTAATCTGAATTGAGCAGAATGTATGCTGCATTGAAGTTAGTTCCAGTTTCTTACTTGGTTCAACGTTTTAAAATGGGATCTGTATTAAATGTTTAGCTTGGCTTGATATCTGAATACCAGCAACACGTATTCAGGATATTTTGCTCCTCTCCAGCCTAGCACCTAGCTTTCTGAATCATGGGGAATTTTGCTCTGCTTTACCACATGGCTGCCAGTTTTCTGGTGTTCTAATGGAGTTTTTGTAGACTCTAATTTCAGTCCTGGCACTGAATCTCTCTACCTTAATGCTCTATCTCCAACATTTGAAAGACCTCTTGTACCAACACACTTAGCAAAGATTCAGGGAGCTTCAAAGTGATTTCTTTCAGATCTCCTTTTGCACACCCAGCCTTCAAGAGCCAGAAGCCAACATCCAATAGCTTGCTCTCAACAAAGTCCAAAAATCTGTGGGAGAAATGTTTTTCAACTCTCTGGTCCTGCTTCCATCTTACATGATTCAGTGGTTAGCTTCTCAGTACCCCTTTTGACCCTGGCTTTCAGTATAGTCTTCAGAGATGTTCTTTGGGAAAATGCAGATGGTGGGTACAAACTCTCTATGACAGGAGCTCCTGGTAATTTCTACGTGTTACACCAGCTCCCACATGCATGCTAAAATTTATTTAAAATGTGACTTTTTTCTTACCCATATTTAATGCAAATCCCTCCTCCTCATGCCTCTTTGTCAGGTATGAATATAGCTTTAGGTATCTTTCCTAAGAATTTCTTGGCATTCTCTATATTTTAATGAATTTAGGTTTATTAGAATTTTCAGCTCTCTCATGAGGGAATAACATTATAGTCTGGTTTGTTTTCGTATTTAAGGTTGGGAATAAAAGTCATGAGACTTCCTATATCCTATTAAGAAGCAAAATCAAGTTTTGTTTTTGTTTTTACTGAAAACATAATCACAAGTTAGACATTAGTTTTAAAATACAAACTGGTTTCTTTTGACTGTTATATGAATAAAGGCATCTTAAGGTGTTCTTTAAATTTCTTCAATTTTTTAACAAATTTTCTTTAGTCAAATAACTATTGGGCATCCACTTTCCATTGTGTCTCCATATAATTGTTGATATTTACTGTAAAATGAATCACATCAAACATTACGCATTAGCTTAAAAAGTGAAATCTAGACAGTTAGGAAGACAGAGTTTGGAGTTTTCCCTTAAACATTGAAACAAAACAAAAGAAAAATTACAAATCACACAAGACATTTCTCATAGAAATAAGGCCCACTTGTACTCTTGGAAATTTTCAGTGATAATGCCACATTTATTTTTTAACCAACTTTTCAAATACTGTGGCATTATTATACTTTGACTCATATCTCCATTTTTTACAAAGATTTCCAAAAATGCTGTGGTTATATATGGATCACATACATCATCTCTGTTTCTTCAACCACATTTTCTCTAAGTTCTGCTCTAGTTACAGTTACACTTTTTAAATTGTTTTTCCTTAAGTCTTCTGTTTTTAATTAAAATAGACTTTCTTCCAAAAATACAGAAGTACAGAAAAGGGCAGTGATGAAAGATCTTGCAGAGTACAGATAAGGAAGAAATCAATTTGTCCACCATACTTACTGATTAAAAATAAACAAACACCCAAACAGAGAGAGAGAGAGAGAAGGATCGAATGTATAATAAAATTATTTTCTAGTGATAAATTGAAAAATGTTGCAATGGCTACACAGAAAAAGCAAATTTCATTCAGTTACATGGTGATATATTCCTGTCCATTAAGGACATGACCATGAATCAAATTCAGTATCGGTGTCTGATATTAATAGATTAAGACTGCCTTTAGATCCACGTTTTCTATTCTGATATATGATGACAATTAATGCCATTGTGAAAATCTATCAATACCAATCTGAATCTTGGACACTCAGGAATCATGTTTGTTCATGCATATGTGATTTTAAAATGTGGTAAGATAGTATGTATTCACAATGTTTGCTGATTGTATTTATATTATAGTAAAATTAATTAAATGGATATGGTGAACTTAAAGGGACCAAAAACAGAGTAATTACTTGATATTCTATAATTATAATGAAAAAGTATTTCTATATTTTCCACCTAAAATTTATGAAACTATATTTCATTGGAAAAATAAAAATCAATATCTATGTTAGTATTAAGAGTACAAGTAAATGTATAGTGATAAAACAAATCATCATCATACATATTTTTCCTAGTATGTTCTTTTCCTGAGCAAATCATCTCTTCCTCTTTTTACCTGAAGTAATTTTAAAAATACTGATGCTTTCATGTGATAATGTGGGCCCAATACTTCCTAATTTTATCTAGTTCTAAAAACTAACAAACAAAAACCTATTAAGCAGAAAGTCTTGTCCCAGTTTTCTTGGTTAGAAATAGGAATTAATTAAAATCTTAATAGATTCCCCATTTTTTGTTTGTACTTTTGAGACAAGAAAGGGTGAATGCAAGGTAAATTTTTAGATGCTCCTCATTCCCTAATCATTTCACATGTGTTTCTTGGCAATCTGCTGCTTAAAACTCAAGGGATTTAATGCTTAATGAGAATGTTTTCTTGATTAGGAAACAAAAACATATAATCTATGACTTTTGGTATGCTCTAATACACGTTTAAAAGATAGTCTACCAAGAATAGGAAAAATCCATTAAAAATATTTAGAATAATTAGCATCTAAAAATGGTTTTTGTCATTTTTATTGGTTTGCCATCTTTAAACAACTCATTTCAATATGTAATTATTGTAAAAAATATTAGTGAGATATTTTACCTTTTTTCACTTAGAAATTCTGACTAGCCACATTTCAAGTGCTCAATAACCACAACTGACTAGTAGATGCTATGTTAGAAAATGAACCTCTAGACTCTTAATTCAAAGAACATTTAATGAGCACACTATAAGCCATATGCTGAGCTAACTCCTAATTAATTAAATCAGTTTCCTGAATTTTAGAATTTGGTAACGAAGGAAGGTTAACAAATAGTCCATATAAAACAGGTATTTCCACAGATATTAAGTGTAATTTGGAAACATGGGATCATATAGACACTTTCCTTTACAGTGACGAGATAGGTATATATTAGTTTTTGAAAGGTTTCTCAAATTCAGAACAGAAAAGGTTAAAAAGAAGTGTTAAAAATACCTGAAAGTTATTTAAAGTTTTCTGAATCTTCTAAATGACTTTAATATAGTAGTAACTGTAGTAACCTTAAGATCACTTAGGGAGCCTTATTAAAATGCATCTGTCTTAGTAATACTTACAGAAATTCTGATTTAATGGGTGTTTTCTGGGTCTGGGAAATCGTATCCATTTATTAAACATCCCCATTGTTTCTGGTATAAGTAGCCCATACATCACACTTTGAGAAACACTGTTCTAGTGTCTGAGTTTTTCCTTTAGTCAACAGTCTTTAACAGTTTTTTCTCTACATTAGCACTTTGAAGAAGCAAAAATTAGGGGAAATTTCTCCAAGTTATCTATCTATCTATTTGTTTGTTCACTTATTTTTACATTTTACACATAAAGGAATTACCAACATTAGCTCTTTTTCAATATTTTCAATGTTTTTCTCCCTGAATATTTCTTATTCATATTATGCTGTTTATGTTTTATGAGTCACATTACATGAATTTCTCTAAGTATGTTAATTAGGGGCTTTTTGAGAATTATTTTGTTTCTTCCAAGTTCAGTTATTGGGACTATTTATCTTTCTTGTTCATTTTGATAATTATTTTGCACATGTATGATGATCTTGGTGGTCTATTGGATCTACTTTACCAAAATAATCACATGTCAACATCAAGTTTGTTTTCACTGACTAACAAGTCTTCCTTTGAGAGCTACAGAATATAGCCTTTTCTTTTAAACATTCTTCTGCCCTCCGATTTTTTGGCAAATGTTTTAGGGTTTTATGTTGTTGATTCTGATTAATAGCTCATTCTTTTTTTAGATCCCTAAAATCATTTATACTCTTCTCAGTTTTCTAATTTTTACTTGGCACAAAGACTTATTTTTTTATGACCAATTTATGATTGTTCAGGATTTGAGTGGGAATGTGAAAGTAATTTTAAATGGAGCACAATGTGTGTTTAGTTCAATAGGGCCTTTACTGAAGTTATACTTTTAAACCTGCCCAAAAGTTACATTATTTTTGTCTTAGAGATATTTCAAAGCCCTCCAAAGGTAACTATTTCACTTGCTGTTGAGAAATCAAAGTTATGTCCTTGTAAAGTACATTTTATCCACACTTCTTTCTTCTGTGCCTACAAAGTGAAATTAATACATATGGAAGATTTTAGAATGATATAATTGTAACTTTTAAAAATAGTCATTTCATATAGGATTTTTTTGGGGTTTTGCTTCAATTGCTACACAGGCAAAATAGCATAACCATATTTTTAGATGACTGCATTATTAGAAGTATGGAATAAGTGTCATGGTCCTGAAATACTTATGTAATTATATGCAAACAGCACAAAAGTACTAGATACTGAAGCGTTAACTTCATAGAGAACGTATCTGAGCATAACATGTCAGAACTGTTACCCCATACTGGACAATTTCACAAAAAGTAAGCTGGTGCCTGAGGAAAATACTTCTGCTTTCTCTAAATGTAGCAAAATCAACTATAGTGCAAATTAGTGGTTAGAGAACAAACTATGCTGTTTAGGAGTAACTATGTGAATAAACATATGCCTCTATTATAGCAGTCTTTTTCCACATGACTACTCCTAGGACAATTTTTGCAATCTGAATATGCATCAAATTAGGGATGGAGCATTAGAATTACATTTCTAGGCTTCATGAGAGATGGTGATGGAGGCAAAGATGCAGGAAATTTGTAGGGGATTCATATATATTCCTTTATGTAGTAAAGATGTCTGAACATTACCATATAGTTTTATCACATAATATGACAGAATTTTTATGTTAGAAGGAAAACTAAACTATGGGAATACAGATGACCTGTAAGTGAGGGCCATAATTGAGAGGTTTTCAAAAGTAAAGAATGTTGTTGCAAATAAACTTGATACATATGATATGCTTAATAGAGTACCTGTCATGTAGAAAAATGGAAACAATTCTTTGGATAATTCACATTAACATTAATAGCTCTGTTTTCAAATACTTTTTAAAAATACTTTAAGAAAATAAGCAAAACTATGTGCTGTCTATAAGAAACTCACTTCAAACATAATGATTTAGGCAGGTTAAAAGTAAAAGGATGGAAAAATACACAGCATGAAAATATTTAGCAAAGAGAAGCAAGACTGACTATACTAATACCAGATAATATTAGCAAAGAAAATTACCAATGACAGAAAAGGGCATTATATAATGATAAAAGGTTAGTCCACCAAGACAGCATAGCGATCCTAAATGTATAGGCACCAAATCACAGAGCTGTAAAATATGTGAAGCAAAACTGATAGAACTGAAAGGAGACATAGACAAATCCATATTTAAGTTGGAGACTTTAATACACCTTTCTCCAGTTAATTTAAAAAACTAGACACAAAATCAGCAAGGATATAGAAAACCTCAACCAAACGTCGATCAAGAGGTTCTAATTTACATTCATAGAACAATCCACCCAACAGTAGAATTTGCATTTTACTTAAGCCCTCACAGGTACGTATAGGCTATATTTGGGGCTTTAAAATAAACCTTAACAAATTCTAAAGAATTAAATCCACACAGAGTGTTTTATTTGACCACAGTGGAATCAAACTATAAATAAATATCAGAAAGATAATAATAAAATCCTCAAACTCTTGGAAACTAAACAACACACTTGTGACTAATCCAAGGATCAAAGAGGAGGTACCAAGAGAAAATGAGAAAATATATTGAATTGAATGAAAATACAATAGAGTACGTCAAAATTTGTGGGACAGAGTTGAAGGAATACTAAGAGAGAAATTTTAGCATCAAGTGCATAATTGAAATAAGAAAGGTTTTTAATCAAACTGCAATCTCAAGAAAACAGAAAAAAAGAGAAAAATAAACCCAAGCAAGCAGAAGGAAAGAAATAATAAATATAAAAGCAGAAATAAAAAAGACTGAAAATAAAAATAATAGAATTAATGACACAAAAACTCATTCTTTGAAACGATCAAGGAAATAGACAAATCTCTAGCAAGACTGACGAATATAAAAAGAAGAAAACATAAATTGCCAGTATTAAGAATGAAACAGGTGATATCACTATAAACCTTGTAGACATCAAATGCGTAATCAAAGAATACTAAAACAACTCTGCATACATAAATTTAACAACTTAGACAAAATGGACATGTCCTCAAAAGATGAGAACTATGACAACTCACGTGATATGAAATATATAATTTAAATAATAATTTAATATTTTCTATTACTGAAATTGAATTTATAATTTTAAAAAGTGAATTTATAATTTCTCAAAGTAAAAGAAATCTCCAGACCAATATAATTTTACAAAAGTGTTCTACGAAATGTTTAAAGAAATATTAATATGAATTCTACACAATCTCATCCAGAAAATAGGAGTAGGAAGTGCTTCTCAGTTCATTTTATGAAGCTAGTATTACCCTAATACCAAAACAAGGCAGTACAAAAATAAAAACTAAAGACCAATATATCTCATGAATACAGACACAAAAATTATTAACAAAATATTAGCAAATAGATTTCAGCAATATATCAAAGACTTATACACCACAACAAAATAAGGTTTATTGCAGTGATGAAAGGCTAGTTCAATAATCGAAAAAAATCAATGTAATTAAGCTAAAGACGAAAATCATATAGTTGTATCAATTGATGTAGAAAAGGTATTTGACAAAATTCAGCATCAATTTATGATAAAAACTCTCAGAAAACTAGAATTATAGGGGATTTTCTCAATTTGATAGAAAGCATCTAAAAAAACTACAGGGAACATTATACTTAATGAAAAACGATTAGCTGCTTTCTCCTAATTTTGGGAACAAGGCAAGCATGTCTGCTTTCACAACTCATAGAACACAGTGTCTGACTTTCTAGCCACTGCAATAATGCATGCAAAGGAAGTAAAATACGTTTAGATTAGAAAGGAAGAAATAAAACTGTTCCTGTTACAGACCACACGATTGCCTATGTAGAAAATCCCAAGGAATCTACAAAAATAAAAATAAAAATTCCTAGTCCTAACAAGTGAGTTCATCAAGTTTGTAGAATGCAAGATAAACATACAGAAATAAATTGTATTTCTATGTACCAGTAATGAACACGTGGTCACAAAAAATTAAAATGCAATACCATATGTACTTGCTCAAAATAATGGAGCATGTAGGAGTAAATCTAACAAAACGTAAAATATTTGCTTGCTGATATCCACAAAATACTGATGAAAGTAAGTTTCTAAAGATCTAAATGAATGGGGAAATATTTCATGATTATAAATTGAAAGACTTAAAGAGTAAAGATGTCAAGTCTCTACAAATTGACATACAGATTGAATCAAATCCTGTCATACTCTCAGTAAAATATTTGTGTAAATATAGACAAGATTATTCCAATATTTGTGTAGAAAGGTATAGACTCTAGAATAACTGAAACAATGTTGAAAAGAAAAAGAATAAAGTGGAAGAAAATCAATCTACCTGAATCCAAGATTTATTATACAGCTGCAGTATTCAAGACTGTGCAAATGGCAGAAGATTAGATACATAGATCACTTGAAAAGAATAGAGAACTTGGTAACGAATCCATACAACTATTCCTGATTTTGACAAAAATGCAAAACCCATTCAATGTTGCCTTTGCCACAAAGGTTGCAGGATCTCCCACTTTACACAAAACGGATCATGGACTTACATGTAAAACTATAAAACTTTCTGAAGAAAACAAAGAAAATCTTTGGGCTTCCACACTAGGCTAGGCTAAGAGTTCTTAAATTTGAGACCAAAAGCACAATCCATTAAAAAATATGTTGATAAACTGGGCTTCGTAAAAACTAAACAAAAATTAAATAAAAATTTTGCTCTATGAAAAATCCTTTTAAGTTACAGAAGATACAGACTGGAAGAAAATATTTGCAAATCACATATCCAACAAAGGACCAGTATCTAGAATATAAAGAAATTTCAAAACTCAATAGGAAGCAAACCAAGCAATCCAATTTGAAAATGGGAAAAAGTCATTAATATATCATTGAAAGGATACATGAAAAATAAATAAAAGATGTTCAATATCATTAGCTGTCTGAGTTCCTTCACTAGACTCCTGAAATAATGACAATTTGTGTTAAGTTTCTAAGAATATGTCTTGATGGTCCATATATAGCCTTGCCAGCCTGAGCTAGTGCTTCTCTGGTTATTATCTTGAGGAAATAAGCAACCCTTTTTCTCTTCCTACTTTCTTCTTCAGGTTTGAGATCTAGAGGAAGTCGAGAGCAGCATCAAGTTCTGACATGCAGAATTTAGAGTCAATTGTTTCTTCCTAAATACTGTTTCACATCAGAGCTAAACATATCTAATTCATTTTGCCTGAGTCTAGGTTTCTCCTTTCCAGGACTCTATTTTAAAATATCTAGCCTAAGCACTTATATCAATGTGTCAGCTGATGAGGAACCTGGAGCCTTTTTGCCATGCAGCTATTTTCAGGAACCACATGTGAAACTCTTTCCACAACCCATAACCCACACACGCAAGAATCATCTATTTGGGCAAAAGGATATCAGTATCTTAACAGCCAAAAGAAGCCCTTCAATGTGTTCATGTAGGTATGTATGCACAGGGGGAGCAAACTGGGAAAAATAAGAAGATAGGAAACCAGAGTAATTATTTAGGTCATGTAAACGATTAAGCAAAGACCATACCTGCTTCATACCTGCTTTCCTTTTTAACCCCAAAAGTCAAAACACAGCAGAGATCAGATTAAAAGGAGAGGATGCCCACCTGGTAATGGATATAAAGCAGGAAGACAGCAAAAACGTGTCCCTGCCTTCCTCCTTCTCATACTGCCACCTATATAGGGACACTTTGCCACGTTTTGGGTCCCCTGAAGAGACAAGGAAAATATCCTGCAAACATAAACTAGAGAGGCAATAACTCTGAAGATAAAATGAATGTGGCTGAAGATGAGACATCAGCCTCTAGCACCATCAATATGTTCATGTGGCTTTCTTTATGTCATCCCTGCCACCCAAATAAATAGTATTCTATGGACCAGGCAAGGCCAGCCCTAAATAGTTGTATTGTGCAAGAGAAGGATAATCACGACAAAGGGAATAAGCAGATCAGACCTTTTTCAGTTTTTCTTCGAGTCAAGTAAGTTCTGAAATGCCTGTTATAATTCAAAGAGGGAAGAAGCTTCCAGAGTAATAATTATAAACTAATTAACTGCAATGAATGGTATGTGTGTGTGTGTGTGTGTGAGTGTATGTCCGCAATTAACATGTATAATGAGAGGTTTCTTAAACTTCACAAATTGTGGGAAATTTTATACTTCTCATGAGTAGTGACTTTTTTTCCCCTTTCAATATTTAAAGTATATGGATGTGGAAACCAAGAGAGATTAAGAAGGCCTTTTGGGAAATGGTTCACTTATCATTATCATCTTTGCCAATTAGAATTTATTGAGCAACTGGGCACTTGGTACTTAAAGAGTCCCTTTGGAGACTCCATATTGAGACAGGTTTCTATATTCTGTAAATTTATGATCATCTGTAAGAGGACAAGATTAACCTGATAATGCATTGTATCATGTGAAATTATTCTTAGGTTTGTTTTTCTAAGGGAGATAATATTTTTAAACAAGTTAATCTGTATATCTCATTCAAATATTCATAATTGGAACTTTATTTGTTTCAATAAATACGATTTTACAGAGCTGGAAAAAATTTTTCCTTGTAAATTGTTGCTGTGAACATTGGGGAGAGCTATGGACCAGTTCTTACTCACAGTGGCATAGATCTACAAGTTATATCATTTTTTCCAATCTGATTTTGCTGAGAGTAAAAAGCTGTTCCAATCCAAGGGAGGAATAATTTTCCATGTTAAATGTTATTTAACATTAAATTCACTCTAATGTTATCAGAATTTTCCTTTTTGTAGCAACTCTAATTTTATATCTTTTTTTGATAATTGTGGTAAAAGAATTGACCAATAGAAAATAGTGAGTATTGTCTGTGCTCATCTCTATGCTAAAAACTAATGTTCACAATTTCTTTTGAAGTCTGACACTTAGACCAAAAATTAGCTCTCATACATGCATCCAAAAACAAGGCTATTTTGAAGTTTTACAGAAGTAAACAACAGTTTTAAGTGTGTTGAGAGTCACAAATTTACTCTCTCAGAAAGTCAGATATAGAGAAAAAAATATAATTTACTTAACTTCAGCAAGAGACCCTACCTTCTTGGAGGGAGAAAAAAAATGAAAACAGTCTCAGCTGCTGATCACACAGTCCCTTTACGTAATGCTTATTTCTTTGAAATAGTCATTCAGCATTGCTGTTACTGTTGCCTCAACATTTGCTCCTCTCTGAGGTTGTTTGGATGTTCATGGGGAGAGAGACTCACGTGATCTCTTGGCAGCATCCTTAAGAAGGCAGATAAGTGTAGTCAGGCAGGGAGGATGCGATTGCACTCTAAATACTCCCCTGTACAGAACTGATGCTGAGTTGGGAGATAATAGGCTTACCATGAAGTCTGCCTAGGCAGGGGTGAAACAACCTTCTAATAGGCACTGTGTGTACAATATCTAATTGAGGAGCTAGATAAAGTCTGAGGCCGAGGATAAGAAGTCAGCAGGTTTTAGTTTCCAAGCTCTGATTCATTTGAGAAAGATTACAACTCTGACCACAAATGCCAGCAGAAAGCAGCAGCAGGATGCCCAGGGATTGGACCAGGCTAGGCACACCCAAAAGTTATCAAACCAGCTACCTTGCAACTTGGCCAGAGGATTCAGACGGCAGCTTAAGGCAATCAAAATTCATTTATTTTGCCATTATGTCAGATGATGGCGTATCTCCCTGAGAGGAAATAGAGAGAGGATAAAATATGAAGAAGGTTGAGCAATTATCTTCTAAAAGATTGAGCATTGTCTAAAATGACTGTATATATTCTTAAATTAGACTAAGTTATGAAATGAAAAGGACTAAACGTTGTATTTCCCACCACTCAGTAGATCCCTCTACTCACCAAACTTGGTGCCCATGTACACACTACATATGCAGCCTCAAATAAATAACAAATAACCTTCTGCATAAGGTTCCTAAGAGAGGTACATCCATAGATAATGACAAACAAAATTGTATTTCTTTTATATAGTTAATCTTAAGTCTCAAGAACTCAAGAACCCTAATGAGTTGGTATAAACCTTACAAAGAGGTCTTGTACCCAAACGAGCTCTGCTTAAGTGACCTGTAAAATATAAGGCCAGCTCTAACTACTTCACCTATATGAAAACCCTAATTTTTTCCTTTTTTTACTATTTTTTAAATTGAAAATATAGTTAATTTACAATTAACTATACAATGCCTATAATGCTGTGTTAGTTTCAGGTGTACAGCAAAATCATTCAGTTATATATATATATATATATATATATATATATATATATATATATATTCTTTTCCAGATTCTTTTCCCATTATAGGTTATTCTATAATTTCTTAATTTGAGTCTTACTCTTACAACCAAATGGAGAACAATACATTTATAAATAAAAAATAGTACAAAAAGAAAAACACGTGTTAGAACGTTAATGCAAATGCAGTAGAGAGAGCAGGAAACAAGAAAAAGGGGAAAGCAATGACCTACTGTTTAGAGTAACATTGGCCTAAGCTCATCAGTCCGTGCTTTCTAACACAAGTAAATTAGTGCTGAACTTCGTTATTCTTTAGAAGAGATAGTCATTCTTTAGAAGAGAAAGCATACAAAGAGAAATATTTTGCTTCAATTTTTCTGTTCTATTTTACAACCACGTAGGTAAGAGAGAAGTTGCTGGAACCACACATTTTTAATTCCTTGGAAAATATCATCCTGCTGGGTTGGGGGTGGGGAAGTGGTTCTAACCATTGGAAATCCAAAAGATAAAGTGATCTTCCTGTTAGGGGTGTGGAGATAGGGGTATAGTACAGCAAAAGAGAAGTTCTGATCCTGAATGCTCAAAAGATATAAAGCAGATAATTTATGATACAGTGACCTATAATGTATATCAGAAAATGAAAAGATTGTCTGAGTGCATCCTGCATCTCATCAGTTTGCCATCATATGAAAGTGGGCACAACAGAAATATCCATTTCTTCTTCTTATTTTCCATATTCTATAACCCCATTTTTTGACATTTGATGAACTCATAGAAACAAACTATGTGTAATTACTCCTCAGCCTACATGAAAACAGCCATAGTGGTTCATTCTCTCAAATAAGCCTTGAAATAAAGATCTTGAGAGCAAGAATGGTAGTTATACCTGGCATATTTCAAATTTAGGAAATATGAAACCCCTACTCTAAACTTCTTGCAGTTATGCTTATATGGTATTTTTTATTTTTTTCTCATGTTATAAGATAGGTAATTTATTCCATCTCCTTGCCTTCAGGTAAACTCACACACACCATTTCTAACCAGGAGATAAGGTCTTTTACTAACAAATTTCAAATAAAGAAATTTTATAATAAGTTCTGCTAATTCATTCTCATTTAGCCTCAACATGTCAGGAAATGTTATTTTACTTATAATTCACATACTGTTGTTAGCACTTTTCTCATAAGGAGAAATAACAGACTGTTGGGCAGATCATGAAAATTTTTCTATAGTCTCTTTTTCTAAACATTAAAAATATATTTATTTTCCTCAGTCCCCCATATAATCTGAAGTTTTGTATTCTCAGCTGTTACGTCTAACTCTCAAAATCTATAACTATTTTTAGGCTATCTTCTGAATTTCTACTTCCACTCATTTTCTATTTCTTCTTTGCCAATGAGGATAACAAATTTAAGACCATTTCTGTGCAGTACCTTTTCTCTTTATCCCCCTAGTTGTGTATAGGTAAATCACCTAAACCTCTGTGGTCATGCAAAATTCTTAGATTGTTAGAATTAGTTTACTTTTTAAAAAAATAGATCTTGCATATCCTCCAGTAGGTGAAAGAGAAAGAGTAGCTCTCCTACCACATTCTATCAGATTATAATAAAATATTAAACTTTTAGATAAAATTCTTTAACATTTACAGATGTAAGGTTGGTAAAATCCTAGCTCCCTGTTCTTTTTATTGCTCTGCAATAATATTAAATATATCAACAGCAGAAAGACCCTAGCCAACTATCAAAGCCACATATAGAAGAACCAGCAGGGAGTCAAAGGACTATCTAGGGATTAAAACTAGGTTAATTCTCCTAAAGAAACACAGGAAGAATAAGATAAAGCATTTGTGTTTAATAACAGAGAGTAGACAATTGCTACCATTTAGGTGAGCAATTAGAGAATCATTTACACTTTTTCTATATAGAATTTAGGATGCTCACAACACATAGATTGATTATTGCTCTAAAATTGTTTTAATAATACTTTTCCAATTTTAACTTTGACTCCTAATTCATTCTAATTTTAGAGCTGTATGACTAAAAGATAGTTGTTTCCAGAGCAAAAATTTAATGTTAACAGGGTAAAAATAGAGAGTAAGCCACATTGCTTCTTTTCCACTTGAAATATCTTCACATTGATATGCAGGCAGCACTGATAGCAGGAATGACTATTCTACTGAGTACAGAATTTGCAATAAAATGAGCATTTATTAGTGTCTTTACCAGTATTGTGATGGTAATATGGCACATATGAGGTCTCACTAGAATATCCCAACAGAAAAAAAAAAAAAAAAACTTACAATGGAAATACATTCAGTAGGGAAATGATTTTTATTTAAACCTGACTCTGCAAGAAAATCTATTTTCAGAGTTCTTAGCTCTTTATTAAATGACAACTACACATTAAAAAAATATTTCTAATGAGATGGTGACATTTCACCAATTTAAAATTCATTTCTAAATTATCTTACCACATACTTTTTGATCACTTTTCGGTCTGATTTATCATCTTATTCTAATTTGACTAAGAGTTTGGATTTTTTTTCCATAGGGTCTTATGTCTAGAATTGAATCTTTATGTTTCCTAGTAAACAATTTTGCATTAATTTTGAAGAAGTTGATTCCTCCCAAGGACTCAAAACTAAACTTGCCACAGTAATAGACAATGCAATATAGGGTTGCCGAGGTAAAAATAGCAATTTAGTAAACAGTATCCTTCCTAATGTTCGAGTTCAGTTAAAAATAATCTAATAATTATTATAGATTGAGTTCAAAGCCACTTTATTTCATTTTGTGATAACAAAAATCAAATGAGAGACCCAAGAACCTATGAATCCAGAAAGATAAACTGGACAGAAAAATACATTAGTGGAAATATAGTAGCATGCATAGTAATTAAACTAGCGTTATTGGGACCATTGTATCAAAATGAGATGTTGGAAAATATATTAATATTTTTAAAAATATAAATCCACTTTAATTACATTTTTACCCTTTCATAGTTTGTAGAATTAAGCAGTTCATTTCTACCAAGGTAAAACAATGAATAAGTCCAGTGACCAAACCTTAAGAGTTGTTCATGCCTAAATGCAGAGTACAAAAGCTATAAATGTATTCTAGAAGATAGTAAAAATAAGCACCTGAGCTCTGGAGTCAGGCTGACCCTGTTCACACCCTGTTTTTACGAAGTGCTAGTTGTGTGATGCCGAGCAAATTTGTTAATCTCTCCAAACGAATCTCTCTTCATCTATAAAGCTGTTTTCATGTATTATCATGAGGCTTAAATCAGTTGATATGTGTAGAATATTTAGAACAGAGCCTAGAGTATAACAATAGCCAATAAATGTTAGCATTTTTGCTTTTTGGAAAGTTGTCTTTCTCTGATTCTGAAAGGCAGTTTTGTACAAAATGCCATGAGGGAGATGAAGCTTCTGAGAACGTTTCATGTTTGCTGTGCTCACAGAAGTTAACATCTATTTCATGTTTTGCTTTTCTACATTCGTCTTCTATTCTTAAGTATTTCTAAGTAATTAGTCTTAAAGGTTTTCACTGTAACTTAATTTCATTACAATCATTCGTCTCTGTCTCCACTACTCTTAATTGCATCACATTTTCATAGAATCCTGTTTCCATTTTGTATTCCACGTAGTCCATCTTTTAACTTTTCTTGTATAGTTTCTCAGCGTACTTATTCTCAGCCATTTACGCTACTTGTGAGTAAAATATGTAAAGTTATGGTTAGCTTAGTAACTGCTAAAAATCACATAAATATTGGAAACGTTTTTTTTTTTTTTTGGCTGCGTTGGGTCTTCGTTGCTGCACGTGGGCTTTCTCTAGTTGCATCCAGCAGGCGCTACTCTTTGTTGCAGTGCCCAGGCTTCTCATTGCAGTAGCTTCTCTTCTTGCGGAGCACGGGCTCTAGGCGCGCAGGCTTCAGTAGTTGTGGCACGCGGACTCAGTAGTTGTAGCTCGCGGGCTTAGTTGCTCCATGGCACGTGGGATCTTCCCAGACCAGGGATCGAACCTGTGTCCCCTGCATTGGCAGGCGGATTCTTAACCACTGAGCCACCAGGGAAGTCCAACATCGGAAATTTTTAAAAATAGAATTCATATTGTCCTTAAAAACATTCCCTGTTCTGTACTAAATTTAAAGTTTAATCCTAACTGATTTAAATTTTTATACCATAAACTTTCTAAGAGCAATTTAAAAAGGCATTTATTTAAAAAACAGAAACTAGCTAGTTCTTTATATTAGTTTTACTCATTATTTGCATATTAGAAGATGGAGTTTCAACTGATTTTATTTTACATTGACATCAGTCTTATTTTAGTGCATATCAATTGTCTATGATATAGAATGTGCCATGTGAACTTGAGAAGAGGATATATTCTGCTGTTGGTGGAGTATCCTAGAGATGTCTCTTTGATCTAGTGGATTTATAATGTTGTTGATGTCTTCTATTTCCTTATTGATCTGCCTAGTTATTTCATCCATTATTGAAAGTAAGGTATCAAAGATGCCAACTATTACTGTTAAATTGTCTATTTCTCTCTTCAATTCTATCAGTTTTGGCTTTATTTTGAGGCGTTGTTGTTAGGTACCTATTTTTTAACTGTTATCTTCCTAAGGGATTGCTCTTCTAACATTATAAAATATCACCTCTAGTAAGAATATTTGTATTAAAGGTTTTTTTTTTCCTGATATTAGTATAGTCACCCCAGCATTCTTTTGATTATTGTTTCCATGACATAACAGTTTCCATCCTTTTACTCTAAGGATGTGTGTCTTTGAATCTAAAATGTGTTTCTTGTAAACAGTGTAGAGTTGAATCATGTTTGGGGTTTTTTTTTTCCTTGTCTATTCTAATCTCTGCCTTCCAATGGAGTATCTTATCAATTTACAGCTAATGTAATTATGGAAAAGATAGGATTTGTCTCTGCCAACTTGCTCTTTCTTTTCTATATATTGTATGTCTTATTTCCGCTCTTCTTTTACTACTGTCTTCTTTTTTGTTAAATAGATATTTTCTTGTATAGAATTTTAATTCCCTTGTTATTTCTTTTAGCATTTTAAGTTATTTTCATAGTGGTTGTCCTAAGTATTACAATTAGCACCTTAAAACAGTCTGGTTAAGATTAATACCAACTTAGTTTCAATAGTATCCAAAAAACTTTTCTCCAATATAGCTTCATTTTATCCCCCTACCTTTGAGCTCTTGTTGTCAAATTATATCTTTATACATAGTAAGCACATAAGCACTTTTTTATAATAATTGTTTATGCAGTTGTATTTTAAATCAGATAAGAGAAGAAAAAGGCTACAAATAAGATAAATGTATTATGTCTTTTACATTTACCTATGCAATTACCTTTCAGGCATTCTTTATTTCCTTGTATGGATTCAAGTTATTTTCTAGTATCACTTCACTTCAACCTAAAGATCCCATTTGGTATTCCTTGTAGGGCAAGCTTGTTAGTGATAAATTCTTTGAGCTTTTGTTTATCTGGGAATGTCTTAATTTTTCCTTCATTTGAAGAGTAGTTGCGCTAGATAGAGAATTCTTGATTGACAATATTTTTCTTTCAGCCCTTTTGATATGTCCTCCCAACATATTCTGGCTCCCAGGGCTACTGATAGGAAGTTAGCTGTTTGTCTTTTTGACATTCTCTTGTATGCTATGAGTCATTTTTCTCTTGCTGCTTTCAAGATTTTTTCTTTGCCTTTGTCTTTCAGCAGTTTGACTATGATGTAGCCAGGTGTGGTTCCCTTTGAATTGATCCTAGTTGGTTTATGTTGAGCTTCTGGGATGTGTAGATTAATGTTGTTTGTTTTTTATTTTAATAAAATCTGGATAATTTTTGGCCATTTATTTATTTCAAGAGATTTTTTTTCTGCCTTTTTCTCTCCATTCTTTCCTTATAAGATTACCATTGTGCATATGTGGGTATGCATAATATCTCACAGGTCACTTAGGCCTTATTTATTTTTCTTCATTCTTTTTTCCTTACTGTTCCTCAAACTGGATAGCCTCAATTGAACTACTTTCAAGCTGATTGACTCTTTCTTCTGCCAATTCACTTCTGTTGAGCCTTTTAGAGAAATTTCCATCCCAGTTATTGTATTTTTCAACCACAAGTTATCCATTTCTTTTTTATAATTTCTATCTTTTAATTCATAACATTTGATAAGACATTATTCTCATGTTTTTCTTTAATATTTTAAACATGATGTACTTCAGAGATTTTTTTACCGTATTTATAATTGTTGATTCAAATTCTTTGTCTAGTAAGTTTAACATTGGACTCCTAGAGAACAGTTTCTGTTGACTGCTCCCCACCTCCATCCCAGGCATGGGCCATGTTTCCCTGTTTCTTTGCATGCTTCTAATTTTTTGTTAAAAATTCAGCATTTTTAATAATAAAATGTGGCAGTGCTACAAATCACCTTCCTGCTCCCTCCCCAAGGTTTGTTATTATGGCTGCTTTTTGATTTTTTCTTATAGTTATTATTACTTCTGTTTATTTATTCTGTGACTTTCTTGGACTAAGTCCAGGGTCTGTATTTCCTATATAGAGCAGGCACTGAAGTCTTTTCTTAATTAGCTTAGTAATCAGTCAATAATTGAGCAGAGATTTCCTTAAATGCTTTGAACCAATCTGCCTATTTGCCAAAAGATTCTGTGTGTATCATGACGAATGCCTTTAAATTTGGCACTTTAAAATTCAGGCTTAGGCTTCAGTTTGTGTTCGTGCATGATCTCAATGTCAGCCGCACTTGAGAGATCAAGGCTTTCTCAGGTATTTCTGAGGCATATGCACTGACCTGCACTTGCATATGGACTCCTAGATCTCAAGGATACTGAAATTTTTCCAAGCCCCCTGTGGACATATCATTCTTAGACTTTCCTTGTAAGATTTTTCTTCCTTGCTTGTTTTTGGCCAGTCTTTTATTTGTCTCAATTGGTATTGCTGTCTTAGGCAGTTGCAATGTTAAGTAATTGCCCTTAATTGCTTTTGACAAAAATACTAAGGATAAGGCTTTTCTCACTGAGAAAACTGAGTCAGGTCAAATAAAGACAAATCATAAGAATATGACTTTTCCAAGGAGCTACCAAGCAGATGAAACAATGAAAATGCTCTGGAGATGGTTCTCTTTGAGAAACCCCCAAAACTACCTCCCACCTGCCACACATACCTCAGTGATAGGTAGGGTACTACTTTTCACAACCACCATGGTTGCAATGCTGCAGTTCAAGACTAGCATTGAACTGGAAAGAAGGAGATGGGACTCAGACAAAGTAGAATACCACAAGATTCAGCCATTTTTCTTGAATAAATGCTCCTCAGGTTATTATTAACTTTTGGTTATTTTCCAGAGTCCTGAAAAAGTTGATTTTTACAATGTTTGCAAGTGTTCTCATTGAATTTCCCAAATGGAAATCCCTCACATATGTATTTTTAATGTTTGAAGACATCTTAGGGAGATAAGAGAAGTCTCAATCCTATATCTTTCACAGATTTTTTAAAAAGTCACTTCAGAATATGGCACTATTCTGAATATTGAACTTCTTTACTTTGTGTTGTTCCCTTAAGTACAAATTATACTATTATAGGACCTGCTCTTTTGAGGAGTTCAAATCTATATAATTATAAAAATTGATGTATTTTAAAGAAATATTTTATATAAATCTTTTATTTGTGTGAAATATTTTCAGTTTTGTCAAGAAAGGTTGTCACAGCTCTTACATAAAAAGTGGATATTTTGGCATCAATCTTTCAAATGTGGTTTTCATAAACTCTATCATTTAAGATACTATATTGCTATTTCCAAGGACAAATATATTTATAGATTGTATTTCACTGTCTCATATATTTTTCTATTTTATTTATCTTGACATTCATCATTCTGTGTTCCCCCAATTTATTTTAATCAAAAATGTTTTAAAAAACAGAGAGAAAAAGAGAAAGACTAAAAATTCGGAAAAAAATGTGATTCTCTTTTGTCCCCAATGTTTAGCGCCTTATTCTTTGAAAGGAAAATAGAAAGAGATTAGTCTAGTGTCATTTTGTTGTGAATGATTTCTTTACTCAAACAATATGTCATATTATAAAAGATACATTATTTCTATCAATTTTGGTGAAAATCTACCCTTAGCATTCTAAATAAAGTCGTATTTTTTCCAGCCAATTTATTTATTCATCCCAAGGCAAAGCTTTCATGGTGGAGATCATTTGGGACTCTTTTTCTAATTTCCTACTGATCCAAAATGTGTCAAATATTAAAAAGGAAAACAATTGTTGAATAGCCATATTGCAAGAAGAAAAAGAGGAAAGGGGAATTCTCCATGAGAACTGCCCTCTAAAGAGGCCCATCAAAAGCTTGTTGAAGGATATGCCGAGCTTGATTATTTGGAAATCTCAACTGTACATATTTCCATTAAAATCCCATCCAGGTCTATTTAATTTATTTACAAATAAACAAAATGTTCTTTATTGCTTTGAATGCAGTTTTGACAGATGGCTCTTAGCATTCTGTCCAGGTGTAAAAACACAAAGATAAATGAGTCTGTTCTTTTTAATTCACACACTTTATGACTTTCATCTCCACCTGAGAGCACCCTTTGGCTCTCTATCTTCTTCATGTTCCAATAAGAGACAGCTCTTTTTCTAGCTGGAGCTTGCTTCATTGTGCTCCTAAAGAGAAGCTACCTTTGCTTAAAACAATCAGCTGGGAGCACAGCAAGCAAACAAATGATTCTTTCTAAAATTTCAAACATATTATTATTTTTAAGCTTATTAGAATTGTCTTAAATATATATAAACCCATCAAAGGTATCTATGCATGGATTGTCCATAACTAGAGTTTAAGGTGGTTAAGGCTTCAAGATATTCATTATTATGCAGGTGCTTAATAAATGTCTTTCATCCATTGTGAAGCAAATTTAAAATTAGCTAAATAACTGAAATTATTGTTAATGTTATATTTCTTATTTATAACATTAAATTTTGAAAAGCTAAAACATTGAGCTTAAACTCAAATTACACCAAATTGCCAGTGCTCCAAATCTTCAGGTATGTTTTAAAATACTATTTCAAGGAATTCAGCATGTAAATTTTGTTTTAAATTATTACTACACATTGTTTTATGTGTAATAGAATAAACTCTCATTACTTTTCAGTTAAATAGGAAGAATTATGTCAAAATGTTAAATTCTTATGGATTAAAAATCACACAATGAAGTGAATGGTAAGATAGCCCCCCACTCCCATGACTCAAAAATAAATTATTCATTTAACACAGCAAAAATGAACTTGTCCTTACAGTTTAGTTTAGGGATAGGAATTTATTACAGTTCATTTTTACTGGTATAAAAAGCAATCTAACGGTGTAAAAGTCAACTGTTTTTTGCTCTTTGAAAGTATTTGCTTTGTATTTGCCAAAATATTTATATTGAATCCCATATAACTGAGGGAGTGGTTTCTAAACTGTGATCCATAGACTCCTCAGGATTGTCTAAACTCTTTCAGGTGGTTGAAAATTCTTTTCAGAATAGTACTAAAGCATTATTTCATATTTGCCTTTTTCACTGTGTTAACATTTGCACTGATGGTACAAGAAAACTGGTGGTAAGTAAAACAACATGTGCCTTAGCAGGAATTAGGGCAATAGCAGTAAACTGAACTTGTAGTGATCACGTTCTCAACCACATTCCTCATAAGAAAGTCCTATGTATACTAATCTTCATTTTACCCTACCTATCATCAGCGTTTGACAGAATTTTCACTCCCTTCTCTTGGAAAAAAAAGTCTTTAATTTGATTCAAAGACAACAAATATGCTTATTTATCCTTTAACTCACTGGTGGCTACTTCTCAATTGTCTTTAAATCTTTCTACTATCCTTCTATACCTTTTAACATATAGAATACGCCAGAGAAAAGTCCTTAGATACCTACATACCACTGATAAAATAAAAACTCTCAAATCAAGGTTAGACTCCATATATCAACTTGCTTACCCAGTATTTCTACTTGGAGGTCTAATAGATATGAAAGAAAACACTTTTATTTTTGGAAAACAGGGGAGATAATCATAATAGAAAAAGAATTCTTAGAAATTTCTAGAGCAACAGAACAAACAGGGTCAGACGGACGAAAGGTCAGATAAAGGAGAATCTACCTGAGGAGAAAGTTTGCAAGAATAAACAGTACAGCCACAACATTTCCTCTATCAGTGAGTGGTAAAAACATGGGCCAGTTGTGGAGGTATGCACTGAAGTGTGTTAATATGTAAGGCAAATACATATACATACACACTAAGGCAAATACTCAGTTTCTTACACACTGAGCAGCTGGCATTGTAATTCACTCCAAGAGGTTTATTCAATTCAGTCTGCTCCCTCAGTAAAGTCAAGGATTGTTAAGACATACGCTTAAATGTGAAAAATCAGTTAACATAGGGGCAAAAATCCCTGCTATATTTGGGAAACCTCCACAAAAGTGAGAGAAGAAAAAGATGCTGACACAAATTAAATGCCATAATTTTCTCTAATTCTTTTTCTAACAGTTTTATTCAGATATAATTAATACATCCTAAAAATTCACCCATTTTAAGTGTACAATTCCTTGGTTTTTAGTACATTCACCAGAGTCTAACTTTAGAACATTTCGGTCATCCCCCCAAACAGCCACAGCCATTAGTAGTTCACTTTCCCTTCCTCCCCTTCCTTAGCACAAGGCAAATATTACATATCTACTAACTCTTTTTGTAAGTTACTTCTTAGCATAAAGCTTTTAAGGTTCATCCATGTTGCAGCAGCATTTCATTCCTTTTTAAAACTGAAATGTTTATTGAAATAACTGTAGATTGACATGTAGTTGTAAGAAATAACACAAAGAGATCTCATACACTTTATCCATTTCCTCCCCAAAAGCAACATTTTGCAAAACTGTAGTATAATATCACAACTTAGATGTTTGCATTGATCTAATCCACTGATTTTATTCAGATTTCCACACTTTTACTTGTATTTCATTTTGTGTATTTGCATTTACTTCTATACAATTTCATTACATATGTAAGTTTTGTATCTACTAACAGAGTGAAGACTCTGGAAAGTTCCATCACCACAAGGATTCTTCTTATTGCCCTTTTATAATCACAGCAACACCTCTCCCATGTCCTTCACCTCCAGTAAACCTGACTCTGAAAACCATTAATCTCTTCTCCGTTTCAAAAATGTTATATGAATGAAAGAATATTGTATATAACATTTTGAATACGTTTGAATTCAACCTATTCAATATTTAAATTCTTTTAACTCAGAATAATTCTCTGGAGATTCTACAAAGTTGTTAGATATATCAGTAGTTAGTTTTGATTGCAGAGTAGTATTTCATGGTATGTATGTAACAAAATCTGTTTAACTGTTTACCTGTTTAAGGATATCTGAGTTATTTTCAGTTTGGGTTATTACAAATAAAGCTTTTTATAAAAATTTTCATAGAAGCTTTTGTGTGAGCATAAGATTTCATCAACCTGGGATAAACATCCAAGGGTAGAATTGCTGGGTCAAATAATTGTTTCATGTTTAGTTTTTTAAAAATTGTCAAACAGTTTTCCTAGTATGGCTGCACCATTTTACATTCCAAACTTCAATGTATAAATGAATGATCCAGTTTCTCCACATTCTTACCAGAATTTGATATTGTCACTATTTTTTAAAAAATTTTAGCCAGATAGGTGTGTAGTTAATATCTCATTGTGATTTTTGTTTGCATTTCCCTCATAACTAATGATATTGAACATGTTTCATATGCTTATTTGTCATTTGTATATCCTCTATGGTAAAATGTCTATTAATGTCTTTTGCCCATTTTGTAATCGAATTTCATATTTTTTTCCTGTTCAGTTTTAGGAATTCTTTATATATTCAACATAACAGTCCTTTGTTGGATATGTAGTTTGCAAATACTTTCTCCTAGTTTGTAGCTTGTCTTTGTATCCTTTTCACATGGACTTTTGTTAGCCAAAGATTTTAATTTTAATGACAGCCAATTTTCCCTTTAATGGAAATTAATTAAATTTTCCCTTTTATGGATTGTCTTTTCACTATCAAGTATAAGAATTATTTGCCTAACCATAAATACCAGAGATTCTTCTCTCCTATACTTTCTTCAGAGCTTACAATTTTAGCTCTTACATTTGGATCTGTAATCCACTTTGAGTTATTTTATACAAAAGGTGTGAGGTTTTAAGTCAAAGGTGTTTTTTTTCATTTGGATGTCTAAGTGAGCATCATTTATTCTTTTTTTATTTTTAATTTTTTTTAATTTTATTTATTTATTGGCTGCGTTGGGTCTTCGCTGCTGCGCGCAGGCCCCCTCTAGTTGCGGCGAGTGGGGGCCGCTCTTCGTTGCGGTGCACGGGCTGTGGGCAGGGGCCACTTGACTTCTCATTGCAGTGGCTTCTCTTGTTGCGGAGCACGGGCTCCAGGTGCGTGGCCTTTAGGAGTTGCAGCATTCGGGCTCAGTAGTTGTGGCTCGCGGGCTCTAGAGTGCAGGCTCAGCAGCCGTGGCGCGTGGGCCTAGTTGCTCCGGGCCACGTGGGATCCTCCCGGACCAGGGCTCGAACCCGTGTCCCCTGCATTGGCAGGCAGATTCCCAACCACTGTGCCATCAGGGAAGCCCTGAGCATCATTTATGGAAAAGACTTTTTTTTTCCTCTTCCATTCAATGACTTTTTGTACCCTTGTCAAAAGTCAATTGCATGTATTTGTGCTAGACTATTTCTGGCTTCTGTATATGATTCCACTAGCCCATGATCCTCCACATTCTCTCAATTTCTTTCTCTTGCCTTGTTGAAGTAGCTAGACTTTCCAGTACTATGTTGAAAAAAGAGTGGTGAGAGCAGACATCCTGGTTTTGTTCTGAATCTTAGGGAAGATCATTCAGTGTTTCATAATTAAGTATGATGCAAACCACAGGTTTTTATAGATGGTCTTTATCAAATTGAGATAATTTTACACCATTCCTATTTCCTCAATTTCCTTTATTCCTAACTTGGTAAGTAAATACATGTTGGATTTTTGTTAAATGGTTTTTCTCTGCAGCAACTGATCTATCTACATAATTCTTTTAACTTTAATGTGTTGATATGGTGGATTAAATTGATTAATTTTTCAAATGTCAAGAGAGCATTGCATACCTGGAATAAATTTCACTTTGTCATAATGCATAATATTTTTATATGTATTGTTGGATTTTGGTTTGCTAATATGTTTTTGAGAACTTTTGTATTTAAATTCATGAGAGATATATCTGTATTGATTTGTTGTGTTTTATTTTGTACTACCTTTATATCAGAGTTACACTCAGAAAATGAGTTGCAAAGTGTTTCTAAATCTTCTATTCATGGAAAAAATGTGTAAAACTGCTATTAATTTTTCTTTAAATGTTTGGTACAATGCTCCAGTAAAACTATCTGGGTCTTGAGATATTTATTTCTGAAACTTTTTAATTACAAATTCAATTTCATCCATGGTTACAGAGCTATTTATATTATCTATTTCATTTTGGATGCATTTTGATATTTCATGTTTTTTTTCAAGTATTTTTCCATTAATTATATGTTCAAATTTATGAGTACGAATTTTTTCATAATATTTGCTCATTATTTTTCTAATGCCTTAGGATCTACAAGACATCTTCTATTTCATTCCAGATAATGCTGATTTGTGTCTTCTTTTATTTTTATTATTTTTACGGAGATCGATCAATTTTATTGATTTTTGTAAAGTCAACCTATTGTTTCATTGATCATCGTTTTTTTATTTTCAATTTTGCTGATTTCTGCTCTTCGTGATTTTCTTCCTTCTGTTTTATTTTCTTTTCTAGTTTCTTGAGGTAGGAGCATGGATTATTGATTTGAATGTTTTCTCATTTTAAATGAGGAATTTATAACGTTTAATGCAATATAGTTTCCTCTCAATGCTGCCTTATCTGTATTGCACAGATTGTTAGTATTTGATATGTTTGTATTTTATGTTGTATTTTTCATTCACTTTTATATATTTTTTTAATTTATTTGGGTCTTCCTCATTGATCTCTGGTATATTTAGATGCATCTTGTTTGCTTTTTTTTTTAAAGGAATTCCTTTTTATTTATTTATTTATTTATTTATTTATTTATTTATTTTTGGCTGTGTTGGGTCTTTGTTTCTGTGCAAGGGCTTTCTCTAGTTGCGGCAAGTGGGGGCCACTCTTCATCGCGGTGCGTGGGCCTCTCACTATCGCGGCCTCTCTTGTTGCGGAGCACAGGCTCCAGACGCGCAGGCTCAGTAGTTGTGGCTCACGGGCCCAGTTGCTCCACGGCATGTGGGATCCTCCCAGACCAGGGCTCGAACCCGTGTCCCCTGCATTGGCAGGCAGATTCTCAACCACTGCACCACCAGGGAAGCCCGATGTATCTTGTTTGATTCCCATGTGTTTAGATATTTATTTTTTTGTCTTTCTAGTAACTGATTTCTAGATTGTTTCTTTTATGCTCATGGAACGCACTTTATAATTTCAATTATTTTTAATTTGTTAAATTTTGTTTATTTGTTTTATGTGGCTCATGATATAGCCTATCTTGGCAAATGTTCCATGGGCATTTAGAAGAAATGTATTCTGTTGTTTTTGGGTAAAATGTTCTGTATATGTTCATTTAATCCTTTGGTCAATTAACGTTATCCAGGTTTTCTATATCGTTGATTACTTTCGGTCGAGTAGTTCTATCAGTTGCTGAGAAGCAGCTTCTGAAGTCCATAACTATGGTTGTGGATTTGTTAATCTCTCCTTTCAGCTCTATCAATTTTGCTTCATGCCTTTGAGGTTCACTGATGGTGTATAGACATTTAGGATTTTTATGTCTTCTTATTTTTTATCATTATGAAATATCTGTCTTTATCTCTAGTAATTTTCTTTGCTCTGATATCTACTTTAGCAGATTCTAATTTGGCCACTCCTCCTTTTTTAAAATTAATGTTTGCATATCATGTATCTTCCCATCTTTTTACTTTCAACCTGAATGTTGTAAATGTTAATTGTATCTACAAAATACCTTCACAGCCACATCTAGACTAGTGTTTGACCAAACAGCTGGGCATCAGAGCCTAGCCAAGTGGATATAAAATTAACCATAACAGTACAATTATACCACATTTTGCTTATCTACTCATTAGCTAATGAATATTTGTGTTATTTCTACTTTTTTTGGCTATTATTAATAATGCTACTATGAACATTTATAAACACTTTTTAATATTGACATATATTTTCATGTCTCTTGGGAAGAAATTCCTAGGAGAGGAATTGCTGGGTCCTATGGTAATTCTCTGTTTAATATTTTGTGAAACTGCCGAACTGTTTTCCGAAGTGCTGTACCACTTCACATTCTCACCTGCAATGTGTGAGGGTACCAACTTCTCCATAACCTCACCAACATTAGCTTTTACTCTGTGTCTTTTTTTTTTTCTTTTATTTATTAAGATATGTGCTATATACATGGGTCTTTATTTTTCTTTTTGCTATATATTATATACATATATACACACACATATAGAGACACACATACATATTTATATGTGTATATATAAATATCTGTTATGTTCATTCACGTATATTCATTATGTTCATTTTTTAAAATATTTATTTATTTATTTTTGAATTTTATTTTATTTTTTTAATACAGCCGGTTCTTATTAGTTATCTATTTTATACATATTAGTGTATATATGTCAATCCCAATCTCCCAATTCATCCCACCACCACCACCACCACCACCACCCCCGCCTTTCCCCCCCTTGGTGTCCATACGTTTGTTCTCTACATCTGTGTCTCTATTTCTGCCTTGCAAACCGGTTCATCTGTACCACTTTTCTAGATTCCACATATATGTGTCTTTTTAATTATACCTATCCTAGGTTATCAAAAAGGAAGCACTTGATATAATTACAGTATAGTCTGGAACCAAGAGATATTAGAGAAAAGGATGAAATAGGTTGGCTCAGGCACCCATCCTCAATGTGTAGCTAGGCTTAGGAAGGCTTTTTCAGAGACTTGTCAAAATGTAATGATTAAGAGTACTACCTTTGTTCTAATCCTGCCTCTACCGTTTCCAAGTTATGTAATGTTGGGCAAGTTATTTAACCTCTCTGTCTTGCTTCCTTTATCTGAAAATAGAAATCATACAAGTAACCATCTAACTCAAGATGTGCTATATAATAATTTATGCTAAAATAAACTTAAGAATTGTTAGATACTATTAAGTAGAACTGCCTTTGATCTCATCCAAAGACAATGATGACTGATGGATAAAAACTGGTTGTTCTTTAGATACTTTAATGTCATGGACTCCAAAAATACTGTTGTAATACTTCTGTGTGCTTACATTATGTATCAAATTAGAGTGTGGATTTTTATATGGTGCTATTTTAAATTATGAAAGATATTTTATAACCTAATATGGAAGCAGATTGATGCAGTTGAAGCAGCGCTGGACTGGAAGTCCAGTGTGATTTACCCAGTTGAAATCACTTAAAGTCTTGAACTTTACTTTCCTCATCTTTACAATAAGGAGATTTGACTTGATAACCTCTGGGGTCCTTTAAATCTCCTCACTCATCATTGTGAATACAGTTTCCATATTTAAAGTGTCTTATTTAAATCACTCCCTCCTCCTATTTTAATGAAATAGTTATGTAAAACATATCTGTTCTTTTGTTATTCTAAATGCTGTCACAATGGGTGTCAGGAATCAAGGAGACAGACAAGAGCTGTCATTTACTAATGAATTACTTTATTGATGAGGAATTATATATTCAAGCAATAATTGAACTTTATCCTACTTCACTGATATATTTATAGCTGAACTTACTTAATATTCTTGATCAAGCAAAATATCCCCTCAGGATAGATAGTCTCAGTAAAGTTATTTAATGATGTTCTGGACCTCAAATCCACACAAGTATATCAGAATTTTAATGGAAAATTTTGCTATTCTTCTATATTCAACTCTTTATAAATGGGGGGGGCTTAATGCACCTGTGACCATTTAGAAATGAAATTAAATAGAAATCACAGAAAAGGAAATCAAGTTAAATGATTAGTCCATTAATCAAGCTTATTTGTCACTTCATTTGTCAATGAAGTCGTCCTGACACCTGGAAATCAAGATTAAGTCAGACAACAAAACTAAATATGCTCTCGTTTTGAGTTTAATTTCTTCCATCTGCAAGGCTTCAAATGGCCATTTAAAAATTCTCCATTATGTTATGACTCCAAATATCACTGGGAAAAGAAGCTTAGAACAAATTATTTATAGGACCATTATTGATGCAAATATGTAACTAAAGATCTCTTAGTAAATAATTTATTGTTAATCCTGGCTTATACAACTTCAAAATTATTTGCATATATCAATAATTTGCAAGTCCTGAAAATACCATCTTTTCTATATCTATATTTTGTATAGGTGCTTTCTCCTCCCACAAAGAAATTTCTTGTTCAGCCTTATCATTTTCAAGAGACAACTTAAAAGCCATATTTTTATAAATTTTTAAAATCTCTCGCTTCAACCATTATTGGCATAGGTCTGTTTGCTCCCAGAGTTTTCTGGTAGTAATGTGTATACATGTCTCTATTTTACTCTTAAGTTGTTTACTTAAATTATTTTTTCAAATGTTAATACTCTAAATAGGATTATAATTTTTTAAGGGCAGATATTGGGTCTTATGTTTCCTCATTGTGTCTTTGATGCCTGGCACTCAAATTGGTAACAACTCAGTAAGTTGTACAAATGTCCTCTTATAACAGAACACTGCTCAATAAATGCTAGTTGATAATTGTGAAATTGAGATTTCTATAGATAAACACTGTTAAAGTGATGAAAATTTTCTGTGAGAGCATAAATTGAATCAATGTGTATCATTGCTTATGCACTGGTCTGAATGGGGCAGCCCATGTCTTAACAAGGGAACAAATAAAAGGAGCTATAGCATTTTCTTAACTTTGGCTTGATTTCTGAGGTTTCAGCCCCAATTTTGTCATTTTTCTAGATTATCTCCCTTTCATTCTAAATGTTAATCATTTGTTTTAAGCAGTGTGCAAATCCAGAGCAACCTGAACTAGGGAAACATCAAATTACTGCAGATTAAACCTCTGTCTTGGAGCTAAAATTGCTTTAAACTGTTTTCTCCTTTCTTATACATTAATTGTTTTCTTTATCCTCCAAACTCCAACCAGTTATGCAGGGCCTCATTCATATAATGTTTAAAACATTGTTCTTATTACAGATATTAATACATCATTTAGATAATTAGAAATTATGAACAAGAAAATTTTTAATATTTCCTGGAATTAAATTCTCAAAGGCAGCCATTTCTACTAGTTTTGTACACATCCAATCTTTTTCTCTTCTAATAATGATGTAAAATTGTATAAATTGTGCATATTATATATTATGCACTGTATGTAATACATTATGTGTCATGCACACAGACACTTTTGCAAAAACTGCTAATTATTTATCTCAATATTTTAACTTGATATTCCTATTGGAGATAACTTCTTATGTCCTTGTATATGTGAATACATCTCTATTTTTACATTTCTTATATGGTACGATAATTGTTTGACAGATTATTTACATGTCTAAATATATCTTGAACTCAGTGGGGTCAAGTCGTGCTATATAACAAAAACGATAATGATGATGATGACGGTGATAACGATAAGAAGAAGAAGAAGGCAGAAGAGGAGGAGAATAGAATCTTAACACTGAGTATTTGTGTAGCTATTCTATAAGTAGGTACAAATGTCCATATTTTACAGAAGAGGAAACAAAGCTTATATAATTTACATGTGTTACATACCTTCCAATGGAAAAACAAACACAAGCAATGTAAACGTCATACCCATGCTTTCACTGTTCCATGTTTTATAAACTAAAATGTATTTCATCAATGTCCCATTGGAGTGTGTTTAGGTCTTTCTTTTTTTCTTCTTCTGTTACAAAGAACACGTGAATAACTTTATATATATATATATCTTTGCATATATTTTTTAACATCTTTATTGGAGTATAATTGCTTTAAAATGGCATGTTAGTTTCTGCTTTATAACAAAGTGAATCAGTTATACATATACATATGTCCCCATATCTCTTCCCTCTTGTGTCTCCCTCCCTCCCACCCTCCCTATCTCACCACTCTAGGTTGTGACAAAGAACCGAGCTGATCTCCCTGTGCTATGCTCCCAGCTTACCCTTCCCCCTCCCCATGTCCTCAAGTCCATTCTCCAGTAGGTCTGCGTCTTTATTCCCGTCTTGCCCCAAGTTTCTTCATGACCATTTTTTTTTTTTTTTTAAGATTCAGTATATAAGTGTTAGCAAAAGGTATTTTTTTTTTCTTTTTCTGAATTACTTCACTCGGTATGACAGACTCTAGGTCCATCCACCTCACTACAAATAACTCAATTTCATTTCTTTTTATGGCTGGGTAATATTCCGTTATAAGTATGTGCCACATCTTCTTAATCCATTCATCTGTTGATGAACAGGTTGCTTCCATGTCCTAGCTACTGTAAATAGAGCTGCAGTGAACATTTTGGTACATGACTCTTTTTGAATTATGGTTTGCTCAGGGTGTATGCCCAGTAGTGGGATTGCTGGGTCATATGGTAGTTCTATTTTTAGTTTTTTAAGGAACCTCCATACTTTTCTCCATAGTGGCTGTATCAATTTACATTCCCACCAACAGTGCAAGAGGGTTCCCTTTTCTCCACACCCTCTCCAGCATTTATTGTTTGTAGATTTTTTGAGGATGGTCATTCTGACCGGTGTGAGATGATATCTCATTGTAGTTTTGATTTACATTTCTCTAATGATTAATGGTGTTGAGCATCCTTTCATGTGTTTGTTGGCAAACTGTATATCTTTTTTGGAGAAATGTCTGTTTAGGTCTTCTGCCCATTTTTGGATTGGGTTGTTTATTTTCTTGCTGTTGAGCTGCATGAACTGCTTGTAAATTTTGGAAATTAATCCTTTGTCAATTGCTTCATTTGCAAATATTTTCTCCCATTCTGAGGGTTGTCTTTTCATCTTGTTTATGGTTTCCTTTGCTGTGCAAAAGCTTTTAAGTTTCATTAGTCCCATTTGTTTATTTTTGCTTTTATTTCCATTTCTCTAGGAGGTGGGTCAAAAAGGATCTTGCTGTGATTTATGTCATAGAGTGTTTTGCCTATGTTTTCTTCTAAGAGTTTGATGGTGTCTGGCCTTACATTTACATCTTTAATCCATTTTGAGTTTATTTTTGTGTATGGTGTTAGGGAGTGTTCTAATTTCATTCTTTTACATGTACCTGTCCAGTTTTCCCAGCACCACTTATTTAAGAGGCTGTCTTTTCTCCACTGTATATTCTTGCCTCCTTTATCAAAGATAAGGTGACCATATGTGCGTGGGTTTATCTCTGGGCTTTCTATCCTGTTCCATTGATCTATATTTCTGTTTTTGTGCCAGTACCATCCTGTCTTGATTACTGTAGCTTTGTAGTGTAGTCTGAAGCCAGGGAGCCTGATTCCTCCAGCTCCATTTTTCTTTCTCAGGATTGCTTTGGCTATTTGGGGTCTTTTGAGTTTCCATACAAATTGTGAAATTTTTTGTTCTAATTCTGTGAAAAATGCCATTGGCAGTTTGTTAGGGATTGCATTGAATCTGTAGATTGCTTTGGGTAGTATAATCATTTTCACAATGTTGATTCTTCCAATCCAAGAACATGGTATATCTCTCCATCTATTTGTATCATCTTTAATTTCTTTCATCAGTGTTTTATAGTTTTCTGCATACAGGTCTTTTGTCTCCTTAGGTAGGTTTATTCCTAGGTATTTTATTGTGTTGTGCTTTTCTAATAATTTGTCCATTTCTTCCAGGTTGTCCAGTCTATTGGCATGTAGTTGCTTGTAGTAATCTCTCATGATCCTTGGTATTTCCGCAGTGTCAGTTGTTACTTCTCCTTTTTCATTTCTAATTCTATTGATTTGTGTCTTCTCCCTTTTTTTCTTGATGAGTTTGTCTAATGGTTTATCAATTTTGTTTATCTTCTCAAATAACCAGCTTTTAATTTTATTGATCTTTGCTATCGTTTCCTTCATATCTTTTTCATTTATTTCTGATCTGATCTTTATGATTTCTGTCCTTCTGCTAACTTTGGGGTTTTTTTGTTCTTTCTCTAATTGCTTTAGGTGTAAGGTTAGGTTATTTATTTGAGATGTTTTTTGTTTCTTAAGTTAAGATTGTATTGCTATAAACTTCCCTCTTAGAACTGCTTTTGCTGCATCCCATAGATGTTGGGTCGTCGTGTTTTCATTGTCATTTGTTTCTAGGTATTTTTTGATTTCCTCTTTGATTTCTTCAGTGATCTCTTGGTTATTAAGTAGTGCATTGTTTAGCCTCCATGTGTGCATTTTTTACAGATTTTTTCCTGTAATTGATATCTGGTCTCATAGCGTTGTGGTCGGAAAATATACTTGATACGATTTCAATTTTCTTAAATTTACCAAGGCTTGATTTGTGACCCAAGATCTGATCTATCCTGGAGAGTGTTCCATGAGCACTTGAGAAAAAGGGTATTTTGTTGTTTTTGGATGGAATGTCCTATAAATATCAGTTAAGTCCATCTTGTTTAATGTATCATTTAAAGCTTGTGGTTCCTTATTTATTTTCATTTTGGATGATCTGTCCATTGGTGAAAGTGTGGTGTTAAAGTCTCCTACTATGATTGTGTTATTGTCGATTTCCCCTTTTATGGCTGTTAGCATTTGCCTTATGTATTGTGGTGCTCCTATGTTCGGTGCATAAATATTTACAATTGTTATATCTTCTTCTTGGATTGATTCCTTGATCATTATGTAGTGTCCTTCTTTGTGTCTTGTAATAGGCTTTATTGTAAAGTCTATTTTGTCTGCTATGAGAATTGCTACTCCAGCTTTCTTTTGATTTCCATTTGCATGGAATATCTTTTTCCATCCCCTCACTTTCAGTCTGTATGTGTCCGTAGGTCTGAAGTGGGTCTCTTGTTGACAGCATATATATGGGTCTTCTTTTTGTATCCATTCAGCCAGTCTATGTCTTTTGGTTGGAGCATTTAATCCATTTACATTTAAGGTAATTATCAATATGTATGTTCCTGTTACCATTTTCTTAATTGTTTTGGGTTATTTTAGGTCTTTTCCTTCTCTTGTGTTTCCTGCCTTGAGAAGTTCCTTTAGCATTTGTTGTAAAGCTGGTTTGGTAGTGCTGAATTCTCTTAGCTTTTGCTTGTCTGTATAGGTTTTAATTTCTCTGTCAAATCTGAATGAGATCCTTGCTGGGTAGAGTAATCTTGGTTGTAGGTTTTTCTCCTTCATCACTTTAAATATGTCCTGCCACTCCCTTCTGGCCTGCAGAGTTTCTGCTGAAAGATCAGCTGTTAACCTTATGGGGATTCCCTTGTGTGTTATTTGTTGTTTTTCCCTGCTGCTTTTAATATTTTTTCTTTGTATTTAATTTTTGATCGTTTGATTAATATGTGTGTTGGCGTGTTTCTCCTTGTATTTATCCTGTATGGGACACTCTGTGCTTCCTGGACTTGATTAACCATTTCCTTTCCCATATTAGGGAAGTTTTCAGCTATAATCTCTTCAAATATTTTCTCAGTCCCTTTCTTTTTCTCTTCTTCTTCTGGGACCCCTATAATTCAAATGTTGGTGCGTTTAATGTTGTCCCAGAGGTCTCTGAGACTGTCCTCAATTCTTTCATTCTTTTTTTCTTTATTCTGCTCTGCAGCAGTTATTTTCATTATTTTATCTCCCAAGTCACTTATCCATTCTTCTGCCTCAGTTATTCTGCTATTGATCCCTTCTAGAGAATTTTTAATTTTATTTATTGTGTTGTTCATCACTGTTTGCTCTTTAGTTCTTCTAGGTCCTTGTTAAACGTTTCTTGTATTTTCTCCATTCTGTTTCCAAGGTTTTGGATCATCTTTACTATCATTATTCTGAATTCTTTTTCCGGTAGACTGTCTATTTCCTCTTCATTTCTTAGTTCTGGTGGGTTTTTGCCTTCCTCCTTCATCTACTGTGAGTTTCTCTGCCGTCTCATTTTGCTTAACTTACTGTCTTTAGGGTCTCCTTTTCACAGGCTACAGGTTTGTAGTTCCTGTTGTTTTTGGTGTCTGTCCCCAGTGGCTAAGGTTGGTTCAGTGGATTCTGTAGGCTTCCTGGTGGAGGGGACTAGTGCGTGTGTTCTCAGAGATGAGGCTGGATCTTGTCTTTCTGGTGGGCAGGTCCACGTCTGGTGGTGTGTTTTGGCGTGTCTGTGGCCTTATGATTTTAGGCAACCTCTCTGCTAATGGATGGGGTTGTGTTCCTGTCTTGCTGGTTGTTTGGCATAGGGTGTCCAGCACTGTAGCTTGCTGGTCGTTGAGTGGAGCTGGGTCTTGGCATTGAGATGGAGATCTCTGGGAGATTTTTGCCTTTTGATATTACATGGAGGTGGGAGGTCTCTTGTGGACCAGTGTCCTGAACTTGACTCTCCTACCTCAGAAGCACAGCCCTGCCGCCTGGCTGGAGCACCAAGAGCCTGTCATCCACAAGGCTCAGAATAAAAGGGAGAAAAAAAAAAAGAAAGAAAGAAAGAAGAAGATAAAATAAAATAAAATAATTAAAATAAAAAATAGTTATTAAAAAAAATGAAAGAAAGAAAGAAGAGAACAACCAAACCAAAAAACAAATCCACCAATGATAACAAGTGGTAAAAACTATACTAAAAAAAAAAAAAAAAAAAAAAAAAAGGACAGACAGAACCCTAGGACAAACGGTAAAAGCAAAGCTATACAGACAAAATCACACAGAGAAGCATACACATACACACTCACAAAGAGAGAAAAAGGGAAAAATATATATATATCATTGCTCCCAATGTCCACGTCCTCAATTTGGGATGATTCGTTGTCTATTCAGGTATTCCACAGATGCAGGGTATGTCAAGTTGATTGTGGAGATTTAATCCGCTGCTCCTGAGGCTGCTGGGAGAGATTTCCGTTTCTCTTCTTTGTTTGCACAGCTCCCGGGGTTCAGCTTTGGATTTGGCCCCACCTCTGCGTGTAGGTCACCTGAGGGTGTCTGTTCTTCACTCAGACAGGACGGGGTTAAAGGAGCAGCTGATCTGGGGGCTCTGGCTCACTCAGGCCCGGGGGAGAGAGGGGTACGGAGTGCGGGGCGTGCCTGCGGTGGCAGAGGCCAGAGTGACCTTGCACCAGCCTGAGGCGTGCCGTGTCTTGTTTGCATATATATTTTAACTTAAGGGTAAAGAAAACTATTGTGAAAATTTTAAATGTAAATAATAATTTTTTGTACCACCTATCAGACTCCATAACCAAATATTATTTTTAACAATTTTGACTTTCTGCCAGATGAAAAAAATGTGATTATTTTATATAACTGAATTCTTTAAATTATTTGTGAAATTGGAAATCTTATTAGTTTTCTTTGCATGTTTAATTCTATTGTGGATTAAACTACTCATGATCTTGATAATTATTCACTTTTGTTTTTAGCAATTTATTGAATTATAATTTATATACAACAGGTTATATACATGTCAATAAATTTTGACAGAAATACCTGTGAAACCACCACCACAATGAAGAACAATCTTATTACTCCCCACAAATAATTTTCATTCCCCTCTGCAGTGCATCCCTCCATCCCTGACTCTACATTTTTATATTATTGATTAGTTAGCATATTTTAGAATTTTAAATAGAATTGTAAAGAATAAAATTTTTTTAAATGTTTCCATCAAATGTGGGAAGCTTATAGACATTATTTCATCAAATATATATTCTCCCCATTTCTCCTTCTGATTTTCTAATTACAAAAATTTTGCACCACTTGATATTGTTCCAACAAACCCCTGAGGCTCTGTTCATTTCTCTTTACTTTCTCTCTCTTTTTTGGAAGAATTGGATAATTTTTACTGATCTTCCTTCAAGTGCATTGATTCTTTATCTGCCATCTTCATTATGTACACAAAGATAAGAATAGTAAGGAATGACTTCAACAAATTTGCCAAATAGGAGGTTTCAGCTCTCATCCCCCCCAACAGAAACATCAATTTAATACATTTCAATGGATAAAAACACCTTTATGGGAGCCCCAGAACCCAGATGAGAGATTACAGCAGTCAGGTGAAGCACAGAAATGAGGAAAGATGCATTGAAGAGAGCAGGAAGGACTGTTTCAAATGACCTGTATTTGTGTTTACCAACTCTTGCTTGATCTTGTCTGCTCATTAACCCTTCTAGTGAATTTTTCAGTTCCATTATTGTATTCTTCAGCTCCATAATTTCTCTTTGGCCTTTTTAAAAATGTTCTCTATCTCTTTGTTGAAATACTCATTTTGTTCATACATCATTTTTCTGATTTCATTGAGTATTTTATGGCAGTTTTTAAAATTCTCTGTCAGATAATTCATACCTCCATAACTTCAGGGTCAATTTTTGGGGATTATTTTTTTTGTTCCTCTGTTTGGGCTACATTTTCCTGTTTCTTCATTTTCCTTGACACTTTGTGTGGGTGTTCATGCATTTGAAAAAACAGTCACTTTTCCCAGTTTTTCTGGATTGGCTTCATATAAGGGAAGATCTTTGCCCGTCAGCCCTGCTAGAGCTTCTGGCAGCTTCTCACAACTTTTCTGTGGGTATGTGTTCACTAGACTGTGCAAATTCGTAATTAGAAGGATTTTCTGGTTTCTTATTCAGGAGTACATCATTTCTTGCTACCTCTCGTATCTGTCTGCTGTACTGTGGGTTCTGTGGAGCTGCAGCATACCACTCCACTCATTTTTTGGTTATCAGCAGGCCCCAGGCATCTAGATTTCTTCATTTCCCACCAGCACTTTGAGACAGTTGAAACAGAAACTAGTCTCTTGGGCAGCCTTCTGAAAATTCTGAATGTTGGATATATGTTTCAGTGTTCTCTTTCCATGCCCAGAGATATGCCAGAGGCTGTGAGTTTTCCTGACCTTATCACAGGGGCTCTGATGGTGATTGCATACTATTCTAAGCCACCACCTTTGTTTTCAGTGGCCCCCAGGCAGCAAAAGTCTGCCAGGGTCCCCTCAGTGTTCTAACACAGGTGGTTCCGAATCTTGTCACTTCGGCAGCCCCCTGAAGAGCCGAAATGTTGGATGGGTGTTTGCCTGCTGTTTCTGCTGTGAGCTGGAGGGACGGGCTACAGCCAATGAGGGTGTCCTAGTCCAAACTGTCTCCTTTGTTCTTAGCAGTTCCCAGCTAAGAGGCTCTTCCCTAACAGTGCTTAGATTCAGGCATGACAGAAGCCAGTCCCTTGAAAAGTCAGAATGTTGGATGTACTACCTAGTCCTCTCCTTCCTTTGGGAGAATCTGGGCATTCCGAGTTTCCTCCTGATATGTGATTGTGTGGTACTGTGCTTGGGAGAGGAATTACAGAGAAAGTATGCCACAAATTTTCCTGCCAGCTTCAGTGTGCCTCCCAATGGGTCTCTGGATTTCTCACAAAAGGAATTCGTTCCTGTATGGTTGAATCATTGTGTCTGTGGGAGGTATAGGAGGGCTGGGGCTTCCTATTTCACCATCTTGCTCATGTTCCCCAACCTCAAAAGTGTTTAGAGTGTTCTAGCTATTTATTGTCCAGTTGACTTCTAGCTTAATTGCATTGTGGTCAGAGAACAAGCTCTATATGACTTTAGTCATTTCAAGTGTGTTAGCATTTGCTTATGGCCAGCCAGCATAGTATAAGTTTTTTGTTTTTTTTTTTTAACATCTTTATTGGAGTATAATTGCTTTACAATGGTGTGTTAGTTTCTGCTTTATAACAAAATGAATCAGCTATATGTATACATATATCCCCACATCCCCTCCCTCTTGCGTCTCCCTCCCACCCTCCCTATCCCACCCCTCTAAGTGGTCACAAAGCACCGGGCTGATCTCCCTGTGCGATGCGGCTGCTTCCCACTAGCTAGCTATTTTACAATTTGTGTTTGAAAAAAGAAATATGCCCATATTCTTGGGAAGAGAGTTATATATATATATATATATATATATATATATATATATACATACATACACACACACACACACACACACACACATGGCAATTTTGATAATCTTCAGATTTTTTTTAATCTTTGCTAATACGTTTTGTCTTTTTAATATTTCATTAATGACTAGAGGTGTGTTAAAAACTCACTCTATGATTTAATTTACATATTAATTTTTGTATGGCTGTAACTTTTTTGTTAAATATATGGAGGTTATGTTTTAGGACACAAGTTTAAAAATTGTTATATCTCTTAGGCTTCTAAAAAATTTATTCCCCACTATTCTATTTAGTCTCAAGGCAAGTCTCCTGTAGTTCCCTGCAGAAGGTGGGACTGCTGGTGGTTTACTTTTGATTCATTCCTATTCTGAAGATAGAGTCAATGTAGACAAACATAAATTTGATGCTGAACCCCATTCTCTTTTTTTCAAGTCCATCAAAGCCACACTTCAGTTTCACAGCTTAATTTAATCTAATGAAGCACCTACTTTGAGTGTTTTGTTTACATCTCAGGATTTTCCCTCTCTCTTTTTTGTCCTGATAATTTGACTTTCAGATCTTTGATTGATTTTTGAAAATCATATTTTCATATTTTATCTAGAATTTTGAATTAAATATGTTTTGTTTTTCCCACAGGAAAATGCTTCTATATTAACTAGCCCACCATTTACTGAAAATTAGAATTCATGTCGTCAGTACTTTAAGAGTTTGAAGCTGCTGTTTAATTGTGCTTACCTGTAGCTGACTTCCAGAATTAGCTTCAGCTATACTGTTCTTTTTACTCATGGTTCCCATACTCTCTCTACTCTATGGTTTTGCTTGTATCTGGAATTTTCTTTTCTTCCTCCACTTGTATAACTAAGTCTCACTCATTCTGCAACTTGAAACTCAACTATAGGGAATCTTTCTCTTATCCCCAAAAAAAGCTAAATTCTTTGTATAAAATAACTGAATGAAATAAATGAGTAAATAATAAATTGAAATGTAGAAGTACTTATTCAGATGTGCAGTGTAAAAGTCTGCTCACTATTAATTTCTACATAATCCATGTTTGCTTAATTTTTTCTGTATATTTTTCATGATATTTGGATGGGGGAGAATGTGTCCAGGTCTCATTTGCCCATTAGCTTATTCTTTAGAATTAATCCTATTATTCTGGTATTAAAGGTTTAAGTGATCCTTTCTGTCATTCAGTCTTCCTAGAAGAAGGAGATATATTACTGTGTACAGGCCACTGCATTCAGTGTACTATGTTCCTATTTGATTTCTCTGTATTCTGAAAACACTTCCCCTGGATTTTTCTGCTTGCTGTGTCCTACTCTGTCCCAATAATTCAAACCCCATTTGAGTTTGTTTTTGTCCCTGGTTTTAAGTGAACTAGCTATTTAATTGAGTAATTGGATTAGGATGAAGTACCTCATCAGGTGTTCTTATTTTGTGGATCAGAATATATTTTTCTGTGCATATCTATTTATGTTTGATAGTTGCTCTACAACTATAAAACTGGGTCATAGTTCATTCTTTGAGTTTCCTCTCATCTTCCCTCATCTTCACCCTTCAGTTCTACAAGGAGGCATGGGCAGAAAATATATAATTGCATAGTTTTGTTTTTATCCTGGATGGTAATGCTGATTCAAAATTTGGGAATGGGGTACATGTGGGGCTGTTTCCGTATCCTCTTGTTTTGAGAAGTCCTCTAACTCGACATCTTGTGACAAGAGGACAATGGGTGCTTTATTAATGCATACACTTAACTTATATCACAGCGCACCTCTTTTGAGTAGGGAAATTGTCAATTCACAATTTCTTTTTTCCTATTTGATTTTAATTTCCCTAGATCTTGGAGTTACTTCTCAGAGTTTGTAAAATGACGCTGTATCTATTTGCTAGCTTTAACATGGATAAAGTTTATATATCTCTATTTCTGGTTTCTTTGATTCATTTCACTGAATATCTTGGAAAGAGTTTATACCTGTATCTGCACTAGAATCTACCTTTGAAACTCTCATAATTGAAAAAAGAATCAATGGTAATAACATTATATATGTAACTAAAATTTTGGAGTAAGTGATTTGCAAATTAATATATGAAAACTAATACAGGAAACAGACCATTTGAATACCTTATTCTAACACACTGTGTTAGCTTTAGACATTTGAATAACTTCTTGTGGGGAGAACATAGATACTCACTACTATATGCTGCCTTTTTACTAGCAAATAATTCAAGTTGATATCAAGGAAAGCTTCTAACTTTTAACAACTAAAGAATATATATTATGATAGGAGTATAATTTGAATAATGCTGAAAATTAAGTATATTTGACCCTTGAACAACGCAGGGGTGAGGGGAGCTGACCCTCTGCACAGTCAAAAATCCACGTATAATTTATAGTCATCCCTCCATATGTGTGGTTCCTACAAATCTGCAGTTTCGCGTCTGTGGATTCAACCAAACAGGATCATGTGGTACTGTAGTACTTACTATTGAAACAAGTTACATATAAGTGGACCCACGCATTTCAAACCTGTGTTGTTCAAGGGCCAACTGTAGTTAGGAGGATGAATATAATTTCTCAGATGTTTCTCATGTAGTACATTTATCCTCTATAAAACCAAGCAAGTTTTATTCTCCTCTATAAGCACATACTTATGACTATAGAGAGCTGGGTTTCTGTAGTACTGATTTTAAAAACATCTTTAAAAACCTTCAATATTATATATAATTAGCACTTGGCTGTAATTATTCGAAACCTGTTATTTGCTAATACACATTTTCTGCAAATAAATTCTGACAGTTTTGCAGTCATAAAAGTCCATGTGAACAGTGTGAGGTATTTCCACATGACAGGCATATTAAATTAATTCAAAAAGGTACACTTAAATGTTTTTGTTATTTTTTTCCTTTTCAAAAAGAAAACAGACCAATTTGTCTATTTCAGGTGTTTGTCTTGCTGTGTGCAGCAGCAAGCTCTCATGTGCTTGTCTACTTGAAGTAAAAACTAAGGCCACCATATTCAGCTTTATAGCTATTACCATCTTTAGGACAATAATGTCTTCAAAAGAGCTCTCTGCCTACCAGCATCATGACTCTCTTCTTTTGACCAATATCTAATTCATTATAGAAGACGTTTAGTGGAAGAATATCATTTTGATCATGAGCAACAATAAAGAAATAAACAAAAAATATGATGAAAGTGAACAAATATACTTGTTCTTCCTAAGTGAATCCATAAAGAGTGGTTAAAATAATATTCAGGACTCTCTATTGAATTTTCCTTGAAACAAAATTATAGTTTTCTCAACTCTGAATTATCCCAAGAGTGATAAAAAAGACAATCAAAATGTTTGCATTTTTCCTCTGACGTCCTACCAATCTTATCTTTGAGAAATCTGATCAAAAATAACATGGCAGTCAATCATGAGATGAAAATGAATGGGAAATGGTGTATATATTGTAACTAGCGAAGTTACTTATACACAATAGGAAAATAAATAAAATAATTATAATAAATATTGACTTAGAAATAAGTAGAGCTTAGTTTAGGGAAAACTATACCCTCCTACAAATCATGATAATAAATATCATTGTGAAAATTTGGGTTTTATAGCACTGTCAGAAAAAAGACTAATTTTGAAAGTTGACCAATTTTTCAACATTCGGCAAAATGTCTATTTCTATATAAAATTATTTTTAAACATCTATAAAATCCTAGAGATTTTAGACATTGAATCAGTTTATTCTTTATTCTTGTTACAAAGCTTATTCTCCTACATAAGACATAATTGTCAAGATCTGTTTCCTCACTAAAGTATACTTTATGGTTTGCAATGTAACATGTAGCACAGCTAAAAAGAAAACATCTTTGTTCTCCTGACAGAAAATTTTTTAAAAGACATCAAAAGATACATGCCATCACCATAAGAAACTTTTACATATTTGCTCACCCTCTTGGATTATTTCTAGTCGCTAACCTTCCACTGTCACCAGGATTCTGATTTTTTTATACCATAGATTCATTTTCCTGATTTTGAATTCTATATAAATGAAATTATATAGTGTGTGCTCTTTTTTATCTGACTACTTTCACTCCGTTATTACATTTATAACAATCATCCATATCGTTAGTAATTATAGCTTATTCACTCTCTGTACTATATAGAATGCCATTGTATGAATATGCTCCAATTTATTCACCCAGTATACTGTTGATGTACATATGAACTGTTTTCAGTTCAAGGCAATTATAAATAGCACTTTTATGAATATTTATGTACATGTCTTTAGATGAACATGTAGACCTGCTTCCGTTGGTTCCACACCCTTGTGACTATTTACTGTTAACAGACTTTATTTACAATATCAGTTATACTGGTAAGTGTGTAGTTAAGCTTTGCATTTCCCTGATGACTAAAAACTATGAACAATTTTTCATGCATTTATTGACCACTTGCATATCTGCTTTTATAAGTTTTTCCAGTCTTCTGTTCATGCTTTAAATTGGATTGTTTGACTTTTATTGAGCTGTAAGAGTTCTTTATGTATGTGGGATACTGTTACCGAAAGTGGGGGTCCGGCTGCTGGACGCTTTAAAGCCAATAAAGAGGCAAGTTGGTGGAAAGGGAAGTTTGCTTTATTTCAGAGGCCAGCAGCCTGGGGGGGAGGCGAGCGTGGACTCATGTCCAAAGGCTGACTCCTCCCACTGACAATCAGTGGGCAAGAGCTTTTATAGACGGCGGGAGGGGGCTACATGTAGAAACAGCACTTTCAGCTCTGTCATCTTGAAATTGGTCATGCAGTGGTCTGATCAGCATCATCTTTACTGTTTTAAGTACAGTTAGTCTTTAGTTCCAGGGTCAGTTTGTTCCCATTTCTTTAAGGCCAGTTCTCAGAATTGTGGAAGCTTATCAGTCTGGGCACCATGTAGTTAGCTTCTTCCACCTGGTGGGGATCTCAGTATCTATAAGACAACTCAAAGCATAGGGCTCAGGATATGATCTATAGCCCCTGAATAGGAACTGAAGGTCCTTGACTTGCTTAATGACTAAACTATTATCATTTGGTCTCGTTTGACTCTTTTCCTTTGTTTCTGCATTTTCTCACTTCTCTGATTAAAGTTATTTTTTGGCTAAAGTTTTTCTACAGACAAAAGGCAGGCTGAGGACATGGTGGGGGGCAAGGACCATAGGGTCCCACTGAGTTTCAGTCTTTTATTTGCAAGATATTTCATAGATATTTTCTCCCAGTCCCAAGGTATAGACTATTCATTTTAACTATGGTATATTCTGATTGGCAGAACGTTTAAATTTAGATGAGGTTTAATTAATCATTTTTTTCTTTTATACATATTACTTTTGTAACCTGTATAAGAAACTATTTCATATTACCAAGTCATGAAGATATTCTTCTATATTTTCTTCTAAGAGCCATATGGTTTTAGCTTTCATGTTTAGGTACATGATTCTGCTCAAGATAATTTTTTGTGTGATATTAAGTAGAGATTGAGGTTTATTTTTTTCCCAAATAGATATTCAGTTTTTCCAGCACAACAACTTGAAAAGATGTCCCTTTCCCATTTAATAGCTTTGGTAACATTGTGAAAAATCAGATGCCTGTATGAAAAGGGTTCTATTTCCAAGTTCTTTATTTTGTGGCATTCTTTGATTTCTTACTTTTCTTTGTAGTAAATTATTGTAATTCTTAACTGACAAGTAAGACTTGTCAGTTAGGATATGTAATACACACTATTCTTTTTTTCCAAGCTAGCATCTCCATGTAAATTTTAGAATCAACTTATTAAGGTTAACAAAAAAATGTCTACCAGTATCATGATAGGGATTATGTTAAATATTTACACATACGTGTGCACATGCATGCACACACACACACACAGACACTACATTCTACATGGTATGAAGCTCTTATTTCTTTTTCTAATGTGGTCCCAGAGCTGAAGTTGCAGGTAAGGCTCTCATAGAGAGATGATGATCATACAGTGGAAGATAAAAGTCAAATTGGAACATAACAAGATGGACTGGAATCCTCTTGGGTCTCACACTACTGTTAAGCCTCCAATTTTGATGATGTAAAGATCTACAGGAAAAGTGGTTAACTTTTGTCTTGAAGCTAAACATGCATCCAATCCAAGAGTTTAGAAAAGTGGAAGGAGAAAGTTTGGTGGGATGTGGAGCTCACTGCTGCCCCATGAAACAAGAGTATTTGTGATGGTGTTAATGAGGTGCAACAGCCTCACCTCCTGTCTTCCCCTAATCTTCACAACGTATATACAGTATTGCAACTATTTCATGTCTGCCTTCCAAACTTCATTCAAAATGTCTTGTGCCCGCACACCAACCTGGATATGAACAGGAAGTGGAAATCTGGAAACATAGACCAGTTTATCTAAATTGACCCAATATAAATCCACCGCAGTTATTTTTGATGAGATTTTGTTCATTACTTTTTATTTGTACATAGGAAAACTATAGGTTGTGGAACGCTGGTATAGATTTTAGGCAATATTTGTGAACTAACACATATGCCTGAGAGTTTAATTTTTTATTTTAGGTATTTTAATGATCCAAATCTCCTTATTGCAAAAAATTATTACATGACCCTTTAGATCTTTCTTTTTTAAAACTTCACACCTATTATTTCTTTTACTTTTTCTATTAGTTTGTGAAGACCCCCCCCGCAACAATGCAGAACAGTAACAATAATAGCAAGTGAACCTATTTTTTCCTTGAATTTAAATGAAATGTTGCTAATTTTTCATCATGACATATCATTTTTGCTAATAGCTTCTGATGGGTAACTTTACTCAAGTTTTTAAAAAGTCTAGTTTTCTCAGGTTTTCAAATATGTATTGAATTTTTACCATTTTTTCCATATAAACAAACATTTTAATATGAATATATTAATTTAATAAATTATTTATTTATCAATGTATTTCCTTAAATTAATCTCTCAGCATTATCAACTTCTTGAATTAAAGGCTAAGTTAATTTTCTTTCAATCTTTCTTATTATTAGATAAATAAATTTACTCCTATAAATTTCTCTCTCAAAATCACTTTGACTAAATCCCAGATTTTTCATACTAGCACACAATGCCATTCATTTAATTTTTTTTTCAGGTTCTGTTTTCATGTCTTCTACTCACAAGTTATAATAAAGGATATATTAAAATTAACTTATGAATTTTTTAAAAAACTAACTTTTAGTTATTGGTTTATAATTTAGTTGCATGTGATAAGTGAATATTGCCTTATGATATTGATTTTGTTGTAGTTGTGAAATTCTTCAGGCCGATTATATGATCAGTGTTACCAATCAGGATTAGGTTTGTATATGAGCAATGGGAAGAAAAATATCATTGGCTTAAACTCGATAGAATTTTATTTTGCTTTCATGTAACAGTTTGGAAATAGGCTGATATGAAAATAGGCTGCTCCATCAATTCTCCAGAGATACAGTCCACTTAAGTCTTTCTACTCCACTGTCTTTTAGCATGTCCTTTATCGTCATGAAAGATCAAGCTTCAAGTCCAATATTTACAGTCCAAAGATAAGGATAAAGGCATGCAAACAACAGGGCACTAGGTGTGCACTAGTTTCTTCCTAAGAAATAGTCCAAGAAACTGCCACATGACAATTTGCTTAAAGAGTTATATCTGAAATGCTACATCTGACTCAAGTCTAGGATCTCCACGTAGTGCTCAATCCTCTCTATACATGGAGTTTGGCTTTATAAGTGACACATAAACTAAGAGATGATTTATTTTCTCAACAATTCCCCAAATACAGTGGTTGAGTAAAAATGTTACATATACAGTAAAAACTCCCATTCAGAAAAAGGGAGGATGTGCAAAACTCAGCAGTAATTAGTTCATAGCACTGAAAAAATGCTACTGGATAAAAACTGGAAAGATTTCATCCCACTACTAGAGTATATGCCATGATGAGTCTATCAGGTAGCCCTTAGTTCTGCTTTCTGGGAAGAATTTACTTTTTCACCATCTCCACAGGCCCATGGACCCACGCTCCTCTCCTAGTGAGTTGTAGAGTTTTGTAGCTTGCCTCATATGAGATAATGTTGCTGACAATCTGACAGTACTGATTTTATTCTTAATTCTTTAAATGAGTGTAAGCTATGTGATTTGCCACAGTGGTGTCTGTGTCTGCCATTTCAGCCAACCCAGTGCTACCATTGATACTTCATTATAATGGTTGTATTGTGTGTTCTTATAAACAACATATTGTTATTTGTACATTTATAAATGATATACAAGATTGATTGTTATATTGCTCTTCCTTAGTTTCCTCTGTAGTTATGTGTCTAGTTATCCAGAAAAACTTTACATGGAGTGGAATTATGATTGCTAGTGAGACTCCCAGGAGCATTTTTAAGTTTCTCAAAAGCCCAGGGATATATTACGTGCCTAGGCAGTATTCAGAGTTAGAATATCATTTCATAAACTTGTTAGGATAATTCATTACATTTGAATTTTAGAAAATGATCATTAAACTTACTATTATATTTATTTATAGCAGATATATATGTCTGATAGAGTAACTTTATTTAAGATTATATAATCTTACATCAATAAGAATGATCTAATTAGAAGATATGAAATAAATTAAAAAAATAAACATATTTAACAGTAAAAAATGAAAGGAGTGACCTCATCACACAATCAACTAAACAAAAAGACAGCATCAAAATAAGTTAGAAATGGAAAGATATATTATAGAATTTTCTTAATTTTTATGTTTTGAAAAAATGTTCTCCAACTTGAATGACTAATTGTTAAAATACAATATCTAAAAATGTCAGCACCTTTTGTATTTAGGGAAGATGTATAGTGACTCATGATTGGTTATTCAAACTTAACATTCCATAATTGCTCCAAAACCCAAATTGTAAACAATTTAAAGTTTTTCTGCTTCACCAACTTTTAAAAGGCTGAATTTGTCTCTTTGTAAAACCTTCTTTAAGTCTCTGAAGTATTTACATAGAGCACTTTAATTGTATGAATCAAAATATATTACCCATATATAGTCTATTCATCATAATAAATTAGGCTTGCTTTTCTTTTTTTTTTTAGGCTAGCTTTTCTTTACACTAACAACACAACTGTAATTAAGATTCATAAGAATAAAAAAAAATTGCTGGACTTCTTTTTTACTGGACTAAATCCATTTTAATGATCCAAGCATTTGAGAAAAAACTGGGGTGGAATCACTGTGATGCAATTTTAAATAGAATCGTATGAGAAATGAATTCTTAGGGAAGGCATCTGGACACTTCATAAACTATATCATTGACTTTTACACATGGGCGTCTCTATTAGGTTATGGATGTGGTTAACACTAACTTCAACTTAGAATGGCCTCTGAAGTTAAGAACTAACTATAAAATTACCTTGGAGGTAGAATAAAAATCTATAAAGATACTGGTAGATTAAAAATTTATAGGACACGATTATAATTTTAAAGTTCTTAAATAAGTCCTGTAACACTGTAGCTGATGTGGTTTTTCATGTAGGCTTTTTATACAGATACATCATATTTTTTTCTGTATTCCAATAAAACTTAATTTATTTTTTAACTTATTTTTTATTGATGTATAGTTGATTTACAATTTGTGTTAATTTCTGCTGTATGGCAAAGTGACACAATTATACATATATATACATTCTTTTTATATTCTTTTCCATTATGGTTTATTCCAGGATACTGAATATAGTTCCCTGTGCAATACAGTAGGACCTTGTTGTTTATCCATTCTCTATGTAATAGTTTTCATCTACTAACCCCAAACTCCCAGTCCATCCGTATCCCTCCCGCTAACTTCCTTGGCAACCACAAGTCTGTTCTCTATGTCTCTGAGTCTGTTTCTGTTTTAGATAGGTTTATTTGTGCCATATTTTAGATTCCACATGTAAGTGATACCATATGGTATTTGTCTTTCTGACTTACTTCACTTAGTATCATAATCTCTAGTTGCAGGATACATCATATTTTTAAATATAATTCAAAAGATAGTGATTTTGTAAGGGAGAAATAAAAGAAATTCCTTCCCAGTTTGTAGGTGATTTACCTTGGATCAAAAAATTGGTTGCTTTATTTCATACCAGTCTTTTGTACTGAAAGCTTAGTATGTAATTTAAATAAAGAGATAACTGGGTTGTATGCTTTATTTTGTTGAGATAAATTTTAGGAGTTATTGTAATACTTAGGAAGATTCTTCACTTCTTTTTCTACTGGAGTACACATGCTTAAAATAGCATATTTAGGAGTTTAAAATCACATCTATATTACTTTAATAGCCATTTATTCTTTTGCCTACTACATTGATTGGACTAATGTTTTCTTGATGTATTGCAGGTTATTTCTAAATTAAAATAAAGATAATATTCTAAAATAACTTTTCAATACACTCTGATATATAATATTCAGTTACAGTAAACATTTGATCAAAACTTAATTTGCCTATCATGCTGTTTTTGAGCATCAATAAAACATTTTAAAATCCCTTTTGATGCCAAAGATATCAATAAGCATGAATCTCATACACTGAAGGGACTTGCATTCTTGTTGCCAAGTGTTGCTTAAATGGAGAGTGCTCTCCACTAACCTATGAGACAATATTAAATCATTTGGCAGCAATTAAGGAGCTATAGTTTTTAAAACTATCTGTATTATTTTATTATTGTTAGTATATTGTCTTCAAGATTAAAGTTACTAAATTATTAAGTTTTTGTCACCTGTTTTGCACATTGTGTGCCAAAAATGGCTGAGGTCAACATGCTAACTCTGCCTAATTTAAGGTAAAGTTAAAACAAAGACTCATTTTTCAATAGTATCAAGCATAATATCAGGGTTTTTAAAAATCTGCTATTATATAGACTTAAGTTGGAACTACATAATACAAAATAAGCAAAATAAGAGAGAAAAAATTACAAGCTGGGTTTATATTTCACTAATTATCAAAACAAATTCACTTGTTTATCAGACATGATGTTTTTATCTACTGATTAGCTGGTGCTGGGTTGAGTTCTAGGGATAGGGAGAGTGGCAATGTATAAAGAAGCATCATAAAGCATACCATGGACAGCCCAATTGCACTGTGGACATATTCAATACATATGTAAAGAGTTCAATATAAACATTATTTACATGAATTTAGAAGATAGCAAATAATCATAAATCTGTGGTAGAGATATGTCTAATTCAGTTGTATTTTAAGACCAGTGGGTTGACAAAAAAGAAATTAAGAAAAAAATTAATATATTTACTTAGCATTTATTCGGCATTCTTTGTTGCCTGTTGTTACCAGGCAGAGAATATAAATCCCGTGATTTCATTCTCTGCTACTTATTGCTACCCTGTACTTCTCCACACACTCATCTTTCAGCCTGTTTCCTGCATCTTCCTTCTCCTGCTCCAGAACACCCATATACCTCTACACTGGGAACAACCATAAAACTTTGTAGGAAAAAAGATTACTCTTGGCAATGGAGTCCCACTTGGTAAGAGCTGACTGAGGGCTCCTAGAGAACTCAATACCCATGAGATTCAGCTGCCTACCACAATCAAAGATATCAGAGAAGCAATAGGAGAATCTCTGAATAGATGAGAAATCAAGGTCCAGCTACTCATTTAAAAACTCTTAAAACCTCTTCTTTCCACACTGAGTCATTGGCTTGCAACTGTGGGCTAGTGAGTAGATGAGAATTTTTTAAAAAAATCAGTGATCAAAACAGAGAATCAAAATCATATTATTCTCATTAATATTGACAATGACTGTAAGCTTTTTCTGGGGAGTTATAATCAACCGTTGGATCCCCAAGGGAAGCTAAAGTAGTTGAAAGCACATGAATAATGACATACTTGTGGAAAGGAAATGATAAGCATTGGTGAGAAATAGGAAAATAAACCTATAGAGTGTGTGTATAAAAAGAATGGCAACAGTGAGAATAGAGGAAGAAAAACTAGGAGGAGTCGAAGTGTGCTGGAGCCCTTATTTAAGAAACAGTATAGAAAAACAGCACAAAATTCACGTGCTTCACTTTTTGAAGCTGCCCACAACCAGAAGAAAAAAATTAACACCATATGCAACCTACATAACTAGAGATGCCCTAATAATGTCAAAAGGATTTTTCTGTTACATAGGTCATAATTCTGATTTTCTACTATTGAATATTTACCAAATAGATGCATTACATAAGAAGATGTACTACAGTTCTAATCTCCAAACTTCACATAATGTTTGGAGCTCTCCTTGCTAAAGAGACTGAAATGTTTGAGTTTAACGAAAATCAAGAAAATAAGAAGTTAATCGCCTCTTTAGATACCTGACTAAACTATTGGAAGAGACACCTGATTCCCAATTTTATGTAAACATATATAGCAATGAAGAAAACTATAGTTAGACCCCTTCAGAAAATGTACTGGTGCTCAGCCAATAGAAAAACAAGGTGTTTGTGTAAATCAGATTTAGAATTTTAGGTGTTACCAAAAGTGTGTTCTCTTAAATTTCCTTTCTTATTTTGCTAGTCTCGCAAGTTTTAATGTAATATTTTGTGGTGCTTAGTGTCAAAAAGAAGTTGCTGTTAAGAAATAGTTTCTTGTTAACTTCCAAATGTCATCTAATCATCCAATCAATCTCAAAACAATAGATACTAAACCTTTTTCCTAGACAGACAGTAGAAATGAAAATGCTTCTGACTCATACGTTATAGGCTTTATATTTAGTTAATTAATGACTGTGGAAGTAGACTTAAACCAATTTAAGCAGAGTAGCTCATATTGAATTGGGAAGAAAGGATTAAGGAAGATCTAGAAGGAAATGATATGCTAAATATTTATATGAAACTCAGTTTTCAAATAATTTAAAATTTTAATAATCAAATATAGTTCTAAGATAGGAGACTTGTTGATTAGGTTTTACAGGTTTTAAGGTAGAAATCCATGATTAATATCCAAATTTAATTAAGCCCTTTTAATTTTCATTTTGGGTATTCCAAATTGTACAACCATAACAGTGCAGAATATATTATCAACTGCTACTTCATTTTATTTTAAATGTATTGACTGAATCTAGTATGATTTTCTCTATGTTATTATAGTTCTGAATATCTAAAATTTACTTTTAAAAATATTAGTCAATAAGTCTATACTTGAGTTTTCTTTGCTCATTCTACTAATAATTTATCTCACAGATAGCATATTTTAACCTAACTGAGGAAACAGTAAGATATCCAGATAAATTTTTTTCCTATCTGTCATTATTGGGAAAATTTGCAATATATAAAGCTGTCATAAGTAGCCTTAGCAATGCCCCATCAAAGTTGGCCTAATCACTACTGAATGTCTGTTTAACAGCGGAATATGATAAACGGATTATTTTTGTCCTTTTTTGTAGATTTCTTTGGAAAGCTAACTGCACATACACTGAGAAGTAACATTTGTTCTTAAGTTATATGGCATTCAGTAAGAAGGCCATGTAGCATAAGACATAATTTTTTTTGTTGTTTATTTGTTGCCATATGAAGCATATGGATTCTATGCTACATAGAAAACAAATAAACAATTATCTTCAAATAATGGGGATGAGTCATGTGGAAGCAAGTAAATGGTGCAATTAAAATTCTTTTCATGTTGGCCTTCCTATCATTCAATGATATCACTTTGAATCTACATAGTTGACAACCATTGGCCTAAAAAAGTAAGGAGGAAAAAGAATGAAATCTTTTCTACCTCCTTAAAACTTTCAAAGAGCGATGATTTATTTTTACTTTACCACAAGAGTTTTTCTTACATGCTCTATCCTAAAGCAAATACTGAGAATAAAGCAAAATGGGCTAATTCATTTCACTTACAAAATTGTCAGGTGCTTATTGTCTGTCTATACAAAGGTATGTTTTAACTTCATCCTGAAAGGTTAAAATGGGAGGGAACTATCTTTTGTAAGTAGAAATATGAAATCACCTACATTCTGCTAAACTCCCTGTATAAACCTTTTAAAAAATGATGATGGACCATTAAATTTTTTCTTTTAAGTAAGAACAGCTAAGGAGGGCCATGCAAGTACAAATTTTGGAAAACAACTAGGAAAAGTTAAACATCACACAGTTTTCCATTCTCAATACAATCATGAATATTCATGATAACATATTCATTTTAACTGTCTGGCACTAGGGTAAGGATTTCTGAATTGGCATGCCTGATAGAGTACAGTGCATTACTGGAAGTTGAAATGAATGCTGGACTCCTTTAACCTTTATAAAATCTGTTTTTGAGTCCTTGCCTATTCCTTTTGCATCTCATCATAGCAGCCAAAGCCATAAACTCAATGAAAAGACTGAGAAAATTGTCAGCAAATACAAAGAATCACCAGAATGATTGCCAGGAAGAGTAATGAGAATTTTCCAAAACTCTATTGAACTGTATTCTTAGGATACCAAATAGAGAAAAGCAACCATGATACATAATTGCCTTCTTATGACTTGAAACATAATTTTTTTCTTTAACTGGTATGAAGAATTTTAAAAATCTGGTAGGTAAATTATAGAAGACTTCTGAAAAATATAAATGTAAAGCATGAGAGAAATAAAGGATAGGAAAAAGAGCAAAACAGTTTGGTTTACTTTTTTTAATTATTTAAAAAATTTTTTTCGATTGGACCATTTTTAAAGTCTTTATTGAATTTGTTACTATATTGCTTCTGTTTTATGTTTTGGTTTTTTGGCCGCGAGGCATGTGGGATCTTAGCTCCCCAGGGATCAAACCCACACACCCTGCACTGGAAGGCTAAGTCTTAACCACTTGACCACCAGGGAAGTCCTTGGTTTATTTTTTAAAAGATCTAATTCAAGTAACTTCTCTTCAACCAATAGTTATTGAGTACAAATTAGAACAACATACTGTAACTAATGAGGACTAATAACAGCAAATAGTTATTGAGTATCTTCTGAAAAAATATCAGTCTTAGAAAATGAAAGGCTAACCATGCTTCTTAAAATTGTCCATATTCAGAGTTTGTCGAGGTGGTTCTTAATCTATTTTAAAAGTCAATAGAAACTATTCAGCACTTTTTCTTTGTCTTATTAAGATACTTGTTATCTTTTAAATAACCAGGAAAACAAAATGTAATATAAACATGAAGGAAGACTGTTGAAAACTTAAATCATCATTATTTCTTTCAAGATTTGTTTTTATTTTTTGCTTATTTTTCAAGAAGTATATATACATATATACATAATCTCTTTTGTATATCTGAGAGAATAAATGGTAGAAAAGGATGGACAATTTGAACAACTTTATTCAAAAGAAATATAGGTAATCTTAAACTATGATAAAGCAAATGAAATTGTCAGGGAATTATTCTCAGATACAGGGAAAACAGTGACAGAGAATCCTGAAAGACATACAAAAGATATGTCAGTGAAATTTAAGGTAAGTTAGAACACTAACGGGTTTTTTTTTTTTTTCATAGAAAATAGACAAATCTAAAGGAGGAAACATCTTTAAATCTACCAGGCTTGTCATTAGTCTCTCTATTTGAAGAAAAATAGAACTATCAGAAAACTTAGTGTGCTAATATAACAAAAGAAGTTCATGTAATTTCAAGAGTATGTTTTAGGACTTCCCTGGTGGTGCAGTGGTTAGGAGTCCACCTGGCAATGCAGGGGACACCAGTTCAATCCCTGGTCTGGGAAGATCCCACATGCCGTGGAGCAGCAAAGCCTGGCGTCACAACTACTGAGCCTGTGCTCTAGAGCCCTTGAACCACAACTACTGAGCCGGTGTGCCACAACTACTGAAGCCTGTGCGCCTAGAGCCCGTGCCCCGCAACAAGAGAAGCCACCACAATGAGAAGCGCACGCACCGCAACAAAGATCCAAAGCAGCCAAAAATAAATAAATAAAATAAAGAAATTTATTTTGAAAAAGAGAGTATGTTTTAATGCAAACTCACTACTAGAATAGTTCCTAGAAGTAAGGAAAAGTGTCCATGTTGAGAGAAGTTGAAAAGTCAGAATTACTGTGGCCAATGATAAAGGTAGAGACTATATGGTTCAGAGAAGTGAGCAGCTTGAAGTCAGGAAAGTCTCCAGATGACGCTGTTCTACAGTAGATCCCAAAGTATACACCATTTACCAAACAAATAAGGAATGGATGGTGAGAGAGCCCCAGCATCACTAAAAAATTGGTGATGGCTTTCCTCTGCAGGTCCTAGGTAATGGTAGAAGAGGCTGTTACAGAACTTAGTTCATTGATTGCATAGGGATGATGACACTAAAACAGTAGAGGACAAGTGGCAGAATCTAAGTTCCAGAAGCTAGGAGAGACAATTAGTATAACTGGACAGGTCATAGTTTCAATCAAGGGGATCTGAACTGCATAGAGTTATGCAGAAGGATCCTAGAACATAGTATTCCCATGAGAAAAAGAAAAGTGGATAGACAAAAGCAGAATGTTACTTACCTTGTACAAGAAAGGTACATCCAGGATGTATAACAAGGAATCTGAAGGCAAATGTCTCAAAAAAAGTTCATGGATCCCTTGTCAATTTCTGAATGTGGGCTGAAGTTTAGACCTGGAATCTACTTAACAGAAGAGCTGGTCTGGAAAACTATGATGATTATATATGGTAATGATTACCCCAGTTCTTACCCCAAAGAGGTCTATGACTATTTACTTGGGCTACAGTGCACTGAGAAAAGGGGAACACCCAGACCTTTTGAGGACCTCTGAATAAAAATTCTGAGTTGATGTTGTTACCTAGAGACCATGGTACTCCTGTTAAGAGTGTGAACATATATCGGGCCAAGTAATGATTGGATTCCTGGCCAAAGTTGTCCATACAGTGGTCTACTGGGTCTGCAGACCAACCAGGTGATCATTTTCCTGGTCTGTATTCATAATTTGGATCTAGGTGCTTAAAACTTGATGCAGCCTCCTCATGGGATCCTTGGTCTGTGAGGTAAGAGCTTTCATACAGAGGAAGGCTGAGTGCAAGTCTTTGAAACTATCCCACAGTACCCCACAGTGTTAGTAAATCAAATAACACTGCATCCCACGTGTGTGCTGGGTAGGGTTTAAGGGAGGGTAGGGTTGTGATGACAGAGATTAGTGAAATTATTAAAAATATAAAACATGCCAGATTGGTGATTCTCATTACAGTTCTGTTTCACTTACCATTCTGGTCCCTGCCAAAACCAGATAGTTCCTGAAGGATGATTGTCAGTAGACTACTGAACCCTCAAACAAGTGGTACCTTCAGTCATAGCTGCTGTGCCAGATATGTTGGATTTACTAGAGCAGGTTTATATGGGCTTGGGTACATGATATGCAGACATGGGTCTTGCTGCCCAATTGTAGAAAATGCAGTCAGCAGTCAGAAGCTCTTCAGCATCTGTCTTAGCTGTAGAGAACTGCACTGCCTGAAGTCAACCCTTACAAGGCAGCCTGAATCCTGTTACTGAGCAAGGTGAGGTATAAAGTCCAGACCATACCATCCTGATACAAGACAACTCTAATGGGTGATATCCACTCCAGGTGTCTTTACTAAGTAGGCTGAGGATTTTCAGATCTTTTATTCAATACTCTTCCTCCCCATTTCTTTCACACATGTTGATCTTTAAAAAACTCTATCTTGATGATGATTTCCTTCTGTATGCAGAAGCTTTTTAGCTTGGTGTAATCCCATTTCTTCATTTTTGCTTTTGTTTCCCTTGTCTTTGAGTCAAATTCACAAAAACATCGCTAAAAGACTGACAGCAATGAGTTACTGCCTCTGTTTTCTTCTAGAAATGTTATAGTTTCAGGTCTTACATTCCAGTTTTTAATAACTTAGTTTTTGTGTATGGTGAAAGATAGTGGTCTAGTTTCATTCTTTTGTGTGTGGCTGCCCAGTTTTCTCAACACTATTTATTGAAGAGACTATTCTTCCTCCATTACATGTTTTTTGCTCCTCTGTTGTAAATTAATTGTCGATATATGTGTGGGTTTATTTCTGGGCTCTCAATTCTGTTCCATTAATCTGTGTCTGTTTTTGTGCCAATACCATACCTTTTGATTACTGCAGCTTTGTATAATAATTTGAGATCAGGAAGCATATCACCAGCTTTGTTCTTTTTTCTCAAGATTGTTTTGACTGTTTGGGATCTTCATCCCAAGCAACATGTCAGTGTCAGCTTCAAGTGTTTGATTCCTCTTTACTACAAATAAATCAATCAGCCAATTACTCTAGTTCCCTTCCAGTTTTTGACATCTTTACATTTAAGAAGATAATAAAAATATGTATCCTCTGAATTTTCCATGCATTTCTGCATCATTTTTAGGTGAATCTTATTAGTTATGAATAAGATTTGTTTTAGTTCCAGTTCTATAGTGGAACAAGGATAATAGTAAGTCCAATCAACATTTTTAATCTTCTCAAAAAGTGCTGATGGTAACAATGCTGCCACTAGTTCAGTTTGTGTGTATCCTTCATATTTCATGGGCAGGTGGGATGGATATACAGTCCTTGGGTCACACCTTCCCAAGATTAATGTAGATTAATTTTGCCTGCTTTTGAAATTCAATAAATGGAATTATTTATTATGTATTTTTAAAATCAGGATTATATAACTCAACATTCTGTTTATCAGGTTTACACATATTAGTGTCTCTTTCTGAATATTATTCATTCTCATTGCTGTATAGTATATGTATATATACCATAATTTACTTATCTCTTCTACTGTTGAAGGGCATGTGGTTTTTCTCCATTTTTAGGCATTAAAAATTGTGAAGCCGTAAACATTCTGATATATATGTGTGTGTATACATATATATGTGTGTGTGTGTGTATATATATATATATATATATATATATATACACACACACACATGAATTTTGGTAAACATGTTCACATTTCTGTTGGGTATATTCTTAACAAATAAAATTTCTGAATTATAAGGTATGAGCATGTTCAGCTTCAGCTATTACTCTTTTTTCCTCTTCTTCTTCTTGCCAGATATTTTTTTTTTTTGTTTCAGGTGTACAACAAAGTGACTCAGTTATATATATATATATATTTTTTTCAGATTATTTTCCATTATAGGTTATTACGAGATATTGAATATAGTTCTCTGTGCTATACAGTAAATCCTTGTTGCTTATCTATTTTATATATAGTAGTGTGTATCTGTTAATCCCACATTCCTAATTTATCCCTGCCTTCCCTCCCTTTCCCTTTTGATAACCATAAGTTTGTTTTCCATGTCTGCGAATCTGCCTCTGTTTTGTAAGCAAATTCATTTGTATTATTTTTTAGATTCCACATATGAGTGATACAATATTTGTCTTTCTCTGTCTGACTCAATTCACTTACTATGATATTCTCTAGGTCCTTTTGTGTTGTTACAAATGGCAATATTTCATTCTTTTTATGGCTGAGTAATATTCCATTGTATCTATACACCACATCTTCTTAAGCCAATCATCTGTTGATGGGCACTTGGGTTGTTTCCATGTCTTGGCTATTGTAAACATTGAGATGCATCTATCTTTTCGAATTAGAGTTTTCGTCTTTTCTGGTTATATGCCCAGGAGTGGATTTGCTGGATCATATGGTAGCTCTATTTTCAGTTTTTTAAGGAACCTCCATACTGTTCTCCATAGTGGCTACACCAACTTACATTCCCACCAACAGTGTAGGAGGGTTCCCTTTTCTCCACACCCTCTCCAGCATTTATTACTTGTAGGCTTTTTGATGATAGCCATCCTGACTGGTGTGAGGTGATACCTCATTGTGGTTTTGATTTGCATTTCTCTAATAATTAGTGATGTTGAGTATCTTTTCATGTGCCTGTTGGTCATCTGTATGTCTTCTTTGGACAAATTTCTATTTAGGTCTTCTGCCCATTTCTTGATTGGGTTGTTTGTTTTTTGATATTGTGTTATATGAGCTGTTTGTATATTTTGGAAATTAACCCTTTGCCAGTTGCATTATTTTCAGCTCTTACTCTTCTGTCAAAATTATTACCTATCACATAACTAGAGTGTTCTTGTGAAAGATTTCAATAAATAGAATGACTGAAATTTATTATGTAATTCTAAGTATCTTTATATAATCGCTCTGCTTATTAATTTTTATTTATCATTGCATGAATTGGTTTTCCTGAACCAATTATCTCCACATTTCCTGTGTAAGTATGTTGAGGAAGAGGCTCTAGCAATGTTCCCAACTAGCTGTTTTCAAAACTCAGAGGTTCTTTTCTCTATTGCTAAGTTAGTTTTCTTATTTCATTTAGTTTTGTCAGTGTGAGTCTTGGTGTATTCATGCCCCCTTTACTTCTCTGAACAAAATAGGTTTATTTCACTTGTTGCAAGCATGGGTTTTGTATTTGTCACTTCAAATTGTGCACCTAAAGATGACTTCTGTCAATGTACTTTTTTTGGTGCATTCTGGGACCTATGGCCATTGGGTTCTAATCATATATGACAAGGGACTTTTATCAATCATAAAGAATTCTTAGAACTCAATAATAGAAAGGCAAATAATCCAATTAAAACATGGTCAAAGACTTTGTATAGGCAACTCTCCAAAAAGGAAATTCAAACTGGAAATAAGCATGTGAAAGGATGTTCACCATAATTAGGGAAATAAAACTCAAAATTACTTCACACTCACTAGAATAATTATAACAGTAATAAAAAACCTAGATGACCATAATAAAAAAAACTAGAAAGAGTATAATAAAAAAGGTAGAAAATAATGAGTTGGTAAGGATGTGTAGAAATTGGAACTCTCATACATTGCCACTCAGAATGTATGATGGTGCAAATACTTTGGAAAACAATTTGGCAGTTCCTCAAAATGTTAATATAGAGTTGTCATTTTACTCAGCAACTCCACTCTTAAAGAAAGAAACAGCTTCAAAGAAATGAAAGATATGTACACACACAACACAGAGTGTTTCTATATGAATGTTCATATCAACATTGTTCATAATAACCAAAAAGTAGAAACAACTCAAATGTCCTTCAACTGATAAACTGATTACAAAATGTAGAATATCCATACAATGAAATAGTAGTTGTCAATAAAATGGAACAAAGTACTGATGTATATAACTTGGGTGAACCTCAAAAACATGCTATGCCAATCATTTCATAATTCCATTTATATGAAATATCCAGAATAGGCAGATCTATATAAATAGATGGTAGATTAATGGTTACCTACGGCTTGAGTGTAGTGTGGGGGAATTGAGAGTTACTGCTAATGGTTAGAGGCTCATTCTAAAATTAGATTATGGTGCTGAATGCACAACTCAAAACCATTGATTGTACACTTTAAAAGGGTAAACATTTTTTATAAATTATATAGCAATGCACTGTTAAATATTAATTATTAATATATGCTAGGTACTACTCTAGCCATTATACAAGAAACTTAGGATCATTGCCTTTAATTATTATAGCCATCTTGCAAGTTTCCTTGTCCTCAAGTAATGATTAAAAAACAAAACACACAAACAAACAAACAAAAAACAAACAAGTTTTGTGAGTCCTTTGAGGCCACAGAACTAGCATAATAGAGGAAGAGATTGGAAGGCAAGTCTCCCTGACTCCAAATCAGTTTGCATTATTAGACATTGTTCCATCAGGATAATAATGTTCTTTGAGCTAATGCGTGTGGAAGAGGCTTTCTATACCACAAATCCCACAGGCACATGTAAAGTATTTTTTTAAATCATACTCATTGAGAAAAAAATTTTCCTTAAGTCTTATTAAAGGTTCTTTATGCATCTAGCACAAATCACATTTCCTTCAGTCAGTAACAGTAATGTGATAACACGAAGGCTTTACACACACACACACACACACATATCTATACAACATAGAAGAACCATATAATGAACACATAAAGGCATATAAGTACATGACAAGCAAAAAGCAAATCCCCCTTTTCCCCCAGAATTTTATATTTTACAGAGTACACAGTTTATATTTTACTAGAGAAATTATTAGCATTTGTGTGCTCTATTTAGAAATACCTTAGAAACAAAATAGTTTTTATCAAAGGAGTTTAAAAAAAAGTTTTTAAGTGGCAAACCATCTCCCTTTTTGGAAAAAGAAGTCTATTTCTTTTAGGCTTGATGAGGTAAAAGTCAGGCACAATCTTTCCATGCTATAAATCTCTTCCAGCTGTCATACAGAAGTAGCCTCTTGTAAGGAAGTATTTCCTTAAGTGGTTCTTAGATGCTAATTAACTTCATCCAAACTCTGAAATATCTTTCAAACACATTTTCATAAGTGTTTCTGGCATAAGTGAAATAGATTCCCATTTTACCAACATACATTGATACTCTAATAACTAAATCTTAGGACCTATTACTTAGTTGTTTTAATAACAGTGAACTTAAGTGAACGTCATATTGATGAACTCATTAAATCTACCAACTTTGTACAATGTGAAGGGTAATTTAAAAAACTGATCATTTCAGATTCATAAGCCAAGAAGTATGATTCACTTTGTTTTAACAGCCAATTACTTTACCTTGAGCCCTTCGGTGGTAGAGATTTTATATATTTGTGTTTTTCATAAATGTTAAAAAGAGAGATGCTGCAGACATGGATATGTTGACAGAATCCTAGCAGTTTGGTAAAAGCAGTTCTCCTTTCCACAGAGCAGAAATTTGCTTTGATTTTTTTTTTTTTTAGAAATGATTTTAGAAAAATCAAGCTTTGCATATCATGATAAGATTTCCCAGGGACAGCTGGAGAAAAATAATAGTTTGATGGACGGGGAGCCTGTAGGGTTTCCAGTGTTCGGCAGGAACAGCCTCACTTGCACAAATGTGAGAAACAACTCCAGCTTCCTCCACCTAGAGATGGAGCTTTCTAATCTGTAGGAAAACATTTAGAGCAACAAGGGACGAGACTATTTACCTCCTTAACCTGCTCTAGTAATGACATTCCTAGTCTCCTTCTCAGGGACTTGAAGAGGAGTAGAGAAGCAGTATCTCAGGTAAAGCAGCCCCAAAGAAAAGAGTTGCTCTGTCCAGCGTATGGATGACCAGAACTGTAGGTCATAGGGGTGATAGAACAGGAGCAGTGCTGGTGACCATGGTGGTGGTCAACACAGTGTGCTAAAAAATGAAGCAAAAGGAGTCAAGGGCCAAGCACCAGGTGTTTATAAATGTTGTCAGTTGTCAGAGGCCTAAGAGATGGTTTTAGCCTCACAACCAAATGCAGAGATTACAAATCCAAATGCACACAGAGGCCAGGAAAGTAACATAAATGACTGAAGCAGTGCACACTTAAGAAAAATCAATTTCTGCACGTGGAAATATAATCAACATGCCATTAAGTTGTGAAATTTTTCAAAGATATAGACAATAGTACTATAATCAATACCTTTACACACGCCAGCTAGCTTTATCAAATGTTGCCATATTTGATTCAGTTATTTTCCTCTTTTAAACAAAACATTACAGATGAAGTTATAATCTCCTCTATTCCCATCTGCATTTTATTTTTCTTCTTCCCCAAGAGATAAGCACAATCAAGTATTTGATATTTATTATTTTTGTGTATGTCTTATATACTCAGTTAATTTTTGAGTAATAATAATAGATGGTATGCATCATCTCACAACCTACTTTAATTGCTTGTATTAGGTTTTTGAGATATATTCATGTTGATACATATGACATGCTTCTTTATTTTCAATGGTATGTATATACTATTTTATCATATAAATAAACCACCCTTTAATCAATTTTCTTTTTTATGGACAGGTCATGTTTACATATTTTCTTCACCAAAAAACGCTGCAATATATAGTTCCTTGGAGAAATGCATGGAAATTTATTTAAAAGAACATATGAAATGATTGAGGCATAGGATATATGCATCTTCCATCTTACTAGTTGTCTCTAAATATCATCCAAAATTGTTGCTGTATACATACAGTCTGCACTCCTTTCCCATGGATGTGGAGGGTCGACTGTTCTACATATGCCATTTTATATCAGGGACTTGAGCTTCCTCTGATTTTTGTATCTGGGGCAGGGGCAGTGTTCCCACAACCAGTCTTTTGTGGAAACCAAAGGATGACTGTAAGTCAAAAATTTAAAACATGCCAAATGCCCAGGTTAAGAAGCAGAATGTTATCAGGATCTCAGGAGCTCCTTTGGGCTCCATACTGATCGCATTCCCATACTTTCCCAGAAGTAATTACTATTCTGACTTTTGTGATAATAGTTTCTTTGTTTTTTATTCTTTTATTGTATTCTATCAATACTTTATATTTTGTAACTACCGTGCGTCAAAATTGATGCTTTTCTCTTGTCACACAGTTGTAGGCATTTTAATACATGTATACATTTGGATAGTCACCACCACAGTGAAGATGCAAAGCTGCTCCATAACTCAAAGATCTCCTTACGCTATCCCTTCTTAGTGATCCCATCACCCCCACCCATACCCCCTGATTAGCCACTGATCTGTTTTCCATGACTATGGTTTTGTATTTTTAAGACTGTTGAATAAATGGAATCACACAGTAGGTAATCTTGAGACATGTAATCATTCAGCATAACGTCTTTGAAATTCATTCAAGACATTTGCTTTTATCAACAGTTTGCCTTTTTACTTCTAATAGTATCCCATTGTATGGATGTGCCATAATCTGTTTATCCATTAACCTGTTGAAGGACAATTTAGTTATTTCTATCTTTTGGCTATCACAAAGAAAGCTGCTGTGAACATTTGTGTACATGTTTTACTGTCACACATAAACTTCCATTTTTTAGGATAAATACCAAGGAGTGGGCTTGCTCAGTCATATGGTAAGTGTATGTTTAACTTTGTAAAAAACTGCCAAACTGGATCTGTTCTCAAGTTCACTGATTCTATCCTGTCATCTTCACCTACTAAGTCCATTCAACAAGTTTTTAAAATTTCACTTATTGTATTTCTCTGTTCTATAATTTTCATTTGGTTCATTTTTTAAATAATTTCTGCTTCTTTGCTAAGATGTTTTAAATTTTTCAGTTATTTAAAGAGAATTTGTAATTTATTGTTGAAACATTTTATGGCAGCTGCTTTAAAATCTTCGGCAGATAATTCCAACATCTGGTTCATCTTGGTGTTGTGTCAGTTGATTGTCTTTCCTCACTAAAGTCGTGATTGTCTCGACTTTGGTATAAGTGATTTTTAATCTTAACATTTCGTCTTTTATGTTAGGAGGCTCTGGGTCAACATTACCTCTTTCATTTTAGCGAGAAGTTACCCTGGTTGGATTTAGCACGTGGTCCTGGACTTCTTTTGTAGATTGTGGTTCCAATTACAATTTAATTTTCAGACATTTGAAGTATTATTTTGGCCTGCTGGTTTATTTATGCAGTGCTATTGTGGCTCCCACTGTTCTCTGCTGGCATTGCCTGGGGGAAAGGAGGGGGGCTGGAGACTTAGATCCAGAGTAATGAAGAGGCTGCTAGTGTCTGTGCCACCGGCCTACCTTGGTGTCTCCTATTAGGGGAGGAGAGTCTCTGGCCTGTGGAGACAAAAAGGCTTTCTTGACTGGGTGTTTTTCGTGGTGAGATCCTCCCACCTGTGACCCCAAGACTCCCTGGTGCTTTTATTATTTTAGAACTTCTTTCTGTTTTCACCAAAATTTTCTTAAACAACATTGTTCCAGATTATCGAATATCCTGGAAATTGATGAAGAAAATATTTTATAAAAATATAATTTTAAAAGACACTGTAGTTATTAGTAATAACAATATTGGAAATAATTTCATGAAGGCTTAGAATTTGTGTAATAAACTTGTATCCGAGAGCTTTACGATATTCAGAAAAGTCTAGTGAAAACAAAATAGTAGATGCTTTGTGATCATGAAACGTTATCCATGGTGAAGAATATGGAATGGTTTTCTACCTATTAGCAAAGTAAAATGACTGGAATCATACAATTTTTAACATTGGAGAGTATTGTACAAAGGTCATTTTTTCCAACTCCCATCCTTTTCTTTCCTGGAATTTTTACCACAGCATCCAGAGCAGTAACTGTGCAGACATTGCTTGAATATTGACAATGGCAGAAGCAAAGAGGCGTTAGCATAGTTGCTGTTATGTTTCTAGTTTCAGAGAAGGACCTCAAAATATTATCTTTATATTATCACATATACTCTTGGGCTACATTAGGAAATACATTTGATGTGAAATTTTGAATGGTCTTTGCTTTGGTTTTCCATCATTATAAAAATCAATACAGAAGTGTCTATTCGATCTGAAGATCACTGCTTATATTGATAAATGATCTTTAGTTACAGAGATGATACTGTCTACAACTGTACATCTGATTTTTGAGTCATGCACTAATCTGAGTATTGAGAATTCCTGACATTTCCAGGAAAAATATACTCAGTATGGAAAGTGTGTAAGATGCATGGTGTAAGTGTATGGAAGATAAAGCTGGATCATAATTTTGATATTATGAAATCTTTGCATTCTGCTCTAGAGCTATGGATATAAAAGATTAAATGGCATATATTGCTATATAAATGTAAAGTGCAGTCATTATTATTATTCATCACTCCTTCTGTCTTCACCAAAGTGTAATTTGACTTCTCAGCAATGTTCAATTTATGTGCCAGTTCAAATTAAAGATAGATCTTCCAGGTGCTTGAAACAGGGCTAGAAGGTATCTAAAGTTCCATATAGACACATTTGTCTATAAAATGTTGATACTACTTTTTTATAATCCTATGACATGCAGTTTTGTAGCATGTACTTTTAAAATGTCTGTAAGATTTCTATGAATTATTCCTTCTGAAAAGCTCAGCTTGTATCTGTTCAATGGCAATTAATTTTATTACTGTTTTCTTAACTCCCTCTTAAAATGATACAGATGTGTTCTTTTGCCTTTTTAAAAAATATCATATTAGTGCAGAACACCTTTAATTTACTCCTTTAATAATGGAGTAAACAGGAAGCTTATTTCCCTTATTCAATTCATCAAACAACGTTTATTTAGCACCAATTCTACCTAGCTCTGTTCTCTGTATACAAAATGAATATCACTATCATAAAAGATTTTATACTCTTAAGGCTAAAGATATTATAAAAACTTGCAGTGTTGAATAACATAAACTCTCACCTTTGATATTATGAAAAATTTCTCAAAGATGTGTTCTGTCAACTTAGGAAATAAGGACTTTTTGTAATAAGAAATTTTAAAAAATCATTTATTTAAAAATTAATTATTGTTCTTTCCACCCATTTTGCTTGTTAAAGTTTGAAGGTATAAATGTTAAAATCTATGAATGATTAGTTCAATATACACCAAGAATAAGCACAGATGATTAACCCAACACGTAAATATATATGTGAGTGTTTTTAAATGCATTACATGGATTAGAGAGAAATCTTAACCTTCCTCCCTCCCTGCCTGTTTTTTGAGCTATATCTTAATTTTCAAGAAGATAACCAGAACCACATCTCCTGGTGCACTTACATTAGTTTAAATTACACAAGTAAAAATAAGCGAACAAAGAAAAACTCCTCAACCAAAAAAATAGTGTTATGAGATTAAAATTTCTTAACTTTTATACGTGTGTATATATACATTGCATTACCAAAAGAGCATAAAAGAAGCCTTTCTATAGTTTTTTTCTCCTTTCAAGACATGACCAACCTACAGAAAAACATTTCTGGGAATTTGATAACACTCCGGATAGCGTTTTCAGATTATCCTTTAAGGGTAAGAAAGCATTATCTGTTCTAAGAGCTGTGACAAGAGCTGTCTGAATGCCAGCAGAAAAGGACATTAGTAACCAAGATATATCATTTACAATGTGGCCTTTTTATGACTCCTGTCAAGTTACAGCATGATCTGAAGAAAATCAACATCATTTAAGGTTGCAATGACCTTCTAAGGGCTTGTTTTTAAGAGCAGAGGTTAGAAGGCACAACAGTATGAGTCACTGAATATGATTGTACTGAAGCAAGTTTTCTAGAATGTCATTTTCTTTTAACTCTGCTTTTAAGTTCAGTGTCTATTATATAATTTTAAAATACTTTTGGAAAATTAAGGATCTTTGTTAAGATGTCTGGATTTTTTTTTCTTTTCCAATTTGATTTTCTGTATAAGCTTTAATAAAGACATATGGGCATAATGTCTATTAAAATGTGAGCCTCTTAAAAAATGGTTAAGAGACCAAAAAAAACACATGAGCCTCAACATGATAAGGATATGCTGAATAACTTACTATAATCAGCTTATTCTGTGTTGCTTTGTTTTTCATAAATTAAAACAAAGAACATAGCTCATCAATATATGAAGGAGACTACTGTGGAAGATACTTGGTGACAAATCAGAAGACAAGGCAATAATCCATAATGACTTGACAAACCAGATGACTTTTATAACTTTTGAAATGACCGACTAGGAGCAGTAGCACTCTAGAGCAAAGTTACAATTTATTTTAAACGTCAAGGAGAAGTTCTAGTCATGAGAGTAGAGACAAAGCACACACAATCTTTTCTTCTTAGGAAGCTTGAAAATGAAAATAAATTCTGAAAAAAATCAGTGTAGGAAATAAATAACAGACTAGTAAATAATCATGAAGAGAAAATAATTACTAGAATTTAGAAATGAAGACGTACCACAGAACATATCAGAGAGAAATAAAGAGATGATAAGTATTAAGAGTTGAAAGATGAAGAACAGATTGAGAAGCTTCAATTTTATTTAAGAGGATTTTCAGGAGGAGTAATTATAGAAAACTGAGGAAAGAAAATATTCAGATATAATGCTTGAAGTTTTTCAAGAATTGAAGAAAGATCTGAGTATTTGTATTGAAAAATTCATCAAGACTGAACTAACTGAACAAAAAAAATCACATTTAGACAGATCATAGTCAATGAAAACCCTTTACTGTTTTATAGAAATCAGACTACTTTCTTTTTCTTATAACCTATTCCCCTGTTATTTTCTATATAAACTTTAATCATTTCTGTCTATATGTTTAAATTTTTGCATTTTTTCATAATATTACTGGAAGCTTCACTTTCACTTTTTGAAATTCTAACCTTCCACTATATTTAAAATATTCATTGGTCATCTCAAGGAGGATTACTTTCCCTTTAGTAATCACCTCTGGCCCCTTCTTTGTGTATATATTTTAATTATTTTCTTACTTTGTTAGCTTACTATACAAAGAAACATTTCTTATTTATATTTTCAACCTCTGTATTTTTCCAGTGTTCTGTGTATAGTAGACCCTCAGTAAACATTTTTTATATAAAGCAGTGAATGAATGAACCCAGATAAAGGCCTCCAATTATTCCCAGCCATAAACTAGGCTCTTATCTAAATATTTGATTTATTGGAAGGCTTAGCATTTTAATACTTTCGGATAAAAACACGATTGGCTCTCATGAGCTGTAGTAAAATTTGCTTAGTTATAATAAATAAAAAGCATCCTCCACAAAGATGTTTGTATTTAGTGAGTTTGAGATAAATAAGGATTAATAAAGTTTTCTTTACTGTAAGCAAGTTAAATATAGGAAGATTTTTTTAATTATCTGTTACCACATGAATAATGTGAATAGATTTTCATTTAATGCCCAAAAAGGAGAAAATATAATAAATTCATGTGAGTTAGGTTAATAATAACATATTTCCTTATAATAAAGGTTGATAAACATTAGAAATAAAGATTTTGGGATAGGAAGGGTGGGAGGGAGGGAGACGCAAGAGGGAAGAGATACGGGGACATATGTATATGTATAACTGATTCACTTTGTTATAAAGCAGAAACTAACACACCATAGTAAAGCAATTATACTCCAATAAAGATGTTTAAAAAAATAATAATAATAAATAAATAAAGAAAGAAGGTTTCCTAACAATTGATACATGGAAGAGGATTGACGATCATCTGTGCTGAATTGTGCTAGTGGGATGCCTTGAGATCTTGAGTGGGCTTTTTCTGAGATACAAATAATCTATGATTTCTTTCTGAGCTGCAGCCTCTCTCTGTTCTGTTCATTCTGCTCAACTGGGGCCATTTCTCATTTCTCTCTAACCATTTAACATTAAGTTTGACCACTCCACTATAGATCAGTTTTCATTTATTCCTTCTATTCCCTTTCCTGCTTTAATATCAGGGAATAGTTTTTCAAGATAATTTGAAAGAAGTAGGCTAACAATTGTAGGAAAAAGCAAGCCTCTGTATGTATCTGTGTGTCTATGTCTATATTCAGTGCAGAACGGCTGGCTGATATGAAGAATTTTGAGAGATGAGTATTCTAGGTAATCAGACTCTTCCTCCACAAACATTACAGGGCAGAAAAATACTTGCTTTTAAAATAATGGTATTTTGACAGTTGTATTTACATTAATGGAGTATTTAGTTGCTCGATGAGGATTAGAAAAGCACTGTACTTGGCTGATGAAAACTTATATTTTAACTATCAAATTAATTAAAAATGAGAATTTCTAATATGTATTCTTTATAAAGCCATATATAAACCCAAAATAGATCCTCAGAAAGAATAATAATAAATATTTTGCATCAAAAAAAGCAAATACTTGGATTTTGACTTTCTAAAATAATGGATATAAAAAGTGGACCATTTTCAGCTCACGACTAGTGAACACAGAGAAAACTTATAGATTCTGGTTGTCCTGAGTGATCACGTTCTAATTAGGTAATTCCTGTCATATTGACAGCTTTGACTCTTTCAGGTAAATATTTCAAGAGGAAAAGATGATGAATAATATGATTAACAGAAAACTTAAATTACTTAAATCTCAGGCTTTTCTGGTAACCCATGAAATGTTCTGGTAGCCCTGCAAGTATAATGAATAATCTTAGATAATGGCTGCATAATGTAGGGAGTGCTCTCTGTTTCCATTCCTTCCATAAAGCAATTGTGGTTACAGTTGGTATTTTTGAGTATAAATGCTGCTTCTATAACACCAGCTCCCCTGAAAAGTTTGGCAATAAGTGAGATTGATGACTGAGAACTACAAAACTGTCTTGGAATCATTGGCCTTTCTGAAACATTCGGAGCATCCATCTTTGTCCTCTTATTTTGAGTATCACAGAATTGGAAATCAGGTGATCTAGATTACAATTCAGGCTCTGCCTCAAACTGGTTGTGTGACCTTGGGCATCTCTCATAAATCTCTTGAGTTTACCTATTTTATTGCAAAATGAAGGGGTTAAATTAGACTGCTGTCAAAGTTCCTTATAGGCCAGCTCTAAAATTCTGTGAATCTAAAAACATCTGTTAATATACAAAAAACATATGTACTTTATTTTTTTGGTTTCTTTTGGAATGGGAAAGGAAAAAAATTCCTTTATGTTGGGTTCAAATGGGAAAATATCCATAAAGTCCACAGAGTGTTGGAGATGTGGGAACAGTTTCTTACACCATAAAACAGTCCCACACCCACATCCCCACCAGGCTCCTTTTCTCCATAAAACTTAGGACATTAATTCTCTACCTTCAAACCTACTTGACTATACCTTCTTAGTAAGCAAAACTCCTTTTTTTTTTCTAGATTCCTTTCTCTTCTCTTGCCCTATTAACTCTCAGCCCCCTTAAATTATTTTCTGTCCCACTGAGAATCTTTTTCTGGCTCTATTTTCTGCTTCTATATTCAGTCACTTGGGTCGCTCTACTTCCATTGCTGATTGGAGATGACAGGTAGAAGGGAGGTTGGAAATGGTTCTTTGATCATGAACTGGCCTCAGAGTGGAATAGACAAAAGCTGATCCAAGTTCTCAGTATACAGAAAATTCCTGCTTTCATGTTGCCTCTATGATAGGAAAATGATGTATTTCTCTGTCTGTGCCCAAGAAGAGGGCGGGGAGGTGGATCAAAATCTGCTCTACCACCTGCTGCCCTGGTAGAATCCCTTCAGTCTTGAAAACTCCCTCTCTTCATAGTAGATAAAAAAGAATTCACTTGAACGACTGCTTGTCGCACAGCCGGGAGTTAATAGTTTCCCTGCCCACTTAGGTGCCTGCTTTAGGTCATCTGTCTGTGGGAACTTGTCATTTATTGCTTTGCTTTGTAATGGCTACTTTATAAATTCTCCTTTGAATATATTCATTCTTTTTTTTTAACATCTTTATTGGAGTATAATTGCTTTAAAATGGTGTTAGTTTCTGCTGTATAACAAAGTGAATCAACCATACATATACATATATCCCCATATCTCCTCCATCTTCCGTCTCCCTCCCACCCTCCCTATCCCACCCCTATAGGTGGACACAAAGCACCGAGCTGATCTCCCTGTGCTATGCGGCTGCTTCCCACTAGCTATCTATTTTACGTTTGGTAGTGTATATTTGTCCATGCCACTCTTTCACTTCATCGAAGCTTACCCTTCGCCCTCCCCGTGTCCTCAGGTCCATTCTCTATGACTGCGTCTTTATTCCTGTCCTGCCCTTAGGTTCTTTGGGACCATTTTTTTTCTTTTTTAGATTCCTTATATATGTGTTAACATACGGTATTTATTTTTCTCTTTCTGACTTACTTCGCTCTGTATGACATTCTCTAGGTCCATCCACCTCACTACAAATAACTCAATTTTCTTTCTTTTCATGGCTGAGTAATATTCCATTGTATATATGTGCCACATCTTCTTTATCCATTCATCTGTTGATGGACACTTAGGTTTTTTCCATGTCCTGGCTATTGTAAATAGAGCTGCAATGAACATTGTGGTACATGACTCTTTTTTTTTTTTATTTTTTTAAGTATTTGTTTATTTATTTATTTATGGCTATGTTGGGTCTTCGTTTCTGTGCGAGGGCTTTCTCTAGTTGGGGCAAGTGGGGGCCACTCTTCATCGCGGTGCGCGGGCCTCACTATCGCGGCCTCTCTTGTTGTGGAGCACAGGCTCCAGACGCGCAGGCTCAGTAATTGTGGCTCACGGGCCTAGTTGCCCCGCGGCATGTGGGATCTTCCCAGACCAGGGCTTGAACCCGTGTCCCCTGCATTGGCAGGCAGATTCTTAACCACTGCGCCACCAGGGAAGCCCCATGACTCTTTTTGAATTACGGTTTTCTCAGGGTATATGCCCAGTAGTGGGATTGCTGGGTCGTATGATAGTTCTATTTTTAGTTTTTTGAGGAACCTCCATACTGTTCTCCATAGTGGCTGTATCAATTTACATTCCCACCAACAGTACAGGAGGGTTCCTTTTTCTCCACACCCTCTCCAGCATTTATTGTTTGTAGATTTTTTGATGATGGCCATTCCGACTGGTGTGAGGTGATACCTCACTGTAGTTTCGATTTGCATTTCTCTAATGATTAGTGATGTTGAGCATCCTTTCATGTGTTTGTTGGCAATCTGTATATCTTCTTTGGAGAAATGTCTATTTAGGTCTTCTGCCCATTTTTTAGATTGGGTTGTTTGTTTTTTTGACATTGAGCTGCGTGAGCTGCTTGTATATTTTGGAAATTAATCCTTTATCAGTTGCTTCATTTGTGAATATTTTCTCCCATTCTGAGGGTTGTCTTTTCATCTTGTTTATGGTTTCCTTCCTTTGCTGTGCAAAAGCTTTTAAGTTTCATTAGGTCCCATTTGTTTATTTCTGTTTTTATTTCCACTTCTCTAGGAGATGGGTCAAAAAAGATCTTGCTGTGATTTATGTCATAGAGTGTTCTGCCTATGTTTTCCTCTAAGAGTTTTATAGTGTCTGGCCTTACATTAAAGAATCCATTTTTTTCTTTTTTTTTTTTTAATAAATTTATTTATTTATTTATTTATTTTTGGCTGTGTTGGGTCTTCGTTTCTGTGCGAGGGCTTTCTCTAGTTGCGGCGAGCAGGGGCCACTCTTCATTGTGGTGCGCGGGACTCTCACTGTCGCAGCCTCTCTTGTTGCGGAGCACAGGCCCCAGACGCGCAGGCTCAGTAGTTGTGGCTCACTGGCCTAGTTGCTCCGTGGCATGTGGGATTGTCCCAAACCAGGGCTCAAACCCGTGTCCCCTACATTGGCAGGCAGATTCTCAACCACTGTGCCACCAGGGAAGCCCAAATAATCCATTTTGAGTTTATTTTTGTGTATGGTATTAGGGAGTGTTCTAATTTCATTCTTTTACATGTAGCTGTCCAGTTTTCCCAGCACCACTTATTGAAGAGGCTGTCTTTTCTGCATTGTATATTCTTGCCTCCTTTATCAAAAATACAGTGACCATCTGTGCATAGGTTTATCTTTGGGCTTTCTATCCTGTTCCATTGATCTATATTTCTGTATTTGTGCCGGTACCATACTGTCTTGATTACTGTAGCTTTGTAGTATAGTCTGAAGTCAGGGAGCCTGATTCCTCCAGCTGTGTTTTTCATTCTCAAGATTGCTTTGGCTATTCGGGGTCTTTTGTGTTTCCATACAAATTGTGAAATTTTTTCTTCTAGTTCTGTGAAAAATGCCATTGGTAGTTTGATAGGGATTGCACTGAATCTGTAGATTGCTTTGGGTGGTATAGTCATTTTCACAATGTTTCTTCCAATCCAAGAACATGGTATATCTCTCCATCTGTTGTATCATCTTTAATTTCTTTCATCAGTGTCTTATAGTTTTCTGCATACAGGTCTTTTGTCTCCTTAGGTAGGTTTATTCCTAGGTATTTTATGCTCTTTGTTACAGTGGTAAATGAGAGTGTTTCCTTAATTTCTCTTCGGATTTTCCATCATTAGTGTCTAGGAATGCAAGAGATTTCTGTGCATTCATTTTCTATCCTGCTACTTTACCAAATTCATTGATTAGCTCTAGTAGTTTTCTGTAGTAACATGTTTAGGATTCTCCATGTATAGTATCATGTTATCTGCCAACAGTGACAGCTTTACTTCTTCTTTTCCTATTTGGATTTCTTTTATTTCTTTTTCTTCTCTGATTGCTTTGGCTAAAACTTCCAAAACTGTGTTGAATAATAGTGGTGAGAGTGGGCAACCTTGTCTTGTTACTGATCTTAGTGGAAATGGTTTCAGTTTTTCACCATTGAGAATGATGTTGGTTGTGGGTTTGTCATATATGGCCTTTGTGATGTTGAGGTAAGTTCCCTGTATGCCTACTTTCTGGAGGGTTTTTATCATAAATGGGTGTTGAATTTTCTCGAAAGCTTTTTCTGCATCTATTGAGATGATCATATGGTTTTTCTCCTTCAATTTGTTAATATGGTGTATCACATTGATTGATTTGCATATATTGAAGTATCCTTGCATTCCTGGGATAAACCCCAGTTGCTCATGGTGTATGATCCTTTTAATGTGCTGTTGGATTCTGTTTGCTAGTATTTTGTTGAGGATTTTTGCATCTATGTTCATCAGTGATATTGGCCTGTAGTTTTCTTTTCTTGTGGCATCTTTGTCTGGTTTTGGTATCAGCATGATGGTGGCCTCATAGAATGAGTCTGGGAGTGTTTCTCCCTCTGCTATATTTTGGAAGAGTTTGAGAAGGATAGGTAAAAAACATATGCACTTTGAATTGAAGGAAACTACTGCTATTATTTTGCAAATAAGTAAATATTTGAATTTAATCCATGAATCTTGGATCAGCTACATTTTTGCCCATTGATATCCATTGCGAGCACATTTCTTTTTATTTCATGTTTATTTATTTATTTGATTGCACTGGGTCTTAGTTGTGGCAGGCAGCCGCCTTAGTTGTGGCATGTGAACTCTTAGTTGTGGCATGCATGTGGGATCTAGTTCCCTGACCAGGGATTGAACCTGGGCCCCCTGCATTGAGAATGCAGAGTCTTATCCACTGTACCACCAGGGAAGTCCCTTGAGCACATCTGTAATGCCAACTTTAAAAATCTTTATATCTGATAACTCAAAAGCTAATTGTTAGTTACACATCATTTTTTTCAGAAATATCCAAAGATGAAATACTTTGCAGATAATCAGAGTAACTAAAATCTCTGTTTTTTCTACCATGTTAACATTTTTATCTCTGATGTGTTGTTTCACTGATACAAAAAAATCTGTGCAAATAAACATCCAACTAAATGTTGCTTCACAAAATAACTGGCCCACAGTTTAGATCCCACAGAAATACTAGGTAGAACATGATGAAGAATTTAACATGAGCATAGCAGAAGAGGAGTAAACATGGCTGTAACTATCTTGAACTGACTTATTTCTTATTAAACACAAGTCCCTATTATAGAAGGCAGGAAAAAAAGAATGAAAATAAGAGGAAATCTAGGCTTTCTGGCTACCGTATATCCGATGGGTTGGCCACCATTAGCTAAGTGAAAGTGTATCTCTGGAGAGAACAAGAAAACTGTAAATGGACAATTGTTCCTTGAGGAGCTATTGTTGACTTGATCATAGATATCTAAATCATTATGCAATTGCTGGTGATCCAATATACATATATTGATTTCTTCTCACACACAGTGCAGGCTTATCTAGAATGGACTTAATTCTGGCAGTAAATGAAAGAGTCATCCTATTATTAATTATGACAACAAATTAATAATTATTTGAACATTAACTATGTGTGAGGCTCTGAGCTAAAATTTTTTGTAATTATCCTGTTTTATTCTTCAAAACTCCAGTGTGGTTAGTACTATCATTATCTCCATTTTTCTGATGAGGCAGTAAAATTTAAGGATGATAAGTAACTTGTCCAAGTTTATATATCCAGGAAGTGGTATCGGTGGTTCTTTTTTTTTTTTTTTTTTTTTTTTTAATATTTATTTATTTATTTATTTGGCTGTGCTGGGTCTAGTTGCAGCACGTGGGATCTTTGTTGCCGTGCGCAGCATCTTTGTTGGGGCATGCGGTATCTTTTAGTTACAGCATGTGGATTCTTAGTTGTGGCATGCATGTGGGATCTAGTTCCCTGACCAGCTATCGTACCCAGCCCCCTGCCCTGGGAGCACAGAATCTTAACCACTGGACCATCAGGCAGGTCTGGATGAGGCCAAAGCCAGTTTTTTTAATCAATATAGTATATTGTTTGAATATTAGATTGAAACTGTATCAGAAAGATCGAAGAGAATAAGCCTTCTAGGATCACAGGATGCGCTGTTGGCTACATTGTATTCCCTGATTCATTGTATTTGGGTGTTTTATCTCTCCAAAATTACAAAACTCCTCTAGGGCAGAAAAGTGTGAGTCCTTCCCTTTATCCTGCCAAAGGGCTAGCACAGTTGGGGAGCAACATGCTTTGGTTGTTCCATTGGTAAATCTTATTTTCTAATATTTGATTTATAAGTAGTCCCACAACATTTAAAAAATGTAGCTGTGTGAGAATCTAAGTGAAGTGGATGAACACACTGACTGTACAAACAGCAGTTTTCAAAATAATATTTCTTCAAGATTGAGGAAGAGGATGGATAGTGAAATTATTTTGTTCCTCCTGTTTTTGTTCCTAAACAAGCTCTGTTCACAATTCAAGTATCAATTGTTAAAATAATTAAACAAGGAGGCCATTAGACTGAGGGGGCTCTAATGTCTTGGTAACCCCACAAGCAAACCAAAACTTGAGCCAGAGTCCATGCACTAGAATGTAAGAAAATGAAACTCAAGAACAACCAGTCATAGACAACGAAGTAGGCTTTACCAAATAAGGCAACTGCTTAAGCTATAACCAATCAAAGAATTGATTTGCTTTGCTTCGCTTCACTGACTACTCTATAAAAACCTTGCCTCTAGCTCCTCTTAGTGGAACACTCCTTCACCTTTGGTTTCATGTTGCCAGATTCCAATCCATGTAAGCTCCAATAAACAGTTGAATATTTTGATGTGCCTCATTTTACCTTTTAACATAGTTTTCTGCCCCTTCTTCCCTACAGTGACTTTGTACAAAAAGAAATTAGATCGGAGGAAGACAAGGGACAAAAAGGGAAATGATGTTTATCACTTACTAATAACAAAGAGAATAAAAATAAAACCTTCCAAAAACGAGGGCTTGGGAAGATATTTCATCTCTCTCAAATTTCAATGTAAAAATTGTTCATAAATAATTTCCTTTTCATTGCATGATTATCTAAACATAAATACATTTCTACTAATAAGAGATGCTCTGTAGTCACATTTCTATAACTTAGTTCAGGTCTACCTTCTCTCCTCTCTAATTCCACTAATTCTAGCTTCATCAGCTTTACTCTTGTTACCATATGGTTCCCATTAAAAAAGTAAAAAGTAGAATATATTTCATTTCCTATAAAAGCAAATGTTACAAAAGAATTTAAGGAAATGACTTTGGTAGCAACACATAAAGCTTTCGCTTCTAAATGACAAGAGAGCTGTAGGAAAATTGGAGAGGTATTATTTGTACAACAAACACAGTAATTGTTTTTTCTGTGAGATTGGAAATCTTGATAGCATGTTTATTTACCAACAGTTTTCCTTGAAAAACTCACCTTATTTTATTTGGATGAATATGTTGTCCAGAATTGTACCAGTGACATGACTTGAATTATCTCTGTCCATAAAAACCATTAGTTGACAGATACCTTCTGAAGGTGAGATATATAACTTTACATAAACTGTGTTATGAGGAAATTTATCTTTTTTCAACAGTACTTTTAAAACTTCTGCATGGATATTTCCCCATGAAATAAGTGTTTAAGTAGCCAAAGGAAAGTTGATATATTTCTAATTATTTATTCCTAATGATAAAATATATACATTTGTTAATTACAGTTCTTCTGGGAGGGAAAATCCACCTTTTTTAGTTCACTATGGAAAAATTATCTGTTCTATAATTTATATAGAACTAACATTTTAAAATTAAACACGCATAGCATTTTGAAATTACTTAAAACCAATTGATAACATATTTCAAAAGAAAATGACATTTTGAGTTATTAGTGATAAATTTCTTGGCTCCAGAGACTGTTATTCTAGTGTCAGATGCATCATATCCAATCTTTATCTATAAAATATAATTTGAAAAATCTTATGGCTATCTGGCTACTTTTCTAAAAATTCTTTGTTATCTGTCCTAATTCCTAGATCAGCAGTAATGAGCATACATCAGGAAGCTAATACCTACTTGTCGATGGATTAAGTTAAATCATTACAGTCCAAAAATTTTATTGTGCTTTAAGTGAACTAGTCTTCTGATAATAAACCATTTACCTATTTTATGTTCTTAGTCTTTTGACATTATACACTTTAATTTTTACTTCAACGATGGAAATAGAAGCAAGAAATCATTTATTAGCAACGTACAGAGACATGAAATTATATAATAAATATAAAATTATATTTGATAGAAAATATTTGTCATCTTTTAATTCTGATGAAAGTTTTAGAATTATTAAATTTATTGCTTAGCATGTTTTGTTTACATTTTTTGGTATACTCATATCAGAAACATGAAGTGTATTTAGATTTTACTGTTTTTAACAAGCAATTCCTAAATTTGTATTCCTTAAAGTAATACAGTTTTGATTTTTGTTCAACTATATTTCCTCACAAATTGAGAGGAACAGTTACTCATTAATTACTAAAAAATACAGACAGATGGAGTATCCACCATCTTGGATGTTTCCCTCTCTGTGTCAAAGGGTCTCACACAGGCAATTAAATATCAGGCCTGAAAATGATATACAAGATTTATTTACCAGAACTACATGGAAATACCAAACACTTACAAAGGAGAATGAAAAAGCAATCCTACCATGTTTCGTGGAAGATATAGAGCTGTAATTACTTTTTGAGCAGCATAATGGCTACGACGTTGTTTGTTATGGTTTTTGTTGCAATGACATTTTATATATATTGTAATTGAGTATAGTATAGTGGCTAAAAGTGCATATTCTAGACTTGGAATGCTCAATTTTAAATCCTGGCTCTGCCATTTAATTAGCTATAAGTTGAGCAAGTTACTTAGATTCTTTGTTCTTTAGTTTTCTCATCTGGGTATGTTGGTATCTTCCATAAAGTGTCATTCTAAATGTTAAATATGGTAATATGTGTAAAACACGTAGAACAGTGACTGGCATAGAAACTGTTAAAATGTTGGCGTATGAGCTCAATATAATGCTGTAAAATCACTTCTCAGTGTCATTGTAGATAGGATTTATATATTTCATGTCAGTGTATGTGAGTGCTTTAGGATTAATTGGATTAGATCTAAGATTCAAATATACTTGATGTATAGTTAAATGAACTGTCTTCTTTTCCCTGACTTTATGTGTATCTACAGATTCACAGGAAGATCTGAAGGAAAGAATCTCAAATGCGACGAAGCATGGGATGTGTCTTATATCAGCAAAAACAGCCTGGAAAACCTAAGACTGACAGAGGTAAGTGCAGGTAAGGACGAGGATGGGTAAGTCCAGGCCTGGCCTAGCTGCAATGTTGCTCTCACAGTTTCTGGAAGGAGACTGCAATGAGTGAGAAGTGAGGACCCCTCTTTCTGTTGCAAAGATGGTGGGTAGGCTCCTGGTTCTGTCTTCCATGGCAAGAATTCCCAAAGCAGTGGCAGGAGAAACTCTGATTGGCAATAACGAGGAATTGTCTCTTACTGAATTTAGATAGTTCATAAGGAGAATATTCACAAAATTACTACGGAATTATCGGTAGTGATCTAGTTTTGAAAATGCCTTAAGTCTGTAAAATCTTCTTAGGCATATTCTTAGTGTGGACAAATTCTTCGCCTAGCAGGAAATTTGATTTTTCATCAAAATTAATGACTGAATCACAACATGGATAATTATACTTGGTAATACCATTACAAAAGTAAGAATAACTATTAAGTAATGGTACTAGAGTTCTGTAGTTCATAAAATAATACTGTAGGCATTTCTTTTAAAAAGTTTTTTTTAAGTATATATGAGCAGAATTAATTCCAAACCTGCTCTCTTTAAAAGTTAGCAATTGCTTGAAAATATGGGTATGATGATATGATGGTAGTTTCATTAAAATAAAATTTACATATATAATTATGTAGACTTGTTCATCAATTGTACCTTTATTAACTTAATTATGATTTACTGAATAATACTAAAGGGACTAAATATCTTGGTTTGGTATAATTAAGCCCACACAGGTCTAACAAGTCACAGTATATATTCTGTAAATATGCAGGTTTTATTGGGAAAAAAATCACATGGTGGAAAGAGAAGCACATGGTTACTAGGTATTTAGTATCCTTGACTAGGTCATCTGAAAAGAAGTTCTTGTGGTTCATTTTGTAACTAGGTCCCTAGGCCAGCTATGAGCACATGTTGGCACTGATGTGAATATTTACTGTCACTTCCCTCTAAATCTCTAAATAGGACAGTATTGATAAGGAAAAAAAACAGCACAAGGAAGTAAAAAATATCTGATCAGTTGATCCATTGTGATGCTCAATCAGGACTCCTGTGAACACTCTAGATGAGGTGAAAGGATCCAGCTGCTCTCATTCCTAGTTTCCAGGATTAAACTGGGCCAGCTCTATGCTGCCAAATGTGGAGCTGCTTAGAGCTTAGAGCCCTAGTGAGGGGGACTCTTTCTTCCTCCTATTCTATTTTCTTACAATATGTGTTATAAATACCTAATACATATGGTCTAAACAGAGCAAGGTTTAGACACCAAGGTATCTGAGTATGAAGGCCAAGTATACATGAAGATGTCAGGGCTTGGATGAACTTGAGCTTATATACAATGACCTTCGGTGAAGCTGGAAACAAGCCTGTAAGCAAAGAGAGCTTTCCCGCCTCTTACACACTACCCAGTCTCCTAGAAAGTTGATCTTAGCTGCAGATTCTCCCCTTGGACCTTTAGAGAAATAAAAACTACAAATGTCCAGGCAACATATTGGGGTCTCTTATGACCATCTGCTTGTCTTGATACATATATTTCAAGCCATGTCTATATAATCCAAATACATCAGATCTGATTTTTAAAAAGTCAATCATAATGATCCCAGAAATCCAAATCTATGGTCAGGCTTCCAGATTCATCAAAATGGGTCCTTCTTTGCAAATCAGTGAGCAAAAGAAAAGCTGTTATGTGGTCCATAGTTTTAATATATGAATATTCAACTCCTCACACTAATACTCATACATCAGTTGAGGTCACATTTGCCACAAATTCTTTTAAAATTTGGTTTTAGAGCTTTTATGATTTTTGAAGATTGATTAAATTACATTTAATGATTGTGGATCTGACTTGCAGATTTATTTTAGGAACCAGGAATAAGGAAGCCTCAGATCTATTAACTTTAACTAAAGTGCAGACAAAATTCCCAAATGAGCATCATAATGGATCTCATGTACATATATTTTAAATGACTGGGCTATTTTTTCCTTATCCATACCAATTTTGTGATATTTAGAAGGCACCAACTGTAAGAGACCAGTATCAAAGCAAACAGGCATTTGCAGCTGGCCTAAGAAGCCACAAAATGTGCAGCAAGAACTTGTTCAGTTGACTGAGTCAAAGCTAGTAAATACAGAGTTCTAGGCCATGGGTTAAGACCCAAATCTTAATATTGAACAATCCAAGCAGATGCTTGAACTTGGTAGTTTTTGAAAGAATTTTTCATTTTCATATGAATATCTAGTACAATCAAAAATGTACAAATGCATGTATAGAGAAATAATTATGAGGCATGCTTATTAGAAACATATGTATATATGTATATGTATATGTATTTAGAGTGGCATTAAGATCACTCAAAACTAATGAGATGAAATCAGAAAGATAATTTCAAACTTCTGTTAAAAACATTTGAATATAAATGAGAAGGAAATAAAATCATACTCCCTAAAGAATGATCCTTCCTTTTAATTTATTAATGTATATACTCATCCATTTATTCTTTCAGTCAAGCAATATTTAATGAGTGCTGAGTTGCAAAAATCAACATAATGTTAAGCCGAGCTTTGAGTTGCTCATAATATTCATCAAACCTTGGGCTAGTGGCAAGTATACTTTCAACTAATGAAATCAGGAATGTCTTTAAATTTAGAGAGTAAGTTCTTGGTGGCGGATAAGAACTTTGGATTTTGAGCCAATCATGACCCTGGGCATAAAATTCAAGTAGTGTAGCTGTGGCTTAACTTGTTTTTTTCTCAGCAATGCCTTTCCATTTGTCCAGTATGTAGGGGAAGAGGTTTACATTATTCTACTCACACAGTAACACACTACATAGTGAAACACATGCACTTGAATACAAAGTTTTAAAGAACTCTTGGGAAAACTTAGTGTTTAATTTTACCCTTATCTTTTTTCTCTATCACTTGGCTACTACATAGATTTTGGTGATTTTTATATTTTATTCTCATTTTTAATAGAGAATTTTAGGTTACTGATTTAAGATTATTTCTTTTCTAATGTAAGTAATTAACAGCTACAAGTTTCTCTCTATGCATGGCTTTATCTATGTGGTATTTTGAAATGTTACCAGATTCTAAAGATTTCAAACATGGCTTCTATTAGTTAACCTGTTTGATACAAATATAATTGAACAATCTCTGTTTACTGTTAAAAATAAAAATTAAGACTAGACAAGCTAAAGAACTAGTACTCAGAGCGTGGCTGAGAGGCACTCCAGCTTACCCATGCACACGTTTTCTAGTGATCACCGGAAAGTCCTCTTTCACCTTGAGGCGCAGCAAAAGTATGATTCTCACTCCCAGTACATCCAACAGCCTGAAGAGGGCTTCACAAACACTCTAAAACTTTTTTTTTTTCTCCTCTTTTCCTCCTTTCTATTTTGTTCAGCCTCTTGAACTTTACAACTCTCAGGAACCAGTCTTTTTTTGGCAGAAAGCTGCATGAGTGATAATCCAGCTGAGCAGTGTCATCCACCTGAAGGATGACACTGGAAATGGCATGATTTGTAAGGAGGGAAATTGTCACATTCTGAACAGTGTTTCACTATGAGTCCAAGCCCGAGGACATCTTCACACATACCGTTCGTCTCACACCCACCCCAAATTATACTGCTTCATGAACTTCAAGTCATGAATGCTCATGTAGCTATAGTGCAGAAGGGTGATTTATTTAATTAATGTTCTCAAACAAGTCTCAAAGGTGAAAAATGCTGTAAGTTGTTGGAGATAATTTGTTGGGTTCTATTGTGCATTAATGTTATTTATTAATGAATTGCAGCTAGTGTTTAACATTTGCTTAGTTCTAAATATAGATGGATTATTTCACTCTAACTCATAAAATATGAACTTTATAAACCAAGTACATTAAAGTTTTATTATTTTCAATATAAAAATTTTTCAAAATTATTTGAAAGTGGATTTTCTGTAGGGAAGGTGTTTGCATATGATTAACCATTTGGTAAAAAGCCTAAAGCAAGGAGAATTTTAATACTGAAATATTAACTTCATGAAACTATTAAAATATTTCAAAAATAAATTAGATATACACACTTTTAAGGGATCTGTTTATTGTGAAACAAGAGGTACATATTTTTCTGGAAAAAGCAGTGGAATGGGACAAATTGATTTTTGGCAAATTATGGATGTCCTCATAGTCTCTGACAGTCCTTATTTATAAACGAAGACCTTGTTGCTAAGGTCTCTTCCAGTCATAAAATTACAATTTTATTTTTTAAATAGAAATTCCAATATTCTTAATTCATAAGAATATTGAATGTTATAAAGAGATATAAATTTAAATCTTGTATAAACGTGATGTAAACTTTGAAGACACTGTTGATTAAATAATTTCTTTTATATTATACTTGAATTCTAATTTGAATTGTCTATATTCATATAACTCAGTTTTGTATTAATATTTTCATAATTTCAAAACCCTAGAGGAACAATCATATTCAATGATCTCTCCCGCAAGGTAGATATATATATATGTATAATTTAATATATATATGAGTAAATAGACGTCTAATACATCATTTTAATTCTTCTGTTTCTTTTTCTTCCTGGCTGCTGTGGGAATTATAACATGCATTTATTCATCATAATTCTGGGTCAGATTAATACTAACTTAGTTCTGGTAAATGTAAAGGCACTGTAGCCATTCAGAAAATGTAAGTTTCTCCTTCCCACCTTAAAAAGTATAATCTTGGGGATTTCGGGCCCTTTCTGTTCTTTCTTGTTTCATCTTTTGCCACTTTAGCTACCACAGCAAAAAGAAACCAAGGGATCCATTGAGCTAGGATTAGATTTATCATTTTTCAATTTTGTTGGTAAATTTTACCTCTCATAACAGATCACAGCTCAACTTCTGTTTCACATATGGGTGATTCCAAAGCAATCCAGGCATCAGGGCTTCAGCAACCCCACCTCTCCCTCTTTCTTTTCCCCAAACAACGCTTTAGTCATGTTTCTGTGAATGGAGGTCGTTTTAACAAATTCCATCATTGCTACTACTTGGATTGGGAGTCCCAAAGCCACTCACGTATTTGGTGATTTCCTAGACGGACTCAGGGGACTCGAAGGCTATTATACTCATGGCTGTGAAATACTACAGAGAACGAATGCACAACAGGATTAGCAAGGGGAAAAAGACACATCTCGCAGAGACTGAATGAATCCCACCACAGGTTTGCTACGTGCTCCTCAAAGGGGCGACAGAACACACGCCTTCCTCCACCAGTGAAATGTACACGACTTCCGCACAGGAAAGTCTGTTTGAGACTCAGAGTCCAAGGTTTTATTAGGGGCTGGTCACGTAGGCACTCTGCCTAGCCACAGCTACCAAAATTCGATATTCCCAGAAGGAAAGCAGATGTTCACCATAAATCACATTGCTTATACAAACAGTCTACACAGAGCAGTACAGAGACTTGATCAGTTTACAGAACATTTCAAAGCCAAATTTCCTGAAGCCAGCCAAGGGCCAGCTCTGCAAACAAGCCCTTCTAAGGATCAGTCCTGCTATGTTAACTCTGTCCTGAACGTCCTAACATGCTGTCATTACTCAATTCCCATTTGATGCTGTCTTTAATGCATGTTGTCCTATTACATCCTCCCAATAATTTACTGAGACATATTGTTATTCCCCTTCTACTTTTCTGATGAGAAAACTGAGAATCAGAGAGAGAAAATTAATTTCAAAAGGTCATATAACTAGGAAGAGGTAGCAAGGTTTGACTTTGAAGTCAAGATTTTATTCATTAAATATACCCGCATCGTATGTCTTCAAAAAATATTTACTGAATGAGCAGATATCAAGTGAATTGGGACTGAAGGTACCATATTAGTTAATATAATTGTATATGTGTAGAACCCTGTATTCTTACTGTAACTCTGTGAATTAAGGCAAAACTTATTATTCCCATTAGACAGAAGAGGAAAATCAAGAGCTGAAGTATATAGAAATATATAGCTACTGATTATCACTTAGGATTTAAATAAACTTCCTAACTCTTCCATGCTTTCTTTCTACACCAAGAAATATGTGTTTCTCATTACAACTATGATTTTTAAATGCTCTAATTAATATGCCCAAGCACTGTCAGAGACAGGAAAACTGCTTGCAATTTTGGAAAGAGATAAAGCTCAAAGGATTAAATACAAGTTATAATCATATTTAGAATGCAGCTCAGTTGAGTAGGAAAGCTTCTCTAGACTGTTCTTCAGGGATGGATATTAATCCAGCACACAGTAATTTGCTCACACATCACATCAAGGCAGAACCACTAATGTGTGGCAAGCTTGAATTTCAGGGTTCTCACAGAAACAAATTCGTTCAGACAATACTCTTTTTTATTTTTTCATTGTAATACTAAATGCTGACATTTGTGCAGAAAACTATAAAGAAAAAGAAAAATGTTGGAGATTAGTCCAACAATTAATGTAATTTGGCAAGAGCAAAATATGGTGTACAAAATAATTTTCTTTACAATACTTAAAATAATCACAAATATTTGTCCCTAAAAGAGAAGAACTAGAAATTCAGGCATTATCATGGAGGTAACTAAAGCATTTGTTTTAGTCAGTTGAGAATGTACAAGGAGTGTGCTTTTAGAGCTTAAGTTTCAAAAAATGTTAATATAAATTTTTTCCAGTCTTTCTCTCTCCCCTGATGTTAGCAGATTATCATAGTTAGTACAGATTTTAATATTTATTGTTAGTCTTTTAAACTAATAAGGGAACTCTAAATCAACACAAGGTACATATACTGAGTGCCAACTATCAATTAGAAAGCTTTCTAGGTGGTTTAAAGTATAGCTAGGGCTGAGAACTATTGAATTAGAGAATGCCCATTCTGTTGTTTACAGAACCTTTTTCAGTTAACAGTTGTGATTCATTTCCACGTCAGTGATACCACATGTGCATTTTCTATAGCTAGATAGCAGTCCATATAAAATGAAATATATTATAATTTTGAAGAATACAAGGCATACTTTTGTATAGATATCTTTTTTTTTTAATCAGGTACTTCTTGTTAGTTTATTATTGGTAAATGTGTAATGTCTTTATTTATTTATTTTTTTAACATCTTTATTGGAGTATAATTGCTTTACAATGGTGTGTTAGTTTCTGCTTTATAACAAAGTGAATCAGCTATACACATACATATATCACCAAATCTCCTCCCTCTTGTGTCTCCCTCCCACCCTCCCTATCCCACTCCTCTAGGTGGTCACAAAGCACCGAGCTGATCTCCCTGTGCTATGCGGCTGCTTCCCACTAGCTATCTATTTTACGTTTGGTAGGGTATATATATCCGTGCCACTCTCTCACTTTGTCACAGCTTACTCTTCCCCCTCCCCATATCCTCTAGTCCATTCTCTAGTGGGTCTGTGTCTTTATTCCCATCTTGCCACTAGGTTCTTCATGACCTTTTTTTTTTTTCCTTAGATTCCTTATATATGTGTTAGCATACGGTATTTGTTTTTCCCTTTCTGACTTACTTCACTCTGTATGACAGACTCTAGGTCCATCCACCTCACTACAAATAACTCTATTTCTTTTCTTTTTATGGCTGAGTAATATTCCATTGTATATATGTGCCACATCTTCTTTATCCATTCATCTGTTGATGGAAGATGTCTTTAAATACCAATTTAAATTCCAACATGACATTTTACACAGAGAATTAGAAGACTGAAGATTTCATTTTAGTATACATAGTAATAAAAAATATTCTTGTTGGCAAATACAATATTTTTCAATTCAAAGGCACCTAGTCTCATAGTTGGCAGGAAATAAAACCTAAGCTTGTGAAATCAGCTAAGAGATCAGTTTGTTCATCACAGAGTCCTGAAAGGCAGTGTCATTGTCTTTGTAAATGTTACTGTATTGATTTAAATTTTCATCTAAGTTCTTTGGTTTGGCTTACAAATGCCCTTAACACACTAGCCTCTCATGCATTCTGAGTCAGTGTTTGAAGCAGCCATGCTCCTTCATGATTCCATAACTTCTAGTTACTTTATCTTCCAGAAATCTCCTTCCTCTATTCCTACTCATCTCTTAAGACTCAATTCAAATTGGGGTCTTAACACCCCATAGTTTTTCCTTCATACTTTCTAATCTGGACTTAATGTTGCATCTCAACATATTGAAAAATATATTTTAATGTATTGTAATCTGATTATAAATCTATCTAATGTAATAGTTTGTGATCTCCTCCAAGCAAATAAGTTCTGTATTATTCATTTTTACATCATGTAAACCAAGCCTAGTAATTCTTCATATATTTATAGAAGTTGCTTGGGTAATTACATACATACTCCCTCTTCTGTAAAGAGATTGAATTCGGAGTTTACACAGTTTCACATATGGTTACTGTTGGAAACATTGTTTAGCTGAGTGATTCCACAAACTAAGCAGCACACCGGAATCACTTCTTTGATATAAGGCCCTGTGCATAGAGAGTCTGAGTCAGTAGACTATCCACGGGCCTAGGAATCTGTATTTCAACACAGATAGCTGGAAATTCTCATGCAGTGACCTTCAAGAACAATGGTTGAGAACAATGATATGAAAACCACCAATTCATGCTGTCTTCCCTTTCATTTGTTGATTCAATATATACTTACTGAGTCTGGCACTTGCAAGGTGTTAGGGGGTTTAATTGGTGAACAGAAGAGCCCTTATGCTTACCCTCAGGGAGATGACTGTCTTGTGGCAGTAACAGATTCCAAATACCGTATCAATACAAATATAATTATAATTGGGAGTGATAAGTACTGTGAAAGAAAATGAGTCCTAACCAACGTTTTCAAAGAGGAAGAAAAGCTTTTCGGAAAAATGGCATTTAAGAAAAGACCATATAAAAATGAATGGAAGCTAACTATGTAAAGAAGGCACAGGAAGAAATTAGGTGACAAACATCATTTCAGGTAGAAGGGAATTCTTCTACACTCTGAGGAAGCAGGACGGAGCTTGCCACTTTGAGAAATCCAGAAACCCTTGTGACTGGATCAATGGAGATTTGTGCAGGGTAAGTTTAGAGTGTGTATGGGGAGGGGTGAGGAATCATTCAGTCTGGAATTCAGGTTAAGGATTTTGATCATCATTTCAAAAATAATAGGAAGGATTTTAAAGGTTTAAGCAAGACATTCACATGATGAAACTTAGATTTTAAAAGAACGCCAACTGCTGTGTGAAAACTCAGTGGGCTTGGGGTGGAGGGTGGCTGTAGTTGGGGACAAAAATGAGAGCAGGCAGGTCAGTAGAAGTTTGGTACTAAAATCCGGTGGAGGAGTAACGATACCTTAGCCCACAGTGACAGCCAGAGGCAGAGACAAGTGGACTTTGTCAAGACATATCAGGAATTAAGGAGTGCTTTTTGGTCCCTCAAAAATAAATTTGTTTCCTAATGTCTTTAGAATGGGATAACTGGTTTGCCTCATGTAGTAGAGGGTTTAGGACACAAGGTGGCTAAACATTATTAGGATGTGTACAGGGCATTGCACTTTTAGAAGCGGCAATAACTTGAAATGGAAAACACGATTGCTTTGGATTCAAAGAACTCATGCTCTGGCTCTGAGTTTACCGTCGACTTGTCCCTTAAGTAAATCTCTCAAGCTCTTTGTTCCTCAGTTCCTCATAAGGAAAATTGGAACAGTCTTGAGGAAATCCAAGTTCTGGTATGGTTTCACAGTATGAGACCATTTCTTAATTTTTCTGGAAGGGCTTGGTGGGTCTGCAGTGCTATTTGATTATGATTTAGAAAACCAACTTTAAGACTTGATACTCAAATAAAATTTCCAGAAATTCCACTTGATATGCTACCATAAAATATGAATAATATCTTCGTTTTTGGTTTTCAGGCAACATCTTTGCCACATTTTGTGATTCATTTCTTTGAAATATTTTAGAGTGAAACTTGCAACAATCCCCATCAAAATTCCTCCTCTTAAAATTAGGCTTCAGGCTGAATGACAGCAATGTAATTACTTCTAGTTTTAATTAAAATATAGCTGATAAGTAACTATTAAAATGATAGTTTAATTTAATGGAGCTGTACATTTTACTTCAAGTGCTACAGTCCTTAACTTCTTGGAAATGATTGGTAGGGATAAGCCTTAACACACAAATGTTTTCCACAAGGATTCCCAGCATCTTTAAGAATTAACCAACTATCCATTTTTTAAACAATTTATTCATTCATTTGACTCACATTTATTGATTGTCTACTACATGCCACATATAAGTTTGGTGCCCTGGAGGACATTATTTGGGGAAATGTTGTCAGGGAATATTTACCAGGAGGTGTGGCATTTAGGGTGAGACTGGAAAGTAGTAGTTTCTCAGGGCTGCTGTAACTAAGTACCAAAAATAACAGATGGCTTACAATAACAGAAACTTACTGTTCACAGTCTGGAGGCTAGAAGGCTGAAATCAAGGTGTCAACAGGGCCATGAGAATCCTTCGTTGCCTCTTCTAGCGTCTGGTGTCTGCAGGCAATCCTTGGCATTTCTTGCCTTGTGAATGCATCACTTCAGTCACATGGCCATCTTCTCCCTGTAGTTCTTCATGCTGTCTTCCCTCTGTGAGTGTCTGGGTCCAAATTTCCCCTTTTTATAAAAACACTGGCCATACTGAATTAGGCTCATCTTAATGGTCTCATTTTTCCTTGATTACTTCTGTAAAGAACCTATTTACCAATTAGATCATATTCTGAAGTACTTGAGGTTAGGTCTTCAGCATATCTTTTTGCAACAAACACAATCCAGCCATAACAAAGAGTAAAAGTTAATCAAGCTAAAGAAAGTAAAGCAGTAGCAAGAGAATTCCACAGTTAAATGAGCTGTGTACCATTACTGCCTTGAAATTCACTCTGAAAATAAAAAGGTAAAATGTGGCTCATCAACAGGATCATTGTATATTCTTTAGAATAGTATCCCCAACTGCTTTGATTAGTCTTACGGGATGGAAGGGGAGGGTTTTAGCTAATGTTATATAATGTGAGACTCAGGAATATTTCTAGCACCCACTGGTGGGGACTTCCTTCTCTCCCTTTTTTCCTCCCCTCTCTTGCTGTCAGCAGCCTCTCTAAGTCACTATACCATCACTTATTTAGGCGTGAGTGAGTGTTTTATTCTAAGAGCTAGTCCTCTAGGCAGGGATTCTGAAGGTCTGCAGTGAGATACCCAGGATGGCAGATGACCATGTCTGACACATAACTAGACATTCTTCACTAGCTTGAAGTCTAGACCTTTCTATTTATCTCAAGAATAAATCAGAGTGGGAACTTCCCTGGTTGCACAGTGGTGTTAAGACTCCGCACCATGGGTTCAATCCCTGGCCAGGGAACTAGATCCCGCATGCATGCTACAACTAAGAGTTCGCATGCCACAACGAAGGAGACTGCATGCTGCAACTAAGGAGCCCACGTGCTGCAACTAAGGAGCAGGTGAGCCACAACTAAGACCCGGCGCAACCAAATAAATAAATAAATAAATATTTTTTTAAAAAGTAAAAAAAAAATAAGAATAAATCAGAGTGTATGGGAATAAAAGAGAGTTTATTAGAAACATATCCTTAATGTAAAACATAAAACTATATTTATTTTTAAAGTAAATTACTGAAATGGCAATACTTGGACAACCATTATTTATACATGTCTTTTTTTTTTAATTTTTTTTTTTTTTTAATTTATTTATGGCTGTGTTGGGTCTTCGTTTCTGTGCGAGGGCTTTCTCTAGCTGCGGTAAGTGGGGGCCACTCTTCATCGTGGTGCGCGGGCCTCTCACTATCGCGGCCTCTCTTGTTGCGGAGCACAGGCTCCAGACGCGCAGGCTCAGTAGTTGTGGCTCATGGGCCTAGTTGCTCCGTGGCATGTGGGATCTTCCCAGACCAGGGCTCGAACCCGTGTCCCCCGCATTAGCAGGCAGATTCTCAACCACTGCGCCACCAGGGAAGCCCTTCATGTCTTGATAGATGTCGCAAACACCAAACTCAGGGGGAAACCTTCAAGATAGTGGAGGAGTAAGATGTGGAGATCACCTTCCTCCCCACAAATACATCAAAAATACATCTACATGTGGGACAACTCCTGTAGAACACCTACTGAACACTGGCAGAAGACCTCAGACTTCCCAAAAGGCAAGAAAATCCCCACATACCAGGGTAGGGCAAATGAAAAAAGAAAAAAAACAGAGACAAAAGAATAGGGACAAGACCTGCACCTCTGGGAGGGAGCTGTGAAGGAGGAAAAGTTTCCACACACTAGGAAGAGCCTTCACTGGCGGAGATGGTGGGGGGGAAGCTTCAGAGCCACAAAGGAGAGCATAGCAATAGGGGTGCAGAGAGCAAAGCAGAGAGATTCCCGCACAGAGGATTGGTTGTCTGCTCACCCGCCGGGGCGGGCAGAGGCTGGGAGCTGAGGCTGCGGCTTTGGAGGTCAGATCCCAGGGAGAGGACTGGGGTTGGCTGCGTAAACACAGCCTGAAGGGGGCTAGTGCGCCACAGCTAGACGGGAGGCAGTTTGGGGAAAAGTGTGGACTTGCCTAAGAGGCAAGAGACCATTGTTTCAGCGTGCCCGAGGAGAGGGGATTCCTTCCCTGTCTGCCCACAGAAGGCAAAACACTGCCTAAACAAGCTCCAGATATGGGCGCGAGCTGCAACTCTCAGGTTGGACCCCAGGGACGGGCATGAAACACTAACATTGCTGCTGCAGCCACCAAGAATCCTGTTTGCAAGCACAGGTCACCATCCACACACCCCCAGGAGCCTGTGCAGCCTGCCACTGCCAGGGTCCCGTGATCCAGAGACAACTTCCCTAGGAGAACACATGGCACGCCTCACGCTGTTGCAATGTCACACTGGCCTCTGCCGCTGCAGGCAGAGTGAGGGGATATGGGGATATGTGTATATGTATAGCTGATTCACTTTGTTATACAGCAGTAACTAAGACAACATTGTAAAGTAATTATACTCTAATAAAGATGTCAAAAAACACCAAAAACACCACCAAACTCAGTCTTCAGTCTTGAGAACAATGACAGTTCATTTATTTCAATTCATTCATTCATTTATTCTTCTAGCCATCAATTTGACTCACATTTAATTGGTGCTTGACAGATGCCCAGCATTGTGCTAGGTGATGAAAATACAAACAGGATTAAGCCACTGACCTTGCCCTTAAGTATTTTGCAGTCTGGAAGTAGGAGAGAGCATGAAATAACTGTCATTCTGTCTTGATAATGCTGACCTACACCCCCCCCCCCCCAATCAGATACCTAAGCAGAAACATGAAAATGTTAAAAATGGCCAAGTAAATTACATCTTAAAAGTAGAAGGCAGTGTTAAAAGTGGCCAAGTAAATTTTATATCATAATAGTAAGCAAGTTGTATTTATAAGCATTTTCCCAATATCTAGTCCAGCGAACCGCCTCCCCCCAACAAATAAATAAATTTTAATTTAAAAACGTTTCTGTGGACTTTCAATTTTCTCAGGTCTGTGGAGGAAAAGGGGTTGATTCTAGAGATATGAGGTTATATGTCTGTATTGGACCCCACATTTTATATTGTTTTAAAATGAGTGTATTAATTTGAAGAAATGCCATTATATAGAGAGTGAGGATAGAGAGAATTTGTTATAAAAAGTGAATCTTGTGGGTTTTTAGGTGCAGGGATTAGAAAATTGTGAAGAGCCAATGCATGGGCAGTAAAATAAGAAGTTTAGGAATCAAAGGTGGGCAAAAATTTGGTGGGGTTATCAAAAGGTACTCTGATTAATGAATCATAAGAATAGATGGAATACTTTAAAGCAAAGGTAATATGAGGTGACCCAAATGCCCACAGCCTAACATACCCTGTCCCAGACACTCAGTGACACAGTGAACTTTCTGGTCCATTTTAAATGTAAGTGGCAGAATTAATGTCTTCCCAATTCAGTGCCTGTGGGCAGCCCAGCGAGGTTACTGTCAGTGGTATTGTCAGCCCTGCATTTAGAAAAACAAAATCTCTTCAAAACAGTATCTTCCATGATAGATGGGGCCAAAAAATTATATAACCATTATTTGGGGCAAAATTGTAAAACAAAGTCACAGCAAGTGTATGAGGACTATAAACAGTGTAATATGATCCTTTAGCCCATTGAAATTGCCTGCTGGTCTTTTCTGAGGATGGGGTAGAAAGTCAGAAGAATTAAACATGCTATGTCTCTAGCTAAATTAAAAACCATGAATACATCTTCTGATCCTGATACCCACTGAAAATATTTCAGGTACCTATCCTTGGCTTTTGTAGGTACACTCTATGAGAAAATTCATAAACATTGTTAAGAAGATTGAAGTAGCAGCTCATTTCTTAATGATTCTGATAATTAAAAAACCATTTTCAAAGTGTGAGGATTGGCATTGGTGAAGAAAGAAAGTGGAACTTCTGGGAGAAAAACATCCAGCTTTGAAACTAGTACATCATACTCAAATTTAATTGCTTCCCAATTGCTCCTATAAGATGTACCTAACAGATTTGTATACATCTACTAAGGTAACCTTACCTTGTTATGGAAAAGAGCAAGTGACTGCTTAGCTTAAAATCTTTGCTACATCAAAGCCATATTTTATTAATTTAACCCTGGAAGTTACCTTTTCGGTTGTCTTTTCCCAATTCCTAGGTTTCAGCAGAGGCAAAGGTAGTCATAGCACACATGTATTAGTGATTTAATTCCAACTAAACATAAAACGATTGTTTGTACTACAGTCTAAGTAAATTTTTAATATTTTCTTTAGTAGTCTAGAAAAAGAGACTAGCTTTTATGAAGTGAATGACTATTTTTTTAAAAATCTGTTCAGGGATCTGCATGACACTCAAAAAGAGTTACATATCTCCCAATAAATGCCATTTGAACTATGTAAACTGGGAGGGGAAGTTTTCATGGTTGGCATTTCACTCATTTCCTTGAGTGGATACATAGAAACCTACCCTGTAGCTCTTTCACTCTCCTCCTAATCAAAATATTAATGGGTTTCCCTGGACCCAGTAGCCAGAGGATAAAACTTAAAGTACACAGTGAGTAGGCCTAATCCAAACGTAAGCATGGGGTTCAGTGTTGGTGCTGAAATTCCCTGTCTATACATACTCCCTCAGTGAGAAAAGTCCCTCAGCCTGGATGACATAAAAATCTTCACCACCAAATTTTAGAAAACACTATATTTATGTTGAACTCCCAAAAAGTTATGCTGTGAACTATAACAGATTGTTAACCTGACATGGCATAATTTTATCTCTTGTAACTGCATCTGAAATACCTATTTTAATAAAGGCTCGTTAAAATATTTCTATGTGAAAGAATTGACTATTAGCTGGTTTAGCAGTTTTCAATCAATTGGTCTTTTCCTAGACAGTAATATGTAAGTTTTTAATGAATTTAGCAATTTACTCTATGGTTTTCTTCCCATAAAGCAATGAGTTATGATATTACACAGGCAAGCAAGATAAATCTCTCACTGATGATGGCTGATTTATAACAAGGCTTTGTAATTGAATATTCATGTTACAAAAAGTTCTTTTAAACATAAATGATATATAATGGCATCTATAACTCATTTTTCTTCTTTTACTTCTGTTCACTGCAACACTGGTATATTTCTTTCTTCCCCTGTCACTTTTATATTCTTGATTTACAGTTTCTTGAAATGGAAAATATATTTTAATATGCAGTAAGGTGTGTGCGTGTTGTGTGTATATGTATGTGATTATGTCACTGCAATCAGAGTAGCTGATTAAATTTTGACTGAAGCATAGCAAGATTAACATTTAAGCTCAGGAATAAACCACTTCAATTACCACAAATCCTCAATGAGTAAATAACTGGTATAAAAGCTCTCATGCACACCGTGTAAATCTTGGATGATAAGGAGGAAGGTTGTTCTCTTCTGTATTTCAGGACCTAAAATAGCTTCTTGGTATTCTCCATTGTATTTAATTTTTAGCCCTTTCATAGACAATCAAATTGATTTGGGTATGCCTCTAAGAACACTGGAAAATATTCTGATTTACTGGTCACTTTTGTGACTGATATTTGACCCGGACAGTATTTGTAAACTGGGAAATTTTATATAACCTGTGTTTCTAGATTTCCTTGAAAATTAAAAGATTGTAACGTTGAGCCTGTATTCTTCATAATAAAAAACTGAATGGTTCTCAGTAGCAGCATCTTTCAACAAGAAAGTGAAAAATCTTTCCCCGACTTAAACATTTCAAGTGGTTTCAAGAGCCAGGGAGACAATGCACATAAGTGATGTCAGTCAGACATAACGCATTAGGGAGCTCCAGGGCTACAGCAAATGCATGTCCTTTCTTACAGGAAGCGGCTGCTATCTGCACTATTCAAGTGTTTATTATGAGGGAATACTGTCTCATTGTTGCCACATGTTAGTTTTTAAGAAAATCTGGAAACTCTGATTATTATGTGGGTTTTCCCAGTTTTCAAGCACTGTGTGGGTCAAATGTTGGCTGACCGGATCCAGCATGCGACCACCAGTTTGCAACCCCTAAGGTAGAAGATTGTTTTTAAAAAATGTTTATACAGGAGGATTTCAGACACATATGAAAGTGGACAGAAGAGTATAAAATATCAGTCTCTGGCTAGCTGTGTCCCATCTACATGCCATCCATTACTCCCATCCTGTATTGTTTAGAAGCTGATCACCAACATCACATCATATCATTTGTAATTCAGACTGTGTTAGAGGTTTCTTTAGGGAAATAAAATGGTAATATGTTTCAGCAAAAATAATATCTGTCCAAGGTCACGTGAGCAAACCTGACCACCAATGTTTTTTGTTTTTTTTTTTAAGTCAGGGCATTTATTCTAACGAGGTTTTTTGTTTTTTGTTTTTTTAATTATTTATTTATTTATTTTTATTTATGGCTGTGTTGGGTCTTCATTTCTGTGCGAGGGCTTTCTCTAGTTGTGGCAAGTGGGGGCCACTCTTCATCGTGGTGCGTGGGCCTCTCACTATCGCGGCCTCTCTTGTTGCGGAGCACAGGCTCCAGACGCGCAGGCTCAGTAATTGTGGCTCACGGGCCTAGTTGCTCCGCGGCATGTGGGATCTTCCCAGACCAGGGCTCGAACCCGTGTCCCTTGCATTGGCAGGCAGACTCTCAACCACTGCGCCACCAGGGAAGCCCAACCACCACCAATGTTTTATTTGTTAAATCACCTAAGTTAAAAAACCTACTGGGATCCAAAACTACTCAAAAACTCAGTATAGTTTCTAAAACTCAAGAAACAATATGGTTGACCTTTTGGATTCCTGTCTCATTCTGCTGTCTTATACCAGTGAGAATAAAATAAGGTATATATGTTGATTTGGGCATCAACTTGGGTAGATCCTGAGAAAAAACTTTACCATTGTGATTCCAAATTCTGGTTCATTTATAATAGTTGTTAGAGACTCATGATGATAATTCTAGTATTTTGTTGACATCTAGATGAGCAGGAACAGAACTCATGATAGGAGAGCATCTGCTCGTGTTTTACTGACAAAATCATGATATTTAAGGCCCTCACTCAGCAGATAAATAGAGCATGTGAAATGTTCATCCCCTTTGTGATTTCTTTGTTCTGGAAACTAGCGCTGTGTAAATCCAGCATAGGGGTTTTGAATGTGATGGATAGTTTTAATGAATACTCTTCTGAATCCTACTGTTTTCAAAGTTGTCCATAAAGAGGTGGTGAAACTTGAGTATAAGCTGCTCTTATTTATTTCCAATTCATATTGTGAAACACTAACAATATGTACATGAATTTTCTGATTTTTAAAAAATCATGGTTACATTAAGTGCAAATATGTTTTTACCATAAATGTAAGAAAGTAGATATCCACAGAAACCTCATTAGAAATTTGAATAAAAGTAGCAGAGTAAAATTATTTGCTATTCTGAATAAATTTTTTTAGAACATGCATCTTATTCTACAAGGCATTTTGCATTCAAGACTGCTTTGTCCCTAGACAGTAGGTACTAACAAAATGTATATTAAAATTTTTTAAAAGGAAGGAATTTCATTAAATTAGTATGTGTTTGTTTATAGGATGTGGATATTATAATAATTTTTCCTGGCTCTATGCAGCAGTTTAAAAATGAAACTACAGTAACATACTTTTTCCCTTCATTTTCAAACTGAAGTGTCGAGCTTCATTAACTTTGTTGGAAACTTAGAAATATAATAAAACTGCTTTTCAGTGTCCCCTTTAACCTATGATTTAGATGAAACTGAATTTCAAAGCAAAATGGAATTGAAACTAGACAACACATACATTTGTGGAATTAAGAACGTAGTGTAATTTCATGCCATGGTACTTTATCAGACTTTCAATAGCACGGGGGTAATACTCTTGGGGAGAATAGCAAGTACAATCACAAAGCTTCCATTTAATTATACTTATATAAACCAAACTTTATACCATTTTTGGATTTTAAACCCGAATATTCAGTATATGCTTCCATCAGGAGGCAGACATGTCAGTGGTCTGCTCAGCACAACTCTCGGATGATAAGAGAAAAATGGTGAAGATAGGAGAACTTGCTCTGTTGTTTAGGTGGCTGGACTTCTCAGTTACCACTGTTCCCACCAAAGCTCCATCATGTATCTGCCAATCATTCTAATGAGATGCACCTGGTCAATTAACTGAGTGATGCTAGAATGTTCAGACCTACACTTCATTTTCAATAATGCCAAGGACTTCAGGCAGGGGAGCATCATAACTAGATATCGGCATATAACAACATATGCCAGACAAGGTGGAATGGCAGACAAGGCGCTAACGAACCACAAGCACAAAGAAACAGCCTTTCCAGACTCTTCTCATTGCTCATTCACTTTAACTTTGCTGAGAATAATAGTTTCTGCTTTAAATAGAAATGAGAAAGAGGGCTGCTGGGAGGAAAAACTTGTTTATCTCTTCAAATCAGTCTTGGTTTGAATTAAGGAAGAAAACAAGGACGCTGCTGTGAACTAGATTCTACACCAGTGATGTTTGAAGGATGAGAATCTGATATTAAACACTCCTATCAAAAAATGTAATACAATTGATTAATTTATTAAATTCTTAGGGAACTGATTTATATTTGATGTGGTTCTTCACATAACTTATTTTGGTTATATCAAATATATATGACAGTTATAAAATATTTACCACGTTGCAACTTTAGCTGATTTTTATTTCCTCAAGATATAGTAAATACATATTTTCAACTATATCATTGTAGAAAATAGAACAAAATATCTATATTAATGATAAAAATTCTCATATGAAAGCGTTTTACTATGTAGCATATGAAGCATTATAATACCTTGCCCACCACTGAAATGCAGTTATCTCTGAGCTGAACAACGACTAGAGTTTCAGAGCCTAGAACAGCAGTACATAATAGAAAGGAAATGACTTCTCCAAGCTGGAATCAGAGAGCAATTTTAGGTATGCAGAATTTAATTATCCTCAGAATCAGGCCAGTAGGCAAATCTTTATTCTCATGAGATGCCCAATAGTGTTTTTCAATGATCAAAATGAAGGGAATGTGGGTTTTCCACATCATCTCTATACAACTTCTTTCCTAGAACAGCATCTTTTGTTCCAGGAGCATGCAAATACATGTAATGATTTTTTCTAATAAGTCTAGTTATTTTTCTTGACCACGTTTTATCCCCTAACTGACCAGGACCAGTCCTTGTGGCCACAAGGTTTAATTAGTTTGACAGCATAAAATGTGCATTACACCTTTTTGTGTATTTATAAATCAGCACTTTCAATCAGGTTGACATTTAAGAGACAGCCCATACCCACAAAGTACACACCACCAATCCTAATTACCACTGTCTATAAAATATTCAACTTTGGACAAGATAAAGGGAAGTTTTTATTCTGTTAATTTGAGGAATCTATATTTATTCTCTTTGTGTGTTCCTAGACTCTGGACTATTTTTTAAGGAAAAGAGTTTAAATTGTGCTTGCAATTAAAGGGAGTGAAACAGGAGGTATAATGGATGAAAAGTGCTGAGGAGTGAATGTTTGAGGGCTATAGGAGACTTGAATTCTCTGTTCTCTTACTAAGGTATTTCCTGTGAAATGTTGCTTATTGCTGATCATTCATTCTTTCCAAGAAAAGGCTGAAAGTTCATTTGTTCTGCTTCATTGTGTTTAGATATTAGGGATGTCTTCAAAACAGCTCAGGGATTTTTGCTTTTTATCACCCACCTCTAATGTACACTTTTGTCAAAGGTTTACAGTTTTTGTTTTGTTTTTTAATAACTTTTAGAAGAATCCACACAGGTAGATAAAATCTCGACATTCTTAAGATGCTTTAAAAACTGCTTTTTATTGTTATCTTTTTGAAGTGTAGGTTATATCAAACAGTTCTTGGTAAAATTCACTGAGATTACTTTTACAAAATAAAAATATATATAGCAATATCAATAATATTTATGGAACACATCTAAATTATCCATATAATAGCATGTATCCTATTTTTCAACTACAATAATTATAAAGGTTATTTTCTTCCAATATTTGCTATTTATCATTTCTTATTTTTTTAATTATGTGACTTTTTGTGAGATGCACATCATTTTTCTTTATCCCTTCCTTATTTTCCTTCATTTAGTTTCTTCCATCATTTACACCTCACATCTTTAAACTCAAGATTCAGCAGAGACATCATATTTTGTTTCAGTAAGCATAAATTAACATCAGAGTTTGAAAAAGCAAAGAAATATCTGTGCAAAATTTCAAAATTGTTTTTTATCTCAAGCTATGAGGAACTATGCATTTTATGCTTCTTTATGCCTCATGCATTCCTGAATAATATTTATCATATATACAGCTACAGTTGGAAGATGGAATGGGAATATTTCAGTAATAATCCTCTGATCTGAAGAGGTCTTGAGAAGCATCAGTTAGTCTACTCCATAATGTGGTAAAATCAGAGCTAAAGACCCCAGGATAAAAAGTGATATTTTCTTTCTGTAATGGCTTCTATAAAGATTTCAAACCTCTCACTGTAAGTACTTTAGCTCCCTGACATCCCTAACCATTTTTCTTTTGTCATATATGAATTTAACTTGCAATTAAAGCCCATTTTCTCATTTCAGAAAATATGGTGAACAGCTGTTCCCTTTTCTTCTAATAATCACCTCACATTTCCTAACATTTCATTATTGTCACCTACTTTGTTTAGGTTACTTCCTGGCATTGAATTTTCACTTTATTTTTTTGGAGCAAAATGAGGCACAAGTACTCACATCTCTTTTCCAATACGTATAAAAACATCACTCCCAACATCCCCTTCTTCTGCAATATTTTTATCCCTTTTTTTGTCTTTCATATTATATATCCTACCAGGCTGAGGTCAATGAGTGTTCATTCCTTTTTTACATTTAATAAATACTTGGAAATGGCTCCTCTATACCAGTCACTGTCCTAAACATAAGAGATGTGGTGTCGAACAAAAGAGACAAAGTCCCCGTCCTCATGGAGTTTAGAGTCTAGCAGGAGACTCTGTATACACATACAGTAGGTCAAGTGGTGACAAAGTTACTCACCGGAGAAGAGTTAATGCAGTGGACCTGATGTTGCTCCCCTCTCCTGACTTCACGAGAGCTTGCTTGTGTGGGTGACCCCTGGCTGGCCCTGGGAACTTAACCTTTGGAAAAGTCCCTGTGCCACCAATTGGTAAAGTTGTTTTCAATGCCTGTGGCACTGAACTGTACTGTACCAGCTTTTTTTGTGGAAGCAGTGTGATATATGGTGGACTCTTGCTTTTCTCCTGGGTCTGGAATTTCAGTAATTATGGCTGGCTGCTTGCACAAGTGCTATGTGCCTGTGTGAGCAGCCCTCTATATGAAGCCTGGATTCTGAGGCTCAAGCTGGCATCCCTGGACAGAAACATCTCATATGTGTCGTTTCAGTTCATTGCTAGAGGAATAAGTGTATCTTGTATGACCGCTAAGGGAGAGAACTTCAGAAGCCTGCACCTGATCTCCTCCAGACACCACCTGATTCATCATTTTTCCTTGTTGAACCTGCTCTGTAAACTTTTAATGTGATAAACTGTAACCTTGAGAATGACTACTTCCAGTCCTGCAAGTCCTTTCAGCAAATTACTGAATGGATTGTTGGTCATGGGAACCCTGTTCAAAACATTGTCAGTTTTAAAAAGTAGCAAAGTAAGGGGTTGAGGAATGATAGCAATATTATATTTCAGACAGGATTATCAGGAAGTCTCTTTCTAAGGAGGGAGCCTTCCAGCAGAGGCCTGAATGAAATGAGGGACCAAGTTAGGCAAATATGTGAGAAAGAACATTCCAACTAGAGGCAAGAGAAAGTGCAAAGCCCACAGAATAGCTTGGTGTTTCCACTGTGGCTAAAGCTAAAGGAGTGAGGTGGAAAGATGTGTGATATAGATTAGAGAGATAGTTCTGGCACAGACAAATCAAAGAAAAACTTACAATATCTTACTTCTTGATAATTAATTAAGAAATCAAAGAATATATTTAAATGATTTCTGTTGAGAAAGGTAGGCCATATATTGGAAATGAAACTTTTCTCTCCGAATGAATTTGAAAATGTCCCTCAATAAGGGACATTGTAATGAAATTATATAAATAAGAGAAATAAAGTTTTTCTCTTGGCATTAAATGAATAAGATCCATATAGTATAAGATTAATGGCCAGTAAGACAAAACCAAAAAATTATCAAATATGTGACTACAGACTTTGAAAACAAGAAAAACTCAAGTCAAATTTATCTGAGAATAATTTAAAGGATGTTAAATAGGCACAGTATTTGACAACTTACAGAGTATCTTATTCACTGAAATGGAGCACCATATAAAACCGTGTGGACCAAGGGAGCACACATTTGTTTTACAGCAAATAAAGTAGAGTGTGCATCTATGACCATGGGACCCAATGGTCCCATTAAATACTACACAGTCCAGGAGCTGCCAGACTATGTGAGTAATGAAACAGACTTTTCAAGGTGCCTGTGAAGTATCAGCTTGAAGACGACACTGCCAGCATGGGAAGCTATCCTTCAGGATGTGGTGTACACCTGGTGCAAGGAAGCTGGTCCTTGTTGGATCTATGCTTATCTCCAAGGATGCCTGGAGCCATGGCATTTGTTGGCCAAAATAAGGATGAAATATAGCAGTTGGTGATTTATAATGATCTGTTTAAAATCTGAAAGTCCCCTGAGGCACCCTGTACTAGATTACTTACATTGTTAATAAAATTTTACTGAAGGGTAGTTTGCACCTGATTTAACTTGTTACACAGACCAGTGCAGTACAGTACCCCTTGGTAAACTCATACCTTGAGTTTCCTGAGAACAAAATCACTTGTATGTATCTAGGTAGTTCAAAATCCCAAGACTGAAGTGCATTCTGTGCAAAGGACCCAGGGAACAATACCTGGAAGTTTTTCAACTTTTCTATGTTTGCCTGCACTTTCTTTCTCATGTTGTAGCACATCTTTTACCATTAATGAAGCCTATGTGAGTATACCTTGTGAATTCTCAGCAATTATCTGACCCTGTGTAATTTCTGCACATTGTAAGTTAACAACCATGTAATACTGCTCTGTTCACAAATAGTGTAGAGTGTGGTCTGAGAACCAGGAGGTGAAACCGAGTGATCAGCTTACTCATAAATGAGGCTTCCTTATGGAAGAGTAACTGTTTGTTTCTTAGGTAATTCAATAAATATTATTGAGGACATTGATAACAGACACTGTCATACAGTGTCACGCAATGAGGATATTGCGGTGAAGAAGGGCGCACAGTTCTGCACTCATAAAACTTGCAGTCTAATGGGAGAGTAGATATTAAACAACTTATATTATTTGAGAACTATTATAATAAGTGCCACAAACATATTACATTTATTATTTATTACGCTCATTTGCATTACCAATAATCATTGAAAATGAATTTTTAATCTTTTCTAGGCTACACATATGTACATGACATGTATTCATATTATTTAATATATTCTATTATGAAATTTGGAATACATGATATTTAGGCTTCAGAAGTTTTTCTGTAAATGATTAATAGCTCTAAGCATGTTTTGAGGAGTTATTAGTGAAAGTGCTACACTGATTTTTGAGTTTACTAACCTTCTCAAAGTCATCTTCAGAAGGAGAAAACATCACAGGTAATGATGAAAAAATGTGAATTTAGTCAAGAAATGAAATATTTGTATATTAAGCAAGGCATTGCATATGTTCAAACAAGCAGCCTCAGCATAGCTTTAATCTCTTCTTTAAGGGAAATTTATGATCATAATACAAATCAACTTTATTTTTATATGAACAATTTAAAAAGAGAATGAAGGAAATTATTCTGACCTTTGGAACAATGTAGTTTCTACTCTTTACTTAGGCTTCTCTTGTTTTATTTCTTGCGAAGTGACCCAGTGATACAAAGACAACAGTGCGATTTATTATTTTTATTATACAACATTTCATATTACATAGAGATATTATCATTGAAAAAATTGGCTTGTACCTCCAGATGCAATAACAAAATGACAGCTTTTATGATGAACTTCTTACTCACCACACTCCTGTGTCTGTTCTTCTAGTCCTTGGGTTACTGGAAACTGAAAACTACACAATTATATTCATAAGTAGGAGTCCTTGTTTATTAGGTATTTCTGTTTCTGGCTTTATTCTAATCTGCTTGTCAGTCATAATTGCCAACAATTTATTGAGACAAATGATAGCCTGTCACATTATTTGGAACCATATAAGATAGCTGTAGCATTAGTTCTAAAGATCCAATTCGAATGGCTCAGTTATATGACTGTAAATTACAGTGGAAGTTCAAATTGCTTATGGCCACTGGAAGTTCCTCTCATTTAACATTCAACCTGCCATTTGCATTATTTTGACTTAAAAATACAAGATAGCCCCATGACATGACATTTGTTGGAATTTTGTTTAAAGCTATTTGGAAATTACGTGATGGGTTCAAGTAATTTTAATATGAAATCCCTAGCTTAACTAAAAATAAATTATCTACCCCTTCATTACTGCATTTTAGACATGGACATATTGTTTTATGACAGCTCTGTAAAAGAGAAGGAAATACAATATGTTTTAAAACTGCAACAATTGAGAGAGCAGAGGTAATTAGAAAGCCTACCAGGGATTTAAAATGTGACTATTTTAATGGCCTTCAGCCATCCCCAAAGTCATTAATGACAAAGAAAAAAAATCTTTGAAGTTGACTTACTGTCAGTAAGTGAGCAGTCCCTGATTTAAAAGACTATAAATATTTCTATGCTTCCACAATGCAAAATTTTCTCAAAAAATAAATTACCTTAAGAAGATGCTTAACCATTATACACTTCTATGAGGATGCCCCAACATCCACCTAATTCTAGTTATTCAAATACTTAACAACTGTTTAAAAAAAACAGTATTTGATTGAATTCCAAAAGCACTTGCATACATAGTTTGTTAAATTACTTCTAAATAGTTTATATATTTTCATTTATTTTAAGAGCATTGTCTGTCCCCTTGTTTCTTTTAGTTATAAGATGAATAAGGTCTGAGAATCTAATGTATATAATGGTGACTATAGTTGATACCCCTGTATTGTATAATTGAAATTTGCTGAGAGTAGAATTTACATGTTCTCACCAAAAATTTTTAAAAAGGTAAATATGTGAGGTGGTGGATGTATTAATTAACTCGATGGGGGAATCCTTTTACAACATACATATATATACATTCACAATATATATCAAATTATCACATGTATACTTGAAATATCTTATAATTTTATCAGACCTCAATAACTGAAAAGTATATATATTTATACAAAAATTATATATAAATCATATTTATTTAAAGTATAATTTTGATAATATATATTGTTTAAATATAAAACATCCTTTAAAAAATTTTTTATTGAAATACAGTTGACTGTTGATTTACAAAGTTGTGTTTTGGGTATACAGCAAAGTGATCCAGTTATACATATACATATGTTTATTCTTTTTTACATTCTTTTTATATTTATTACAGTATAATTTCTATAATATATATTTTGAATATAAAACATCTTTCAAATTCATAAAAGAAGATTTTACATGAAAATTCTAGAGTTGAACCCAATTCTAGATTTTCTAATTCAGTACGTTAGAGTGGAGGTCAGATAATTTGATTTAAAACAAATCCCTAGGTAAAGCTCTTGCTGTTGGCCCAGGTACCATAGTTTTCAAACTGGTATTATCAGACTGTTGTGAAGTGTTTAATAGTCAGAATTGTGGAGTATAGCTGGTGGGTAATATTTTTTTTTTTTTTTTTTTTTTTTTTTTTTTTTTAAAGAATGTTTTTTTTTTCTTTTTTAATTATTTATTTATTTATTTATGGCTGTGTTGGGTCTTCGTTTCTGTGCTAGGACTTTCTCTAGTTGCGGCAAGTGGGGGCCAGTCTTCATCGCGGTGCGCGGGCCTCTCACTATCGTGGCCTCTCTTGTTGTGGAGCACAGGCTCCAGACGCGCAGGCTCAGTAATTGTGGCTCACGGGCCTAGTTGCTCCGCGGCATGTGGGATCTTCCCAGACCGGGGCTCGAACCCGTGTGCCCTGCATTGGCAGGCAGATTCTCAACCACTGCGCCACCAGGGAAGCCCGTGGGTAATATTAATACCTCTATGTAGGGCTTGTTGAGAAGTTACGAAAGACAGTAAATATTAAACGGATCAGAATTGTGTGCATAATACTCAACTAAGGAAACCTTTAAAATTTATTTATTTTAAATAATATGCACTGAATGCTGCCTGGCATGATGTTCTTAAATGTTATTGAAGGTCATTTGGTGGTATCAAGATTTAGATTTTGTCATCATTTTTAAACTTTCTTTTTTTTCTTTAGTTTGTTTTTTACAACTTTATGTAAGTGGTATATAGTAAATTAGACATACTTAAAATTATTTACATTGATAAATTTTAACATATGTGTACATCACTAAAATCAGCACCCCATCACCCCCCCAAAAATTTTCCTTTTACCACTTTATAAGGGATGTTTACTGCCCTCTAGCTTCCTATCCCCATCCACACTGATCTGCATTTTCCAGAATTGTGTATAAATTGAATTATGCATGTGTACTCTTTTTTGTCATGTGTGTTATTTTTATCTGCCTTCTTTCATGCAGTATAATTATTTTGAGATTCATCCATGCTATTGCAGATGTTTATTTCTTTTCATTGTTGAGTAGTATTCCATTGTATAAATATACAATTTGTTTATCAGTTCTCTAGCTGTTGAATATTTGGGTTGTTTCCAGGTTTTTACTATTACAAATAAATCTTCTATAAATATTCATGGTTCAGTCTTTGTGGGAAGACATTTGTATTTCTTTTGGGTAAATTGTAGAGAGGAATGACTGGATTATATGTCTAACATTTCAAGCAATTTCCAAGCTGTTTCCCAAAGTGGTATTTTATATTCCCACCAGCAATGCGTGAGAGTCCTAGTTACTCCACAACATTTTTTACACTTGGTCGGGTCAGTGTTTTTAATTTGAGCCATTTTGGTGTGTGTACTCATATCTCTTGCAGTTTTAATTTTTATTTCCTTAATGACAAATGATGTTAAATATGTCTTGTTGTGCTTATTTTCCCTCTGTCTTAGTCTGCTTGGGCTGTCATAACAAGACATCATAGACCGGGTGGCTTAAACAACAGGAATTTATTTTTCTTAGTTCTGGAAGTTGGGAAGTCCAAGATCAAGGTGCCAACTGATTTGGTGTCCAGTGAGAGCTCTCTTCTTGGGTTGCAGAAAATCACCTTTTGCTGTGTCCTCACAAGGCAGGGAGAGAGGGAGTGAGCGCTCTGTTCTCCTCTTATAAAAAGAACACTAATTCTAATAGATCAGGGTTCCATTTTATGATCTAATTTAACCTTAGTTATTTCCTTATTCCAAATACAGCCACACTGGGAGTTAAGGCTTCAACATATGAATTTTGCGGGGGACACAATTCAGTCCATAGCACCTTCCATATAATTTCCTTGGTGAAATACCTACTCAAATTCTGTGCCTATTTATTTTTATTGTGTTTGTTTTCTAATTACTCAATTATAAGACCTCTTCATATATTCTTGATACAAATCCTATGTCATATATGAGTTTTGCAAATATTTTCTTTGAGGTTGTGGCTTGTCTTCTTATTTTTTTAGTGGTCTCTTTTGAAGAGCAAAACAAATTTTTTTTGATTAACAATCTACTGAATTTTTCTTTTATAAATCCTATCTTTTTGGTATATATTTAAGAAATCTTTTCCAAACCTAAGGTTTCTCAGATTTGTTCTTGTATTTTCTCCTAGAAATTTTGTAGTTTTAAAATCTTATATAGAGTCCTGTGATTCATTATGAGTCAGTTTCTGTATTTGTGTGAATGAGGTAATTATGGAAGTTTTCTCTTGTTTTGCACAGGTCAAAATAATTTGATTGGATTACCTTTCCCATTGAATCAATTTCACATCTTTGTCAAAAAACAACTGACTTTTATATATAGTTCTATCCTGTTCCACTGAAGTTTCATATAATATGTGACCCACACAATTTTTATTACCATAGCTTTGTAACTGTTGAGATGAGGTAGCTTTTTTTAAGTGCTCCAACATTTTTCGTTTTTTTCAAAGTTGGGTTAGCTATCTATGACTTCTGCATTTCAAAGTAAAATTTAAAAGAAGCTTGTCAATTTATTTTTCAAAAACGTCCACTGTAATTTTGATTAGAATTGCATTGAATCTATAGGTCAATTGTGGGAGAATTAACATCTTAATAATATTGGGTTTTTTGACCTCTGAGCATGCATCTCTCCCTTTATTTAGGTCTTATTTCATTTCTCTCTGTGATGCCTGTACTTTTCAGTAAACAAGCCTTGCACATCTTTTGTCAAATTTATTCCCATATATTTCATATTTTGTATGTATGAAAATATGTATTATTTTAATTTAAGTATTTTTTAATTTAATTTCTGAGTATTTTTAATTTAATTTCTTATAAGTATTTTTTAATTTAATTTCTGATTGCTCATTACTATAAGATAGAAATATGATTGACTTTGTAAATTGATTTTAGATGCTGCAGCCTTATCAAACTCAGTTAATTCTAGGAGCTAATACTCTGTCCTGCTTAACTCTTTTCATTTTGGTCTCTTGGGATGCTTAGCTCTGGAATCCGCAAGGCTCTGTTTTAGTTTTCCTTCCCTGGGCCAGCACGTGGAAAGTCTCTCTAAGCAATAAGCTGTAGCAATCATAGGGCTCACCTCCTTTGTTTCTTGCCCTTTGTTTAATATCCAGTGTCTAACAATCCATTGTTTCATGAATTTTGATCATTTTTTGTTTGTTTCAGGCAGGAAACTAAACATGGTCTCTGGAACTCCACCTTGGTTGGAATCATAAGTCTACAACATTTACATTTAATAGAATTATTGATTTAATATTTAAGTCTATCATCTTGTTCTTGTTTTCTGTTTGCATAATCTGTTCTTTGTTTCCTTTTTAATATTTTTCTAACTTTAAATAAGTGCATTTTAAATAATTCCATTTATCTCCTCTGTTGATTTATCAGTTTTAACTCTTTGGCTTTTTTATTATAGTGGTTGATTTGGTGTTTATAGCTGTGATCGCAGACTTTTTCTGTAAAGGACCAAATAGTACATAAATGCTCATTTTCCACTCCTATAGACTCTGTCGTAACTACTTAGCTCTGCCGCTATAGCATGAATGAAGTCGTAGATAGTGAGTAAAGAATGGGTATAACTGTAATTTGATAAAACTTTATTTGTAAAATCAGGTGATGGACTGGATATGCCAACATCTGGATTGTACCATATATCTTGCTCTTAACCACAGTCTACCTTCAAGTGATCATATATCACTTCATATGTAGTATGAGAATCTCAAAAATTATACTTGCCTTTCTCTCCTCCCAGCAATTTTGCCATACATTTTACTATTAGATATATATATTAGAAAGTCCAGATTTTGTATACCTGTAAAAATATTTATACCAGCATAATTTATGAAAAATTTCTGTTATAAAATTCAAGATTGATTGATAGGTTTTATCTCTCAGTAATTTAAAGATGTTGCTCTACTGTCTTTTCCTTGCATTTCTTGATTTTGACAAGACATCTGTTGTCACATTTATCTTTGTTACTCTGTACATACAGTATCTTTACTATTTTTTGACAATTTGATTGTCATATGCTTGGTTGAAGTTTGCTGAGATTCTCAGATCTGTGGATATGGAGTTTTTGTCACATTTCAAAAAATTCCATCCATTTTTTTTCTGTCTCACAGCTCACTGGTACTCTATTCACTTTTTTCAAATTTTTTTGTGTCTATGCTTCATTCTGGATACTGCTCACTGTCATGTCTTAAAAGTAACTAAACTTTTCTTTTGCATTGCCTAGTCTGTCATTGATACACAATGTATTTTTCATCTTAGACCTTGGAGTTTTCTTCTCTTGAAGTTTAGGTTTGGTCTTTCTTTTTAAATATCTTTCTTCACTCTACCTAAATGTCTGAACATATGTAATACCTTTATAATAACTGTTTTAACGTCATTCTCTGCTACTGCGTCTGTTCTGGGTTGGTTTTGATGGACTGATTCCTTTCCTCTTGTTTGATCATGCTTCCCTACTCCTTTATATGTCTGGTAAGTCTAGGTTGTGTGTTAGGCGGATCTTAAAATGACTCCCAAAGATCTCTGCCTCCATAACTCACATTCTTTCATGTTCCCCTCCCACTGAGTGTGTGCTGGCCATATGACTAGCTTCTGACAAACAGAATATGGAAAAAGCAATAGAATGTCACTTAGGTTATGAGAGGTTGCAGCATCCACCTTGCGAGCCGACTCTATTGCCTTGCTAGCTTGCATGGTTTGAAGAAGCAAACTGCAATGTTATAGAGGCCCATGTGGCAAGAAATTGAGGGCAGCGTCTGGTCAACAGGCAGTGAGGAACTAAGGTAACCAGTTCAACATTTGCCTGCAAGGTACTGTATTGAATCATGCCAATAACTATGTGAGGTTGGAAATCCATTGTTTCTTAGTTGAGCCTTAATATAACCAGAACCTGGCAAGATAACTTCTTAGCCTGTGAAAGATCCTGAAACAGAGTCCCTAGCCAATCCACGCTCAGATTCCTGACACACAGAAACCATTTTTAGCCACTGAATTTGTCACACTGTTGAGGCAGTAATAGATAATTAAGTTTTCATGGTAGACCATGTGAAATTGACCTTTTCTGATGTGGTATTCCTGTGAATATTCTTGGGATTTGTTCCTGAGATGCTGTTAAGTTTCTTAGAAAAAGCTTGATACTTCTGGGTCTTGCTTTTATGATTTGTTGGGTGGGACCAGGGCAGTGCTCAGTCTAGGACTGTATATTCCCTAGTACTGAGTCAAGACCATTCTTAGTAGTCTACTAAATGCCCTGTGAATCATGGATTTTTCCTGTCTGGCTGGTGGTAAAAGGCATTAGTTCCACCACTTTGTGATCACCTTTAGGTAGTACTTTCTCCAGCCTCAGAGATTCTCCTCACATATATATGTACCTCAGTACTCAGCTGAATAGTTGAGGGTGACTCCCAAGTATTGGATAAATGCTTCATCTAAATTATACCTCAGGTGCACAGACTTTGAGTCATGCTTTGTGTAGTCTCCCAAAGGTCCCCAGAGGGATTGAACCACAGTTACCACAGGAATTACTTGCTCAAACTGTATATTAGCTTTATATTCTTCCCTTTCTCAGTTCCTCATTAAACTACCAGCATTTCCTGAGATTGCCTCCCAAACAATTTGCACTCAAATTGTGTCCAGCGTCTTTTTATGAGAGAATCTAACCTAAGACAAACCCTTTTGTTAGTGTTATGTTATTGTTATTTTATCAGAAATGATCATTGTTTTACTCAACCACTGTGTGTTTAAATTTGTCACAGCCCTATTATTTTATTTGCTCACCATTCCTTTTCATATCTAAGGCTTTCTATTAGGATCTCTTTCTTTTCCCACTTTCCCATACAGTATATTCCTGAGATATGTGTTTTTTTCTTCCAGTTTTTATTGAGATATAATTGACATACAGCACTGTATAAGTTTAAGGTGTACAGCATAATGATTTCACTTACATACACCATAAAGTGATTAATACAATGATTAATAAGTTTAGTGAGCATCCCTCACCTCATATCAATACAAAATAAAAGAAATAGAAAAAATATTTTTTCCTTGTGATAAGAACTCTTAGGATTTACTCTCTTTAACATTCATATATAACATGCATGCCTCTGATAACCAAAAATCTGACCTCTTTATCTATGAGTTTGTTTTTGAAGTATAATTGACCTATAATACTATGTTAGTTCATGGGACACAACATAGTGATTCGATATTTCTATACATTACAAAATGATCACCATGATGTCTAGTTACTATCTGTCACCATACAAAGATATTACATTATTATTGACTATATTCCCTACACTGTACATTTCATACCCGCGACTCATTTATTTTGTAACTGAAAGTTTGTATCTTGGGCTTCCTGAATTTGACAATAGATGCCTCTTGTCAATTCTGGAACATTCTTAGAGTTATCTCTTTGGATATTACCACCTTCTTATACTTCTTATCTCTTTCTGAAACTCCAATTATAATGATGTAAATCTCACACTGTTTTCATACTGAAGCTCACATTCCTTAGAGATTTATAAGAGAAAATTCTTTGAGACTGGTTTTAAAGTATGCTCCTCTAGAGAGTATTTCTGTTTGCTTCTGCTGGGTGTCTAGAGTACCGCCAACCTGGAACCACTTTCAGCAATGTACTCAGCTTGGAGATTTGGGGATTTCATTGGTAGCATTATTTCAGTCCCAAAATTACATGAGAGGTAACCTGTGGTTACAAATTCAAGAGAAGATAAACTCTTTACACACACCATTAAAACTAAGTCAGGCAAGTTACCTTAGAGTCTTCTTTTTGACACCTGTTTGTTCTGATTCATCTTTTCACGAAAGTGTGGTCCTTAATCGTTTCTGTCTTTCTGCAGGTTTCTGTTTATAAACTTCTCATATCCATACCTCCTGCCTTGCATGCATGATCAGTTGAAATTAAATATCTGGATTATTGGTCATCAAGAGTTACTATTGTTTTCTTAGCCCCTAAAAGAATCTTGATAAGTTGTAGATCTATGATATCTAAAATTTTTCAACCTAAATTTTAAATTGTTTTGAAATACACAATCTCGTGTTTTAATATTGAAATTTCAGAGTAAAACTGTTACTTCACTCTTTTAAATGTTTTCAATAGAACCTAAGTAAGTTAATACCCACTATTATCCACATAAAATATATTGTAATGTTATATTTCAACATTCATAAATCTTACATTGTTTTCTATGCTAACGTGGTCCCATGTGTAGCCCCATGTGTTGTACAAAGATTCTACAAGCTATGATGTAGGTTAGCAACAGATTTTATTTGGGGGAAGCCAGCAAGGCTAAAGTCAGCCACAGAGAAGGCATGAGCCCCTATGCTCCCGTTGTCCCATGAGGGCGCAGCGTGCCCTGCTGGACATGCAATATGGATGGTATTCCAGTGGATGGACATTCTCCTCCATTTTTCTCCTTAAAGCTATGGAAAATGTGAGAACAATCTTATGAGTGAAGAGTCACATTAATATCCTGCACACCTACAAGTCAGGATTTGAATGACAGCATTTTACAAAAACTATTTGGAATACTAGGTGCTCATCACCTGGAAGCCTTGAGGTCAGTGGGAAATTGTAGACCCCTCTAGTGGTGGAAAAGCCCCTGGTCCCATTGGAAACTCATTTTTAATATAGCCTCTCCTTCTGAGAAAAGAAAAGAATCCAACTTAGCTCATGAACCAAGCAATCCTGCATGAGTACCTTGGATTATTTTCAGTCAACCAGGTGCCTTCCTTCATCAACTCGTATTTGCATGGCATTTCCTATACAAGAAATGTATTATGCTATATTTTATGCATGAACTTTTTTTGTGGCTCTATCATATTTCTCAAGTTAATTATATTTATAAATTGAAATTGATTTTTCAATTCCTACAAAGCTCTAAATGTTAACAAGGTTTCTTTGTATTAAATTACTATATAATTATTAATAGTACACAATTGATTAAAACATGAAAAATAAAATTTTACTGGAAATGTATTACTTAATGAGGTGGATAGGTCTCTTAAAAATTAATTCATGTACTCATAGATGAATGAGACTTATTGCTAGAATAAAGCAAGCTTCAATGGAAATTAACAGCAAATGAAGAGAGAGTAGATGGTCTACCAATAAATTCGGGGCTTACAAAACAGGCATTAATTATTGTTGTTAACAGTAGAATTCTCAACATATTCCAAGTAGATTAATATAAAATAAGTACATGAAATGCACAAATAATTAGGCATATAATTAGTTGGCTAGTGACAGTGAGCAGATAAGCATCCAAGTATAAATAACGCATAAGTATTTTTCAGTGTCCACTAATCTATTGCCAAAATTTAATGAAAATGACCCTCTTATAAGCTTCAATAATTGTTTAACCTAACTTATCTCTGACATATGTTTTTGGAATCAAAGATATAACTTTGATATGTCAAAAAATGACTTCTATTTGAAATCATGCAAAAAAAGCAGCTGAGGCAGTTCTTTGATTACAGAGACTATGCAGAGAAGATTATTTTGAATTGTTCTTTTAAAATGTTTGTTTTTTGAATCTTTTATTTCCTTCTATTTATTTTATCTTCCTTTTTTTAACCACTTCAGATTTTTTTATACATAGACAATGTAATTCAGTAAAATATAGGTGGGTTAAAATTTTGATTTTTAACTTTTTTGGGGGCTGGGGGAGTGGGAAAATTATATTAGGAAGGGTAGGAGTGGAAACTAGAAATAGCAACGCTGCTGCAAACTTTGACCACAGGCATATTCTCAGACAGATGAATTTCAGGAAAAAATACAGATGGAAGTTAATGTGAAAATAATTTGTTTAAAGCTGCTGTCTGTGCCCAGATCAACTAGAAAGTCCTAGTGTAATCTGGAAGCATACACTGAGGTTTGAAGACCTCTGCTCTGAGCCCCCAGGATCATAGAGACAAAAGGCTACAGTGCACTTCAGACTTCATTTAGTGCTTTGCATTTGTACTTTCTTGTCCGGTTTTGGTCTCTTAAGGATTTCCCGTACTTTCCTGCCACATAAGCATGTTAGTGTTCATTAAGAAAGTCAAAAATGTGAGTATATACTTTTTAAAATTTTGGGTGGTTTTTAAACTGGAAGTGTTTTGTCTTTTTTTTAAAGAGGGGGAGGGAGAATAGCTAATATACCAATATACGGAAAATAGAATGCACTATGTTATTTAAAAAAGAAGTTAAATATATAAGTTAATTTTTACTTAGTTTAACAATTTTTTATTTATTTAGGGTTTCTCAAAATTCTTAGATTAATTGCTCATTCAGACATATTTGAAATTCATGAGAAAAAGAATGTAGTTACTTACTCAATGAATTATTAAGTAGGTTATTGCTATATGCCCAGCAGTTGTTTAATTGATAAATTAAGGTTATAAACAAGAGGCAGAATAGTGTCAAATTTGTGCTATGTAATAAGGATCTTCAGGGAAATGGCTTTTCAAGATAACAGAAATTTATTTTTCAAGGTCACCTGGCCATTGAGTCTTCTTTGTTTTGTCTTTCTGATGATAATGTGAGTCTAATGTTTGTATAATTCCCTCAAAAGGAAGGTGGTTAGTAGAAGATAACAGGACTGTTGATGTAAATTAGTATAAAATAGCAGTAACACATTAAGAATTACCTTTCAACTGTGTGAACTTACCTGAGATTCTAGGGGCCAAGAAACAGTTTTAAGCTACTGTGAATATGTTCTTGTCTTATGTAGCTACCACACTTTTGATAAGCTTTTCCAGCTCAGGTTAATCAGATGAGGTGCTAAAAATCAAGGGATATGAGTAAGTATTGCCTCTACTTATTAATCCATAATTACTTAACATGCTTCAGGTGGTATCAGGAATGGATTTGGCATGATAACCATGACTTCTGTGGTTCAGGTTTAAGGGAGTCAGAAAGTTATAGGAGAGAATCTTGAGCTAAGTATATCTCTTAGAGAATGACTTGAGGACATGGGAGGGGGAAGGATAAGCTGGGATGAAGTGAGAGAGTGGCATGGACATATATACACTACCAACTGTAAAATAGATAGTTACTGGGTAGCAGCCACATAGCACAGGGGGATCAGCTCAGTGCTTTGTGTCCACCTAGAGGGGTGGCATAGGGAGGGTGGGAGGGAGATGCAAGAGGGAGGAGATATGGGGATATATGTATATGTATAGCTGATTCACTTTGTTATAAAGCAGAAACTAACACACCATTGTAAAGCAATTGTACTCCAATAAAGATGTTAAAAAAATTTTTTTTTTAAAGAATATCTCTTAGAGACAAGCTGACGGAGGCCTGTATGACACTGAGTTTTTGAGGAAGGTTTTGTGAGTGAGTTATATTTAGTGGGGTTTGGCACCATTCACCTCCTTCTGACTGATGGGATTGGTAGATAATTACCCCGATTCGTTGGGTCTCCCTAAGGAGTAAGTGCGATCAAGGATCTCCAAAGACAGTTGAAGATCCAAGGGAATGATGGGTGGTCCTTCACATTTAAGGCAGAAATTGAATCGATTGGAAGTTTTACTTGCAAGAGCAAATGAGTGGAGCTGAGAAAATTCTACATCTCTTATTAAGTAATTTTCTCTGTGTGATTTTGCATCAAGAAAGAGCCTGGTTCCAATGTAGTGTGTTCTTTTTGTTGTTGTTGTTAATTTGTTTTATCTTAGAGCAACACTATTTTAAAATATATGTGCTAGATTTCCACCCTCACACAATTTTCTACTTGAGAATATTCGATATAGAGAGGTTGGGTTAAAATTAGTGTTCAATGGGGTCAAAGTTTATATAGGACCAAAACATGATACAAAAAAGTCTTTTTCAAGCTCTAGTTGCTGCCCACCAGACAAAGACCACCAGGACCATACCTATAGTCAAACTAAGCGGGGTTTATGACTTCTTGCAACAAGGATGACTGCACACCACATGGAACCTGGGGCATGTAAACAAGAGGGTTTTGTTTTGCTTTGGTTTTTAGAAGGGGTTTGTAATGGGGGTTAGGCTTATGTTAGATGTTTTAGAGGAGGTTTGTGATAGTTCTGCTGAAATGTGGTTTTCTTGTGGATTGGGTATTGCTCGAAAGAGGGGAAAATTTTATGGTTGGGTTTTTTCTTTCTTTCTCTCTTTTTTTTTTTTTTAATCTAGGAGGTGGAGAAACAGAGTGAGGCTAAAAAGGCATCTCATGAGAGAATTCTCTTATGTGAGCCAGGAGAATACGATTGGCTATTTTTGTGGCTTCAACCATGTCCTTACTTTTGTCTGTTTTTAAACATGCTTATGGAATGGTTCTACTTTTGAATTGCTTCATCATAGTCAGAAAGTGATCTTTGATGATGGTACACTCTGAAATTATTTACATCCTACAGAACTATCATATGATGATGGAAAGGGATGCATAATACAAAAGGTGTTAGAGAATTCATTACTACCAACCCCAAGGATTAATGTTCAATTAAAAAGCAAACAACTGTGTTATAATATGGATGCCGTTATCATCCCCATTTTATAGATAAAGAAGATGAGGTTGAGAGCTGTGAGGTGTGCCCAAGGTTACACAGCTATTAAGTGGTGAAACAGGCTCACTCAAGAGTCTGTACTTAACAAACTGACCCTGCTACCCCATTTCCCCCAGGATCTATGATACTTAGATATATGACCTATCAAGTTTCAACAGACATTGTGGAAACAGATTTATTGGGATCAGACTCAGTATAAGAACCATTAAGATTTAAGGGTGGTATAGCAGAGTTGAGGAATTGTCTATAGGAAAATATAATTTCCAGAAAGCAGGAAGGCTGAAAGCAGGTATATTATTCAGTAAATCTGGGAAAATCACATGGATTTGACATTGCTGGGACTTACTTTCATTTAAGAAGTAAAAGACTCTTTAAATGATGTAAGCTTCATGTGATCACAGGGTAACTGAAATTTCCAGTGCTGATAAGACCCTATATTGGGTGAATAATCTCACCAAAAGCTGTATATATTTCTTTTTAAGTCTTGAGGTTGGAAGGGAATAGGATTTATTTATGCTGAACCTGCCCCTGGCTAGTGGAACCTCTTGATTCTGATAAAATGACATATTCTTATGTTGATAAATCATCAATAAACTAAACTAATGTTTTACGGATTGTGTGTTGGCAGGGGAGTAGGGAAGGGCATGTTCCTTCTTCCCAATCATAATCCATCTGATAAGAATCAGGGGCCCATAATCATTCCTGAAAAAAATGGAGTCTGTTGATTAAAATGGCATTCTGGAGACAGTGATGTGGAAATAAATTGCAGGCTGCATTGAATAACCAGAGAGATTAAAGTTAGGAAAAGAAATAAGGCATTTTCTATCACAGGGCATGTACTTTGACTAAGAGTAGGCAGTGGGAATGGAAAAGATACTGAAAATAAAATGCAGTAGAACTAATTATGAATTAACATTGGCAAAAAAAAAAAAAAATGAGAAAGAAAATCCTGAGAGTAAAGTTCAAACACTTAAATGTTATAGAATCTCCATAGTAAGGGAGCTGAAGAAGAGAAGAAGGAGCTAGTAAAAGAGATGGGAGAAATCACAATGCAACTAATTATTTACTCATTAATAAATCAAGAAACATTTAATGAGTTGCTGCTTCATATCAGGCAAATCTCTAGGTGCTGAGGCTGCAGCAGTAATTTAAAAAAATAAAAAGACAAATTTCTTACCTTTGTGGAGCTTACATCATGGTTGAAGGAACAGATAATAGACAGATAATCATAGATAAGTCAGATGGTGAAAAAGGCGAGAAGTTGGAGGGATAGTGATTTAAAAAAAGCATAAGTGTCTCAGAAACTAAGAGATTTCCTAAATTCTGTTTTATTTTAAAATAATTTGGTTTAAAACTTTGAAAGAAATGGGAATTTTTTTTTTATTTTGTTGGTTTTGTTTTGTTTTTTTATTTTCCATCATTTTATTCAGTCTTATCTCAAGTCAATTTAACTTTGAATAAGGTGGAAGGAACATAGGGGGATTCAAAAGATGAATAATGAGGGTTTGGAAGTGCCTCTATGGGGAATGAGAAAGGGAGTTGACAAAGGACAAATGAACCCAGCTGAGTGTTGGGAACCCAGATGAACCAGTGAGGTGGGTCATCATACATTTGTGATGTGGTTAGAAGATTAATAGTAATAATATCATTATATTATATGCTAAGCAATGTACTAAACATTTTACAATAATAATTTTAGAATAACATTTTACTTAATACTCAAAGCTATCTGTGAGGCAAATATTATTAATTCCATCTTACATGTGCGGTAACTGAGGCTAAATGACTTATTCAAATTCACACAGATAATGAGTGGCAGTGTCAGAATTACCAGGCAGCCCTTTTTGACTCCATAGTTGGATCATTTAATAACCATACTAGCCTAGATCTAGAGGAACTGAGCTTACAGGTTTCGACATACTTTATCTCAACTGCAAAATTACTCAGCCAGAGGGCAAGCCCATCACTCTTTGAATGTAAAATGTGAGTGGCCCTGTTGGGAGTGAGAGGGGCAGGAGGAGTCCAAGGTAATCTCCAGTGTCCTCCCAGCTCAAACACTGATTCTCTCCTATAGCAAATATGCTCAAACAGAGCTTCCACTGGAATTACAGAACGAAACACAACAACAGCCTGTGTGGAGTGCCTCTGATGCCTTGTATTTGTATAGGGCAGTCTTCTTTGCAATTGTTTCCAATTCAAACCGAGAATCTAAGCCTGACAGCTAATAATTTGTTCTCAACCACATTTTACCTTTTACCATCCTTGGCTATCAAGTTTTCTTATTCTATACAAATTTCCTGCATTTTGTCCCTGCTTTTTAGCATTTTTGTAATCATGGTAGCTAGCCTTTAAGTTTTCTTGACCCCTTGCAGACTCATCTCAATCAGAGTTAGCAAATGGATTGCTGAAAGCCACTGTTTAGCTGGATTGGAGAATAGGGCCCTACCTGCCTGCAGACAACTCCTTGCTGGGTATTTCTCAAGTCTAGCACATTTCCTGCTTAGATATATGGGTTTTTTTTCGTTTTTTTAACATCTTTATTGGAGTAAAATTGATTTACAATGGTGTTTTAGTTTCTACTTTATAACAAAGTGAATCAGCTATACATATACATATATCCCCATATCTCCTCCCTCTTGCGTCTCCCTACCACCCTCCCTATCCCACCCCTCTAGGTGGTCACAAAGCACTGACTGATCTCCCTGTATTATGCGGCTGCTTCCCACTAGCTATTTTACATTTGGTAGTATATATAATTCCATACCAGTCTCTTACTTTGTCCCAGCATACCCTTCCCCCTCCCCGTGTCCTCAAGTCCATTCTCTACGTCTGCATCTTTATTCCTGTCCTGCCCCTAAGTTCTTCAGAACCATTTTTTTCTTTTTTTTTTTTAGATTCCATATGTATGTGTTAGCATACAGTATTTGTTTTCCTCTTTCTGACTTACTTCACTCTGTATGACAGACTCTATCTCCATCCACCTCACTACAAATAACTCAATTTCGTTTCTTTTTATGGCTGAGTTATATTCCATTGTGTATATGTGCCACATCTTCTTTATCCATTCATCTGTCGATGGACACTTAGGTTGCTTCCATGTCCTGGCTATTGTAAATAGAGCTGCAGTGAACATTGTGCTACATGACTCTTTTTGAATTATGGTTTTCTCAGGGTATATGCACAGTAGTGGGATTGCTGGGTGGTAATGTAGTTCTATTTTTAGTTTTTTGAGGAACCTCCATACTGTTCTCCATAGTGGCTGTATCAATTTACATTCCCACCAACAGTGCAAGAGGTTTCCCTTTTCTCCACACCCTCTCCAGCACTTAATATTTGTAGATTTTTTGATGATGGCCATTCTGAGTGGTGTGAGGTGATACCTCATTGTAGTTTCGATTTGCATTTCTCTAATGATTAGTGATGTTGAGCATCCTTTCATGAGTTTGTTGGCAATCTGTATATCTTCTTTGGAGAAATGTCTATTCAGATCTTCTGCTCATTTTTGGATGGGGTTGTTTGTTTTTTTGATATTGAGCTGCATGAGCTGCTAGTAGATTAATCCTTTGTCAGTTGCTTCATTTACAAATATTTTCTCCCATACTGAGGGTTGTATTTTCGTCTTGTTTATGGTTTCCTTTGCTGTGCAAAATCTTTTAAGTTTCTTTAGGTCCCATTTGTTTATTTTCGTTTTTATTTCCATTTCTCTAGGAGGTGGGTCAAAAAGGATCTTGCTGTGGTTTACGTCATAGAGTGTTCTGCCTATGTTTTCCTCTAAGAGTTTTATAGTGTCTGGCCTTACATTTAGGTCTTTAATCCATTTTGAGTTTATTCTTGTGTATGGTGTTAGGGAGTGTTCTAATTTCATTCTTTTACATGTAGCAGTCCAGTTTTCCCAGCACCACTTATTGAAGAGGCTGTCTTTTCTCCATTGTATATTCTTACCTCCTTTATAATAAATAAGGTGACCATATGTGCATGGGTTTATCTCTGGGCTTTCTATCCTGTTCCATTGATCTATATTTCTGTTTTTATACCAATACCATACTGTCTTGATTAATGTAGCTTTGTAGTATAGTCTGAAGTCCAGGAGTCTGATTCCTCCAGCTATGTTTTTCTTTCTCAAGATTGCTTTGGGTGTTTGGGGTCTTTTGCATTTTCATACAAATTGTGAAAAATTTTCCTCGAGTTCTGTGAAAAAGTCCATTGGTAGTTTGATAGGGATTGCATTGAATCTGTAGATTGCTTTGGGTAGTAGAGTCATTTTCACAATGTTGAGTCTTCCAATCCAAGAACATGCTATATCTCTCCATCTGTTTCTATCATCTTAAATTTCTTTCATCAGTGTCTTACAGTTTTCTGCATACAGGTCTTTTGTCTCCTTAGTTAGGTTTATTCCTACGTATTTTATTCCTTTTTGTTGCAATGGTAAATGGGAGTGTTTCCTTATTTCTCTTTCAGAGTTTTCATCATTAGTGTATAGGAATGCGAGCGATTTCTGTGCATTAATCTTGTACTACAGTCATTGATTAGCTCTAGTAGTTTTCTGGTAGAGTCTTTAGGATTCTCTATGTATAGTATCATGTCATCTGCAAACAGTGACAGCTTTACTTCTTCTTTTCCGATTTGGATTCCTTTTATTTCTTTTTCTTCTCTGATTGCTGTGGCTAAAACTTCCAAAACTATGTAGAATAATAGTGGTGAGAGTGGACAACTTTGTCTTGTTCCTGATCTTAGAGGAAATGGTTTCAGTTTTTCACCATTGAGAATGATGTTGGCTGTGGGTTTGTCATATATGGCCTTTATTATGTTGAGGTTGGTTCCCTCTACGCCTACTCTCTGGAGGGTTCTTATCATAAATAAGTGTGGAATTTTGTTGAAAGCTTTTTCTGCATCTATTGAGATGATCATATGGTCCATCTCCTTCTATTTGTTAATATGGTGTATCACATTGATTGATTTGTGTATATTGAGGAATCCTTGCATTCCTGGGATAAACCCCAGGTGATCATGGTGTATGATCCTTGTAATGTGCTGTTGGATTCTGCTTGCTAGTATTTTGTTGAGCATTTTTGCATCCAAGTTCATCAGTAATATTGGCCTGTAATTTTCTTTCTTTGTGACAGCTTTGTCTGGTTTTGGTATCAGGGTGATGGTGGCCTCGTAGAATGACTTTGCAAGTGTTCCTCCCTCTGCTATATTTTGGAAGAGTTTGAGAAGGATAGGTGTTAGCTCTTCTCTAAATGTTTGATAGAATTCGCCTGTGAAGCCATCTGTTAGTGGGCTTTTGTTTGTTGGAAGATTTTTAATCACTGTCTCAATTTCAGTGCTTGTGATTGGTCTGTTTATATTTTCTATTTCTTCCTGGTTCAGTCTTAGAAGGTTGTGCTTTTCTAAAAATTTGTCCATTTCTTCCAGGTTGTCCATTTTATTGGCATATAGTTGCTTGCAGTAATCTCTCATGATGCTTTGTATTTCTGCAGTGTCAGTTTTTACTTCTCCTTTTTCATTTCTAATTCTATTGATTTGAGTCTTCTCCCTTTTTCTCTTGATGAGTCTGGCTAATGGTTTATCAATTTTGTTTATCTTCTCAAAGAACCAGCTTTTAGTTTTATTGATCTTTGTTATTGTTTCCTTCAATTCTTTTTATTTATTTCTGCTCTGATCTTTATGATTTCTGTCCTTCTGCTAACTTTACGGCTTTTTTGTTCTTCTTTCTCTAATTGCTTTAGGTGTAAGGTTAGGTTGTTTATTTGAGATGTTTCTTGATTCTTGAGATAGGATCGTATTGCTCTGAACTTCCCTTTAGAACTGCTTTTGCTGCATCCCATAGGTTTTGGGTCATCGTGTTTTCACTGTCATTTGTTTCTAGATATTTTTTGATTTCCTCTTTGATTTCTTCAGAGATGTCTTGGTTATTTAGTAGTGTATTGTTTAGCCTCCATGTGTTTGTATTTTTTACAGATTTTTTCCTGTAATTGATATGTAGTCTCAGAGCGTTGTGGTCGGAAAAGATACTTGATACGATTTCAGTTTTCTTAAATTTACCAAGGCTTGTTTTGTGACCCAAGATATGATCTATCCTGGAGAATGTTCCATGAGCACTTGAGAAGAAAGTGTATTTTGTTGTTTTTGCATGGAATGTCCTATAAATACCAATTAAGTTCATCTTGTTTAATGTGTCATTTAATGCTTGTGTTTCCTTATTTATTTTCATTTTGGATGATCTGTCCATTGGTGAAAGTGGGGTGTTAAAGTCCCTCCTATGATTGTGTTACTGTCGATTTCCCCTTTTATGGCTGTTAGCATTTGCCTTATGTATTGAGGTGCTCCTATGTTGGGTGCATAAATATTTACAATTGTTATATCTTCTTCTTGGATTAATCCCTTGATCACTATGTAGGGTCCTTCTTTGTCTCCCGTAATAGTCTTTATTTTAAAGTGTATTTTTTCTGATATGAGAATTGCTACTCCAGCTTTCTTTTGATTTCCATTTGCATGGAATATCTTTTTGCATCCCCTCACTTTCAGTCTGCATGTGTCCCTAGGTCTGAAGTGGGTCTCTTGTAGACAGCATATATATGGGTCTTGTTTTTGTATCCATTCAGCCAGTCTGTGTCTTTTGGTTGGAGCATTTAATCCATTTACATTTAAGGTAATTATCAATATGTATGTTCCTGTTACCATTTTCTTAATTGTTTTGGGTTTGTTATTGTAGGTCTTTTCCGTCTCTTGTGTTTCCTGCCTAGAGAAGTTCCTTTAGCATTTGTTGTAAAGCTGGTTTGGTGGTGCTGAATTCTCTTACCTTTTGATTGTCTGTAAATGTTTTAATTTCTCTCTTGAACCTGAATGAGATCCTTGCTGGGTAGAGTAATCTTGGTTGTAGGTTTTTCCCTTTCATCACTTTAAATATGTCCTTCCACTCCCTTCTGTCTTGCAGAGTTTCTGCTGAAAGATCAGCTGTTAACCTTATGGGGATTCCCTTGTACGTTATTTGTTGTTTTTCCCTTGCTGCTTTTAATATTTTTTCTTTGTATTTAATTTTTGATAGTTTGATTAATATGTGTCTTGGTATGTTTCTGCCTGGATTTTTCCTGTATGGGATTCCCTGCGCTTCCTAGACTTGATTGATAATTTCCTTTCCCATATTAGGGAAGTTTTCAACTTTAAACTCTTCAAATATTTTCTCAGTCCCTTTCTTTTTCTCTTCTTCTCTGGGACCCCTATAATTTGAATGTTGGTGTGTTTAATGTTGTCCCAGAGGTCTCTGAGACTGTCCTCAATTCTTTTCATTCTTTTTTCTTTATTCTGCTCTGCAGTAGTTATTTCCACTATTTTATCTTCCACGTCACATATCTGTTTTTCTGCCTCAGTTATTCTGCTACTGATTCCTTCTAGAGAATTTTTAATTTCATTTATTGTGTTGTTCATCACTGTTTGTTTGCTCTTTAGTTCTTCTAGGTCCTTGTTAAACGTTTCTTGTATTTTCTCTATTCTATTTCCAAGATTTTGGATCATCTTTACTATCATTATTCTGAATTCTTTTTCAGGTCGACTGCCTATTTCCTCTTCCTTTGTTTGGTCTGGTGGGTTTTTACCTTGCTCCTTCATCTGCTGTGTGTTTCTCTGTCTTCTCATTTTGCTTAACTTACTGTGTTTAGGGTCTCCTTTTCGCAGGCTACAGGTTCGTAGTTCCCGTTGTTTTTGGTGTCTGCCCCCAGTGACTAAGGTTGGTTCAGTGGGTTGTGTAGGCTTCCTGGTGAAGGGGACTAGTGCCTATGTTCTGGTGGATGAGGCTGGGTCTTGTCTTTCTAGTGGGCAGTGCTGTGTCAGGTGGTGTGTTTTGAGGTGTCTGTGACCTTATGATTTGAGGCAGCCTCTCTGCTAATGGGTGGGGTTGTGTTCCTGTCTTGCTGGCATAGGGTGTCCAGCCCTGTAGCTAGCCAGTCATTGAGTGGAGCTGAGTCTTAGCGTTGTGTTGGAGATCTCTGGGAGAGCTTTCACTGTTTGTTTGATATTACTTGGAGCTGGGTGGTCTCTGGTGGACCAATGTACTGAACTCAGCTCTCCCACCTCAGAAGCACAGGGCTGACACCCGGCTGGAACACCAAGACCCTGTCAGCCACATGGTTCAGAAGAAAATGGAGCAAAAAAAGAAAGAAAAAAATAAAATAAAATTTATTAAAGTAAGAAAAAAAATTAGAAAGTAATAAAAAATGAAGAAAAGAATGAAAAAGAATGAAATAGAGAAAGAAGAGAGCAACCAAAGCAAAAAGCAAATCCACCAATGTTAAAAAGTGCTAAAAACTATACTAAAAAAAAAAAAAAAGGTCAGAAAAAACCCTAGAACAAATGGTAAAAGCAAAGCTATACAGACAACATCACACAAAGAAGTATACACATATACACTCAGAAAAAGAGAAAAAGGAAAAACATATATCTATATATTAAAAAAAAAAAGGAGGAAGAGAGCAATTAAATCAATAAACAAATCTACCAATGATAATAAACTCTAAATACTAAACTAAGATAAACATAAAACCAGAAACAAATTAGATGCAGAAAGCAAACCCCAAGTCTACAGTTGCTCCCAAAGTCCACCGCCTCAATTTTGGGATGATTTGTTGACTATTCAGGTATTCCACAGATGCAGGGTACATCAAGTTGATTGTGGAGATTTAATCCACTGCTCCTGAGGCTGCTGGGAGAGATTTCCCTTTCTCCTCTTTGTTCGCACAGCTCCCAGTGTTCAGCTTTGGATTTGGCCCCGCCTCTGCATGTAGGTTGCCTGAGGGCGTCTGTTCCCACCCAGACAGGACAGGGTTAAAGTAGCAGCTGATTAGGGGGCTCTGTCTCACTCAGGCCGGGGGGAGGGAAGGTTACAGAATGCAGGGCAAGCCTGCGGCAGAGGCAGGCATGACATTGCAACAGCCTGAGGCATGCTGTATGTTCTCCAGGGGAAGTTGTCTCTGGATCACAGGACCTTGGCAGTGGTGGGTGCACAGGCTCCTGGTAGGGGAGGTGTGGATAGTGACCTGTGCTTTCACACAGACTTCTTGGTGGCTGAAACAGCAGCCTTAGCATTGCATGGCCATCTCTGGTGTCCACACTGATAGCCGCAGCTCGTGCCCACCTCCGGAGCTCGTTTAGGTGGTGCTCTGAATCCCCTCTCCTCACGCACCCCAAAACAATGGTCTCTTGCCTCTTAGGCAGGTCCAGACTTTTTCCTGGACTCCCTCCCTGCTAGCTGTGGCGCACTAGCCCCCTTCAGGCTGTGTTCACACAGCCCACCCCAGTCCTCTCCCTGCGATCTGACCTCCGAAGCCCAAGCCTCAGCTCCCAGCCCCCACCTCCCCTGCGGGTGAACAGACAAGCCTCTTGGGTTGGTGAGTGCTGGGCAGCACAGATCCTCTGTACGGGAATCTTTGGGCTTTGCCCTCTGCACCCCTATTGCCCCTATTGCTGCACTGTCCTCCGTGGCTCCAAATCTTCCCCCCCGCCACCCCCCATCTCTGCCAGTGAAAGGGCTTCCTAGTGTGTAGAAACTTTTCCTCCTTCACAGCTCCCTCCCAAAGGGACAGGTCCCATCCCTATTCTTTTGTCTCTGTTTTTTCTTTTTTCTTTTGCCCTACCCAGGTACATGGGGAGTTTCTTGTCTTTTGGGAAGTCTGAGGTCTTCTGCCAGCATTCAGTAGGTGTTCTGTAGGCGTTGTTCCACATGTAGATGTACTTCTGATGTATTTGTGGGGAGGAAGGTGATCTCCACATCTTACTCCTCCGCCATCTTGAAGGTCTCCGTCGGAATTGTTTAAAATTAAGAAATATCAATGACAATTAATAACTGTAATTTTTAAATGAATTAACCTGGAAAATGAGCCTCTTAACAATGTTTATTGCTTCAGGCTTTGGATGTTCCCTTCCATTATATCAGATTCTCTGGGCCACTAATCCCAATATTATACCTTGGAAATTTGTGTTTTCTCTCTAGCATGTTATGTAGCGCCCTCAATCATCTCCTTTTAGCTTGGTTCCTCAAAGAGTTTTGATTTGTACTGAATACAGGTCTGTGATTCTGACAGTTTTCATTTCTTTTTATATTTCATCCACTGTGCATTTGCTAAATCTGCATAAAAGTCGGGAGATACGAGTCCGGCCCAATTTTTGCCACTTACATATTTGTAACCTTGTACAAATCATGTAAACATTGTGAATCTATTTTATAATGTGTAAAAAGGGTATAATAGCATCTAACAACAACTATGAAAAAATCAAATGAGAATGTATGTAGAAAAGTGTTCAGTAACTGCAAAATTCAAAGCACATATAATTGATTATTATTATTTTTTTACGATGTTACCCTGCAGTGGCTTGCCAGCACTTCTTAACACTAATGCAGTTGAGATTCATTTCTCTTTTCTCCACTGCATCCTCAGACTCCTGATTTTAGAAATTCTTCAGCATTGCAGATTAAAGGAGATAGAGTAATATAAAAAGTTCCAGAGCTTATATTAACACTTCCCGTGTGTAAAACAGATAGCTAGTGGGAACTTGCTGTATAGCTCAGGGAGCTCAGCTTGGTGCTCTGTGGTGACCTAGATGGGTGGGATGGGGGTTGGGGGGATGGGAGGGAGGTCCAAGAGGGAGGGGATGTATGTATACATACAGCTGATTCACTTCGTTGTACAAAAGAAACTAACACAACATTGTAAAGCAACTATACCTTAATTAAAAAAACAAACAAAAAACTCTTCCCTATAATAACTTCTTTTTTAAAAATCCTATGACTTGTAACAGAAATTTTGGAGTTCCTATCCTCTATCAAACTAATTCTGCCTCATGAAAATAGAGGACTCTATTTACAGCTGTAGGCCACTCTCATTCCATATATGATTTCCAAATGCTGCTTAACTGTAAGTGGCTGATTTTGCAGTCTTATTATTTGTGCCAGTTTTCAGTATCTCTTCCACATTCTTTCTACCATAGCATATGGCTTTGCATGGTCGATTCAGTAAATATTCATAATTATTCCACTGCACTTTGGTGATGATGAATGTGTGTGTTATTGGAGATAAGTTGTGCAATCTGCAAGGAAAACAAAGATGAGTTCTTGCTTGGATATTTTTACGCATTTGGTGCTGGAGGCAGATGCTCTACTCCATAGAGAAGCAGGGCATTGCTCTGGGGAGAGGGATGCTGAGCCAGTCACATGCTTTTCCTCTTCCTTGTTTGTGCCTCATGACTGATTAGCATGCCTTCCTGAAACACTTCTGATATATGCATGTAACTACTTTCCATACAAGGTTATAAGAATGGGGTAATGCATGCAAAGGCTATTCCTTACCATAAGCAAAACTGAACTATGAATGTAAACGTTTCATGATACAAAACCAAAATATTTTAATATATCTTGATTAAATATTAGAAGGTGCTTTCTTTCTTGTGTTCCAACACAGTGAACACTTAGACAAAGGCAGTAGCTGAAGTTGTATCAGCAACCAGTAAAGGGTTTTTTGTTTGTTTGTTTTTTACTTTTCCTCTGCTGGCCATTATCCTCAAAACTAATAGAGAAAATCATGAAACCTCTCCTTTCTAAGTTTTACAGTGGAATAAAATAGTTACAAATAGTTCCCAGGAAGTCAGAATTACTACTGTCAAAGAAAACCGCATGCCCAATTACCAGTATTTCATATTTCTGGACACAAGTAAATATGAAGTATGACCCAAATTCGTTTGTGCATCAAGGCTGGAAATACACTGGGATTTTCTCTTCTGTGAAAAAATGATTCTTTATAAGAAAAAGGATGAAATGGCTTTAATGTGGATTTACTACTGCCATTGCTGTCTGGGTAAAGCTTAACATTTTACTTTTGAACCAAAAACAAACCATCAAGTCACAGAAGTAGCGAGTGAGCGCTTTTATACAAGCTTGAGGTTTGATTCAGTAGAAATATATCCACAAATTCTATGAACAGAGACATGAAGGTCTGAGTACACCGGATCTGCAGGTTCATAAGAAACTAGTAAAGCAAAAGGCAAAGAAAGAAAGAAGTATGCCTTCTCTTTGAACAACATTCTTTGGATTCTAGCAAAGTCATTACAAAACACCCAGAGTACATTCAGGCACAATGTGATAATGCGCAATCTTCACAACTTGCTTTAGTTTATAAAAATGACTGCAACCCCATTTTGTTCCTGGAACTTCCAGAAAACAGTAAAACTTCTCCCTTATTTTAATACTCACCAGCCACCCAGCTAAATGATTTCAGTTAATAGCAGTTATAATATACAGAATATTAGTATTTTGAGGGATGTAGGGAGGGAACTAAATATCTTTATATAAAAAGCTTAGTATAATTCTCTTTTTATAAAGGCCTATAAATAAGACAACAAACAACTTTCCTCAGCAAGCCCATTCACATAGTCCTTTATCTTCCTTTGGAATCTCTTTTGCTAGGTCAAATGAAAGGAATTAGAGTATCTATGAAGGGAATGCAAAGGAAGGAAATGATGAAGAAGGAAAAGTGGCCTCATTTACACTTCCTGGGCTCTTGGCCAATAGCCGTTGCTTAAGATTCTGCTGGAGGCATTCAGGCTGTTTCTAGGCGCTCGGCTAACTTCTAATGGACAGTTCAGGTCCTACTCAAAAAAAGTAACGATGACTGTGGTCCACAGGGGTGCCATTGACATTTCTCCCTTCTGTGTTTTTGCCTTTGTCTTTGACCTTAGAATGAACAATCCTCAGAGAGCTAGTATCTGCACTGACAATTGAAGCTGGAAGGTCTCTGCAGCGCCCAAGGGTGCACTATCAGTTCACTCATTAAGCAATGGTGACCTTGCTTTTAAATTAGGGAAGTTTGTTCTTCTGAAAATAACTCACAGACAATTAAATTTGTTTGTTTGTTTGTTTCTTTGTTTGCATACATTCAGGAAAAGAAAGCCTCCTTCAATTCTAAGGTACAGTATACTAGGAGATATTTCCCTGGTTCCCTGGGACTGAATTTAGTGACATTTTATATGGGAGAAGAGCCAAGGCATTAGTGTTCCATTAAAAAAGATGACAACAAATACATTTTGTGTGAGCAGAAATATCCCATGACGTACAGGGAAATGTTTATTCTCTCTCATTTTTCACTTATTCATCATTGCCCCAACTTCTTTCAAAATTGATTCAGGTCAATTTGTAAAAAGACCCAAATGGAGTGGCACATGTCTTAAGTTGGGTTCCTCAGAAACAGATTTTGAGATGAATATTCATATTAAAGTGAAATACTAGAAAGTGTTCTCAAGAAAAAAACAGTAGGAAAGAGGGGAATTGAGACTTGGAAAAGCACGAGGCCAAATAAAATCTGTAAATATGTGTAGTTCTCCATTCCATATGAATGCAAACTACTTCTGATTCTCTTTCCTAATGAGTATTAAAGAGAACATACATTTGTAGATCAGTGTGCATACCAAGTGCCAGAGGGCCTGTTGATGTGTTCTGGTAAAGACACTACATCTAAAACAGCAGTGTGAGTAAATGGCCGTAGAGTCCTTTGGGGGAAAGATTGGAGGAATCACTACCGTACACACTTAACATTGTATTATAGGGTCCTTCCTAATCCACATTCACATTCTCTCTTAATGTATGGGCTCTGTTTCTTGGAACTTCCTAGAAGTTAATGTCCTATGTTTGTATTACAGTCATTCAGAGCCCCTTTTTTCCTAAAAGTTTAATGCTTAGTCTCAAATCTTGTTATACTCATTATCACTAGAGAGCCCATTTTCATAAATGCAACCTCTATCATTAACCCCTATGTGTATAGGATAGCTCACACTGAGCCTCTTTACAATGTCAGTGTCCCCTCCCCTATCAAAGTGATCCGTATAGCCTTAGTGAAGGTAGTGTCTCCTGAGCTCTGTTAGAGAAAGAAGACAACTGGGGGAAGAGGTTAAGGTTATTGGGTTTTTCATAGCTGACCCATTAGAATAGCTGCCTCTCTTAGGCTACCTTTATATCCCTTCCATAACATTCTGCTAGGGCATGTCTGGCAACACTGCTTAATTATTATTATTTTTTCTTCCACTTTTACTGAGATATAATTGACATACAGCATTGTATAAGTTTAAGGTGTACAGCATGATGATTTGACTTGCATACATCACAAAATGATACCACAGTAAGTTTAGTGAATATCCATCATCTCCTATAGATACAAAATTTTTAAAAAAAGAAAAAATATTTTTCATTGTGATGAGAACTCTTAGGATTTCCTCTCTTAACAACTTCATATATAACATGTAGCAGTGTTAATTATATTAATTATGTTGTACATTAGATCCCTAGTACTTATTCATCATAACTGGAAGTTTGTGCTTTTTGACTGCCTTCATCCAATTCCTCATCCCCCACCCCGTCTTCTGATAACCACAAATTGATCTATTTTTCTATGAGTTTGTTTGTTGGTGAAATATAATTTACCTACAACACTATATTAATTCCTGGTGCATAACATAGCGATTTGATATTTCTATACATTACAAAATGATCATGATAAGTCTAGTTACCATCTGTCACCACACAAAGGTATTAAATTATTATTAACTATTCCCCACCCTGTACATTTCATACCTGTGTCTCATTTATTTTGTAACCTGAAGTTTGTACCACTTAATTTCCCTCACCTAACAGTGTTTCACTCTTAATATGAACCATTACTTTTTCTAAGCCTTGAAGAGTCATTCTAATTATAGTCAACTATTATAACTGGATCAATAATGTCAAGGCTTGGTGAGTGGTAAGAGTAACAGAACTACAAAAAAGGCCAAATTTGGAGCCTCAGCAAAGTCTCCAATGCTAAAGTCACAGATGATAGGGAAAGAGTAGGACTCTGAGACTTGGGCTAGGGACATCTGAGAAGATTCCGTAAAGAACATTGAACCCCAGAACCCTCTTGGTCTGCTAAAATAAATTGCTATAGGATATCAAGGATAGGGTAGGTCTGAGGACCATACAAAAGATTCAACTGTGGTGGATTCCTTGCAAACTGATAATTTTCTTCCTCAAGATCTGGCATCCACCTCTTCTGGCTATTAAACTCAATAAGTAGGTCAAGCTGCAGCAAGGCCAGTTGGGAAAGATAGCCTTGCTATAAAGGAATAAAGGAATTACTGAAGAAAGAGCTACAGGACCTGACTAATATGTGACAGAAAGAATGGCAGAGCGTGCCTGAGAATGGATTTTGAGGGTGTATTTCTCATAGAGGAATAGGGAAGTAGGACCAGGAAGGGAGGGGGGCAAGTAAGGTTGCATTATCAAACAAAGGCATGCTCAAGTTAACTCTGGCTCAATTTGAGAGAAGAGCTGTGGAAACACTGAGGATCTCACCTCCAAATTGTCTGTTCAGAGGGGAAATGTATGGATTATTTATATCCCTATGTGCCTTAGGTATTGGTTAAAACCTGCCCCTTTTAATCAAAAGGAATATGTAAATTTCCAGGCAAATTTGGCTCTCTGTGGGCAAAGGTAAAGTGATTTCTAGCAGCCTGACCAAAAAATACTGATGTTGGGTTTTTTTGTTTTTTTTTAAACATCTTTATTGGAGTATAATTGCTTTACAATGGTGTGTTAGTTTCTGCTTTATAACAAAGTAAATCAGTTATACATATACATATGTTCCCATATCTCTTCCCTCTTGCATCTCCCTCCCTCCCACCCTCCCTATCCCACGCCTCTAAGTGGTCACAAAGTACCGAGCTGATCTCCCTGTGCTATGCAGCTGCTTCCCACTAGCTATCTATTTTACATTTGGTAGTGTATATATGTCCATGACACTCTCTCACCCTGTCACATCTCACCCCTCCCCCTCCCCATATCCTCAAGTCCATTCTCTAGTAGGTCTGTGTCTTTATTCCCATCTTGCCACTAGGTTCTTCATGACCTTTTGTTTTTTTTCCTTAGATTCCATATATATGTGTTAGCATACTGTATTTGTTTTTCTCTTTCTGACTTACTTCACTCTGTATGACAGACTCTAACTCCATCCACCTCATTACAAATACCTCCATTTCATTTCCTTTTATGGCTGAGTAATATTCCATTGTATATATGTGCCACATCTTCTTTATCCATTCATCCGATGATGGACACTTAGGTTGCTTCCATGTCCTGGCTATTGTAAATAGAGCTGCAATGAACATTTTGGTACATGACTTTTTGAATTATGGTTTTCTCAGGGTATATGCCCAGTAGTGGGATTGCTGGGTCATATGGTAGTTCTATTTTTAGTTTTTTAAGGAACTTCCATACTGTTCTCCATAGTGGCTGTATCAATTTACATTCCCACCAACAGTGCAAGAGGGTTCCCTTTTCTCCACACCCTCTCCAGCATTTACTGTTTCTAGATTTTTTGATGATGGCCATTCTGACCAGTGTGAGATGATACCTCATTGTAGTTTTGATTTGCATTTCTCTAATGATTAATGATGTTGAGCATTCTTTCATGTGTCTGTTGGCCATCTGTATTATCTTCTTTGGAGAAATGTCTATTTAGGTCTTCTGCCCATTTTTGGATTGGGTTGTTTGTTTTTTTGTTATTCAGCTGCATGAGCTACTTGTAAATATTGGAGATTAATCCTTTGTCAGTTGCTTCATTTGCAAATATTTCCTCCCATTCTGAGGGTTGTCTTTTGGTCTTGTTTATGGTTTCCTTTGCTGTGCAAAAGCTTTTAAGTTTCATTAGATCCCATTTGTTTATTTGTGTTTTTATTTCCATTTCTCTAGGGGCTGGGTCAAAAAGGATCTTGCTGTGATTTATGTCATAGAGTGTTCTGCCTATGTTTTCCTATAAGAGTTTTATAGTGTCTGGCCTTACACTTAGGTCTTTAATCCATTTTGAATTTATTTTTGTGTATGGTGTCAGGGAGTGTTCTAATTTCATACTTTTACATGTACCTGTCCAATTTTCCCAGCACCACTTATTGAAGAGGCTGTCTTTTCTCCACTGTGCATGCTTGCCTCCTTTATCGAAGATAAGGTGACCATATGTGTGTGGGTTTATCTCTGGGCTTTCTGTCCTGTTCCATTGATCTATATTTCTGTTTTTGTGCCAGTACCAAACTGTCTTGATTACTGTAGCTTTGTAATATAGTCTGAAGTCAGGGAGCCTCATTCCTCCAGCTCCATTTTTCGTTCTCAAGATTGCTTTGGCTATTCAGGGTCTTTTGTGTCTCCATACAAATTGTGAACTTTTTTGTTCTAGTTCTGTGAAAAATGCCAGTGGTAGTTTGATAGGGATTGCATTGAATCTGTAGATTGCTTTGGGTAGTAGAGTCATTTTCACAACGTTGATTCTTCCAATCCAAGAACATGGTATATCTCTCCATCTATTTGTATCATCTTTAATTTCTTTCATCAGTGTCCTATAATTTTCTGCATACAGGTCTTTTGTCTCCTTAGGTAGGTTTATTCCTAGATATTTTATTCTTTTTGTTGCAGTGGTAAACGGGAGTGTTTTCTTAATTTCACTTTCAGATTTTTCATCATTAGTATATAGGAATGCAAGAGATTTCTGTGTATTAATTTTGTATCCTGCTACTTTACCAAATTCATTGATTAGCTCTAGGAGTTTTCCGGTAGCATCTTTAGGATTCTCTATGTATAGTATCATGTCATCTGCAAACAGTGACAGCTTTACTTCTTCTTTTCCGATTTGGATTCCTTTTATTTCTTTGTCTTCTCTGATTGCTGTGGCTATCACTTCCAAAACTATGTTGAATAATAGTGGTGAGAGTGGGCAACCTTGTCTTGTTCCTGATCTTAGTGGAAATGGTTTCAGTTTTTCACCATTGAGGACAATATTGGCTGTGGGTTTGTCATATATGGCCTTTATTATGTTGAGGAAAGTTCCCTCTATGCCTACTTTCTGCAGGGCTTTTATCATAAATGGGTGTTGAATTTTGTCGAAAGCTTTCTCTGCATCTATTGAGATGATCATATGGTTTTTCTCCTTCAATTTGTTAATATGATGTATCACGTTGATTGATTTGTGTATATTGAAGAATCCTTGCATTCCTGGAATAAACCCCACTTGATCATGGTGTATAATCCTTTTAATGTGCTGTTGGATTCTGTTTGCTAGTATTTTGTTGAGGATTTTTGCATCTATGTTCATCAGTGATATTGGCCTGTAGTTTTCTTTCTTTGTGACATCTTTGTCTGGTTTTGGTATCAGGGTGATGGTGGCCTCGTAGAATGAGTTGGGGAGTGTTCCTCCCTCTGCAATATTTTGGAAGAGTTTGAGAAGGATAGGTGTTAGCTCTTCTCTAAATGTTTGATAGAATTCGCCTGTGAAGCCATCTGGTCCTGGGCTTTTGTTTGTTGGAAGATTCTTAATCACAGTTTCAATTTCAGTGCTTGTGATTGGTCTTTTCATATTTTCTATTTCTTCCTGGTTCATTCTCGGCAGGTTGTGCATTTCTAAGAATCTGTCCATTTCTTCCAGGTTGTCCATTTTATTGGCATAGAGTTGCTTGTAGTAATCTCTCATGATCGTTTGTATTTCTGCAGTGTCAGTGGTTACTTCTCCTTTTTCATTTCTAATTCTATTGATTTGAGTCTTCTCCCTTTTTCTCTTGATGAGTCTGGCTAATGGTTTATCAATTTTGTTTATCTTCTCAAAGAACCAGCTTTTAGTTTCATTGATTTTTGCTATTGTTTCCTTCATTTCTTTTTCATTTATTTCTGATCTGATCTTTATGATTTCTTTCCTTCTGCTAGCTTTGGGGTTTTTTTGCTCTTCTTTCTCTAATTGCTTTAGGTGCAAGGTTAGGTTGTTTATTTGAGTTGTTTCCTGTTTCTTGATGTAGGCTTGTATTGCTATAAACTTCCCTCTTAGCACTGCTTTTGCTGCATCCCATAGGTTTTGGGTCGTCGTGTCTCCATTGACATTTGTTTCTAGGTATTTTTTGATTTCCCCTTTGATTTCTTCAGTGATCACTTCGTTATTAAGTAGTGTATTGTGTAGCCTCCATGTGTTTGTATTTTTTACAGATCTTTTCCTGTAATTGATATCTAGTCTCATAGCATTGTGGTCGGAAAAGATACTTGATACGATTTCAATTTTCTTAAATTTACCAAGGCTTGATTTGTGACCCAAGATATGATCTATCCTGGAGAATGTTCCATGAACACTTGAGAAAAATGTGTATTCTCTTGTTTTTGGGTGGAATGTCCTATAAATATCAATTAAGTCCATCTTGTTTAATGTATCATTTAAAGCTTGTGTTTCCTTATTTATTTTCATTTTGGATGATCTGTCCATTGGTGAAAGTAGGGTGTTAAAGTCCCCTACTATGATTGTGTTACTGTCAATTTCCCCTTTTATGGCTGTTAGTATTTGACTTATGTATTGAGGTGCTCCTATGTTGGGTGCATAAATATTTACAATTGTTATACCTTCCTCTTGGATCGATCCCTTGATCATTATATAGTGTCCTTCTTTGTCTCTTGTAATAGTCTTTAAAGTGTATTTTTTCTGATATGAGAATTGCTACTCCAGCTTTCTTTTGATTTCCGTTTGCATGGAATATCTTTTTCCATCCCCTCACTTTCAGTCTGTATGTGTCTCTAGGTCTGAAGTGGGTGTAGACAGCATATATATGGGTCTTGTTTTTGTATCCATTCAACCAGTCTGTGTCTTTTGGTGGGAGCATTTAATCCATTTACATTTAAGGTAATTATCGATATATATGTTCCTATTCCCATTTTCTTAAATATTTTGGGTTTGTTATTTTAGGTGTTTTCCTTCTCTTGTGTTTCTTGCCTAGAGAAGTTCCTTTAGCATTTGTTGTAAAGCTGGTTTGGTGGTGCTGAGCTCTCAGCTTTTGCTTGTCTGTAAAGGTTTTAATTTCTCCATCAAATCTGAATGAGATCCTTGCTGGGTAGAGTAACCTTGGTTGTAGGTTTTTCTCCTTCATCACTTTAAGCATATCCTGCCACTCCCTTCTGGCTTGCAGAGTTTCTGCTGAAAGGTCAGCTGTTAACCTTATGGGGATTCCCTTGTGTGTTGTTTGTTGTTTTTCCCTTGCTGCTTTTAATATGTTTTCTTTATATTTAATTTTTGATAGTTTGATTAATATGTGTCTTGGTGTGTTTCTCCTTGGATTTACCCTGTATGGGACTCTCTGTGCTTCCAGGACTTGATTAACTATTTCCTTTCCCATCTTAGGGAAGTTTTCAACTATAATCTCTTCAGATATTTTCTCAGTCCCTTTCTTTTTCTCTTCTTCTTCTGGGACCCCTATAATTCGAATGTTGGTGTGTTTAATGTTGTCCCAGAGGTCTCTGAGACTGTCCTCAGTTCTTTTCATTCTTTTTTCTTTATTCTACTCTGCAGTAGTTATTTCCACTATTTTATCTTCCAGGTCACTTATCCGTTCTTCTGCCTCAGTTATTCTGCTATTGATCCCGTCTAGAGTATTTTTAATTTCATTTATTGTATTTTTCATCATTGCTTGATTCCTCTTTAGTTCTTCTATGTCCTTGTTAAATGTTTCTTGCATTTTGTCTATTCTATTTCCAAGATTTTGGATCATCTTTACTATCATTATTCTGAATTCTTTTTCAGGTAGACTGCCTATTTCCTCTTCATTTGTTAGGTCTGGTGTGTTTTGACCTTGCTCCTTCACCTCCTGTGTGTTTTTTTGTCTTCTCACTTTGCTTATCTTACTGTGTTTGGGGTCTCCTTTTCACAGCCTGCAGGTTCGTAGATCCCGTTGTTTTCAGTATCTGTCCCCAGTGGCTAAGGTTCGTTCAGTGGGTTGTGTAGGCTTCCTGGTGAAGGGGACTAGTGCCTATGTTCTGGTGGATGAGGTTGGATCTTGTCTTTCTGGTGGGCACGTCCACGTCTGGTGGTGTGTTTTGGGGTGTCTTTGGCCTTATTATGATTTTAGGCTGCCTCTCTGCTAATGGATGGGGCTGTGTTCCTGTCTTGCTAGTTGTTTGGCATAGAGTGTCCAGCACTGTAGCTTGCTGGTCGTTGAATGAAGCTGGGTCTTGATGTTGAGATGGATATCTTGGAGAGATTTATGCCGTTTGGTATTACGTGGAGCTGGGAGGTCTCTTGTGGACCAGTGTTCTGAAGTTGGCTCTCCCACCTCAGAGGCACAGCCCTGATGCCTGGCTGGAGCACCAAGAGCCTTTCATCCACACGGCCAAGTACGTGGGGATTTTCTTGCCTTTTGGGGGAGGTGTGACGTCTTCTGCCAGCGTTCAGTGGGTGTTCTGTAGGAGCAGTTCCACGTGTAGATGTATTTCTACTGTATTTGTGGGAAGGAAGGTGATCTCCGCGTCTTACTCTTCCGCCATCTTGCCCAGACCCCTCCTGATGTTGGTTTTTAAAATAGAAGCTCTATTGTGCATTGTGCATAAAAATTTTCTAAGGATTCAAGTGTATATGCGCAGAACATTGACAGTGTCAGCCACAAAACCCTTTTTATTATGCTACATGGTTCATATAGAAAATTACTCCTTCATTTAGAGTGAGGTAAATTTCCATTACAACTTGCAAGGGATGATCATAGGAATAATAAATACACTGTCAATTGGTTCTATAGGTGACACTTTTAATCTATTTTCTGTGAAATGTGTGCTTTTGCAATTGTTTTGATGAGTTTGTGTTAAAATTAAGCCATTCATGATTTACAAGCAAAAGTGTGGGTGATTAGCACAAAAAATTGGGTCTTGGTATGCAAACTGCAGCTGTGGAATAGATTTTTTTGCTCTTCAATGTGAAGGTTTAAAACAATTATGGCCTCATTAATTCTATGTACTAACCTATTTAGTAAAAGACTTTCTGAGAAGACTAGATGAGGAGTGAGGATAGACAAAGCCAGGGGTAAATTTCTTCAGGAAAAAAAAAAAGATGAATGAAGTAATCAAATTGGAAGATATGAGGCTTAGAGAATAGGCACCATTCCTTGTTAAATATTGAACAAAAGACACATTTAGTAGAAAATTAAACTATCCTTTCAACATGATGTGAAAACTTTTATAGATTTCCAAAAATTTACACCCAATCACTAGTCTCCAGTAGACAACATGATAGGCATGTGTTTTCTAAAATTACATTATAGATCCATTTATTTTAGCTATAAGATTAACTTAAATTGTATAATAGGGGAAAGAGAAAAAAATAGGAATGAAATAAGAATGGCCACGGGAAGACTGTGTACTTCTGTTGTCTGACCCAAATTCACGTGCCTAATGCACAGTGAGGCCAAACAAACTGAAACATCGAAGTTTGAAGAAGAGAAAGGTTTATTGCAAGCACCAAGCAAGGAGAATGAGAATGAGTGGCTTGTGCTCAAAAGCCTGAACTCCCCGATGTTTTGGGGGCAAGAGTTTTTATAGGCAAAATTTGAGGGGAGGTCTGCAGGGTGTGTGACCTTCCTCTGATTGGCTGGTGGTAAGGTAACAGGGTGGTGTTCCAGGAATCTCAGTCATCACCCTTCTGGTTCCAGCTAGTCTGGGGTCCACATGCTTGTGCTCAGCCTGAAGTTACAATCCTCCACCTGGGTGGGGCCTTAGTGCCTGTAGAAGAACTCAGAGACTCAGATGCATATCAGATTGCTATGCACATCCTGAGGAAGAACCAGGACCCTGCCCCATCCCTGCACTATTGTTCCTTGGCAGCCTTTCCTTTGTTTCTGCATTCCCTCACTCCTCTAATCAGTAACTGTTCTAATCTGCCCTTTGGAACTCAGGGAAGGTCTAGGTGGCTGAAACCTTTTTCCTACAAATAAGAAATGGGGGACATGGAAAGCCTTTTTGTCCCGGTGGGCCCCACAGGGTCCTACTCAGTTTCACCTCATACTTTCTGGTCTAAAAAGAATGAGGAAATATATGGAACAGATGAGTATATCTCCCAAAAAGCCTAGCTGGGCCCCCTGCTGAAGTAGATTTGCCCCAATTGACTCATAGATGCACTGATAATAAAAATAAATGGTTGCTGGGGCAAGCCACTAAGATTTGGGATGGTTTGCTATTCCAATAGCAGACTAATACAATAAACCAGTCCCTTAAATATGAATATTCCACCTTTTTTATACCCACTATATATTCTGATACTACAAAATTATATCAAGTCTTTCCAGAAAAAGCTTTATGGATCTCAAGGGCAGATCTGTTAGGGTCAGAAAAAATGAGGTCTAAATGAAAATAAATCATTGTTTTTGTGTTATGCCTTTTAAGAACCTGAATCATCATTGACCTCAAACGTCATTCCACATCCCTGGAACTCAAATGAAATGCTAGAGAAGATGACCTGTAAAATTCCTTCAGTTTCAATATTCTATGATTAATTGCATTATGATTTTTGTTAAGACCTGCTATATGAGTAACATGGACTCCAGGTCCCAGGGCATGATGCTAACTGTAGGAGACCCAGTCCCCTCACCACCTATTTCCATTTTCCATTCCCTCAATTTCACTTTAGTGAAACATAGGTGAATATATATATATCAACTACTCAGAGATGTTTACCCTTTGCAGAAGTCATGGCTGCAATTCGTCAGAATAACACAGGCAGGGTGGTAAGAAAGAACAAGTTTCTGTTCTGTATGAACATGAAGAAATATACAGGTAAGTTATGCAAACTAGTTCTGCTAAGATCTACAGAACAAACCACATCCAAAATGGGTAGTACTAAACACGGCACTATACTTAACAAAATCTGTGATGTGCTTTCCCTTCCTCTGAGCAGTAGAGCCTGATCAACCCAACATGTGAAGTAACTCATGTGTAAGGAACAAAGTGCAAAGATGAACTGTAGGTGATTCTGCAGGGCTATTCTACACTCTGAAGTGAATACCCTGTTCCCTGTCTTTGCCACCATCAGAATTAAATTATTCTGTCATTTTCTTCAACTGGGGTATGACTTGAAGGATGTCAAAAAGCCTCTTTCTCAAACTGTCTCTCTCACGCTAGCTAATAAAAATAGCTCAAATATCGCCACTAGTCCATTTACAATATTTTCTGTAAATCACTTCCGGAAGGATGACATACTACATCACTTTGTAGCTATTGATATATTAGTGAAGATAAGTGTTCATATTCCTAAAGAAGCATGTTAGTGAAGGTTTCCTTCTTTATCTCTGTCCTCTAAAATATAATTGTGCCTCGGTGACTACTAAATGAATTCAAATCCTTTCAGCTTCCCTTAATCCAAGTTTAACTCCCTTTTGCCAGTTTATATTCAACCACCTTCCATGTCCAGCCATCTTTCTATATGTATTAGTTCTAGATTCAAGTCAGACATAGTTCTGAGATTATAATTTACATTCTAAAATATACTTTTTCTTCTTTTATATATATGAAAAATTTTCAAATAATTTCTATTTACTGTAGCGTGTTAAGTGATATGAATTACTGTCAGGGAAAATAATTCCAGGAAGGCGAAAAGAAAGTGAAAGATTGCAATTTTAATTATAGTGATAAGGGAAACATGTTGGAGTAAGTGGCATTTGAGTAAAAATTTGAGATTGTGAGAGAGTGGGCCATATGTTTACTTGGGAGAAGAACATGCCAGGAAGAATTAGTACAAACCGGAAAGACTCTGAGGCAAGCACCAGCCTTCTGTGTTTATGATTTGAGATGGAATGAGCATAAGGGAGACTGCTAGGAGATGAGGTCAGAGAGATGATGGACAGGTAATGTGGAACCTTGGAGGACACTGTAAAGAATTTGCTTTCACTTCAAATGAGATAGACGGCCTTGGAGGGTTTTGAGCAGAATGATGTAATCTGTTTCAAGTTCCAGCAAGGTCATCCTGGCCACTGCCCTGGCTGTTAATCTACAAGGGCAAGGGCAGATGTCAGAGAACTTGTCTATTGCAGTGATCCAAGTGAGAGAGAATAGTGACATGGATGACAGAGTTGTTGAAAGCTGATCAGATTCTGCATAGATGTTGAATCTAAAACCAGTAAGTTTTTAGTCATTATCAGATATGACTTGTGAATAAAGAGAAGCATGAAAGAGAAGAATTTGGGGCTTACAATGGGAAGGACAGAGTTTCCATTAAGATGAGAAGATAGTAAATAGAACAGGCATGAAGGGAGATATCTGAAAGTTAGTTTTGAATGTGTTACATGTGAGATTTCTAATAGACCTTCAGATGAAAGTAGAATAAGAAGTTAAAATGCTAATCTGTAATTCAGCATAGAAATCCAGGCTAGATATGTGAATTTGGGAGATGTGACTACATAAATTATATTTAAAGCCTTAGACTGGATGAGATCACCAAGAGAGTGAGTGTGTAGATGAAGAAGAAAAAAGCATTGATTTAAGGCAAAAGCCGCTTAAAGACCAACAAGATGAGGAATGATTAACAACTGCAAGATTTAGCAACATGGGACTTTTCCGCGACGGAGGCGAGCCCAGCTGGACCAGGTTCATAAAGAAGAAAGGAGAGGGATTAACCAAGATGGCGGAGTAGAAGGACGTGCTCTCACTCCCTCTTGCGAGAGCACCAGAATCAAAACTGGCTGCTGGACAATCATTGACAGGAAGAACCTGGACTTCACCAAGGAGGATACCCCACGTCCAAGGACAGAGGAGAAGCCACAGTGAGACGGTAGGAGGGGCGCAATCAGAGTAAAATCAAATCCCATAACTGCTGGGTGGGTGAATCACAGACTGGCGAACACTTATACCACAGACGTCCACCCACTGGAGTGAAGGTTCTGAGCCCCACGTCAGGCTTCCCAACCTGGGGGTCCGGCTACGGGAGAAGGAATTCCTAGAGAATCAGACTTTGAAGCCTAGTGGGAATTGATTGCAGGACTTTGACAGGACTGGGGGAAACAGAGACCCCACTCTTGGAGGGCACACACAAAGTAATGTGTGCATCGGGACCCAGGGGAAGGAGCAGTGACCCTGGGGGAGACTGAACCAGACCTACCTGCTGGTGTTGGGGGGTCTCCTGCAGAGGCGAGTGGTGGCTCTGTTTCACCGTGGGGATAAGGACACTGGCAGCCGAGGTTCTGGGAAGTTCTCCTTGCCGTGAGCCCTCCCAGAGTCTGCCATTAACCCCACCAAAGAGCACGGGTAGGCTCCAGTGTTGGGTTGCCTCAGGCAAAACAACCAACAGGGAGGGAACCCAGCCCCACCCATCAACAGTCAAGTGGATTAAGGTTTTACTGAGCTCTGACCGCCACAGCAACAGGGAGGGAACCCAGCCCCACCCATCAACAGTCAAGGGGATTAAGGTTTTACTGAGCTCTGACCGCCACAGCAACAGTCAGCTCTACCCACCACCAGAGCCTACCATCAAGCCTCTTAGATAGCCTCAACCACCAGAGGGCAGAGAGCAGAAGCAAGAAAAACTACAATCCTGCAGCCTGTGGACCAAAAACCACAGTTACAGAAAGATAGAGAAGATGAAAAGGCAGAGGGCTATATACCAGATGAAGGAACAAGAAAAAAACCCCAGAAAAACAACTAAATGAAGTGGAGATAGGCAACCTTCCAGAGAAAGAATTCAGAATAATGATAGTGAAGATGATCCAGGACCTCGGAATAAGAATGGAGGCAAAGATTGAGAAGATGCAAGAAATGATTAACAAAGACCTAGAAGAATTAAAGAACAAACAAACAGAGATGACCAATACAATAACTGAAATGAAAACTACACTAGAAGGAATCAATAGCAGAATAACTGAGGCAGAAGAACGGATAAGTGACCTGGAAGACAGAATGGTGGAATTCACTGCTGCGGAACAGACTAAAGAAAAAAGAATGAAAAGAAATGAAGACAGCCTAAGAGACCTCTGGGACAACATTAAACGCAACAACATTCGCATTATAGGGGTCCCAGAAGGAGAAGAGAGAGAGAAAGGACCAGAGAAAATATTTGAAGAGATTATAGTCGAAAACTTCCCTAACATGGGAAAGGAGATAGCCACCCAAGTCCAGGAAGCGCAGAGAGTCCCATACAGAATAAACCCAAGGAGAAACACGCCGAGACACATAGTAATCAAAGTGGCAAAAATTAAAGACAAAGAAAAATTATTGAAAGCAGCAAGGGAAAAACGACAAATAACATACAAGGGAACTCCCATAAGGTTAACAGCTGATTTCTCAGCAGAAACTCTGCAAGCCAGAAGGGAGTGGCATGATATACTTAAAGTGATGAAAGGGAAGAACCTACAACCAAGATTACTCTACCCGGCAAGGATCTCATTGAGATTTGATGGAGAAATCAAAAGCTTTACAGACAAGCAAAAGCTAAGAGAATTCAGCACCACCAAACCAGCTCTACAACAAATGCTAAAGGAACTTCTCTAAGTGGGAAACACAAGAGAAGAAAAGGACCTACAAAAACAAACCCAAAACAATTAAGAAAATGGTCATAGGAACATACATATCGATAATTACCTTAAACGTGAATGGATTAAACGCTCCAACCAAAAGACATAGACTGGCTGAATGGATACAAAAACAGGACCCATATATATGCTGTCTACAAGAGACCCACTTTAGACCTAGGGACACATACAGACTGAAAGTTAGGGGATGGAAAAAGATATTCCATGCAAATGGAAATCAAAAGAAAGCTGGAGTAGCTATACTCATATCAGATAAAATAGACTTTAAAATAAAGAATGTTACAAGAGACAAGGAAGGACACTACATAATGATCCAGGGATCAATCCAAGAAGAAGATATAACAATTATAAATATATATGCACCCAACATAGGAGCACCTCAATACATAAGGCAACTGCTAACAGCTATCAAAGAGGAAATCGACAGTAACACAATAATAGTGGGGGACTTTAACACTTCACTTACACCAATGGACAGATCGTCCAAAATGAAAATAAATAAGGAAACAGAAGCTTTAAATGACACAATAGACCAGATAGATTTAATTGATATATATAGGACATTCCATCAAAAAACAGCAGATTACACATTCTTCTCAAGTGCGCACGGAACATTCTCCAGGATAGATCACATCTTGGGTCACAAATCAAGCCTCAGTAAATTTAAGAAAATTGAAATCATACCAAGCATCTTTTCTGACCACAACGCTATGAGATTAGAAATGAATTACAGGGAAAAAAACGTAAAAAAGACAAACACATGGAGGCTAAACAATACGTTACTAAATAACCAAAAGATCACTGAAGAAATCAAAGAGGAAATAAAAAAATACCTAGAGACAAATGACAATGAAAACACGACGACCCAAAACCTATGGGATGCAGCAAAAGCGGTTCTAAGAGGGAAGTTTATAGCTATACAAGCCTACCTAAAAAAACAAGAAAAATCTCAAGTAAACAATCTAACCTTACACCTAAAGAAACTAGAGAAAGAAGAACAAACAAAACCCAAAGTTAGCAGAAGGAAAGAAATCATAAAGATCAGAGCAGAAATAAATGAGATAGAAACAAAGAAAACAATAGCAAAGATCAATAAAACTAAAAGCTGGTTCTTTGAGAAGATAAACAAAATTGATAAACCATTAGCCAGACTCATCAAGAAAAAGAGGGAGAGGACTCAAATCAATAAAATCAGAAATGAAAAAGGAGAAGTTACAACAGACACTGCAGAAATACAAAACATCCTAAGAGACTACTATAAGCAACTTTATGCCAATAAAATGGACAACCTGGAAGAAATGGACAAATTCTTAGAAAGGTATAACCTTCCAAGACTGAATCAGGAAGAAACAGAAAATATGAACAGACCAATCACAAGTAATGAAATTGAAACTGTGATTAAAAATCTTCCAACAAACAAAAGTCCAGGACCAGATGGCTTCACAGGTGAATTCTATCAAACATTTAGAGAAGAGCTAACACCCATCCTTCTCAAACTCTTCCAAAAAATTGCAGAGGAAGGAACACTCCCAAACTCATTCTATGAGGCCACCATCACCCTGATACCAAAACCAGACAAAGACACTACAAAAAAAGAAAATTACAGACCAATATCACTGATGAATATAGATGCAAAAATCCTCAACAAAATACTAGCAAACAGAATCCAACAACACATTAAAAGGATCATACACCACGATCAAGTGGGATTTATCCCAGGGATGCAAGGATTCTTCAATATACGCAAATCAATCAATGTGATACACCATATTAACAAACTGAAGAATAAAAATCATATGATCATCTCAATAGATGCAGAAAAAGCTTTTGACAAAATTCAACACCCATTTATGATAAAAACTCTCCAGAAAGTGGGCATAGAGGGACCCTACCTCAACATAATAAAGGCCATATATGACAAACCCACAGCAAACATCATTCTCAATGGTGAAAAACTGAAAGCATTTCCTCTAAGATCAGGAACGAGACAAGGATGTCCACTCTCACCACTATTATTCAACATAGTTCTGGAAGTCCTAGCCACGGCAATCAGAGAAGAAAAAGAAATAAAAGGAATACAAATTGGAAAAGAGGAAGTAAAACTGTCACTGTTTGCGGATGACATGATACTATACATAGAGAATCCTAAAACTGCCACCAGAAAACTGCTAGAGCTAATTAATGAATATGGTAAAGTTGCAGGATACAAAATTAATGCACAGAAATCTCTTGCATTCCTATACACTAATGATGAAAAATCTGAAAGAGAAATTATGGAAACACTCCCATTTACCATTGCAACCAAAAGAATAAAATACCTAGGAATAAACCTACCTAGGGAGACAAAAGACCTGTATGCAGAAAACTATAAGACACTGATGAAAGAAATTAAAGATGATACCAACAGATGGAGAGATATACCATGTTCTTGGATTGGAAGAATCAACATTGTGAAAATGAGTATACTACCCAAAGCAATCTACAGATTCAATGCAATCCCTATCAAATTACCAATGGCATTTTTTACGGAGCTAGAACAAATCATCTTAAAATTTGTATGGAGACACAAAAGACCCCGAATAGCCAAAGCAGTCTTGAGGCAAAAAAATGGAGCTGGAGGAATCAGACTCCCTGACTTCAGACTATACTACAAAGCTACAGTAATCAAGACAATATGGTACTGGCACAAAAACAGAAACATAGATCAATGGAACAAGATAGAAAGCCCAGAGATTAACCCACGCACCTATGGTCAACTAATCTATGACAAAGGAGGCAAAGATATACAATGGAGAAAAGACAGTCTCTTCAATAAGTGGTGCTGGGAAAACTGGACAGCTACATGTAAAAGAATGAAATTAGAATACTCCCTAACACCATACACAAAAATAAACTGAAAATGGATTAGAGACCTAAATATAAGACTGGACACTATAAAACTCTTAGAGGAAAACATAGGAAGAACACTCTTTGACATAAATCACAGCAAGATCTTTTTTGATCCACCTCCTAGAGTAATGGAAATAAAAACAAAAATAAACAAGTGGGACCTAATGAAACTTCAAAGCTTTTGCACAGCAAAGGAAACCATAAACAAGACGAAAAGACAACCCTCAGAATGGGAGAAAATATTTGCAAATGAATCAACGGACAAAGGATTAATCTCCAAAATATATAAACAGCTCATTCAGCTCAATATCAAAGAAACAAACACCCCAATCCAAAAATGGGCAGAAGACCTAAATAGACATTTCTCCAAAGAAGACATACAGACGGCCACGAAGCACATGAAAAGCTGCTCAACATCACTAATTATTAGAGAAATGCAAATCAAAACTACAATGAGGTATCACCTCACTCCTGTTAGAATGGGGATCATCAGAAAATCGACAAACAACAAATGCTGGAGAGGGTGTGGAGAAAAGGGAACCCTCTTGCACTGTTGGTGGGAATGTAAATTGATACAGCCACTCTGGAGAACAATATGGAGGTTCCTTAAAAAACTAAAAATAGAATTACCATATGACCCAGCAATCCCACTACTGGGCATATACCCAGAGAAAACCGTAATTCAAAAAGACACATGCACCCGAATGTTCATTGCAGCACTATTTACAATAGCCAGGTCATGGAAGCAACCTAAATGCCCATCAACAGACGAATGGCTAAAGAAGTTGTGGTACATATATACAATGGAATATTACTCAGCCATAAAAAGGAACGAAATTGAGTCATTTGTTGAGACGTGGATGGATCTAGAGACTGTCATACAGAGTGAAGTAAGTGAGAAAGAGAAAAACAAATATCATATATTAATGCATGTATGTGGAACCTAGAAAAATGGTACAGATGAGCCAGTTTGCAGGGCAGAAGTTGAGACACAGATGTAGAGAATGGACATATGGACACCAAGGGGGGAAAACTGCGGTGAGGTGGGGATGGTGGTGTGCTGAATTGGGCGATTGGGATTGACATGTATACACTGATATGTATAAAATTGATGCCTAATAAGAACCTGCAGTATAAAAAAACAAAACAACTAATACTAAACTTTCATTGGGTTATTTGTATGGAAATATGTTAATATAAATGTTTCAGACATTACATGAAATTCCTAAAAATCTTTTATTTGTATTTGTATGGAAATATGTATGGAAATATGTTAATATAAATGTTTCAGACATTACATGAAATTTCTAAAAATCTTATATTTGTATTTGTATGGAAATATGTATGGAAATATGTTAATATAAATGTTTCAGACATTACATGAAATTGCTAAAAATCTTATATGTTCTGGTATAATGTTATAAGTAATAATCCTAGTTATTACTTTAAAATGTATATCTCAGAAATAACTAATTTTCTTGTCAACTGCATTATTATGAACTTTCATCAAATCTTTTACCGTGGTCATTTTTAAGTCCTTTGTCATTTACAGACAGTTCTGGGTGTACTCTGATGATTTTGCAAATATGTTCCTATAAAAGGGTTTCATCTTCAAGAAATTCATGGAAAAGACTCTGACAAGTACAGGTTTCTGGTAACTGACTGTACTGCTGAACTGAATGAATAAGCATTTTCAGAACTCTGATGAAAAACTGATGAACTCATAAAAGTGCTAACAAAAGATCAAGATGAAAAAAAACAATTAATTACATGGGACTGAGTGAACTGATGAGGATGAGTATAATTTTTGTGACTTTCTGTCTGAATTTAAAAAAAAAAAAAAAATCCCACAAGGACTCAGAGGCAAAGAATATACAAATCAATTTTCACTGCAAAGTAAAGGAGCTGTTACAGTGGAGGATTACTGGACTGAATGTCAATATTATGACATAGTATGAGTGTGTTTCATGTTTGGTAATTGCAATCATTGTTGCTTTTGTTGTGGTCATCCATGTACAATGCTTGGTGTCAGTCTATTTATCTCTTGTAAAAATAAAATACAGTGTGTGTGTGTGTGAAAAAAAAAAAAAAAAAAAGAAGAAAGGAAGGCTCAGTGGGGTGTAAAATAACTAATTATCATTAATCCAAGTCACTGCTCGACAAAGTGGAGCTGTTGACAGATACTTAGCACAAGCGTTTAGGGTAAACTTAAAGATGTTAATCTGAGCAAAGTTATACTAGTTTCTTGGTTGTGGGACTTTTTGGGGTCCTAAATATAGTGGCATTGTGAGTCTCTAAAAGGAGAGTAGAATAGGCAGCATTCCCCAGCTTTGATTTCAGGACCCATTATTAAGTGAGCATATCACAAAATTAATGCCCCATGTTAAATCCTTTGGTAACACTGATTTAGCTGATATAGAAGTTGCAGGCTGTGTTGTAATAAGGATTCAGAGGCTAACCGTGTAACTATGCTATCAGTAATCTAATCTGTGGGACTGGGCCATGATTGGGCACAGAATCATTTCAGTTTTCAGCCCAAATAATCTGTAGAGATCTTAGTCCCAACCTCCTCATTTTATAGGTCAAGGAACTGAGGCCCAGAGAAGGTTTAAGGAGCTTGTTCAAGGTTGTACCATAGTTAGTGGGGGAGCTGATATTAGCACCTGAGTCCTCTGGTACTCAGACCCCACTCTACTGCATCATTGGGTGTGATGGGCCGCAGGGCAACACCATGAGTTCGCTAGTGGAGTAGACATTGGTTGTAGAGTGAGAAGTGGGGATGGGCTGAATCAGTGTTTAGAAGATATCTCCATTCCTTCAGTCATGTCTTGGGTGGCATAGTGCAGATGCCTCCCCATCCTGGTCACTCAGATCTGGATGAACTCTAGTTTGTCAATTTCCTCTTAAAACATGGAGCTATACCTCAGCCTGATTCTCCAGCTGTGCTTTGGCCAGTGCAGAGTGCACTAGGATTCCTCTCTTCTTCGATCACTATTGATGTACTTTCTTGAATTAATGAAGACCAAGAGCAAGGAGATACAGAACCTGTGTAGTACCAAGATCGAAGAAAAATTTCTCTGGAGTTTCCACAGAAAAGGGGATCGAGCTGTTTGGTTGGTGGGTCCCCTTGATGACATGGCAGTTGTCAGAGGAGGGTAGTTGTCTGCTGCAAATCTGTGTTCTGATACTGGGCTGGAAGTTAAGCCTCCAGGAGTGGGTGTGATGCGGGGAGCGTGGACACATATGTTGCACTCCTGCTTTGGAAATGATTTCCATTCTATCAGGAGTGTCACAGTCATTTTTCACAGTGTCTATTTGAAGGGAGACGATGTCAGCCCCGCTTTACAGATAAGGACCTGACAGTCATTCATATTGGAGAAGAATTCTGAAGTCAAACTTCTCATTGAAGAAAATGCTTTAAAAAAAAATTTCCAAGATGGTCCTTTTCTTGACTTGTGTCTATGGTTTTAAACCTTTTAAAACTAACTTGAATCTCAAATTTTCTGTAAAGCTTTTCCTGACCTCTTTTGATTGAGCAAAATTTTTATTCCTTCAGGCTCCAGTGGAAAAAAAAAAAAAAAAAAAAAGATTTAGCAACATAGACATAAGTATCCTTATTAAACGGTTTTGATGGAATAGTGGAGTCTAAATCCTGATTTTAGTAGGTAGAAAACACAATTTCAGGACTGAATCTAAAGAGGGCAAGTCCAGGCAAATTTTTTAGGAGTTTTGCTGTAAAAGAAAGAAGTGAAATATGAGGAGCTTTGGAATGAGGAGCGGTGTTTTGGGTTATTTTGTTTGTTTGTTTTAAAGATGGGAGAAATATGTTTGTATGCTAAATTAGGACGACTCATCACAGAGGTAAAAATTTATGATATGGAAAAGAGAGGGTAGAATTAAAGGAGCTATGTCTTGAAAGGAGAGAAGAAATGGGATCTTGTAAATAAGTGAAGTACTTGGCTACAGCTAGGACCACAAACATTTAATTCATATTAATAAATTAATTCATTTAATTCATATTAATGAGAGAAAGCAAAGTTTACAACATAAGATTTAGGTAGAGAGGTAGTTTTGGTAGTCCCTACAGCATGAGGAAATTCTCTTCTATATTTTCTTAAGGGCAATCATATTTATATACAGGGGCAACATTTGACATTTGAAGAGTGAGTAGGGTGTATATGCAATCTTGGGAGAAGGATAATGAACCAACCAGGGAAATGTAGTCTAATGCTGAGTCGTATTAAAGGTCCACTTGAGATGAATAGTCACGGATTTAGAGTGAGATCAGGCAATATGGCTGTGTTTTCTTCCCCCCAGAATGAGCTGCTAAATTTAGGTATGGAATAGGAGGAGAGTTTTATTTCAATACCATTTTTGTTTTGCCAAGCAAGTACGAGGAATTGAGAGCAGCACAAGGAAACAAGACAGAGAAGGGTGTGATTACAATGACTGACCATGGAATTTAAGCTGGCATAGCAGAGTAAGGAGGAATTAAAGACAGGAGGGAGATGAAGATAGTGATGGGAACAATGACAGGTAGGGCCTAGTGAAGAAGGGTTGCTGGCATGGGAGTATAAGAGAGCATGAGAGATAAAGTTTGGAAGTGATAGAGGAGTTGGAAGCTGGGAAACTGAAATTATGAAGGGTTTGCTACTACAGGAAATGACAACATTTAAGAGATGACCATGAAATAAGTAGTTGCATGAGGGTGGAGAACATGCTCATTGAAGAGAGGAGGTTGAGGGAGTGCAGGCCTGGAGTACTGGAGCTATTGCCCCATGGGTATTAATCACTAAGAATTACGATAGCAAGATGAATGAAGAGAATGGCAGTGACCAGGAGCCAAAGTAATGAGAGACTTGGGAGCTCAATGCAACAAGGCAGAGCAGTGCCAGCACAGTCGGATGACATGAGATTAGCAGCTGGGAGTTTTATGGAAAAGAGAAGAATGACTGGGAGGGAGCAACAATGAAAATCAGGAAGAACCTTCACCTGCCTCCTGGCCAAAGGATGCAGAGTACGAGAAGAAAACTACCTCTTTTTGAGAAGGCTCCAGGGAAAGCAGTGTCCACAGGGAAGAATAACTGGAAGAAGCTGAGGGGAGCTTTCAGAGATACGGTGGCACATATGGGGGAGTGGGTGGGTTATTGATGACTGACAGTGAGTTCAGAAAGCATAGAGGCAGGGCTTCAGGACCCGTGGAGACACAGAGGAAAGTGTTATCCAGGTGACACACAGAGTCAAATGGGCATTAGAGTCCCCATAGACAATGAAGTTACTGAGAAGATCTGTTACTTGATTTGTTCATCCATATAGTCACCAAAGAATGTCTTGATATTTTGCACTAATTGGTACTGATAGAGTTATTAGATATTAAAAGTAGTCTAACTCCTTTATTTTTTAAAAATAATCTGAAGCCCAGGGAGAGATGCAGTACCTTGTTTGACTTCTTCCAAATGCAACTCACTGAAATGGTACATCTTTCATGGAAACTTCCTCCCATCATTATTCACCAAATCAAAGTTAATCTCTGGCATGAATTCTCATAGAAGTGTATTTGTCCCTGTTTAGTATTCTGATCACATCTTTCTTCTATAGTGGTTATCTGTGCTTATTGAGAGAGGACTGTGCCTATTTCACTTCTGAAACCCCCATGTCATTTGACCAAGCACCTTGTTAATTCTCTTAAGAGATGCATATTTGCTAATGTGATTATGTACCAATGGACAACTGACTGAGAAAACGATCACATAAATTTTGATTTAGAAAACGTAGAGGAAACTTTGCACAGTATTAAAAAAGCAAGTTGATGGAAAACCAGTGATGACCTTATTGGGACTTTAAGAAAGCAAGAATAAAACCCATGTGTTCCTAAGGAATGGAGATTAGGGCTGAATCAAAAAGAAAGAGAATAGGCTAAAATAGCAGATAAAAAATGTCACAAAAGCCACTTAAATTTCACCAAAGTGTTGTCTTGTTCTTCAGAGGATCAGCCTGCCTGTAACTGCTAGAACTGTAAAGTGAAGATATTTATACCTATTGAGGCTCTATTGAGACTGAGTTAACAATTCATGATGTTCTACTCCAAGAATGAAAAATTATGTAACCTGTATTCTTGCTTGCATAGCTTCACAGACAAATATTAGATATTTCTTTTCTATACATTTTCATGTGATACATCATAATTAGTATTATTAATTTTTTCCCAATATATGTGTGTATGTAAGGAAATATATTCAACAATAAAAATGGTTTTCTCTGGGTAAACACATTATAAATGATTTTTCTTACCCTTTTCTTTTTTGAGGCAGACAACTGATTTACTGCAATGGATATATTTTACTGTTAAAATCAGAAAAAAGAGTTATAAAATGAACATTCAATAAAACCTGTAATTTATTACAGAGAATATTTGTTCTCAACTAGCCAACTCTGTAGGACATAACACAGTTTAGATATTAACTGATATTTTTCTGTAATCTCATGTTTGAGTGTGAGGATAAGATATACCTGAAAAGATCACTGGTGAGTTATAGAATTTGCTTGTTTGATTATAGGTGTTTTAATTAACAATGAATGTGAGGAAATATATTATTTTCTGAAAAAAATGTTTTCATGATGTGAGAGGAGCTAAGAAAAATAAGAAGACAATGCTTAGAAACTGAATAACACATATATAAGGGCTTTGCCCTTCATTCTGTAAATCATAAGAATGTGGAAGCTAGGTGCAATTTGCATAATGAACAGTGAAGGAAAGGGAGGATATGCTAAAATATTAAGATTTTCCTTTCCTTCTTTACCTTTTTCGTAGTCTCTTTAATATGAATGTATTTAAAGAACATCTCCCAATCAAGGAACTATTAGCTGAGGTCAGATTTTAGTCGATAAAACGATGGTAGAAACTAGTCAGCATCCAAGATCAATAAGATTTCATCATACAGAAGACCCTTTCTCCCTATAGCATATGAAGATTTCTTCTTTAGTTCTTTGATGACATGAAAATTCTAACTATGTTGCTTAAAGAAAGGAACAAAAAAGACTAAAGTTTAATTATACTGTTTTATTTCCCTTGCAGCTGTGTCTCATTAGCCACTGAGCAATGGGAAAGTTCTGTGTAATCTTTGACCCTCCTACCAATACAATCCTGTGCAAACTGGTAATTACAATTAATTATAGGCCACAGAGTGGTGAAAGAGACACATTTTTTTTTTCTCTTACAGAGTCCTATGAATTAACTTTACAGTCAAGCTATAACTCTTCAATTTCTGGGCCTGAAGCTACTAATAAGTTCAAGATACATGGTTGTCCTTAATATTGTAATAAGCTGCTAAGAATTGTGATGCTTCCTAATTCTAATTCTCATCATCAGAGGTCGATTTTTTTTATGGGTAGGCATATTTTCACATGTTCTTGGGCATCAAGAGCATGCAGAGCTCCTAGGCAGAGTAATAAGAGCAGGGAGAATTGCCGTAATAGGGACAATAATAAGAGCAGGTAAAACTTAACCACATTTTTTAATGCAGTTAATTTATTAATGCATTCATTATCTTTGATATCTGCAGAAACCGAGGCATAGAGACTCTGAGTATTTCCTCAAAGTTACACAAGAAGTGCTGGCTTGAGGAATTGTACTCAAGTCATCTAGCTTAGAGTTCATCCTCTTACCTAATGTGCTATATGGCCTCATTGCCTATTGGGATCTTTATGGAACTATAAAAACTTCATGGGAAAAGGGCCATAGTAAAAGGGAGAATAAACAAGTAGACATAGCACTTACTACACTACTGAACAGCCCATGGGGATCAATAATTTCTTATTGACTGCCTCTTCTCTCATTTAGCTTTAAAAGGAATGACTTTCTACTGAAGATGTTGTGATTTATCAGATTCTCATCACCTGCCCACTGCAATGTGATAAAGGCAAATGGCATAGGTCCTACAGTTTAGTTGGAAGTGCCTAAAGATTATAATTTCTGATGTATCCCTGACCAATGCAGAACTAAGTAGAAGCTGGAGCTTTGAGTGAAGTATGGAGGAAGAGACATAAGTAGGTGTTTGGGGCCACATTCTCCAAATTTTCTGGGGTTCAGAGCAGCTTGTATCTGAGAGGAGGAAGGAACGGCCTCTTAAACTGTTAGAGATGCTTAGGATATGATAAACTACCAAAAGCTTATAACCCCTGCCTCACAGGACAGCCTCACAATTTGCAGAGCCAAGTGTAGAATAAAAACACAGAGCCTTTTGTTTAAAAACTTTTAAGAATTTCAAGACAGCGAGAGCAGAACATGAAACCAAGCATGGGATCCTCTAAGCATGGGACTTCCTGTGACTGCACAGAACACACACCCATGAAGCTGTCCTGACTCCCCACCATTTCTCAATGTTCGTTCTCACTAATCTGAGAGTGGCAGGCCAGCCTTCCTCACTCAACTCAAATACAGCTTTTCCTGAGGTCCTGCCTGTTCCTCCGTTCTAACAGCACAGTACACATCCTTCTCCAGTGGAACTCATGTGTCCAAGACTCGCAATCAGAGAAATGTTCTCCAGCCCATTCACGTCTCCTGCACACCGAGCTAGAAGTTGATTTTCTATCAGGTGTACGTAAAGGAGACAGGCCAGCAGCCCATTCCTTCCTAGTCTCAGGCCTGACTGGTCCCAGAGGTACTGAAAGAGAGAAAAATCAACCCTCTTACTGTTCTCTATGGCTTCATAAAAACTTGTTTTCCAAATATGATATAGAAAAACTTTCCTCATTATTCCCTCCTTCACAAAAGACTGAAGGATTAAGATAGCTCTATCAGTGATCTTTCATTCTTCCATATTTGCCAGAAACTAGAAATAAACTTTATAAAGGTCAGTTCTAGGAAATGCATTAAAAAAGGCAGAAAATTGTATGATAGTTGAATGTATCTTCATTCTAATCTTTTTTTCTGTATTGCTGTAAAAAGAGCTTGCCCAAGTTTTCTTCTTGGGGCTATTTCCTAGTCGCCTTTTTTCTTTCTGACAGCACTTTTGTAGAAAGTTTATCTTTTATTAGCTTTTAGGCCTCCAGTCATCATGCACTGCAAAATCCTCTGGGGCATGTTGAACTTTTATTCTAGTGTTGTCTCTCTCTCTCAAAGCCTTATCGCTATCATTTCTTTGAAAGGCTGTCCTCAGCTTAATATGTGAAGGTTAGTCTCTGACAGAACCTTTTAATCACACCAGCACAGAACTCAACCAGTAGTATTACTATTGCAGTCTCGTATTTATGAGTTTAATTAGCTTGGTTAAATAAATAGCAGAGAAACTTGGGCCAATAAAGAGAATTTGTTGATAACTATTTAACTTCTTGCCTTATTTTTTTTTTTTTTAATTTTCTGTACCTCTTAGGGTTGTGATTTTTTTTTTTTTTTTAAGATTTATTTATTTTTGGCTGTGTTGGGTCTTCGCTTCTGTGGGAGGGCCTTCTCTAGTTGCGGCAAGCGGGGTCCACCCCTCATTGCGGTGCGCGGGCCTCTCACTATCGCGGCCTCTCTTGTCGCGGAGCACAGGCTCCAGACGCGCAGGCTCAGTAGTTGTGGGTCACGGGCCCAGCCGCTCCGCGGCATGTGGGATCCTCCCAGACCAGGGCCCGAACCCATGTCCCCTGCATTGGCAGGCAGACTCTCAACCACTGCACCACCAGGGAAGCCCCTTGCCTTATTTTTAAGAATATACCTGAATATGCTTATAATTAAATAATTATACTTATGCTAAGAGAATAATTTTAACCACCCACCTTGAATATTTGTACATGTATAAGAATATAAATTTATATTATATTATATATTATATTATATTATGTATTTCTCTGCAACTTTACACCTGATTTTTACTGACCAGCTGAGCATCAATGATATGTTATATATTTTCCCTAGTAAATGGATGCCACTTAGATAAGAAAACACATTGAAAAAATCACATTAAGGTCACACTCTCAAAAATATTATTGTGTGCTTCATGCAGAATTAAACATTTTTGTTATTACCCTGAGGGTAGTGGTAATCTTTGAGGCGCATTAGCAGGAGAACACACAAAACTAGAAAGATATAAAGGAAGGTTTATGTTCTTTGTTGGGCTCCAACTAATTGCATTAAAATAAACCTAGTACTTTTGCCAGCTTTAACGCTCATAGAAGAGTAAGCAATCTAGACTCCATTCTTTTGATGTGGTCATATATCTATTGCCAAGTTTCTTTTTAAAGTCCCCCAGATAAACATGTATACCAATTAAGCAATATAAAATAGAGAGGAACTTCTTGTGCCCGCATGCCTTTTTCTCATTAATTCTAGGAAATGACTCCAGGACTTCTTCTCATTATTATCCAATAGATTAAATGACATCTTCCCCCCAACTGACTCAGGTAAAAGTGCCAGGTTTACTTTCATCTTGGACTCTATTCTTTGAATGAAGACCAGACCAAACAGTGCCCTTTTGAGGTTGAAAATGCCTTTCTTCATAATGTCATCCATTAGAGAAAAGTTTGAGGAAAGGTCAGATCTATCCCAGTGTAAAAGAAAATGCTGACAATTCACATAAAGCCACTTATTGCTGCTTAGAAATACCCTCATTTCAAGTTTTGTTGCAATAATTTACCCATCAAATAGATTCAAAACACCAAATAATAGCACAGGTATGTGCTATATACCTATATATATAATTCAAAGTAAAATACATTTCATTTACAGTAATGTAGTTTTGAAGTATGAAAGAAGAAATCATTAAACAGGGTAGAGATGACACTCTGTTCCAGTCTAGATTCAGGCATTAAAAAAAGCACTCTTGAAGTGTTAATTGAAGTGGATACAAAGAAAGAACTATTTACCATGGTGTGGCCAAGAATAGAAGAATCAATAAGATACTGTGAAGAACAGTGACAAAGAAGAGCAGGGAACCATGATCGTCTCTAGCTTTATACGGATAAGGACACAAAATAATATAACTAGAACTAGGCAAAAGCTATAGCCATAGGAGCTCTGGCTGCAAGTAAAGAACACAACCTCTGCCGAACCGTGGCCAGTGAACAGGTGGGAAAGGTGGGGAAGTAAGGACCAAATATTCTTCCCTTTCTCCCTATGATCTCCTAATGGTACCTCCCATTGACTAGGCCATATGGGAAGCAAGAGTGAAAGATAACATTAAAAATTAGAATTTCTGACCTCAAAAGAGGGCAGAAAAGAATAGAAGATGATCTGTGGGAAAATGAAGCAAAACCAGTACCCATATATTTTGGTCTTCTTTGAAACTGAACCCAGTATTTCAACACACATACTTTTTATCAGAACCCTTGACACTTTTGGAATAGAAGTCTGGAAACAGAGGTCTGCCAAGATGAGAATAGGTTGGAGAAAAAAAATAGTTTTATGGAAAAAGACATTAAACATTTAAGCTATTCTTGCTATTTAAATGAAATTATTATGTTAATAATTACATTATTTTATTTCCTTTTCACATTACTGATACTAAGATGTCCTCTGATAATTATAAACAGAGACTGCCATCTTGATTTTAGCCCCCTGGCACATTAATTATATATTCTTACTTCTTAGAGATCTTGGAATAACACAAGTTGGCTTCATATCAAAGAACCAGACTGGAACTTTTATTCACTTCATAATTCCTTACTATGATAGTCATAAAAATGAGCAATTCAACTGTTATTTTATTTTTTATCCTTAAGTGTTACAGCAATGAAAACAGGAAACAACTGCACAGATCCCTGTGCTGGAAATTCCCACATTATATTGATCTCAGCATAAGAAACACATTGAATTCCCCTCCGATACTTCAGAAAGGGCATCTTAACCTTTATTTACTTTCAATAAGTTTATTAGTGTCTACAGGGCATATAATTGTGTTGTTAGAACAGAAATGTTTACATAATTCCTGTTCTCAAAATAATTAAAATTAAGATCAGGATCAAGACTTAAAGTTTCACATTAATACAATTGAGTAATTAATATAATATAAAATAAAATAAACTCTATCATAGGAAGAAACCTCACATTTTGCCATTCTTATATGTCCCAACCACCTCTTTAAATGATGCTTATTCATGCATCCCTTTGAAAAAAGATCATATGAATATGCTCCATGACCTTGGTAAGGAGTAGTCCCAGGCTATAAAAGAGGTAGAATCAAATTGTGAAAACTACTGATAAGTATCTGTAACTCAGCTTCAGGCTTATAAGTCAGAATATGAGGAAGAAAGACTAAGAAAGACAACAATATAGAATCCTCTTTTTCTAGGATTGATTAAATATTGGTATTACTCTTCAAATATCAATTTGAGATTTACTTGCAATAATTTCAACAATGATCTCATATGTGTCTGCCTATATGAAACAACAGAAAATTAACCTCCTTTGTATCTTAAGTCCTGATATATCTAGAGTAGCTCTAAAATTTTTCTCTTCAAGAATCTGTTTCCAGTACGCAGTTCCTTGCAGGCACTGGTTTTCTTTTAATTTTATATATTTAGTATTCATACAGTAAAATTCACTCTTTTTTTGGTACAACCCCAAAATCAGGACACCAAATGGCTCTATAACTCCAAAAAACTAGTTTGTATTATCCATTTATGGTCACACACACGTACACACTTATCCTACTGATAGATTCTCCATCACAGTAGTTTTATCTATTCACCAGTGTCATATAAATCAAATCAAATTATATTCATATATCATGTAAACATTGGAGACTGACTTCTTCCATTCAGCATGCTTTATATTCATTCAAGTTGTTGTCTGTATCAATAGTTGAGTTTTTGTTGTTTTTAGTTGCTGAGTTTGGTGTAATTATGCATACAGCTGCTATAAACATTTGTATACATTTTTTTTTGGTGATCATAAGTTTTTATTTCTCTAGATTAAATAGTAGTGATGTTGCTGAGTCATATAGTAAATGTACGTTTAACAACTGCCATATTGTTTTCTGTGGCTGTATCATTTTTTTTTTTTTTTTTTGGCTGTGTTGGGTCTTCGTTTCTGTACGAGGGCTTTCTCCAGTTGCGGCAAGCGGGGGCCACTCCTCATCGCGGTGCGCGGGCCTCTCACTATCGCGGCCTCTCCCATTGAGGAGCACAGGCTCCAGACGCGTAGGCTCAGTAGTTGTGGCTAACGGGCCCAGTTGCTCCACGGCCTGTGGGATGTTCCTGGACCAGGGCTCGAACCCGTGTTCCCTGCATTGGCAGGCAGATTCTCAACCACTGCACCACCAGGGAAGCCCTGTGGCTGTATCATTTTGCATTCTCTTCAGTTATGGATAATAAAGTGACTTGCTCAGCATCCTCTCCGGTATTTCGTATGGTTAGTATTTTTTACTTTATCTACACTAATAGATACATAGTATGTCTCATGGTCTTAATTAGCATTCCCCTAATGAATAATGATGTTGTGTAGAAATGGTGTCTTCTCAAATAGTTAGTTGATTTCGCCAGGGAAATCATCTGAGCTGGTGATTTCTTTTCAGGAATATTTTACAAACTACATTTCTGTAAGAGCAATAGAATTTCTCTTGATAAGAACAGGTCCATTTGATCTGAGTTGCCGAATGTATATGCTTAAAGTTATACATATTCCCTTGTTATCCTTTAAATATCTTCACAATCTATTGTGACACCCCTTTCATTGCTGACATTGGTGATTTGTCTCTTTTCGTTTTTCTTTGTTAATCTTGCTAAAGGTTTATCAGTTATATTGATCTTTTCAAAGAAGCAGATTTTGGTTTATTGTTTTTTCACTAGTGTAAGTCTGTTTTCAATTTCAGTGATCTCTTCATCACTTCCTCTCTTCTACTAATCTGGATTCATTTTGTTCTTTTTATTCTTTATTCTAAGTAGAAGCTTAGATTATTGATTTGAAATCTTCTCCTACTATAAATTATTACTATTATAAATTTCCCTTTATGCATTGCTTTAGTTGCATCCCACAAATTTTGATATGTTGCATTTTCATTTTTGTTTAATTCAAAGTACTTCTGGGCTTCCCTGTGGCACAGTGGTTTAGAATCTGCCTGCCAATGCTGGGGACACGGGTTCAAGCCCTGGTCCAGGAAGATCCCACATGCCGCGGAGCAATTAAGCCACCCATGTGCCACAACTACTGAGCCCACATGCCTAGAGCCCGTGCTCCGTAACAAGAGAAGCCACTGCAATGAGAAGCCCGCGCACCAGAATGAAGAGTAGCCCCCGCTCTCCACAACTAGAGAAAACCTGCGCACAGCAATGAAGACCCAACGCAGCCGAAAATAAATAAAATTAAAAAAAAAAAAGACCCAATGCCTTCTTTAAAAAAGAAAATCTGATATCAAAATACTTCCTTATTTTGCTTGAGATTTTCTCTTTAACCCCAGGGGTTATGTATTTAGAATTGTGTTGATGAATTTCCAAATTATTGACTATATTCTTCTTATTTTTCTGTTATTGTTTTCTAGTTTAATTCTGTTATGGTCAGAGACATACATGTTAATTTCTATTCTTTTAAAATTGTTATGGTTTCTTTTATGATGCTGGGTATGGTCTATCTTGCTGACTGTCTCGTGCACTTGAAAAGAATGCATATTTTGTAGTTGTTGGGTATTTTTATTCTTTAAATGTCAACTTAATTCAGGTGGTTCATGATGTTGCTCATTTCTTGAATAACCTTCTTATTTTTTGTCCACTAGTTCTATACATAACTGAGAGAAGAGTGTTGATTTCTCCAGCTGTAATTGAAGATTTCTTCTCTCAGTTCTGGCAGTTTTTTGCTTTATACATTTAGAAGCAAACATATGCATTCATATTTAGAATTGTTATATCTTAGGTTTGCTGATTTGGATCAGATCCATACATGTGCAGCTTGGGGTTCCATCCAGGAGTTTATAGACCACATTATGGGATTTATTGCCCAACCTCCTTCCCCTTAATGCTCTCCTTGGTGTTTTGTTTCCCTGGGGATCCCTTTTACTTTCCTTCAGAGAGAGCTGGACCTTTATTTATCCAGCTCTGTCACACAGTTCTATAGCTGCACCACATCTGAAGCAAGCCATCAGAAGACAGGGTGAGAAAAAAAGCCACATGGGTTTGTCCTCACAGTTTTGGGGCCCCGATCAAAGAGGAAAGTTCCCCTTCCTCAGAGTTTTGGCTCCTATGACTTTCCACTGCCAGCTCTGCTGCTATGCTCTGCAAATTGCTTGGGGGCTAGAGCATGAGACAGTGGAGAAAATAATTAAATTAAGGGGAAGGTGGGTTTCGCACTCTTCTTAAGTGTTAAGGGCTCCTTTTCCCACATCTGAACCAAAATGAGAGTGCTTCTCCAAGAACTCTCTTTGCACCCGACTGCCACATCTGGGGTTTCCTACTGCAGTGTGTTCAGGCTGGAGACTACTCAAGGGAAAAAAAAAAAAATGGTGAACTTGCTGCTGATTTGGTGTTACTTTGAACTCCACTCTTCCCCAACATGACTGCTACTATTTACTTTTCAGTGTTCTCACATAGCTACTATATGCATCCTGTCCAGGTTTCATAATTGCATTCAGTGGGAGAGAAAGGATAGAATGCACTTATTTAATCTTATCACACACCCAAACACACTGAGAATTGAATGTGACTTAAGTTTTTGCAAAATAAAATTTATTTGCTAATGAAATTAAGAAAATATAGTGAAAACCAAGAAAATGCTCTTTTGGAAGATTTTATCATATTTCAACTATATTCTATTGATAATAATTACTTCTATTTTTATTATTTGTATATCACCTTTTAGTTTACAAAGTCTTATCTATAATTCTCTCCTACCTTAACACTAGTCAAACCATTTGAAACCATTTGAAATAGTTTGATGGGGCTTTGTGACATAGTGTAGCACATTTTCTACCACAGATTTTCCAGGATCATATAATGAAAATAAATTTATAAGACAGGTTTGGATAAGCAACTATTTCTTTGCTTCCTTGTTTTCACAGATGAAATTATGTAATTCCATAAGTATATTTTAGTCAACCAATCCTTTTGTTACATAATGGAAAGGTGACAGCTGCTCATTATGTTGTAGTCAGTCTACTAGTAGTAGACATCTGTGCTAGTTCTTCCCCCATTTTCTTGATAATACTGTTATAAGCAAATAAAGAGATAATTTATTTAACGACATAATAAAATTTTAATTAAAAAATTTCAAACTCAAGTTGTTTTTAAAGTTTTAAATATATATGGTGTTTGTTTAAAAAATTCCTGTTTAAAAAAGACAAGGGAAACATCAGATGATTTCCCCATATAATTCCTTCATTCCTTGTTAATGAGGATCTACATTTAAAAAGCAAGAGATCTTCACTTTTTTTGTGAGTGCTGGTTTTATTTTAAAGTTGAACACGACTGAAAGCAGAAGTAGAACTTTAAGGCAATTAGTCTGGATGTCATAATAATTTTTCTTTTCTGAATATATTTGTTTTGATTTTTTCAATTTGCAATAAAAACAAAATAAAATATAAGTTGTAAATTAAACCTAAAGAAAAATGCTTCTAAGTGAACTTAAATAAAAGAATTTAACCTTAGAGATTTAGGTGATTAGATTTATTGCCTATCATTAAAGTAAAACTGGACAATTCATATTTGGACATACCCATATACAAAAAGTTTAAAATTTATTGAATTAATTTGACAAATTATGCAAAGTCAAAAAATTTCTTACAATGTAAGTGTACAACTTTTTACAATTTACTAGAATGGTTTCCAGATTTCTAAGCATAAAATGTGTCAAGTAGGTGAACTACAGTTTGTTCCAAATTTGCTCAGATGTATTTTGAGGACTTTTTAAATTGCCTTTTTTCACTACTCCTCTTCTCTGCCACTAAGAAGTAAACCCTTACTAAACCTATATCTTTAGTGCAATAAAAGAAAATACCATACCATTCCTTTAAGAGTTTCTATTGATCTCTTTGTGAATTTTTTCTAGATTTCTAGCAAGTAATATCCTCTTAGAACCTCTGCAGGTGTAATACTGGATCAACTTAATATCTGTGAAGGAGTTAGAAAATATATAATTTTAGCTCTGTTCATAGATCCTTTGTAGAGTGTGAACCTACTTTATTTCTTCTCTTAGCATAATTCTAAATTGTTAGGTAAAATAATTGATTGCAGGTGAAAATAAATAAATTAGCAAAGCAGTCTTTCATTTTGAACTGTTCTATAATGCAAGATTGAATAATTTTCAGTTTAATACATATATTTTAAGGAAAAAATAATAACACTTTTAGGTTGTTAATAGTTGTCAGTTGTAGTCAGTCTAAAAGCTGGCACCTTCTACTAGACCAAAAAAAAGAGAGAAAAAAAAAAAAAGGTGAGCGTCCATTCTGGATAACACATTTTGGGACTGGCAGATAAAGCAAGAGGTCACAGGAGACCTTACAGATACGTGAGAAAAGAAGGGACATAAGGGCACCATGGATAACCCCACAACTTTCTGCCTATTTTTACTTACTCTTAATGAACAGAATATGCTCAAGATTTATATTTTTGATTTTATAGTTTTAAAGAAGTAATCAGAGAGAAAATTTCAAAGGACAATTTATTTCTTATGCTGTGGTTATTGAAATGAGCTTGGCCTCCATAATCCATGTAGAAATGTATTTCAATACCAACTCTGTTAGTTGTTTGCAAACTTGGATAAATGAGTCTCAGATTTTTCAAACAAAAACTAGTGTAATAGTATTTACCTCCTGTAGTCGTTATGCTGGTTTAAAAATTGACTGAAAACACTAGAACACTCTAAAATGGAGCAAGTAATTTTTTAGAAAGTAACAGGTTAATTCATAACATTTGTGTTTTGTTTAATTGTAGGTAACAAAATAGTCATTAAAATGCAATGAGTGCTATAATGATTTGGATTCCAGCTCACAACTGGCTCATCCTGAAAGAGGCAAGCAACGTTCAAAAGGAGTGGGAGTGATTTCAGGAACAATGAAGCACAGATAAAGAAGCCGATAAACCTTAACCTGACCTGCCAGTGAGTTCCCAACGTAACTGGGTACTGTCTACTTCTTGATTGAACATAATAGCTTAGAGACTATGGGAATGTAAAGCATCAGGAAGTCCTTAAACTTTTTTTCTATTACAACACACATACCAAATATTTGCATGCATGAATGAAGTAGCCCTATGAATTCACCAGATTACAAGGTGTTAAATAAGTAAAAAGGGCTACAGGTTATATCAGTCTCTTGTTTTCTATGTCTTCCCTCTTCCATCAAAGAAAGTTCATAGAAGTGTGCATGAGAACAAGCAGGGTTTATTATATGGACCACTTTAGAAGTACTCTAATTTTAAAAAGTTAAAACCATTTACATAGTTCAATAACTCTAATTATTATAATATTATTTGATCAAACCCACAATGGAGTGTAATGACAGTTAAGTGCCACTACTTAGAGTATAGAAGGCATATTAAGTGTCATATAATTTTAAAATCTTACTCTTTGTATTATTTTATTTTATCATTATTGTTTATTGTAGTATATAAGTAGCTGCATTTTTATAGCTTATGGAATTATCACTCTGATTTTATTACATCTCATTTGCCTGAAGCCATTCAGACTGCTGAGATGTATACTATCTAGTGAAAAGAATGGCATCTAGTGACAACTCCTTTGAATTACATACTCAGTTAGATCCTGAGGTACATGTGTCCTCATCCAGTCTGTATTGTATTTTTCAAGTTTGCATTTAGCCCTTTTAATCCACCTCTTCCAGACCAATATTGAATTTCAGGACAAATTAAATTAGAATGTGAACTTCCCACCCCATATTGTTGCAATGTATCTATGAACAATGTGGGTCCTGCCACCCGTGACTATATGAGCTCTTGATGGACTTAGATAATATTGTTTCCCATAGTGATTACCTCTTAACTGAAAAATCTGCCAGTAAGCTCAAGGAGAACAGCTTCACTGGTTCTCTTTTATCCCTATCATCAACACCATTATGGTGTATGAATCAGTTTCAATTTTGTCCTCTTTTAAAAGTCACTGACACAGCAAAGAAATTGTTGTTTTGACAACCATAGCACACCAGAGCTACCAAACAGGAAAAGACGCAACTAACATCATTTTTATAGAATGAGGAAATCTTAAAAAGAATTTTAAACCATTGCCCAAGAGGACTCTGTCAATCATTTGTTTAACCAATGCCATATGCAAACATAAAGCCCTACTTTTCAAGCTAATCAGTACTCACTCACACATTCAATAGTCACTCAACAAATACTCATGCCTGCTGTGGGTCAGACACTGTGCTGTACATTATTCCCCTCAGCTGTCTTTGAGCTGAAGACAATTTCTCAAGTTAAAAGATATCTAGGCAGCTAGGGAAAAAATTCTTATTTGAATACAGGAAATGAAGAAATACACCTGAAAACTTCAATCTGTTACCTTCAGTCCAATATCTTTTCATGTGATTTTGCATACATACTCTTCTTTAGGCAAACACTTAAAAATCACATCCAAAACTGAATGACCAGGCAAGTTGACATTTCCCAGCCTCAGTGTGACAGATGTGAATACACCATGCTACTTCTTTAGCATTTTAACATTTTGCTGTTTTCTTCTTCGGCATATATATGTTCCAGAAAAAAGTTTTTAATGATTTGTCTGCCTTTTGATTTGCTTGCTTTCTAGAAGGGAAGTGATAGTCATGTACACTTCAGATGTTTTGCTTCAGGGAAGTGATGGTTGGCTAATAGCTGTTCTCAGAGGTTGCTTCCACTCAAACCCTGTGTACTGCAGGCAGGGAGCTGGACCAAGCATAATTCCTACTACAGCAATTTTCAGTAAATTGTTCTGCTAAATAGAAATATATTACTTGAAGCCTGGAAAAGTGATGATAAACCTGACCCTTCAGCTCCACTTCTAAAGATCATTTTGGTTAAATGTAAGCAAATTGTGGTACAAAGTACCTTTTACTTGCTGTTTCTCACTTATATCTCCCCTCATACCTCATTATGCTAATGTAGTGACTTATTTGACAGAGTAGTTTCATCCATAATCTTGGAAATATATAATGGATTTAATTTTCAAGGTTATATTTTCAGAAAACTATTAATGTCCCTTTCAAAGTCATTGAGACTGAATTATGTTTCAGCAAAATATTAAGTACATTAAAGGTCCCTTTTAGATTTGAGTAAAGCCAATTGGCAGTCCAGTTGCAATTATTTAACAGCTTTGAGCCTTGAATTGTTAAACTTATTATGAATTATCCATGCTAACCATTATCCTAAAAAATTAAACCTCTCTGCCACATTCAAACTTCCTCAGAGACTGTCACCAAAATAACTGTAGATTTTTTTAAACTGTCAGAGCTTTTCATTTTTAAATGTTCATTAGATAATGATCCTTAAGTATTCAGGAAATCTTCTTACCCAAATTGAATGAGACTGCCTCTTGTTAAAAAGTGACTTTTCTTTTCCAGTAGAACACAAGAATTTGTGTATACCATCTCCTCCATCTATATGCGTGTAACCAGAACTACTTAAATTGTGTACATAATATTGAAAAATCACCAGCACCAGATTATCATAATGATGATTGATCCTTATAATTAAGTTCAAAAATCTCTTCGGTCTGGGGTTGGTTCTAATTAACAATCTGGCCAAAAGCTCAGTATAAAACACATGTCATCTGGGGAAAGGTCTGCTCAATGGTCCTAAGAAGGCAATCTCAGTGATTCTTAGCCGGCAAGGAACCTATTCGAATCAATAGGTCCAATAGGTTTTCTTTGCACAGAAATTTAGATTTATCATAGTTATCCTATAAAATGAAATATGTGGGATATGTCAAGATATGTAATTGGAATGGGTGGCAGTAAATAATATCAGACACATATGTATGTTTGTCATAACTCTTCAAGCTCTTGTGCTTGATACCTTACAAATTGTAGATGTCTTCCATTTAGAATCTTATTATCTAAAAGGTAGCACTAAACAAAAACACATGAGAAAGTGTATTTTAATGCCAAGAAGATGGCATTAACCGGTAGAGGAGGGTTAAAAGTCTTTACCAGAGGTGAGTGATGGTTAAGTAAATGTTGGTGAGGTTCTGTACTACTTATCATGTGTCCTTCTAACTCAAGGACATTATTCTATCACTTCAAAAATGGAGTAGGTATGGGAACTAAGTCAACAAGGCCCAAGCTCGCTGAACTTATGGCTTCACTATGCCTAGTATGTTGAGCTCACACACATTTCCAAGATGACTCATTACTGTACATGCATTTTGGCAGGTGGGAAAGGGGGATGAGCTGAAGGTGAGGGGCAGTATTTCCCCATTATGGGAAAGGACCAGAATTTGTACACATCACTTCTACTCATATATTATTGGCCACACCTTAGACACATGACCACTCTTAGTCATAATAAAATCTGAGAAATCTGGTCTTTATTGTGGATATCTGTGTACCTGGCTGAAACATTATGTTCCTGCAGCTAAGAGAGAGAGAATTAAAAACAAGACAGATATACTGTATAATTAGAGCATGTGGAACAGGCAGTTAAAGAAGAAAGACAGGGATAGAAGTAAGATTGCCAGGCCAGCCCATGAGAGGGAAGAAGGGGATCATTCAGGTTATTTACACATCTTTGGAGCAAAGTAATGGGATTACTAGTCATAGTTGTTTGACTGGAAAACAACTAAAACCAACTCTTTTTATCCAAGTGGAAAGGGATTTATTGGAAAGCATTTGGTAGTTCACCGACAAAAGGCTAAGAGAATGGCCAGGAGTCCAGAGAGCTTGGGTCTCTTAGTATACATCAGCTCATTGCCCAGGACCAGAGTAGTTATAAAGCCACCACCACCGGCACCTTCACCACCAGACACAGGCTGCTAGACTGCTGGACTCACCTCTGTTGCCACTGCTAAGTCAAAACCTTCTATATTCCTCTAAGTAGGAACATACAGTTGACTGAGCATCTAAACACACCAAGCATCTGATTGTACTTCACATGCCAGGGCACTGAGAATTTAATTTAGCCTTCTTTCAGCTTCTTCAATGTGGTTGAATATAATTCATTACATTCAACACACACACACACACACACACACACACACAGTCACATATTCTTTTTTTTCTTCCCCCTTTGGCTATCAGTATCAGGAATGCTATTTCCTGCATAATATTTTACTTTCCTCGTGCAATGCTGAACTGCCCCGACCCAATTTAGGGATCTCCCACTACCAATTCTTATTGTGTGACCTGTGGAAAGCATAAGAAATTGAGAATTTCTTCCTGGATTCCAGGCCTACAGCAAGTAGAATTTAGTTCTCATCTGCCCTCTCTATGGGAATTTCCAGTGTCTGCTGATGGACCAGAATCATATTTTCTTATGGATGTTGGAAGCCAGTCCTAACTTACCTTAAGTTCAAAGCCTCATGTTATAAATAATGACTCCACTTTAAGTCAGATCGCCTCTGAGCAAGGTATAGTAGTTTACCTGCTCAGAATAAGGTAACACAGAACACAGAAACAGTGGTGCTACCAAAGCTATTTTGCACACCTGCTTCAACACACACACACACTCATTCTAAAGAGCTTGTAAATTAGAATTTTCTTTTTAGGGGTTCGGGGCAAGATGGCGGAAGAGTAAAATGCGGAGATCACCTTCCTCCCCACAGATACAACAGAAATACATCTACACATGGAACTGCTCCTATAGAACACCCACTGAACGCTGGCAGAAGACGTCAGACCTCCCAAAAGGCAAGAAACTCCCCATGTACTTGGGTAGGGCAAAAGAAAAAAGAAAAAACAGAGACAAAAGCATAGGGACGGGACCTGCACCAGTGGGAGGGAGCTGTGAAGGAGGAAAGGTTTCCACGCACTAGGAAGCCCCTGCGTGGGCAGAGACTGTGGGTGGCAGGGGGGGGAAGCTTCGGAGCCACGGAGGAGAGTGCAGCCACAGGGGTGCGGAGGGCAAAGTGGAGAGATTCCCGCACAGAGGCTTGGCGCCGAGCAGCACTCACCAGCCCAAGAGGCTTGTCTGCTCACCCGCCGGGGCGGGCGGGGCTGGGAGCTGAGGCTCGGGCTTCGGTCGGATCTCAGGGAGAGGACTGGGGTTGGCGGCATGAACACAGCCTGAAGGGGCTAGTGCACCACAGCTAGCCGGGAGGGAGTCTAGGAAAAGGTCAGGAGCTGCTGAAGAGGCAAGAGACTTTTTCTTCCCTCTTTGTTTCCTGGTACGCGAGGAGAGGGGATTCAGAGTGCTGCCTAAACGAGCTCCAGAGACGGGCGCAAACCTCGGCTATCAGCGCGGACCCCAGAGACGGGCATGAAACGCTAAGGCTGCTGCTGCCGCCACCAAGAAGCCTGTGAGCAAGCACAGGTCACTATCCACACCTGCCCTCCCGGGAGCCTGTGCAGCCCGCCACTGCCAGGGTCCCGTGACCCAGGGACAACTTACCCGGAGAACGCACGGCGCGCCTCAGGCTGGTGCAACATCCCACTGGCCTCTGCTGCTGCAGGCTCACCCTGCATCCGTACCCCTCCCTCCCCCCGCCTGAGTGAGCCAGAGCCCCCGAATCAGCTGCTCCTTTAACCCCGTCCTGGCTAAGCAAAGAACAGACGCCCTCAGGCGACCTACACGCAGAGGCGGGTCCAAATCCAAAGCTGAACCCCGGGAGCTGTACGAACAAAGAAGAGAAAGGGAAATTTCTCCCAGCAGCCTCAGAAGCAGAGGATTAAAGCTCCACAAACAACTTGATGTACCTGCATCTGCTGAATGCCTGACTAGACAATAAATCATCCCAAATTGAGGAGGTGGACTTTGGAAGCAGGATATAATATTTTTTCCCCTCTTCCTCTTTTTGTGAGTGTATATGTGTATGCTTCTGTGTGAGATTTTGTCTGTATAGCTTTGCTTTCACCATTTGTCCTAGGGTTCGGTCCGTCCGTTTTTTCTTCTGTTTTGTTTTTTTCTTTACTTAAAAAAATTTTTTTTCTAAATAAATTTTTTCTTAATAATTTTTTTCTTACTTTTTATTTTAAAAAATTAAAAAAATTTTTTTCTTAATAAATTTTTTCTAAATAATTTTTTTATTATTTATTTTAAAAAATTAAAATTTTTTTCTTAATAAATTTTTTCTTAATACTTTTTTTCTTATTTTTTATATTATAATAGCTTTATTTTATTTTATCCTCTTTCTTTCTTTCTTTCTTTCTATTTTTTCTCCCTTTTATTCTGAGCCATGTGGATGAAAGGCTCTTGGTGCTCCAGCCAGGCATCAGGGCTGTGCCACTGAGGTGGGAGAGCCAACTTCAGGACACTGGTCCACAAGAGACCTCCCAGCTCCACGTAATACCAAATGGCGAAAATCTCTCAGAGATCTCCATCTCAACACCAAGACCCAGCTTCACTCAATGACCAGCAAGCTACAGTGCTGGACACACTATGCCAAACAACTAGCAAGACAGGAACACAGCCCCATCCATTAGCAGAGAGGCTGCCTAAAATCATAATAAGGCCAAAGACACCCCAAAACACACCACCAGACATGGATGTGCCCACCAGAAAGACAAGATCCAGCCTCATCCACCAGAACACAGGCACTAGTCCCCTCCACCAGGAAGCCTACACAACCCACTGAACCACACTTAGCCACTGGGGACAGATACCAAAAACATCAGGAACTACGAACCTGCAGCCTGTGAAAAGGAGACCCCAAACACAGTAAAGATAAGCAAAATGAGAAGACAGAAAAAAACACAGCAGATGAAGGAGCAAGGTAAAAACACACCAGACCTAACAAATGAAGAGGAAATAAGCAGTCTACCTGAAAAAGAATTCAGAATAATGATAGTAAAGATGATCCCAAATTTTGGAAATAGAATAGACAAAATGCAAGAAACATTTAACAAGGACATAGAAGAACTAAAGAGGAACCAAGCAATGATGAAAACCACAATAAATGAAATTAAAAATACTCTACTCTAGAAGGGATCAATAGCAGAATAAAGGAGGCAAAGAACGGATAAGTGACCTGGAAGATAAAAAAGTGGAAATAACTAGTGCAGAGCAGAATAAAGAAAAAAGAATGAAAAGAACTGAGGACAGACTCAGAGACCTCTGGGACAACATTAAACGCACCAACATTCGAATTATAGGGGTTCCAGAAGAAGAAGAGAAAAAAAAGAGACTGAGAAAATATTTGAAGAGATTATAGTTGGAAACTTCCCTAATATGGGAAAGGAAATAGTTGATCAAGTCCTGGAAGCACAGAGAGTCCCATACAGGATAAATCCAAGGAGAAACACACCAAGACACATATTAATCAATCAAACTATCAAAAATTAAATATAAAGAAAACATATTAAAAGCAGCAAGGGAAAAACAACAAATAACACACAAGGGAATCCCCATAAGGTTAACAGCTGATCTTTCAGCAGAAACTGCATGCCAGAAGGGGGTGGCAGGATATACTTAAAGTGATGAAGGAGAAAATCCTACAACCAAGATTACTCTACCCAGCAAGGATCTCATTCAGATTTGATGGAGAAATTAAAACCTTTACAGACAAGCAAAAGCTGAGAGAGTTCAGCACCACCAAACCAGCTTTACAACAAATGCTAAAGGAACTTCTCTAGGCAAGAAACACAAGAGAAGGAAAACACCTACAATAACAAACCCAAAACATTTAAGAAAATGGGAATAGGAACATACACATCGATAATTACCTTAAATGTAAATGGATTAAATGCTCCCACCAAAAGACACAGACTGCCTGAATGGATACAAAAACATGACCTGTATATATGCTGTCTACAAGAGACCCACTTCAGACCTAGGGACGCATACAGACTGAAAGTGATGGGATGGAAAAAGATATTCCATGCAAATGGAAATCAAAAGAAAGCTGGAGTAGCAATTCTCATATCAGAAAAAATACACTTTAAAATAAAGACTATTACAAGAGACAAAGAAGGACACTATATAATGATCAAGGGATCGATCTAAGAGGAAGGTATAACAATTGTAAATATTTATGCACCCAACATAGGAGCACCTCAATACATAAGGCAAATACTAACAGCCATAAAAGGGAGAATCGACAGTAACACAATCATAGTAGGGGACTTTTAACACCCCACTTTCACCAATGGACAGATCATCCAAAATGAAAATAAATAAGGAAACACAAGCTTTAAATGATACATTAAACAAGATGTACTTAATTGATATTTATAGGACATTCCACCCAAAAACAACAGAATGCACATTTTTCTCAAGTGTTCATGGAACATTCTCCAGGATAGATCATATCTTGGGTCACAAATCAAGCCTTGGTAAATTTAAGACAATTGAAATTGTATCAAGTATCTTTTCCAACCACAACGCTATGAGACTAGATATCAATTATAGGAAATGATCTGTAAAAAATACAAACACATGGAGGCTACACAATACACTACTTAATAACAAAGTGATCACTGAAGAAATCAAAGGGGAAATCAAAAAATACCTAGAAACAAATAACAATGGAGACACGACGACCCAAAACCTATGGGATGCAGCAAAAGCCGTTCTAAGAGGAAAGTTTATAGCATACAAGCCTACCTCAAGAAACAGGAAACATCTCGAATAAACAACCTAACCTTGCCCCTAAAGCAATTAGAGAAAGAAGAACAAAAAACCCCAAAGATAGCAGAAGGAAAGAAATCATAAAGATCAGATCAGAAATAAATGAAAAAGAAATGAAAGAAACAATAGCAAAGATCAATAAAACTAAAAGCTGGTTCTCTGAGAAGACAAACAAAATTGATAAACCATTAGCCAGACTCATCAAGAAAAAAAGCGAGAAGACTCAAATCAATAGAATTAGAAATGAAAAAGGAGAAGTAACAACTGACACTGCAGAAATACAAAGGATCATGAGAGATTACTACAAGCACCTCTATGCCAATAAAATAGACAACCTGGAAGAAATGGACAAATTCTTAGAAATGTACAACCTCCCAAGACTGAACCAGGAAGAAATAGAAAATATGAACAGACCAATCACAAGCACTGAAATTGAAACTGTGATTAAAAATCTTCCAACAAACAAAAGCCCAGGACCAGATGGCTTCACAGGCGAATTCTATCAAACATTTAGAGAAGAGCTAACACCTATCCTTCTCAAACTCTTCCAAAATATTGCAGAGGGAGGAACACTCCCCAACTCATTCTACGAGGCCACCATCACTCTGATACCAAAACCAGACAAAGATGTCACAAAGAAAGAAAACTACAGGCCAATATCACTGATGAACATAGATGCAAAAATCCTCAACAAAATACTAGCAAACAGAATCCAACAGCACATTAAAAGGATCATACACCATGATCAAGTAGGGTTTATCCCAGGAATGCAAGGATTCTTCAATATACGCAAATCAATCAACGTGATACACCATATTAACAAATTGAAGGAGAAAAACTATATGATCATCTCAATAGATGCAGAGAAAGCTTTCGACAAAATTCAACACCCATTTATGATAAAACCTGCAGAAAATAGGCATAGAGGGAACTTTCCTCAACATAATAAAGGCCATATATGACAAACCCACAGCCAACATTGTCCTCAATGGTGAAGAACTGAAACCATTTCCACTAAGATCAGGAACAAGACGTTGCATTTCTATACACTAATGACAAAAAATCTGAAAGTGAAATTAAGAAAACACTCCCGTTTACCATTGCAACAAAAAGAATACAATATCTAGGAATAAACCTACCTAAGGATACAAAAGACCTCTATGCAGAAAATTATAAGACACTGATGAAAGAAATTAAAGGTACAACAGATGGAGAGATATACCATGTTCTTGGATTGGAAGAATCAACATTGTGAAAATGACTCTACTACCCAAAGCAATCTACAGATTCAATGCAATCCCTATCAAACTACCAATGGCATTTTTCACAGAACTAGAAGAAAAAATTTCACAATTTGTATGGAAACACAAACGACCCCCAAGAACCAAGACAATCTTGAGAAAGAAAAACAGAGCTGGAGGAATCAGGCTCCCTGATTTCAGACCATTCTACAAAGCTACAGTAATCAAGATTATATGGTACTGGCACAAAAATAGAAATGTAAATCAATGGAACAGCATAGAAAGCTCAGAGATAAACCCACGCACATATGGTCACCTTATCTTTGATAAAGGAGGCAAGCATATACAGTGGAGAAAAGATAGCCTCTTCAATAAGTGGTGCTGGGAAAACTGGACAGGTACATGTAAAAGTATGATATTAGAACACTCCCTAACACCATACACAAAAATAAACTCAAAATGGATTAAAGACCTAAATGTAAGGCCAGACAGTATCAAATTCTTAGGGGAAAACATAGGCAGAACACTCTATGACATAAATCACAGCAAGATCCTTTCTGACCCAGCTCCTAGAGAAATGGAAATAAAAATAAACAAATGGGACCTAATGAAACTTGAAAGCTTTTGCACAGCAAAGGAAACCATAAACAAGACGAAAAGACAACCCTCAGAATGGGAGAAAATATTTGCAAATGAAGCAACTGACAAAGGATTAATCTCCAAGATTTACAAGCAACTTATGCAGCTCAATAACAAAAAAACAAACAACCCAATCCAAAAATGGGCAGAAGACCTAAATAGACATTTCTCCAAAGAAGATATACAGATTGCCAACAAACACATGAAAGAATGCTCAACATCATTAATTATTAGAGAAGTGCAAATCAGAACAACAATGAGATATCATCTCACACTGGTCAGAATGGCCATCATCAAAAAATCTAGAAACAGTAAATGCTGGAGAGGGTGTGGAGAAAAGGGAACCCTCTTGCACTGTTGGTGGGAATGTAAATTGATACAGCCACTATGGAGAACAGTATGGAAGTTCCTTAAAAAACTAAAAATAGAACTACCATATGACCCAGCAATCCCACTACTGGGCATATACCCTGAGAAAACCATAATTCAAAAAGTCATGTACCAAAATGTTCATTGCAGCTCTATTTACAATGGCCAGGACATGGAAGCAACCTAAGTGTCCATCATCAGATGAATGGATAAAGATGTGGCACATATATACAATGGAATATTACTCAGCCATAAAAAGAAACGAAATGGAGTTATTTGTAGTGAGGTGGATGGAGTTAGAGTCTGTCATACAGAGTGAAGTAAGTCAGAAAGAGAAAAACAAATGCAGTATGCTAACATATATATATGGAATCTAAGGGGAAAAAAAAAAAGGTCATGAAGAATCTAGTGGCAAGATGGGAATAAAGACACAGACCTACTAGAGAATGGACTTGAGCATTTGGGGAGGGGGAAGGGTAAGATGTGACAAAGAGAGAGAGTGGCATGGACATATATACACTACCAAACGTAAAATAGATAGCTAGTGGGAAGCAACCGCATAGCACAGGGAGATCAGCTCTGTGCTTTGTGACCACCTAGAGGTGTGGGGTGGGGAGGACGGGAGGGAGGGAGATGCAAGAGGGAAGAGATATGGGAACATATGTATATGTATAACTGATTCACTTTGTTATAAAGTAGAAACTAACACACCATTGTAAAGCACGTGTACTCCAATAAAGATGTTAAAAAAAAAAAGAATTTTCTTTTTATTAGTTTCAAAAATTAATGATGATTTAATGAGAGAGAAAATACAATACCTGCTGTTCTTTGTTGGAAAAATATTCTTCATAATTCAGTAGTAAATACCACTGGATAATACCATTTAAAATATACACTGAATACAAAAAATGCATGATTATGTTTCCCTTAATATTTATTATATAAAAGCAAGTGCAAGTTAATAGAAAAATACACAAATTTCTTGTCAATAACTCCCCAAATCACTTTCCTTAATACCAATGTATCAGATGAGGATTTTAAATTTATTAGCGAATTTAGCAAATAATTTCTATTTTTTCCAAATACAATTAGAGAAGGAAGCAAAAATATAAACACAAAAAATAAGTAATAAAAATCATCTGAATATTAATTTAAAACTTTTTGCAGCACATAATGAAACAGACACAGAAATAATGGCTTAGGCAGATGCTTACTTCTAGAATTAGTCTGTCAAATCCCCTACAGGGAATGATGACTTAAGCCAGAATGAAGGAAAAATCAGTGAAGTAGAAAAATGGAGTTAAGCCATCCAACCAGCTGACAGCATTATGATTAAATTTGACATACAGTAATCTAGAAATTAAAACTGCAAACTAGTTAGAACCAAAACAAATCTTATAACTTTAGAAAGATCAACCATGAAGACAAGTAAAGTCAAGTGTTGATAAACTGAACATACACACTGAAAAGAATAAAAGATGTTTCAACTTTTAAAAGGAAAAATGGTTTCTTTCAGTAAGAGTTAAGATGCTGGACAAAACTATAGCATAACCTGCATGTGTGTTATTGTACTTGTGTGTATTTGCTGTAGATTTTGGTTCAACTAGGAAAGTGAAGAAGAAAACTGAAATAAATAAAATAATGAGCTCTATGAAATAAATTTTTTCATCTGAAATAAAAAAAAAACAACACAAGACATGAAAGAATAAGAGCTTATTTTGAGTTTAGAATGAAAGAAAAAGGTTAAAACTGTAAATAGTTACTAAACAACAACTGAAATACATAAAACCTATTTCCCAGTGAAGTTAAATTCATTCCCTTCAAGAACAAAGGATCAATGAAGAAAGAAATTAAACCATTCTAAGTTGGAGTGGGAAATTAAGTTACTGAGGGCAGCAAATGAGTAGGTGATGGATTACTACTTTCATTACCTTTGGGAAAAGGGATATTAAAGCCATGTCACTGATGGAGTTTTGTACTTGTGGTGCCTAAGATAACTCGAAGGAATGTCTAGTGAGGTAGAAGTATGTTTGCCAAAGTATTCTATTTCATACATGAACAAATTATCACACCTGAGACATTTTTCTAAAACATCATGCTTTTAACAATTAAGTGGGAAAAAATATGGAAAAGGATGAGAAGGAATTGTTTGTGATCAAGAAGTTAAATTTGTAAATATTTTAATTTCAATAAGCAGCTGGTATAGAATTTAAAACACTAAAAATCCAATAACCATTTTACCTCAAGATTTTGTTGTAACAATTGAAATAAAGTATATGAAGCAGTAAAGCACTGATCCTGGTGCATAAAAAGTGCACATAAGTGTAATAACAATAACAGTCATAACAACAACAAACAATAGTAGCAATAACATTCATAACAGTAACAGAAAGTTGAAAGATGATAGCCAATATGATATAATGATTGAGACACCTAGGATATGGGTTTCATCTCTTACCCCACTCGCTATTACTTATTCCAAAGTTTGGGGATAATTCACCTAACTTCATCAAATCTTAGACGTTTTATTTCTCAAATGAGTGTGGTACAGTAGCTGTTCTTGCTCTACTCTGCCTCCCAGCTTTGAGGCAAGTCCCAGTTTCAGAAAGAGCCATCTACTCTTTATCAGTGAAAGTTGACTATGTTTATTGCATTGGATTCTTTGAGTTGTAAGTAACCAAGACTCACATAGTCAACCTCAAATAGTGGAAAAAATTTTAAGGATGCATAAAAAGACACAGGTATCCAAGGACTGAGACATAGTTTGGAAGTTAGAAGATAACTAGTACAATTTACTACAAATATATCTATCAGCAATACTAGCGTTCAATCATCTGATGGGGCTTAGTATAAAATTTGCTGCACAAAATATAGCCCACCATAACTGGGGTAAGTGCATTAGGTAGTCACACATTCATGATATTATGGCCTCACTGCCAACCTGTGAAGAATGCTCCTTGTGGGGTAGAGTCATTTGGTTATCACCAGCAGATTGAATTGGGCCCTGACAATTACATTTACAAACTCCTTAACCTCAGTGCTAGAACCAAACTTTTATTTTTCCCATATCAGGATGTCTGTATACTACCAATAATCCCTTTTTCCACCACAATTCTAATAGATGCAGAGTAAGTGTAAAGTTGGCTAGCCAAATGAGATTCTAGTATTTTTAAACAATTATGCAAATAATGTACTTAGAACACCGAATAGTGTACTTTCCAAATACTACAGCAAATAATATAAACAAGAATGAGACTAAATTGAAGCTTCACACTCTCACAAGAATTTACTCTCTGAGTTTATAAACCCAAGAAACTGCATAACAAGATGGAATCACATCTTGAATAGTAACAACTAGTACTAATGAATTTCATGTAGTTCCTAAGGACACCATGTTGTCTCATGCCTCTACATGTTTCTATATTCTCTTTCTTCTGCCTGGAACACCCTCTCCCACCAGTTTACCAGCCAAATCACTCTGTCCTCCCTCAATTCTCAGTTAAAGTTCCACCTACAATTTTAAGACATCTCTACTCTTCTGACAAATACAAGTGTTCTACTGACCAAGCTGGCATCACACAAATTCACTTAGTTAATTAAACTGATTATTTGTCCCCTAGCTATATCCCATGTTGTTGAAATCAAGAAGCTAGATGTTTAATCTATCTACACCTCTGCAACCACCACAATGGCTAGCTCCTATTAGATGTTTAAAAAAGAAGTGTTAGTTGTTTAGGATGTTCTGTGGAAATATTTTTATCTCCAGATCCAGAGAGGAGACTGTGGCATTCATGAAAAGAAATCATTTACCTATATACAGTTCCATCTAACAACAAACAAGTTAGATTAATATTAGAACAAAAAGATTTATTTAAGTTGTATATTTATCATTTTATATCATTTTGTTCGAGCAGGCAGTTAGCCAGCCTTGAGCAGAGAAGGGAGGCAAGGGTCATGTGACAGGAAACCATACATCTTACAAGGATCCTAAAGGCAAACAAAGAAAGGTGGAAACTCCCAGCATCTGAATGTAACATTTTTGCTCATTATGCTCTCATTACAGTAGAATTAGCATTGCAACCAGAGCAGTACACATCATGTACTGAGACCGTGACAGATCCTAGCAAGACCAAATAAGGACAAAAACCACCCCCTCCCCTCGGGAAGGTGGAACTGAGACAAAAACCAGGAAATTACCCCCCCCAAACTCTTCCCTCCTCAATGAATATTCTGTCCAATTATTTTCACATCCAATATAACCAGCCTGTCAAAAGGAAATGGGGCAGCTGCTCAACTGAGCCTGCCTGCTCTCCCTCCTGAGAGTGTACTGTTTCTCAGTAAATCCTCACTTTGCTTATTTCGTCTCCTTGTCTCCTCTCTGAATTTTTTCTGTGATGAAACAAAACCTAGTCTCTGGAAACAATTTTGAAAGTAGCCTAATTATTGATCCTTTAGAATTTTTAAAAGTCATGCAAATAAGAGAACTTCGTGTATTTTGATGCAGGGCTTCGCTAAATTGGTGAGAAAAGGAAGCTGAATATACATTTTCAAGGTCAATCAGCCAATAGGAATTGGGTACCTACATTGTATATGGTACTAGTAGATAAAAAATTACATAATATATACATAACTTCCAACTTCTACAGATATTTAAGGCATAAATATTTGAAATATACGATGTTAATAATACTAATATGGTTTAAAATGCAATGAGAAGAATTGGTAAGCAAAGAAGACTGCAGAACTTTAAAAATAAGTGTGTAAATCTCTTCCTGGGGAAATAAAAGGAGGCATAATTTGGGGCTTTTATTATTTCAGTAGGGACCTGTACCTTAAGCAAAACAGAAAATATTTTTTTCCAATAAATCAAGATTACTTAGCTTAATGGAAAGTGTAGATCACCTTCTTAAAAGAGAACATATTCCCTTTTCTAAATGGATTTACATTATAAATGCAAGTATCCCAAAAGTAATGGTTGTTTGGGATCTGCACATGCTTAATTTAACAGAACAACAACGAGCGAGAGAATCAATTTGCCTGAAGTACATACTGATGGTACTAACAATAATGAAGTCAAACAAGATGTCATAGCTGCCCTTGACCCAAGAGCCAGTCACTGAAATCAGGATACCATACTCCCTTCCCTGGTACTACTCATCGCTGGCTCCCCCAGGTAATTTCTAAAAGTAACTCCTTCAGGCTGAATGAATCACAATTGAATGAATCAGTTGAAAAATATTTTTCAATCACAATTGAAAAATATCAGGGAAGGTCAAATGGATCCAGCAAACGAGCCCCTCCTTCTGAGCAAGGTTGTGTTTAGTTGAAAGCTGTGTTGTTTTTCCATTGGGTTAGAAAGAGTAAATATTTTTCAGGAAAAGAACTGATGAAGAAAGGAGGAGTCCACAAGAAGAAAAACAGGAAACTGAGGGCTGACATATCTCATCAAGAGCAACAGCACCTGGGAGAGCAACCTCCCCAGATGTAGGATTAATCTTCAGTTGCCTTCTCTGTAAACTGGAATTGCAGTCTGAATGAATCTGAGGCACATAGAGGTAAAATTACTTACCCAAGGTTGAGTGTGGTTTCAAACTTAAGCATTTTAGACCCTACTTTCCTAATTACTTTGTACCCAGCCTTTCCTCTTCAAATTATAAATTTCCTTTGTACATTGTAATTTCTCTCTGAAATTGCCCTACTTTTTATCATAGGAGAACTTCATTTGTTGGTGGAGTTGCCTGAAGAAATAGTGTAGTAGAGAAAGGAGACCTTAACCAGATTTTCTTCGCGTAAGTTTCAGTGCAGGGGTGGCAACAATTAATTTATAGAGTGTCCAGTACTCAGTGGCCAGTAGGGAGCAGAAGATTAGGAGGGCAGCCCATGGAGATAGAGAGGTAATGAGGAAATGACTTCAGTGCTAAGGAAACACAGCGAGGTACACTTGCTCTGTTTGAGAAGGATCAAATGTTTAGTCCCACAAAGCGAGAACTGTTTAAAAGAGAAAGTCCAGGAGACTTCCCTGGTGGCTCAGTGATTAAGACTCCGTGCTCCTAATTCAGGGGGCCCAGGTTCAATCCCTGGAACTAGATGGAACTATATCCCACATGCATGCCGCAACTAAGAGTTTGCACGCCACAACTAAGGAGCCCGCGTGCTGCAACTAAGACCCGGCGTAACCAAATAAATAAATGAATAAAAAAATAAAAGAGAAAATCCAAATCTCTAAATTAAAAAAAAAAAAAGGTGCACCAGCATTTTTTAAGTGCAAAACCAACAATTTTCAGATCAAACCTCTAATTCCAGGAGAGAACTTGTTATTTTTTAGGAAAGAAATGGTTTAAAGAGACAGCCATATTGAGGTGATTGGTGAGTTGGGCCTGAACTATGTGCATTGATATATCTATCTGTACCAGATCTGATTGGTGTCCTACAAGGTGGTGTGCAATTGTTTAGCTACTCAGAAAATTCGAGAAGATCTAGCTAGAACTGAAACACGAGATTCTGGCTTATGTGAAAATAATGAAAATTCATGCATAGCCACACAGATTTAAAACCTGAGTAAAAAAGATGCCCATCATAAGTAGATAGATAAAGTGTGGGATAGTCACATGATGGACAACAGTTGCATCATGAGTAGTTGCAATGAGAATAAACAAGCTACAACTACATACAGGAAAGTGGATGACTCTAACAAACACAATACTGAGGAGAAGAACCCAGACACCAAGAAGTATACACAGTATGGTTGCATTTACGTAACTAAAAACCGGACCAAACTAACCTATGATGTTTAGTCAGGACAGTTCTTATCCCTTGGGAGTGCGGTCTATTGTGTCTGAAAGGGGACAGTAGGAGGGTTTGGGAAGTAATGTTCTATCTTTGATCTAGGTTGTGGTTACATGTATGCTCAATTTGTAAAAATTGACAATTGTATGTGTGTGTGTGTTATGCTTCAACGAAACAAGTTTAAAATTTCTGTATAAAATCTTAACCCAGATACCTGTCACTTCAAGCAGCTCCACCAATAAGTGGTTTCCTCCTTGCAAACTTTAAACTGATAATGGAGGGGGAAAAATAGAGGAAGAGAGACAGATACTGTGACAATTAAAAATTAATTAGCTCTGTGTTTTAACACAATTGGATGCAATTATCTATGCCTTCAGACACGAAATATTATTCTTTTGTCAGATAGGTGACATTTTAAAATGCTAAACTTATCTGGGATAAAAAGATACACCTATTTCAAAATTCCTATTGTTTACTTATTTATTAATATAGACTCTTAGAAAGGGATTTCAGACTCCTCTGAAAAACTTCATTCTGTATTCTTTCTAACATCAGAAGGAAGTTGGCAATATTATTCACACATTTACTAGACAGAAACTGGGAAGAAAATACATAAAATTAATCTCTAGTGAACAAAATTTGAAATAACACATTTTATGTTTCTTTTATCTTAAATCTGAAAAAGTTTCTTTTCATGAGAACGTCTACACATTCTGTAACATGCTTTGCCCAGAGAATGTCCGAGCATAACATTTACTTGGAGATTGCTAATCAAGTATGCATGCTGTTGTGGTTTATATAACAAATTTGATTGACCCATTTAAGCAAATGTAAGGGCATCAATGCTCTTGAGCAAGCTTTCCTCCTCTTTAAACACCCTGTGGTTGATAACTTTTTAATGAGTCACTTTGTATTGGTTAAAACAGTTCCCTCCTAAAATTACCTCAAGAAAAGGGTAGCAAGCATTTTAAGAAAACCTGTAGACTGGAATTGTGATAGGAAAATCAGATGGAATGAGGCAGCTCTGAGAACCAGTTATTCTATATTTGTCCTTGGCTCCATGGGATTTATCATAGTATTCCTGCTTCTGTGCACAAACTCTCCATTCTCTTCTAGATACTGGTAATTTTCTTTCTGTTCTTTATCTCCTAGTTTTTTATTATTTATAGTCTCTCTTCCCTACAAACTGATTTTTTTAAAAATTAAGATTCTTGATTGCATATAAAAAGAGCCAACTAAAGCCAGCTTAATTTTAAGGGGAGGAGGGATATAAAGGTATACACAGGTAAGACCCCAAGGGCAGGGTCTTCCTTTTCAGGAAGGGAACCAGAATATTTTGCCTTGAACATTCATCTCTGCTTCTCATTACATTTTTTTCCTTTATTCTTTTTCCTTCTCTATAGACCAATTTTCTCTGTTCCCCAGTTTGCATGATGAAATATGTCCACCCAGAATTACTAAGCCCACGTTCAGAGTTCAATATTATGAAGGACTTGCCTTTCTCTTAGTTCTAATTCCATCTTAGGAGAAAGTATTCAATTGCAAATATGGCCACAGAGCAGGGCTTCCCAGTGAAATAAGGCTGCTAGAAACTCACCACTGAGGAGGGGTAGGCAATTAAAGGGGAGAAGGACTGAGCAGAAAAGCCAGTGGTTGCATCCATCAACATGCAATGACTCCAAGGGTTGCAACTCTTTCCCCAGGCATCCTCAGCTTTGAACCTCTTAGCCTGCAACAATTAAGTCGGTAACTTTCTAGTTCAAATTTCAGAGAGTGGATACCATTTCAAAACATTTCTTTCTTTTTTTTTTTTTATAATTTTTTTTATTTTTATTTTTATTTATTATTTATGGCTGTGTCGGGTCTTCGTTTCTGTGCAAGGGCTTTCTCTAGCTGTGGCAAGCGGGGGCCACTCTTCATCGCGGTGCGCGGGCCTCTCACTATCGTGGCCTCTCTTGTTGCGGAGCATAGGCTCCAGATGCGCAGGCTCAGTAATTGTGGCTCACGGGCCCAGCTGCTCTGTGGCATGTGGGATCTTCCCAGACCAGGGCACGAACCCGTGTCCCCTGCACTGGCAGGCAGATTCTCAACCACTGCGCCACCAGGGAAGCCCCCAAAACATTTATTTCTGATAGCTGGCCAGGCAGTGCATCACTAGTCCATCTATGATTTGAAACCCTTATGCCAGAGTCTTGAGGCACAACACATTATTGTCTAGGCATCAGAGGATCGATTAGAGTCAGTTTTTCCCAGAAGGCATGGCGGACATTCTAAGATTTGGCCTGTCCAGTACCGTGACTTAGTTCTCTGAGTTATAGCAAAGAGAACTATCACATATATATTCTTTGTATAGTGATGCTAGCTGTGGTCATTCCAAGGACCATTATTTGTTTGGAGATGTTTGTTGAAGGGGAAAATAAAAATTCCATGGACAGTTATGTTAGGGATAAACAGCAAGACTAATCCCCTTCTTTTTGAGATTTATAAAGTAGATTATCAGATCCTCAGAGAACATTTATACCTTTGTTTAACCCATTTTCCCACCCTTATTGGATGATACAGCACAGTTAGAGCTCTTATTTTGAAAATTACAGAAACCAATTCTTCAGGTCATGTTCTATGGGAAAAAAATGAAAATCAACTGCACATATAAACTAGGAACCAGGACACTAAAGTTCTTAAAAATTCAAGGACTGTCTTCTCTTGCTCTTCCTGTCTCTTCTCCCTGAATAACTACTTCAGTCTTCTCTCTAAGCAAGCCCGACTCTGTACTCAATCAGTATACAAGACAAAAGGTTACTCCATTAACTATTTTTTTAACTTCCTTTTTAAAATGCTATTTCAGATTTAGACTAGAATCTTTTATTTCTGCTTGTATATTTCAAGGAAAGGCACTTGGGAGTAGTGATGGAGGTAGGGATAAAATTGGGTATGTGCCCAATTATTTACATACTGTTGGGGGGTCAGCACCTGTAAATTAAAGAAAAAAGGGGACATAAAACCTGCCAAAAAGGAGGGCTGGTAGTTCCCTGTCCAGGAAATTGGAATAAAGTGTGTTCTACGTTATGGAAAATTTCCTGTAGCACTAACATCAGTTAGCATTAAAAGAGCATGTATTATGAAACAAGTCTAAACATTCTATGTTTTTGAATTTATTGCATTCACATAATAAGTTTATGATGTAGTACAAATATTATTCTTATTTCCCAGATTAGGAAACCGAGGCACAGAAAGCTTTAGGTAAGTGGCTTAAAAACACAAAACCTGCAATTTGTAGAGCCAGGATTTGAACAACATACCTGACCCTATAGTGTTGTGAATGTCAACAGATTTTTGTGTTTTTATATGTAAAGGTGAAAAGTAAAAGAAGTAAAATTTTCATTATTCAGCTCCGAATTTAACAATAAATCTATTAGAATTTTTAGCATGTTATGGGTCAGTGTTTAATTTTATACAAAGAATTTGTATATAGCAGTATCTCAAGGGATCTTAACTATAATTCTTTTTTCTTCTAACTTTAGACAAACTCCAGTCAAATCTGCCTTACCTAATCCTCTTCAGTTTAATTAAGACTTTTTCAAAAGAAGACTCACCCTAAGATTTGAGTACCTCAGTTATTTGAAAGATTCATGTGAGGTACACTTATGTTTATTGTCATGTGTGTAAACCAAGACTTTATAGTTCATCACTTACATCTAATTGTGTGTTGATGACAGTGTCACATATTAAACAGCAGGTTTCCTTTATTGTTGAATTAGGCTATGTGCTTGGTGAGCTTTGATTAGTCAAAAAGCCTAATAAAATAAAATTTATCTCACTTTATTTGCCAAGTATATATCAAACCACCTTTATAAAAGCAGATTAAGTATGTCTCAGGTATTACCTCCATTTGCACTTTCAAATTCCTTTTCTAAAGAAACCATGTACTATTAAGTTTAGTATAGCTTAAAAAAAGTAATTTCCTGAGGGGCTAAGGAATGAGACCCAATGAGTACAAAAAGGAGTTGCCTGTTTACAGTACTTTCAGTCTGATTCCTAGAGAGCTGGGCTAAACCCAAGTGTGGGTTTATGCATTTTATACCCTTTAATGGCCAAATATACTTGATAATAAATCTATTTTAGCAAAGTCCACAGAACTGTTCCATCCTATTTTAAATCTGTGGAACAGGTTAAAGATACTTTTAATTGCATACTTCTTGGCATATTAAAAATCTTACAGCATTTCTCATAATTCAAAGGTTTATAATAAAGTAGTAACTTGAGAAACTACTGAAAAAATGCTCGCTCTCTTTTTTTTTTTTTTTTTTTGCAATAATAGGAACAGAATAATGCCCTTGTCTTAATACAAGGTTAATGTAGTCACATCTCTGGCATTGTTTTTAAAAACAATTCTTAATAGTGGAATAATTATTCCCAGATATTAAATATACATTATTTTAACTTTTTTTAAAAATTTTTATTTATTCTTTTTTTTTGGCCATGCCCTGTGGCCTGCAGGATCTTAGTTCCCTGACCAGGGATCGAACCTGGGCCCCCTGAAGTGGAAGCACAGATTCCTAACAACCAAACTGCAAGGGAATTCCCCATAAATATACATTATTTTAATATAAATTCTGGATGGATGCTGTAGCAGAAAAAAGGAATTATCTGTCAAAAATCCAGGTTCCCTGTTACTTAGGTGCAGACTTCTTTCTGGAGGTGAATCCCCAGGAGGAGACTACATTTCCCAGAGCCCACTGCAGTTAGGTGTAGCCATATGACTGAGCCTGGGGCAATGGAATGTGAGCAGAATTTCTGCACATCACTTCTAGGCTTGACATATGAAAATCTCCTCTAAGTTTTGTTTTTCCAATATCTTTCCTCTTCCACTAGCCACAAGTTAAATCCCAAAGAAACTTTAGAAACACTGTTCAAAATGGCAATATGTATCACTCTGGGTCAATAAAAATCTGCATGAATAAAAGCCCTTCTGCATTGCAGTTCTGAGCAACACTGTATTGGAATGTAATGTGAACAAAAAATAAAACTGTATTGTGTTTGTTAGACCTCTGAAATTTGGGAGTCTGTTTTAGCAGCTAACATTATGCTAACAAATCCAAAAGCAATAGCTGGAAAATTGTTCAAGACTATGTTATTCTTTAATGTTCAATGTTATTAAAGCTCTTTTCCTCTTTAAATATTTGAACTACTACTTTTTCTAATAATTATATATTTATGAAATATAACTGAAAAGCACATTAATGCATGATTTCATATAGTATGTATCTATTCAGGGAACTACTATATATAAGGTCCATTGTTCAACACTGGAGGGTTTAAGCAATATTTTCTACAGTCCCTGTCTGCTAGGAACTTACTCTGCTTGAGCAGAAAACAAAGCTATATAATTAATCAGTATATGATAAGTGACACTGAAGGTCCATCTATTGGCAATAAAGCATTTTTTTGAAGACAGAAAACAGCTCACATATAAATAAATAGTGGGGAAAGTTTGATACAAGAGGTGAAATGTCAACTGACTCAAACGGGAAATTGAAAAGAGAAAAAAATGGGAAGACATTCTTTGCAAGGAATTACATCAGATGGTGATGCTTAATATCCAATGGAAAAAGTGGAGGAAGTACTTAGAGGTGACAGAAAGTGGACAGGGGAAGAACAAGAGGACTGATTTCATTAATTACATTGGGAAAAATCTGGATTACTTATATTGGGAGGAGATTGACTAACTACTCCATCAGGATGGATCAACAAAAAAGAGAGAAATTCTATCAGGACAAAGAACTAAATTTACAATAAGAGAAAGAGTTACTGTAGCCTTTTGAATAGGATAGGATATTATCAAAATGTTTTTACAAACGTGAATCTGTTGGCAGGGTATAAAGTGGAGGTCATCAAGAGTCAGGAAGAAGACTGAGAAGTTATGAAAAATGTCTGGATATAAAGTAATCAGAGTCGGAATGAGAGTTGTTGCAGGGAAAATGTAGAATAAGAAGCAGATTTTAAAAATACAAGTTCTTTTGAAAAAGGAACAGAACTTCAAGATTGGGTTGGATACAAAATCGGTAATCAACCACATTTGTTTTTCAATTACTCTAAATTAAACAAAAAAATCTTCTAAACCATCAATATAATTACAAATCTATAGTCAGATTTTATTATCATCTACTATCTTGCTTGCAAATGCTTCTATGATTCCAGCATATAATTAATGATAAGTAATCTCATAGGTCAAAGTAATAAGCAAATTCATGTTGGAATGTTTCCATAATAATTTGGTTTTCAGAGTGTTTTATTTCGTGATATTATTATTTATTTATTTATGAAGTATAAATGCCATCAATTAAACACAATTACTTAAGCATTGACTGCCCCCCAAATTCCACTGTTAGAACAGATGTTCTTTTTTGATACAAATGTCTGCCCAATGAGAGAAACATATTGTTGGCTAAGCAAGTTAAATAAATGAAGGAAAATTTCTCATGCTCCCCTTAATGTTAACAATAGATATACATTCTAGCCCTCTCCCGTAATATTTTAGAGAAAAAAATTCTAAAAACATTATATATTAATATCAACAGAAATACATAACATTCTTGGATTTTTTTCTCTCTAAAATTTTACGAGAGAGGGCTAGAATATATGTCTTGGTTTACATAAGAGCAGCATAAGAACTGTTCCTTCATTTATTTAATTTGCTTGGCCAACAATGTATTTCATTCATTAGACAGACATTTATAACAAAATTAGAGCATCTGTCCACACAGAATCCAAATGGAGCATTGAAAATTTCATGAAGATATATAAAAAGCCAAATGTGGAGGCATTAAAACAAAAACCGTTAAATAAAAATTAAAGGCCCAATGGCAAAAATCTGTGTAGAATTTCCATTAATTACACTGTTGATTACAATGCAGTAGAATCATATTTGGAATATCTACTACACACTTGAAGTCCTGCATCAGAAAAAGGCAAGTAATACTTAAAAAGGAAAGAATTGATTTTAACTCATCCAGTGTCTTGATCCAGTTCTAGAAAACAGGCATTCCTTTCTTTCTGTCTCAGAAAGGGAATGGCTGTATTCTCTTGTTTCAGTAAGCAAGGATGAGAGCCCTCTTTGGTCATTCCTCTCCCTAAACATCCCTCCATTCAATTCATGACTACTCCAAGCATTACATCTTGTGATGCCAACTTGCTTAAGAAAATGTGTTCAAACCAGGATAGATACAGAAAAAGCATTAATTTGTCTTCGTAGAGAGCTATAAGACTGTCTCTAGTGACTCTATAGTTTAGCCAGAAAATAATTGACCATAGTATATAAATGACTGCTAGGCACTGGAAATTGAAAGCCATAAAATTTCAATAGATCTCTCTCCATTCAAGTTGACTAAACAAACTAGCCCCCCCCATAAACCAAACAAAAACAAAAACAAACAAAAAAATTGTAAGCCTCCAAAAAAGTGTGCAGCATAAAGAAAATAAAACAATATATTGATACATTAAAAAGTGTATTTATATAATTTACTTTTCAGCAAAGAACAGATGAAAATTTCAGTACACACTTATTTAAGTCCACCAAAAGCTTAGATAAAATTCTCTAAAACAGGACTAGGGAGTCATATTAAGTGTATAGGCTGAAATGCAAAAATGTAAAAACAAAAGAAAAAGAGAAAAAAAAGTAAGAAAACCCAAAATGGAAAAACAAAAATCAATATTCTGGATAGCAAGAGGCAGAGAGGCAGGCTTAACTTTCTATATAATTAAATGTGAGATGTGGGGAGAAACTATTCCAAAATGTCAAAGAAAATGACAAAAAATGAAAACAGTAAGTGGATATGATTATCTCAAAAAGTGAAGGAAATAAGAGTAATAAGAACAAAAATAAAATTCAAATATATAATTAGAGAAACTTTCCTCAAATTGAAGGATTAGCTTGGGCTACAAATATACCTTTATTCTTGAAGATACAAGATTTTGCTACAAAATATTGAAGGCTCACTTCAAATATAATAGAACATCTTCCTTTAGAAAACAAATCCAAAAAAATAAGGTAACTCCTAAAAGTATATGAATTTTTAAATTTAAATTCCTAAGAAAACAGATAGTCATCTGTTCCAAGATTAAGTTGAAATTGTAAATTCAGAAAGATGAAACTAAATATATAAAAAGATCAGAAGTAAGCACTAAAATCAGTTAGACTGAAAATTCCATGACAGTAAGCATTGCATCCTTTTTGCTGAGTGGTTTTTTCCAGTATGGGCACAATGCCTGGAACAGAGGAGATACTCATAAAAGTATAAAATATATAAAACTATTCAAATAATTGTAAATATGGTTACAAAATAGAATTCAAGCAAAATTACTTAAAATCAGATGTCTATTCTTAATTATGTGTAAAAATAATTAGGTTTATCAACATATATTAATTTATCAAAGATTGAAAGATAGAGGAAAAAACAAGGGCAATGGAAGTATCTGAAATAACAGTATATTTTATTTGTCTTTGATAATGAAAGAATTGTAAGTTTAAATATGAATTTTATAAGCTCAGTGATAGTCACAAATAGCATTAAGAACAGAACTTCTATCTCCTAAATCTTACAGATGATAAACACCAATAAAATATTATATAAACCAGGAAGAACTCCAAAAAAGAAAAAAAATTAAATTAAATAAATAAGATCTCATATAACACAAAAATATAAATTAAAATATGAAGTAACTCTCGGGAATTCCCTGGCAGTCCAGTGGTTAGGATTCCATGCTTTTACTGCCCAGGGTGTGGTTCAATCCCTGGTCAGAAAATTAAGATCCCCCAAGCTGCGAGGCACAACCAAAAAAAAAAAAAAAAATGAAGTAACTCTATATGGAATATTCTTTTTGAAATCAAATTTTATCTCATGTTACTTTACAAAAAACTGGCCTCAAACAAAATAATCCAGAATGTAAAAGTAGAAAAACAAAAAAGCTGTACCCTACAAATATAACTAAACATTAATTGAGCAAGCAAGCTGTGGTGTTAATATACAAAAGAAAAAGAAAAAAACACCCAAGACAAATTGCATTAATAAGGACAATTGATACTAATGAAAATGAAAAGTGTATGAGTGCAGTCTCCATAAGGGCAGAAATATATGTTGGTTTTATTCACTGACTATCCATGTACCTAAAAGTGTTTCTGGCACAAAAGTGGTTCTTGCACTGAATGCTGTGGTGTATCCTCCAGATCCCAGAACCTAACCCCAGACTAAGTTCGCATCTCCCAGCTGCTGGGAGTGCTAGCACCACAGCTGATTTCTTCTCCAAAACTAACCTTCAGCCAAAGACAGCCACTTTATCCACGGTCATGCTTCCTTCTCTGGTGCATCCCAGACCAAAAACTAGTTGAGGTTAGGATATAAGGTCCTACCACTTCACCTCAATGCAGGACAATGCTGAAAGGCTGTCACAGCACAGAGCTCCTCATAGGAGCATCCCAGTCAAAGTTCTTTCTCCCCCCAACTTCACTGCTTTCATTCCTCAGCAGTTACTCTACCTGAGCTGAGTCCTCAGTAATTTCCCACACAAAAATCTCCATCTCAGAGTGTTTTCCAGGAATCCCAACCCAAATCAGATCTAAAAAATTGTTAAATGAATAAATGATGAAAAATAATAATGATGATTGCTCATGAACTCTATACTAGCCTCAAAACTATAACCAAATAAAGCTTATGACTTATAAAGATAAATGTAAGTATTTACAAATAGGTTGGATGATATCTACTTACTCCTAATAGTATATGGCAGACAGGAATATTAAAAACAATGATATAAAATAAAATAATAATGATTCTATCGACTTTAATTTTCTTATACTTCTTTTTTCAAATTATTGTCCCTTATGCTTTCGGCTCTTAATTGTATATTTTTATTTCCTCTTTGAAGATATCTATTTATGTAAGGTCAGATTTTGTATACATTTTAAAAAATTCATTGTAGTTTTCATTTTTGAGTTTTTAAAATTTTTAAAGATTTTTTTGTGACCCAAAATATAATTCGTTTTCCTAAAAGGAAGCAGTATTTGTTTCATATGAAAGTGACTGAAAGACATTTTCAGAGATGTGAACTTGAGAAATATACCTCCCCTAAACATTAGCACTAGCAATGTCTTTACATTTTTATATTACAACAATTGGCACGAGCTCTAAATCTTTAGAATAATGCATGGCTCTCCACAAATATTGTATTGTTAGCATGACTATGCCTTCTTTTATGTATTTGAACAGATTTCTAACCTTTTCTTTCTAGTTCTAATTATCATGCAGTAAAAGAAAGAATGACACAAATAATACCAAAATGACATGAGCTGAACCAATAGGAAACACAGAAAATCTTGAAATTAAAAACAAAAGTCTTTTTCCTCTGGGGAGCCTTGTGTGTGTTGTGCTCAGAGCCGCCATGTTACACATCACCAGGGGACATGATTCACATTGCATTCAGCTTGTATTCTTTTGTGACTTTGTTTTCCTTACATAATGCAAAATTTTCCCACATCTCTAACTTCATTTTATGTGCTTTATGCAACAATTTGCATACAGTTGATTTCATGTAAGCCAAATGCTATATATTAGAATTATCTATACATGTATAACGAGGTGAAGAAAAATTGTATTACCTTAATGTACTATACTAAGAGTAGCACGCTTTTGCTATACATATAGAAGAAAGAGTTAAAGACAAGAATGGAACTAGGGATATGTAATAATTGCAATGAATTCCTTTTTCTAGCCATTAATAGTACTAATAATTCAATAAAATGTTGTAGATATTCAATGTAGTTAGAGATTGTAACGTGTTGTTAGGTTTCTTTGCTTTAGGCTGTATCCACACACATATCTACCACCTTCTACATTGATGGAGGACATGTTCCACATTATAAGACTAATTTTTCTGCTTGTGTTTCACATGTCTCTTCTCACCTGTTTCAGGCCTCCATTTTAGTGATTATCACTTTCCTGTGTGTCTCTGGAACAGATGCCATAGGTTGATAAATCCCATCACCTATCCAGTTCTCTTCTCTCTTGTCTGTCTCTCCTCCAAAGGCTATACAAGCTTGAAAAATGCTTGATTTCCCAGCCTCCCTTTCAATATTGGTTGATCATGTGACCCAGTTCTGGCCAATCTGATATAAAAAGATTTCCAAAGTGCCACCTTTCTTTTTACCCCTTTTATCCTGCCTGGAAGGTAGATGTTGAGGCCTAGAATACAGTAAGCACTTGACCATGAGGCCACATGCAAGAGCAAAAAGGAAACATGTCAAGGATCATGAAGCAGACAGCTAGAGACAATTGGATCCCTAATGACAAGGTTGAGCTTCTACGATCCTTACCTCCAGGGGTATTATGTGAGAAGAAGAAACTCTTATTTCTTTTTGAAACTTTTAGTTGTATTTTCTGTTATTTGCAGGCAAAAATATTCCTATATACTCTGTTTCCTCTCCTTTACTTTCCACATGTAATCCTCAAATCCTGTCAATTTTACTGCCTCTTGAATTCAGTATTGCTCTTTATCTTCATACTGATGCTCCAGTTCAAGCTATTACTATTATTTGTTTTAATTTTTTACAGAGCTTCCCAGTATCCCTGCAGGTACTCTCACACACCACCCAATCCAAACTCAGATCACCAGTGTTTCTTGATTATTTTCAGTAGGAAGCCACTGATGACACATGAGACCATTAAATCTACCTTTGCCTATGTCTCCAGTTTTGTACTCATCAAAATGCTCCTCCATCCAATACTTCAGTGTGCTACTATGGCCTCACATGTTTTTATGCCTTATACATGTTGCTTGCTCAACCTGGAATGTCCCGGTTTTCACTCTCTTATACCTTATCCTTATTTATTGCTCAGACTAGATCCTATATTTTTCAAGTCAGAGGAGTCTTCCTTAATGCTGTACTTTGGTTAGATATTACTACCACATGATCTGTCAGCACCCCAGGCTTAACATTACTACTACCATAATTGCTGTATTATGAATATGTTTGTTATCTTTACCAGCTAGTTCTCTGGATAAATTATTGATTTAGTTTTATTCCCGTATACCCAGTGCAATGGCCAGCATATAGCAGATTCTCAGTAATGGTTGAAAAATACACTAAATGGAAAAATGAATGGTAATTTAGATTGATTTAATCATATATATTATTAATTTTATCAATAGTCTACATGTAAATTCAGCTTATTAACTTCCCAAAGTAAATTTGCATCTATTTTATTTTGACAATACTACATCTTCGCACAAAAGTATAGATAGCCCAAGTGTCGTTTTTCTCTGTGCGGCAGACCAGACTAAGGTACAAAGAGCAGACATGGCTTCCATATTTAAATCCTACAGAAGAATACTCAAAATGCTTTTAAAATTAATATCCCATAGAAACATTCATTATTTGTTGCAAATGTTACTTGTTGCAAACGGTACTGATGAACATAGTGGCAGGGCAGGAATAAAGACACAGGCATAGCAAACGGACTTGAGGACACAGCAGGGGAAGGGGAAGCTGGGACGAAGTGAGAGAGTAACACTGACATATACACACTACCAAATGTAAAATAGATAGCTAGTGGGAAGCAGCCGCATAGCACAGGGAGATCAGCTCGGTGCTTTGTGACGACCTAGAGGGATGGGATAGGGAGGGTGGGAGGGAGGCTCAAGAGGGAGGGGATATGGGGATATCCCTATACATATAGATGATTCACTTTGTTATACAGCAGAAACTAACACACCATTGTAAAGCAATTATACTCCAATAAAGATATATTAAAAAAATAAATAAAAGTTGCATATTGGGCTTCCCTGGTGGCGCAGTGGTTGAGAATCTGCCTGCCAATGCAGGGGACACGGGTTCGATCCCTGGTCTGGGAAGATCCCACATGCCACAGAGCAACTGGGCCCGTGAGCCACAACTACTGAGCCTGCGCGTCTGGAGCCTGTGCTCCGCAACAAGAGAGGCCGCGATAGTGAGAGGCCCGCGCACCGCGATGAAGAGTGCCTGCACTTGCCACAACTAGAGAGAAAGCCCTCGCAAAGAAACGAAGACCCAACACAGCCATAAATAAATAAATAAATAAATAAACTAAAATAAAAAGGAGTGTTTGCAACTTCCTATACATTTTAAAAAAAAAAAAGTTGCATATTTAATACAATGTTACTCTTTTAATAGCACCAATATATAGTTTCCTTCATTAGAGAAACATTCCTAAATTTGATTTTCTTTTCTCATTGGTAGAGGTGAGACATGTGAAGATTTGTCTTTCAATTACGTCTCTTACTTGGAGTGACCAAAAAAAAAAAAAAAAAAATTTAGAACTTGCAAATATCTCTGCTTTTGGAAACATTAGTAAAAAAGGAAATATTCTCAGAATAGCAACGATATCAGAATCCTCTTCAGAGGTTTCTTTTGCCAGGAGCATTGTAATAACCTCCTCCTGGACCTCCCTACTCCCCAACAATCCATACTAAAGAGCAACCAGAGTGGTCCTGCTCAAATGTGTATTTGATCATGTTACTATTTACAGTTGACCTTTGAACACCACAATTCCGAACTGTGCAGGTCCACTTGTGGATTTTTTTTCAAGATACAAAAATATACGTGTAAAACATTCTGCACAAGACATTTATTAAGGTGGACAGCCTATCCTTACATAGGCATGAGTGACATTACTATAAAATTAATAATGTGTTCGTTTTCTTACTGTTTTATAGCTTTGCTTTCAAAGAATTACATGACTGTATAGTATTCCTCTTTCTCTCTCATCATTGGAGAAACTGTATCAGCCTATCATCACAGGTTAAGTTTTTTTTTTTTAAATACAACAATGTTTCCAATACTGTATTATGAATATGACTGTACTACTGAATCCCATAAAACTTTATAATGATTCATTCATTAGTGTATAGGTTACCATGAAACAATCCTATTGATTACACTAAGATACCATAAAGCAATTATATTGCTGTTTCTTCATTATCAGTGCATGAATTTTTATATCTGTAAATAAATATTAATTTCTTTTTCACACTATATTTCATTTTTGATGTCTAGTGTTAGTAATATGTATAACATCTACAGTGTTTTGTGTCATATAAGGTAACATCAATATAGGTACTGACAGATGATTCATCTTATAAACAGATGACATAAATTTATGGTATTGATAAACAGAGTACAGTACTGTAAATGTATTTTTTCTTCCTTATGATTTTCTTAACACTTTCTTTTTTCTAGCTTACTTTATTGTAAGAGTATAGTATATAATACATATAACACACAAAGGGTATACACCCTCAGTAATAACAAGAATGCCTTCTGGGGATCTAATGTACAACATGGTGACTATAATTAACAGTACAGTGTTGTATACCTGGAATTTGCTAAGATATTAAATCTTAAATCTCTGTTTCTCTGTCTCTGTCTCTGTCTCTCTCCCTCATATATATATAAATATATATATAAGCTGGGAAAAAAGAAAAACCTCATGTATCAATGCAATCAAATGCAAAATATTAGATTAGCATGCTGGTTTTGAAAGAACAAGTAATAAGATAGCATACATTTTCATTCAAAAAGTTAGGGAACTGTGAGGATATTGGTACCTTTTTTTTCATTGCTTTTTTGAAACTTTTAAATGGTTGCTCCACTAATGTTCCTAGTGAATGTTTTCCACACCCTGACTACTCAAACTGTGGTCCATGGGCTAGAAGCAGCAACATCAACAGTAAGCTTGTTAGAAATACAGAATCTTGTTCCCACCCAGTCCAACTAAATCAGAAATTGCCTATTAAAACAACAGATAATTATATGCACATTAAAGTTTGAAAAGCACAGACCTTGATAACTCAAGTTTGAAAGTTGAAAAGTAATAGTAACCTTAATAACTTAATCCTTTTTTAGTGGTTTAGCAGGGTTTTCTCAGGAGTGGGGTTGGGCAGCGGGAGTAGTCTATTCTGGGTGTTGGCAATTGTTTAGAACTTAGACCACTATCAACCACAAAACCCTGGAAAGATATGAATTTTATCAGTGATATTGTTTCGAACTGTTTGTGAATGCTAATAATGTTCAAATACTGCTTTTAGTCAGTTTTATTATTGTTTTAAAATTCTCTGCATTCAGTCCATCCCCTTACTGCTCACACTTGGGGTGGACCAGCCTCATGGCCCCGCTCTTGACATGTCACTGTTGTTTATAGAACACTTGTTGTTGTTATTGTGCTTTTATTTTGTGAGACTATTTTTCCATATATTTAATATACGATATTTATTGCAGATAGAAAATAGTCATTATGGTACAAGATATCTTCTAAAAATGATCCAACATCATACAAAGAATGGTCAGCAAGACTACAAAATGTAGAGCATATTTCCAGATCTCCTGATTTTTTGCCTAAATGTCCATAAAACTGCTTCCATAAAATGTAAATTTCCAGATCCGTGTCGGGAACTGAGTAGTGGTAAGAAATTAGAGAAGTCTGTCTACATATGTTATGTGCAACTTAGACCTTTATGTCAGGTTTCTATCAGCGCCCCCAGCGCACACATGTGTGCATGTACAACAGGGAGAAGGCAAGGAGTGATGATAACTCCCGCCTGTGTTGCTTCTGTTGCGTCAGGTCTCCACGACTCTTTTTCTTTTTTTAAACAAAGAAGATGGAAACAGCTGTGTCGAAACATTTAAAAGCTGCATTCATTCTTGACAAACAAAAGAGATTTCCAAGGCCTTTTTTTAAGCCAAGTAAAAAAGATCTTTTGAAATCAGAAAAGACAAGTTAGCTTTACTCAATCTTTTTTTAGTACTTATGCATTTTTAGCCATTCACATTTTCTTTAAAAATCAAGTCAACGGAGTTCATCCCTTGTGGAGTAAAGCGAATAGCACTTTCAAGAGAGAATGAAGAGAGCAGCCAGTGTGAATGCTTTTGAACCCAGCATGATCAGTGCTCTCCAGCTCTGGCTGCAAAGAGAAGGTGCTGTGTTTCAGAGGAAAGTCTCCTCACGTGAGTGCCACTCGACTCCAGGGGGAGTTATCAAGGACAAAGGGCCAGAACTTTCACTGCCTTCTCTGCCATTTCTCTCTCCTGAACTGAAGTCTCTCCATCATGGCACTGCACTGGACCGTAAGATACGTTTGAAATAGAGTGATAGATGTGGGCTCTTCATCTTTGCTTTCAATCCATTAGATCCTTTGTATTCCTTATAGAGGTTGTATATGTTGTATTTGTTTTAATACAAGGAAGCTCCATCAGCCTTCCTTTATCTCACCCAGAATTTTGGAACTGAAAAAATGGATCTCATCTACACAGTGCTTACGATAGGAAGGTGAATGCAATGGTATTGCCAAGTGGTAACTCATCTTTCTAGTCGTTCCGACAAAGCCGGTTGACAGAGCACTATGAAAATCATTATTATTTGTGTTGCAGTAAGCAATGCAGAATATTGTCTAAGATGTGAAGAACTGTGTTGGTGATCATTCCTTATAATTATTAGAGGTCTACAACTGCATTAGGATGAGGTGAGACACTGTTCAAACAGGAGGAAATTTTGTGCCGCGAGATGTTTGTTTGGGGCTCGTTCAGAATAGGGTTTGCTTTCCCGGAAAGATCAATGAAAAAGCTAACTAGTCTGTGACACTGATGCAGTGACTCCCAATTATGTCCACTCTAAATAATTATATAACTAAAAATATAATTTTAAACAAACAACTGATCACCTAAACTTGTTTACAACCAACTGAGAAAAGACTGAAGGATATGGGGTTAAATGAGAATTATATATAATTGTTAAGAATGGTAACTAAACTGATAATAGTTTTGCTATAAAGATTTCCTTTAAAAACAGTAATATATGGACTTTTCCTGAGCTAAAACATATTGTAAGCCCTAGGTTGTATTCATAAACTCTTCTGCCCACTCATTTTGCCAGAAGTACAGTTAGGAAGCAACTGGGAGCAGCGCGTGAGGTACACTGTCACTGTATTTATTGGCATTTAGGGCATCTGTCAAGGAGGTTTAAGCCACACATTTTCTCTATCTGGAGTTTATAATCTAGTGAAGTAAATAAGAACATGCTAAAAATGTAACAAAAGTACAATGGCTGTACATGACTGTATCAGTTGGGGATTGCAAATTGTAAATGCTATATAGCATTTAGAGTTACAAAGGTGGGTTTTTTTTGTTGTTTGCTTTGTTTTATTTTTTAGTTAAAGGCTATCAATGCTCCAGGTCATATACATATATTTAAAAAGCACTGCTTTGCTTGGGATGAACATACACACACTACTATATATAAGAGAGATAACCAACAAGGACCTACTGTATAGCACAGGGAACTCTACTCAATATTCTGTGATAACTTATATGAGAAAAGAATCTGAAAAAAATGAATATATGTATATGCAGAACTGAATCACTTTGCTGTATACCTGAAACATTGTAAATAAAGTATATTTCAATTTAAAATAATTGAAAAAAAGAAAACATGCCCCAAAATGGGGAAAGGAATTCTAGGCAGTGAGAAAACCCAGTTCAGTTGCCATGAATGAGGTAGGAGAGAATTTGGCATGTTTGAAGAAGAGCAAGAAGGCCGATATGCCTGGATTGAGTGAACTGAGGCAAGAAAGGTAGGAAATGAGATCAGAAAGACACAGTGGAGTGGCCAAAAGCAGCTCATGTACAATTTAGAACAGCTTTCTTGGCTCAAACTCTGTGAAGTAACTTATTTTGGATCTATTCCACACTAGCAGATAGTTAAATGAGTAAATGTCTCTGCCTTCCCAGAGTACACAGTATTGAGAGGGAGACAAACAAGAACATAATTGTAAGGCATTGTGATATGTTTTTTCCTAGGTATAAGCTCAAGTTGCTAGGGCACACTTAGGAGAATGTGTGTCATCTTCCTGGTGCAGTCATGGAAGGCTAATTGGAGCACATAACACATAGGCTGAGTTTTGGAGGCAAATCAGAGTTCATCAGGTGACCAATGAGATGAAAGTATTCCAGGATGCCTGAATGGTTTATTCAAATGTACAAAGGTATAAGAAAGCATTGCAATTTTAACTTGAATGGTGTAGTGGAAAAGTAAAAAGCGTTGGAGACAGACAAGTTTTGAATTTTTTCTCTGAAACAGAACATTACTTAATCTCCCCTTAGAAAGGGATTAATAATTGTGCCTATCTTTGAAGCTCACTGCGATGAGTAGTGATCCTAAACAGTAATGTGCCTGGCTTATATTGCATGGACAGTAAATCCTAGTTAGTTTTCACATAGAAAACTCTAGTATTCACGATAGGTACAGGGTTGGTTTCCTTATTTCATTCTCAGACTTTGTTCAGAATCTGAAACAGCATGGGTGCTCAATGAATATTTGATATATAAATGAATGAGCTGGCACAGTTTCAGTTTCCTTTCAATTGCAGTAATGCAGGTGATAGAGAATAAAAAACTGCATCAGAAAAAAAAAAAAAAAACTGCACCAAGACAATGGTGGTGAACATAGGAAAAAGGAGAGATGATTTAGAGATATTTAAGAGACAAAAGATACAGAATTTGTCACTAATTGGATCTGAGGGAGAAAAAGGATTCAGAAAAACTTCCAGGTTGACAATTGAGTAACTGGATGAATGTTGGTGGCATTCACTAAAAGTAGGATAACGGGGAGGAATAGGAGCTGGTTTAAGTGGTGCAGGGGGAGAAAAAAAAAATGAGGTCAAGTTGACTTCATAATTTTGAGATACATACTGACCACAGAGCTGAAAAAGCTGAGGTGATCGGAAATGTAGTCTATTACTCAGAAGAGGGTTCAAGCAAAATAGATACACTGGCAGTAATTGAAGCCTTTTTTGTGGGTGAATTTAGTAGAGAGATTATTATAGAAGAGGAGAAAAGGGAGCAATAATATATTCATTTTGCATTTAAAGAGCAAGCATAACAAGGAGAATCCCCTGAAAGGATCTCATGAATTCACAGATGACTTAAGAGGATCATGAGAGACAGCACTTCATAGTTTACTTTTCTGTGTATCCGTATAAAAACAGTACAAAGCATAGTTTGTTACAAGCTTGAGTATTCTCTCACTGAAGAACTCCCTAACTTAAATCACCTTAATGGCACAAATTCTAAGTGCTCATAATGGTGTGTGAGAAATGATCAATGATAGTAAGATAGTAAGACTCGTAACTCAGAAGACAAAGTTCTGTTTGGTTTATGTGATTTAAGCATTATAAGATCATTATTTCTCATTTTCTTATTGGGCATTCAACTTAATATTATTCAGCAAGTAATGAGCAGAACACTCAGATAGTGATATTGTTGATGGAAAGTTTTCCTTGGTAAGTATTATTTATATCATCTGCTCATTTTCAAACTTTATTCAGAAAATATTTAAGATTTTTTATTGTGTTCTCATTAGGCTTGAATACACAGTTTGATACTAATCCAGAGAAGGCAGTCACTAACATTTTTTAAAAAAATAGTTGGAAGATCTGTGCCCTAACTGAGATAAATGCCAACTTTCTTTTCATAGCATTCATTCAGTAATTGTGTCTGAAGATTTCCTCAGTTGTTTAAAAACTATTTTCATTTTCAAAATGCTATATTTTTCTATATTATTTTAGTTGATTATAATTTGGTGTTTCTGTGAATTGGGACTAAAATTCATTAAACTGTATTGTTTTGCTGTAAAGAATATCTATGTGGGAGTATAAGCACACATTTCACATTCAGTTGAAAAGTGCAATGCTGACATAATTATCATAATGTGATCCCAGTACCTCTAAACATGGTTTTACAAAAGCATGGTCTGGAAAAGTTCAGATATCAGTGAAAGGATGCCAGCATCCTGATGCAACGGCCTCTGTTACTGACTTAGCATTTATTCTGACATCATAGTTTAAGACATGAGCACAATATATTAAAATGTCATGAATTGCTCCTAACTCAAACCATCACATACCAATTGGACACAGGGTCTTTTAGTTGGTTTTCTCTATGAAAAAAGAAAATTTCCCAATTGTTATAAATTATAAACTCTCCTGTCTCTAGGAAGAACCTATCTTATGCATGTTAATTAAAAATAAAGATATATCAGGAAAAACAGATTGTTTTTTTGTTGTTCACGTTCATACATCAGTGAAGTAATGGCTTATAGTCTGTTTATTTTTCATGAAGTATTACATGTAAAACAATTTAATCAAAACCGTAAGTTTCTTGAGTAAATCATTTGCAGAAGATACACTTTTGATTGTTTATTTCTCAAGGGTTATCGATCAATGTGAGGAAAAGTAAATGATGAAAAGCTAGAGGCAGAACAAAGAAGGCAACCTCAGCCAATTGGGTTCCTTTTTTATCTCCAGAAATATAAACAATGACTAGGCAGCTTCTGCGTTATGAGAAGCAGAGGAAAATGTGTTTCTCTGAAAGCAGCAAAATGTTAAGAGGCCCTATCGTTAATTAGAATTGTGGCACATGTATTTCTAAATACATGATTTTATTGGAATTTGAAATATAATGTTTTTAAAGAAGCAAGAACATTAGTTCATTGATTCCTCAGTAACAGTATTCTTCTTCAAGCTGATTTTTTTTGTTTTGTTTTGTTTTCTTTCTTTTTTATTGAAGTAGAGTTGATTTACAATATTATATTATCTTCAGGTGTACAACATAGTGATTCAATATTTTTATAGATTATACTCCACTTAAACTTATTATAAAATATTGGCTATATCCCCTGTGCTGTATTCACATCCTTGTATCTTTTTTTTTTTAACATCTTTATTGGAGTATAATTGCTTTACAATGGTATGTTAGTTTCTGCTTTATAAGAAAGTGAATCAGCTATACATATACATATATCCCCATATCTCCTCCATCTTGCGTCACCCTCTCACCCTCCCTATCCCACCCCTCTAGGTGGTCACAAAACACCGACTGATCTCCCTGTGCTATGTGGCTGCTTCCCACTAGCTATCTATTTTACATTTGGTAATATATATAAGTCCATGCCACTCTCTCACTTCGTCCCAGCTTACCCTTCCCCCTCCCTGTGTCCTCAAGTACATTCTCTACATCTGCGTCTTTATTCCTGTCCTGCCCCTAGGTTCTTCAGAACCTATTTTTCTTTAATTGTTTTAGATTCCACATATATATGTTAGCATACGGTATTTGTTTTTCTCTTTCTGACTTCACTCTGTATGACAATCTCTAGGTCCATCCACCTCACTACAAATAACTCAATTGCATTTCTTTTTATGGCTGAGTAATATTCCATTGTATATATGTGCCACATCTTCTTTATCCATTCATCTGTCGATGGACACTTAGGTTGCTTCCATGTCCTGGCTATTGTAAATAGAGCTGCAATGAACATTGTGGTACATGACTCTTTTTGAATTATGGTTTTCTCAGGGTGTATGCCCAGTAGTGGGATTGCTGGGTCATATGGTAGTTCTATTTTTAGTTTTTTAAGGAACATCCATACTTTTCTCTATAGTGGCTGTATCAATTTACCTTCCCACCAACAGTGCAAGAGGGTTCCCTTTTCTCCACACTCTCTCCAGCATTTATTGTTTGTAGATGTTTTGATGATGGCCATTCTGACTGGTGTGAGGTGATACCTCATTGTCATTTTGATTTGCGTTTCTCTAAAGATTAGTGATGTTGAGCATTCTTTCATGTGTTTATTGGCAATCTGTATATCTTCTTTGGAGAAATGTCTATTTAGGTCTTCTGCACATTCCTGGATTGGGTTGTTTGTTTTTTTGATATTGAGTTGCATGAGCTGCTTGTAAATTTTGGAGGTTAATCCCTTGTCAGTTGCTTCATTTGCAAATATTTTCTCCCATTCTGAGAGTTGTCTTTTTGTCTTTCCTTTGCTGTGCAAATCTTCGAAGTTTCATTAGGTCCCATTTGTTTATTTTTGTTTTTATTTCCATTTCTCTAGGAAGTGGATCCAAAAGGATCTTGCTGTGATTTATGTCATAGAGTGTTCTGCCTATGTTTTCCTCTAAGAGTTTTATAGTCTGGCCTTACATTTAGGTCTTTAATCCATTTTGAGTTTATTTTTGTGTCTGGTGTTAGGGAGTGTTCTAATTTCATTCTTTTACATGTAGTTGTCCAGTTTTCCTAGCACCACTTGTTGAAGAGGCTGAGCAATCTACCAATTCAATGCAATCTCTATCAAACTACCAATGGCATTTTTCACAGAACTAGAATAAAAAATTTCACATTTTGTATGGAAACACAAAAGACCCCGAATAGCCAAAGCAATCTTGAGAAAGAAAAACGGAGCTGGAGGAATCAGGCTCCCAGACTTCAGACTGTACTACAAAGCTACAAAAATCAAGACAGTATGGTACTGGCACAAAAATAGAAATATAGATCAATGGAACAGGAAAGAAAGCCCAGAGATAAACCCACGCACATATGGTCACCTTATTTTTGATAAAGGAGGCAAGAATATACAATGGAGAAAAACAGATTTTGATTGGCTAGAAATTGAGAAAAATAGTAAAAGCAGAAGGTATTTAAGAGAAGAATGGGAAAGCAGATAAACAAGCCAGAAAGGAGTTGTGCATTGTGACTTAGGGGAAAAAAATTGAAACTGAAACTTCATGAACAGGAGCTGGAAAAAGAAAACTATGTACTGAATAGTTAAACAGTTCATAATGATTTCTTCCAGGCTGGATGCTTCAAAGGAAATGCTACAAAGTTGTTATTAATCATTGTCAGGGAAATAGGATTGGGTGTGTCTTACATTCTAAAGGGAAAGAAAGTGTTCAGTATAGTATTATTTTCCCTGAGAAGAACGGGACATTGAAGCCAACTATACATAATCATTGAACTGATTAAAATGAGAAATGAGATTTTACCACAGAAGCAAACTATGCTCCTCTCTAGAGGAGGATAATGAAAAGAGGGGAAAACAGGGATAGTTATGTCCAAGACATGTCTACTAAAAAATTGGAGACACTGAGTAAGGCAGAGGAACAGAATATTTTATATTCATAAGAGATTATACACATATAAACAATGGAAGATTATTCAGCCATAAAAGGAAGAAAATCCTGCCCGTTTTGACAACATGGAAGGACCCTGTGGGCACTTTGCTAAGTGAAATAAGTCATCAGACCGAAAGACCAATACTCTATGTTCTCACTTATATGTGGAATCTAAAAAAGCCAAACTCATAGAAATAGAGAGTAGAATGGTGTTTTCCAGAGGCTGAGGTGTGGGAGAAATGGGGAGTTGTTGGTCAAAGTATATAAACTTCGTTATAAGATGAATAAATTTGTGGGCCTAATATATAGTATAGTGACTATAGTTAACAATACTATATTATATACTTGACACTGATGAGAGCTGATCTTAAATGTTATCACCACACACAAAAAACACATAATTATATGAGGTGCTGAAAATGTTAACTAACCTTATTGTGGTAATCATTTTGCAATATATACATGAATCAAATCATTACATTGTACGCCTTCAAATTATATATGTTATATGTCAATTATATCTCAATAAAGCTTGGATAAAAATCCCAGTATTTAAGTAAATGTCTGCCTGGTAATAATGCCCCTTCTTGCATGCCCTCTTTGAGTGATTCCCTTGTCATTTCTCTCTTAGATTCAAGGGAGAGAGTCATTATTTAATGGAATGGAATGTAGTATATTCATTAATTATATTCTAATATTTAGTGATTACCTTAAAAAGGAGCTTTTCATGTTCTGGGTACTCAGCACAGCAATGAACAAGACAAAGTCCCATCCTGGAAATGACTTGGGAAAAAACAAGTAATAAACTAGTAAATGAGTTAATATGTAAGAAGATCACAGATTCTAATAAGCTCTATAAAGAAAATAAAGAGTACCTCATGCCAGGGAATCCACTCCAGTTAGGATGGATCAGGGAAGGTCTCCCTGAGGAAGTGACATTTGAACTGATACTCAATGTTAAGAAGGTTCTGGAGATAGAACATTCCAGGCAGAGAGGAAAGCAAATGAAAGAACTTAAAAAGACTACCATATGACCCAGCAATCCCACTCCTGAGCATATACCCGGAGAAAACCATAATTTAAAAAGATACGTGCACCCCAGTGTTCATTGCAGCACCGTTTACAATAGCCAAGACATGGAAGCAACCTAAATGTCAATCAACAGAGGAACGGATAAAGAAGATGTGGTACATATATACAATGGAATATTGCTCAGCCATAAAAAGAACAAAAATATGCCATTTGCAGCAACATGGATGGACCTAGAGATTGTCATACTGAGTGAAGTAACTCAGACAGAGAAGGACAAATATATGATATCGCTTATATATGGAATCCTAAAAAAATGGTACAAATGAACTTATTTACAAAACAGAAGTAGAGTCACAGATGTAGAAAACAAACTTATGGTTACCAGGGATAAGGGGGGGGAAGGATAAATTGGGAAATTGGGATTGACATATACACACTAATATATATCAAATAGATAACTAAAATGAACCTACTGTATAGCACAGGGAACTCTACTTAATACTCTGTAATGGCCTATATGGGAAAATAATCTAAAAAAAGAGTGGATATATGTATATGTATAACAGATTAACTTTGCTGTACACCTGAAACTAACACAACATTGTAAATCAACTCTACTCCAATAAAAATTTTTTTTAAAAAAGTATGGTCTGTTGTCTTTGAGGAAAATAAAGGAGCTCTGTGTGGCTGGAGCTTAGGGTAGGGGAAGGAAGCACTAAGAAGTGTGGTCAAGAGAAGTGGAGGGAGGCAAGGATTTTGTTCTAATCATTTATCAATCTTTGGGATTAATTGGGCTTCAGGCATATCTATTATAAATTGCATACAAGTGAATTATTTTCTCTCAATCTGATTTTTAAGTGGTAAATGATCTGTGATATGCTATGATAATTGTTAAATTTGTCTACATAATCTACCATCTTATGTTGTGTTTTACCCTCATAAGTCATCTTCTTTACCTTTTTCCTTTCCTTTTTGGCCAACTTCTGGTTTAGAAGTTAAAAATTCTACCTGAATATTTTTAGCAGTTATGGTCCCTTTTTTTTTAACTTGCATACTTCATTTTTAAAAATGTATATACACTTAGTAATCCACCCTCCTGTAGAGTAGCAAGAAGTCTTCAAATGCTTTAATTACAGTCACCTTTTTAGCTTTTATGTTATCAATATTCTTATTTCACTTTGCTTTTGTGTCTCCAAAAGTAGTCATAATTATGATTGTATTATTCAAAACATTCTTATTTAAATTTACTGAAATATTTATCAATTTCTTTGCTCAACATTCCCTTTTACATCCCAGCTTTCCTCCTAAGTTCTTTTTTCTATAAAGTATATTCTATATTATTTCTTCATTAGTGGATTGTGATTGTTAATTTGCCTGCTGTTTTACTTATTTAAATACCTTAACTTTATCTTCATTTTTGAATAATAATTTAGTGACATATATAATTTTAGACCAATAATTATTTTTCCACAGTGCTTTTAGGAATATAAACCCAGTATCTTCCGAACTCTAAAATACTTGCTCTTAGTAATTATTATTGTTATTGTTACTATATTCCTATAATTAATATTATTATTATTTTGAGGTTAGCTGTAGTCTATTTGTTTTCTGTTTGTTAGAAATTTGTATTTCCTTCATATTTGATTATAAGCTGTAAACTTTTTGTTAAGACCACAGACTAGACTAGAAGTGAATCTATTTATTTTTAATCCTATTGCAAGGAATTGTTTTCTTAAATCTGAAGATTCATATCTTTCATCAAGGTTCAACCATTATCTCTTTGAGGTCAAGACACAGATGTGAATGAGTGTGGCTCCCTTAAGGAGATCCATCAGCTTGGAGATAAGCACAATAATGCCTGACACAGAAACTAAAGTAGTTTTTCAGTGGAAATAGAGATAAATCAATACATATTTGTTGAATGACTCAATAAAATGGCATTGCAAACAATAAAAATGTCTTCTTTTAACTTTTCTATATGCTGCAACAAAAAGGCAACTGTACAATGAATTAAGATAAAACATTCTTAGGTAGTGAGCAGAACCTACATATTAACAGTTTTTTGTCATTCTGATGATAATTCAATTTGTTCTCAAGTTATCTGCAGAAGTCAATCAATATTTCCCTGGATATAGATTCTTTTATTATTTAAAAACAAGATGACATGTTGATTTGTATATCCCTAGGAAAGCAGTCAGTGATTTTGTCAAAGATTATGCAAAAACATTTAAGGCAATTGGATTCCAAATTCTAAATAGTAAAAAAAAGGAATGGATTTTGAGGAGACTACCCCAGCATGAATATTTTCATGCTTGCTGTGCTGTTAATTGGACACGGTGAACTGGAAAAAATAGCTGAGTGGAGATCACATCAGTGGAGAGCTGCTGTGGTCATCGATGTGAGACCACTGTGACCAAGGGAGAAGACTCGCTTTCAGATGGCCAGAAAAACAGCCCTAACATTTAGAGTTTGAGGCATAAACACAGGAAAAAAAGTGAAATCCACTGAATGGGTTCAATTAACAGTTGTACAAAGATATCTGATGAGTTCCATGAAAATTTTAGATAAAATATAATGTTGCACTTAACCTTTTCTCAGCATTAAAATGAGAGAAATACATTCTAAAACTGAATTTTAGAGCTACTGACTTCTTCAGGCTACATCTCCCTTTCACTTTTCAAAAATTTGCATCTTTATTATATAAATTTGTATTTATGTTATTTATGGTATATACATTTATATTTATCTGCCTATCTATATATTATCTATCATCAAATGTTGTAAATACATTAAGAATAGTGTGCTTCATTGTGCAGAATTTCCTGAATTTCAACAACTGATTAGTTTACCGATTTAAGTTACATGTGTGACAATGCATGACCAAATACATTCTAACTAAGTCAAAGGTTTTCACTGTTGAAACACGTATGCAAGGGTTTGCCCTGGAATAAAAATGGTAATAACTTTCAAACTAGAGCCTAAGTTAGATCACTGACATTACATGCTGTCACTCAGTGGGAAATACCCCCACATAAATTGAATATTTCTTGATAACTTACATTCAGTGATGTCTACAGAAATTAGATAGTTATTTTCTGGGAAATATTAGGCACAGTAGTGCTAAAACACATTTAGAAAATATTATGACATCTTTTAGAATAATGCAAAATGTTTCTATAAATATTGCACAATCTCATTTGACAGGTGTTTATTTTGATATTTCAGTCTTCTTAATTAGATATGCATTAATTGCTAAAACTGTGAGAATATTTGTGTGTGTATATGTAGGCATTATGAGAATATTGCTCTGTTTCCTTGTTTAGTATCAGGGAAAGTATCTAGAGAATTCTGTCATATATTTGCCTCCATTAACAAGAATGAGTCGAACATATAATTTCAGGTATGCTGTCCCCAGTCAAAATCTTTGTGCCAAAAAAAAAAAAAAAAGACATTTATAATTTACTCATGTATTTTCTTTTTTAAATTCAAATTAATTTTTTTTCTTTAGTATATATTTGAAGGAAAAAAGTGATTTAAATCTCAAAAGGTACTTTTCCTCTGAAATTTACTTTGAGATTCCAGCATTAGCAAAAGAGATGAAAACAATAGAAATGGCCTGTGGGAGCTGATTTGAACTGTCTAACTTCTTTTTGCTGACTTCCTTTACTTTTGCTTCTTTAAACTATCTGCTGTTCTCTTACCCATTTCACTGTCCTTGATTTTGCATACTCTTACCTCTGCCCTTAATAACAAACATTATCAGTTTTTCCAATCCCCACTTAATTCCAAAACCTTTGTCCTAGGGAGAAAAAAAACTTAAAAAAAAATGTACATTTTCTTTATCTGTGATCATGACTTTCTACCTTGAAGAATATAGAGACATTTCAGATATAGGAAGATGTCTAGGCTGACTCAAATTATGTTTGCACAATTGTGGGAAATGCCTGATCAAAGCCCCTCACGCACTTAGCCTCTCTCAGCCATAAATGTCTCACGTAAATGGATGTGCTTATGGGGATCTTGGTTATAGAATAGAATTGGCCCATATAGTAATCATGTTCTAGCTAAGTTAACTCACTAGCTAGATTACCTATAAAACACTAAAACTTAAAGGACATTAACTATCTGAAGTTTTTAGAGTTTCTTGTTATAAAATGTGTTGTTATTTAACATCGAATGTATCAGCAAGGGCAGATTGCATCATGAAAGATACCCACATTTCTTACTTCCTGAGCCATAGTTTCTTACGTTTAAGCATACTAAGTTTCTCGTTTAAAGATGAATCCCAATATCCAAGATACAAGAATTAAAAAAAAAAAAAAATCTGACAATTAAAAGAACTCCTTCCACCCCAAATAAGTGGTATTCTGAAATAAATGAATGGATTCATGCAACCAATTCAGAAGATTAATGCCTGAATATGAAATGTACAAAGCATAAAAGCTATGTTGTCGGTTGATACAGTGGCAGAGTCAGCAGATAAGTGAATATTCAGATTATTCAATATCTCCTTGGATTTTTTAAGGTTAACTTAGTTTCAGCACCTTTACAACTGCTGGACTTATTGACAACAGTAACATAGCAAACGTGATCAGTCCTTTCCTGGAGTTAGTTTCCTTCCAAGTTCAGAGTTAACCACCTACAGAGTAAGGAATAAAGATATTATACATTTCAGTAGCCGTGGAAACAGGTACACAGCACATTATAAACAAAATACAATTTCGAGAATAAGTCCCAAAATTTGTAGCTCAGTGATTTCAACAGCCACATAGGTTTAGAGAATTTTTTTCCTTCAAAGTGTAACTCTCCATATTTGAAAAAAAAAAAAAAAAAAAAGATACAATCAAAACTTAGGGAAGTTGGAAAGTGGATTCGGGATGTGAGAAAACATGGGGAATACTCCTGAATCTGTTATTAACTTATGTGTGACCTTCACCTAGTTACTTTTCAGTTCTGTATTTTTCCCATCTGGACAACATTATCTGCCTTCCTTGCTGGAATCTTGTGAAGCTTAATTAATGTTTGTGAACCACGTTGGCTTCCACAGCTGGAGGATGTTGAAGAAATGCAAATTATTATTATTGTTATTTATTATTTATTGTTCTCTCTCTAGACTTGGTTCCAGGCTCTGCAGGCTTACCCCTTGAGCCATGGAGACAAATTAATAATAAATGCAGTGCTAGTCCTTCAGCAAATACCAGAATGGCTCAATGGGAAACAGTTAAAAAAAAAAGTCTACAAAATTATTATGCTTTACTCTTCTATTATAAAATTCACAAAAGTCAGAAGTTTAAAAAATTGCCAGAAATTTAACAACTTTATTCTTTTTGACTGATTCTCCTTTACTTTGAATTGCTGAGGATTTTCATTGTGTGCAGTATTTTTATTCAGTTGAATCAATGCCATTTTGGACTGGCACCCTGTCTCTGCTTAATTTTTTTCTATTGGGAAAACTATACCATTGGTAGTTTTAGTCTTTTTCCCAAAAAAATCTACTTTTCAACTTTGTTTCATTTTACAAAAATAAAATTTGAAATGATTGTTCTATTTTGCTGGACCTTTTGGGTTTTTATTTCTAAGCAGATGTTCATCTTCCCTTAAAATAGATCAGTTTCCCTTTTATAAAGTTTATAATTACCATATAACATGAATTATGTTTTGTAAATATTGAATAAAAATTATAGATGCTTTTGTATTGAATGTTATTAAGAGATTCTTATTAAAATAAAGTTACTTTTTTTATAGGACATGATAAAAAAGTCTACTTTTAAAATGAAGAAACAGCATTCACATCTTTCCCAAAGATCACCTTTTCTTCCTTACTAATAGACGCCTCATTTTATGTTTAGATAACCCTGCAGATCTTGCCTAATGTCTGGAAAATAGGGCCCTCCTGCATCCTCAGGGGATGGTTATAATTTGTGGAAGCCAAGAATGGCATCCTCTTTACCAGATATTCACTGTCACAGGTTCCCTTGTTCCTAGGATGACATGTGCATGGCCAATGAGGTGGAAGAACTTCTCTGATAGTCTTCTGGAAAGATTCCTCTGTCTTTTACTCAAGAAATATGTCACTCATGCCTTTCCTTTTTTCATGGAAGGATAGTACAGGACATTATGAATGCATTTTCCAGCCATTTTGTAACCAGAAGAGAAACTTGATAATTTAAAAGATTTTTATAAAAAGCCATGCTGTTTAACAAACCCTTGCTTGTCTAAATAGACTTTTCCTTATGATGAATGTTTCTATTACTTTAAGCTCTTCAGTTTGTCAGTTTTCTGCTAGACACTGAAGAAAACAAGTCTTAACTAATAGACGTTACCTGAGTACACTAACCTTCATTAAGCTTCTCCTCCATACTTCCGTAGCGCTTGTAGTAACTATATGTAATTTAGTATTAAATTATATGGTAACTTGTATTGCTTGGCATTAGTTTTATAGATCTCCTGAACTAAAATTGTCAGCCGTTTGAATGTGGAAGCACCATTTTATCCTCCCTTGCTTTTCCCCTATGCCTTGCACTATGCTGGCTCAAAGGAGGCTCACTGCATTTAAAACAAACAAACAAAAAACACGTGTGTGGTGGGGGGGTTTATGTTGCCTTTTTCTTGCCTTTAAACTCAAAACTCTGTCACAACTCTTCTGGAACATGGCCCTTTGCCATGTTTTATTCTTCCTTAGACTAATTCTTCTGTTTCCTTTCCTGTTCCTTTTCTTTCTATGGTCTCTTTGTAGGTATTCCGAAAAGCTTCATCTTTGGTCTTATGCTCCTTTGCTACTCTGTTCTCTTGAAGATCATATCCATTATGACTCATTTACTTACGCAAAAATGACCATTATATGTGACTCCCAGTTTAATTTCTACCCTGCATATCTATCGGAATTCCCAACTACCTTTACAATTGGTACTTTCCACTGAATATACAATTGAAATTTCACTCTACCTTCAGTCACTGAAAGTTGAAGTATTCTCTCCTTCCTCTGAATTTCTATAGCTAAACCACACTCTACAACTACTGCTTGCATTAATAATTTATCCTGCTTAGACTTTAAACTCCTTGAGATCAAGGACTATGTCTTGTTACTCTTTAATTAACCTCCACCTATATATGTCTTATATATAATATGAAATCAATTAGTGTTTGAATGAATATATGACCACTTTATTCCAACATAGAAGCATGTCATGTTGAAAAATTGGTTATACTTTCTCTTTTTTGTCTTTATATATACTTCAGGATATTTGGGGGGTTTATATAAATATAAATATATATATGTAGAGAAGATATATTTTCATTGATATGCTTAGTATATAGAAATTCTACCTGATTATGTTTTCAAATGTCCCATATTGATATAGTTCAATTAAGATCAACTTCTGGTTTTAGCATCTTTTTAGTACAAATAATTATATTTTATTAAGGTTACATATTTTCCTAAACATGTACAAAAAAATACCAGGTATCATGTTATCACTCTTTATTACAAGGGTAAAAACTCCATGAATCTACTCCAAGAGAATTAAAAACATACGTCTACACAAAAACCTGCACATGGGGGCTTCCCTGGTGGCGCAGTGGTTGGGAGTCTGCCTGCTAATGCAGGGGACACGGGTTCGCGCCCTGGCCTGGGAGGATCCCACATGCCGCCGAGCAACTAGGCCCGTGAGCCACAACTGCTGAGCCTGCGCGCCTGGAGCCTGTGCTCCGCAACAAGAGAGGCCACGATAGTGAGAGGCCCGCGCACCGCGATGAAGAGTGGGCCCCGCTCGCCGCAACTGGAGAAAGCCCTCGCACAGAAACGAAGACCCAACATAGCAATCAATCAATCAATCAATCAATAAATCTTAAAAAAAAAAAAAAAACTGCACATGAATGTTTATAGCAGTATTATTCATAATAGCCAAAAAATGGAAACAACCCAAATTTCCAACAACTGATGAATGGATAAACCAAATGTGGTATATACATACAATGGCATATTATTTTGCCATAAAAAGAATTAAGTACTGATACAAGCTCTAGCACAAATGAAACTTGAAAGCATTGAGCTACATGAAAGAAGCCAGACACAAAGACA